>NC_081297.1:21297500-21922500 GCF_030435805.1 Mustela lutreola | reverse complement strand
AGTATTTCTTTGTTACCATCTTGAACTTTTAATGGAACTTAAAAATTATCAGTCCTGCTTTGTGGTGTGGAGATATTCTTTACATTTTATGATATAAGCCTTCAGCAAAAGGGAAAAACAAATATATGAATGAATGCAATTCTGAAATGTTTAGGGTTGAAGATGCTTATGGATCCTAAGTCGATCTCCAGGAGGGTTAAGAATAGAGAATGAAGATGGAGAAAAATCCTAAAAAATGATAAAAATAGGAGTTAGTCCCCATAACACTGAACTTAGGATCTATTGGGGAATTTCATGGTGTACCTAAAGCCTGTATTTACACTGAATATTTGACAAAGAACTTTTTTCCTTCCAATTTCTGTATGTGTTGCTGCATATGGAAATTTCATTTATGTTTGGATTCATTAAAATTTTCAGGGCATTTGAGAGGTCTATAGAAGCTTCTTAGGCTATTTGAAGTGAAGATTCTTCTGGAAAATCTGGAAATGTGTGTCCTTGTACATACTAGTCATTATTAGGTATAGGCTGTTTCCCTATTCCCTTGTCTCTAAATTCATGGTTCCGTGATCACCTCTGTGTACAAATATGTATGTTAATATTTTCTCTGTCATTAGCATGGTTTTTGTGATTTTCATTCATATATATTATTAGTATATTATCTTTTTAACTGCAGTGTTCCCATTATTGCTTTAATCAGTACAGATTCACCCGCAGTGTCCATAGCTGAAACTTCATCTAAATTTTAACTGTCAAAAGCAATCAGAATCCACTGAGAATTGCAAAAGAAGCTAGAGAGCTTCCAGTTTCTATCAGAGAATAAGGCTTTATGTTACCTTATCATATAAACTCTATAACTACTTGTTTTGACCTCCAAGACCCTATTGCTCTTCCTGTGTTGTCCCATTCTTTTTTTTTTTTAAATTCCATTTTTTTTTTAAGATTTATTTATTTATTTATTATTTATTTGACAGAGAGAAATCACCCGTAGATGGAGAGGCAGGCAGAGAGAGAGAGAGGGAAGCAGGCTCCCTGCTGAGCAGAGAGCCCGATGCGGGACTGGATCCCAGGACCCCGAGATCATGACCTGAGCCGAAGGCAGCGGTTTAACCCACTGAGCCACCCAGGCACCCCTGTCCCATTCTTTCTGATCTTTGATTTGATCACACTTAAAGATTTACCCTTGCTTCTTTCTCGGCTTCTCTGCTATCTGTGCTTGTATAGGCAATGCGACCCTCCTCTATAACTCTTGACTTTATTCCTGCTCAGATAACCGCTAATGATAGAGATAGGTATTTTACATATCATTCTATTTTAAGCAGGCTTTGTATACCTTGTGACTACCGTCTGTACAGTTATATTACGCATTATGTTATACAATGTTATAACTTCATATCACCTCAAAGCTACTATTTTATTTTTGGTATAATAAATTTAAATGTTTATTATAGAATGAATTCAAGCTACTGAAAAAGATGCAGTTTGAACTTTGGAGTAAAAGTGTTTAAGGGTGCCTGGGTGGCTCCATCAGTTAAGTGTCTGTCTTTGGCTCAGGTGATGATCTTGGGGTCCTAGGATCAAGCCCCGTGTTGGCTTTTCCCTCTCCCTCTTCCACTGCCCCTGTCCCTGCTTGTGTTCCCTCTCTCGCTGTGTCTCTCTCTGTAAGATACATAAATAAAATCTAAAAAAAAAAAAAAAAAGGATAGATACTCTCTTTTAAATGTTTGTTGGAATTCAGCTGTGCACCTGTCTGGTCCTTTTATGTTTTTGGAGTTTTCCAAATTACTGATTCAATGTCATTACTCATAATCAGTCTATTCAGAGATTCAGTTTCTTCATGATTCCATCTCTGAAGGTTGTGTGTTTCTGGGAAATGTATCTGCGCCTTCTAGGTTTTCCAGTTTGTTGGCACACAATTTTTTATAATAGTGTATTTCAATGATGTCAGTTATAACTTCTGTTTCTGATTTTAATTATTTGGGCTCTCTCTTTTTTTTCCTTTACTGAGTGTGGCTAGAGATTTATTGATTCTGTTTGTCTTTTCAAAGAACCAGTTTTAGTTTTATTGAACTTTCCTGTATTTTTTAATCACTCTTTCTTTTATTTCCACACAAATATCTTTTTTATTTCCTTCCTTTTAACTTCAGGCTTTGTTCTTATTTTTTGTATTGCTTTAGATGTAAATTTTGATTATTTAGTATTTTTTTTCTAGAGATTTTATTTTTAAGTAATCTTATGTACCCAGTGTGGGATTTGAACTCCCAATCCTGAGATCAAGAGTTGCATGCAGTTCTCTAACTTCAAATGCATTATGAAAGCACTACATTTTTACCCCCCTTCGCATTTTATATTTTTGATTTCATTTTACATCTTTTTGTTTTGAATATCCCTTTACCACTTATTGTGATTATAGTTGGTCTTACTACTTTTGCCTTTTGCCCTTCATATTAGCATTTAAAGCAGCTGAACCACTGTTTTTACTATATATTTGCCTTTACCAGTGAGGTTTTTTTTTTTTCCATTTCATATATTTTCTTTATTTCCAGTTAGGATCTTTATGCTTGAAGAAGATCCATTAACATTTCTTGTAGGATTGGTTTAGTGGTATTGAAAGCCTTTAGATGTTTTTGTTTGTTTTTAAATTATTACTATTTTATTTTATTTTTTTATTGAGGTGTAATTGACATGCATTACATTCATTTCAGATACAATAAAATGATTTGACATCTGTGTGTATTACAAAATGAGCACCATAGTAAGTCCAGCCAACATTTATCATCATATGTAATTACAGATTTTTTTTTCTTGTGACACAATCTTTTAAGATCTACTCTCTCAGCAACTCTCAAATACGCAATGCAGTATTATTAACTGTAGTCACCATGCTGTACATTATGTCTCCATGATATTTATTTTATAACTGGAAGTTTATACCTTTGGCCTCTCTTCACCCATTTCATCCACTCCCTACACCACCTCTGACAGCCACCAATCTCTTCTCTGTATCTATGAATTTCAACTTTTTTTTTTTCATTTTATTTTGTATTTCTTTTCAGTGTTCCAGCATTCATTGTTTACGCACCACACCCAGTGCTCCATGCAATACATGCCCTCCTTAATAGCCACCACCAGGCTCACCCCAACCCCCACTTCCCTCCCCTCCAAAACCCTCAGTTTGTTTCTTAGAATCCACAGAATCCAGAACACACAGAAACTCAGAATCCAGTTCTCATGGTTTGTCTCCCTCTCTGATTTTCCCCAACTCACTTCTCCTTTCCATCTCCCAATGCCCTCCCTGTTATTCCTTATGCTCTACAAGTAAGTGAAATGTAGTTTTTGCATCTCTTCTTTAGTTTTGAATGATAACCTGGCTTGGTAGGGTATTCTTGGTTGTAAGTTTTTCCATTTCAATACTTTAAATATATATCCTGCCACTCCCTTCTGGTCTGCAAAGTCTCTGCTGAAAAATCAGCTCGTAGTATTATGGGGTTTCCCTTGTATGTGACTAGTTATTGTTTTTTGCTGCCTGTAAGATTCTCTTTAACTTTTGAAATTCTATTTTATTATTTATTTATTCATTACTATTTTTAAAATATTTTATTTATTTCAGAGAGAGAGAGAGAGAGAGAGAGAGAGCAGGCACAAACAGGGGGAGCAGGAGAGGAAGAAATAGGTTCTCTGCTGAGCAGGGATCCTGATGCAGGATTCTATCTCAAGATGCTGGGATCATGACCTGAGCCAAAGGCAGATGCTTAACCTACTCAGCTACCTAGGTACCCCTGACTTTTGCTGTTTTAATTATAACATATCTCGGTGTGGATTTCTTTGTATGTGTGGATTTTTTAAAAAAAGATTTTATTTATTTATTTATTAGAGAGAGTGACAGCGAGGGGAGGAACAGAGGGAGAGCAACAAGCAGACTTCATACTGAACATGGAGCCTGATGTAGGCCTCTTGATCCCATGACCCTTAGATCATAACCTGAGCCAAAATCAAGAGTCAGATGCTTAACTGACTGAGCCAGCTAGGTACCCCTTGGTGTGGGTCTCTCTGGATTCTTCTTATTTGGCATTCTCTGTTTATCCTGAACTTAGATTTATGTTTCCTTCACCAGATGAAGGAAAACTTTAACCATTATTTCTTCATATAAATTTTCTGCCTCTTTCTCTCTCTTTTTTCACTATGGGACTTGTATTTAGTGTGAATGTTAGTATGTTTGATACTGTCCTGGAGGGAGGACTCTAAAACTATCTTCATTTTTAAAATGTATTTTTCTTTTTATATTTTTGATTGTATAATTTTACTCTTTTGTCATACAGAGCCCCGATCTGTCTTCTGCATCCTCTAATCTTCTGTGGGTTCCCTTTAGTGTATGTTTTATTTGAGTGACTGTATTCTTCAGCTATGATGGTATCTTGAATTTTTTAACTTTTTGTTGAAGTTCTTACTGTGTTTCTCCATTTTTCTGAACTTAGCATCTTTAAGGCTGTTACTTTGAAGCCTTTATCAGATAAATTACTTGTTTCTGTTTTATTAGTGTCTCCCCCCACCCCCTCCCGGTTTTTATCTTATTCTTTGATTTGGTACATATTCCTCTCTCTCCTCATTTTGGCTGACTTTCTGTATTTCTTTCTATATAATTATGCAGAACAGCTACCTCTTCTGGTTTTAAAGCTGTGCACTCCTGTAGGAGCATTTCCTAGATTATATGTGCTTGGTGGCTTTGTCAGGCCTGCTAGAGCTGGAGGAGTCATGGGTCAGGGATGGGTGTCATTGGGTGTGGGGACGTTGTCCTGGAGTGCACTGTGATGGGACTGCCCTGGTAGGTTGGCTGGAGCTGGCAGAGCCAGAGGTCTGAGCTTATGCCATATGGGGGCCACTTTGGTGGGACAACACAGCTGAAGTGAGTGTAGCTGGGGGTTGTCCTTAAGTACCCTTCACTGGGGACTTCTTGGGTATGGCTGGAGCTGGTATGGGACAGGGACCCAGGGAATGCTTGGGTGGCCCTTGCAGGCCAGCTAGAGTGCTTGCACTCTGCTCTCACTATCAAAGTGGAGGGAGAATGTAAAAAGTGACTTTCACTGGCACTTCTGCGCCTGCCAAGAGTTCTAGAAGTTCCTTGCCCATTTGGTAGATGCTCTAGGTTTAGTAAATGGATATCCTCCATTTATTATCTACATGCTCTTTAAACTGCAATTTTGTGTGTGTGTGTCTTTGGAAGAGCAAGTCTGCACATGGACTTCTCAGTGCTACCCCTTCCTACTGTAGGTCATCACACAGGGCGGTAGAAAACCTATAATTACCTTGTTGTCTTTTCTCCTGCCCATCTTTATGTGGTACTTTTATTATTTGTTGTGCAGCAGATGTTCAATCAGCCCTTAGTTCTTTTTTGGAAAAATTGTTATATAGTGAGTATAAATTCATTGTGTCCATAGAAATAGGTGAGGTTAGGGCCTTCCTGCACTGCCATCGTGGATGGTCCTTATTGTATGACCTGATATGTAATTTTTAAATTGTTATTTGAGATAAAGGAACATGCTAAAAGAATTTGAAAATGGTTTATATTGCTTGCATTGTGTTCTCTATGGTGGCATGAACCATATGTCTTTAATTCATGTAATTATATATCAGAAAATATTAGGTAAAGAAAAAAACTGGTATAGGAAAGCTATATACTCTTTAGAAGGAGATTAAATGGAGCTTTATATACTTTTTTCTGGAATGTTTAGAGGGGAAATTTATACCAAAATATGTTGTCAATATTCAATCAGCTTATTTCAGAATTTGCCTGTGTTTCAGTTATATGTGATAACACATTTCTCTTTGAGTTCTATTTCATTAGTTAGCTTTGGTAACAGAGAGGGCAACTCTGTTAGAGGATTTCTCTAGCCTCTCTGGGTATAGGATTTTCGTTGTTTCTTCTGACACATATCTCTTCTGGTTGTTGCCTAATCTTTGCCTTCCATGCCTCTAGTTTGATGTGTGTATGATGTGTAATCCAAATTTATTCTATCATAGCTTTTACCTACATAAAACAGATTTTTTCTTCTCTCCTTTACTAGTAACACCCCCCCCCCTTTTTTTATTTGTAGTCCACACATAACCAAAACAACAACAGCAGCAACAAAGAGCTTTTGGTTGTTGTTATCATGTGTCATCTACTTTGTTCTGAATATCTAGATTCAACTTGATTTCCACTGCTCACAGAATTTCCTGATGTAACCTGAGGACTTCTATGCACTTTGAAAGAAAGCCCATCTGTATTCATTCCAGAGGTATCATCAATGGATGCTGCCAATGGATGCATGTTCATGACGGTCAGGATCTTTAACAGTCCTGAATGCTGGAAAGGGGAAGAGAATTAGCTTCTCTCTTTCCCTAATTCTATACTGTTCCATGTTACACTAGTAATTATTTCTCTCTAAAGGTTTTTAAGCAACTACAGAAAAACAAATCAAGGAAATCATAGCAGAAGACAAAAGTTATAGCAGACTTTGAGGAGTAATTTATAGATTTCAATTTATCTTCTTAATGTCTGTCACCCAACTGAATAAATAGGTTATGTAGTTATGGAATAACTCACTGGCCGTGAGTTAGCTCTGCCCACAAAGTTTCTCATGAAAAGTTGGACCTGTGTAGTTTGTTGTACCTGACCCAAATCCTTCCTCATGTTGAAGTATTTCTCTCTCAGATGCTGTGATTGTTGGCAGCTAATGTCTCCCAGCTGATTTTATCTCTAGAAGTCGCCCTCAAGAGAGGTAATATGCCAAGGAGATGCTTTCTCCATGGAGAGAGCCATATCTGAAAAAATAGCCAGTGCTGGATATAAGAACTCAGTACTTTTACTTCAGTTTGGGGCAACTTTGAAGGGCCATCCCAGTTCTTGAGCACCCTGTGGGATTGCCTGAGGGCTCTGTTTTGACTGCCTCCCAGGTGAACTCCTCAGTTTTCCCATTCTTCTTCCTTTCACTCCCCACAGGGGTTGCTTCCAAGGGGTATGCAGGGGTGCTGTTAAAAGTCTTGTACCCAATTTCTATCTGTTTTACAGGAATCTCGCCTGAAACATTTTTCCATTACATTTTGGCCATAACCGTAATTATTTAGAAACTCAAAGCCAGGTTATGGAGCTTTACCTTTGTTTTGTTTGTTTTGTTTTGTTTTGTCTAGCCTGTATTCATTTTCTTTTCTTTACTTTTCTCCCCCCCTAAGATTTTATTTATTTGTCAAAGAGAGAGAGAGAGAGAGAGAGAGAGAGAGAGCAAGCAAGCGTACAAATGGGGCAGGCAGTGGGAGAGGGAGAAGCAGCCTCCTTACTGAGCAGGGAGCTGGATGTGGGACTCAATCCCAGGGCTCTGAGATCATGACCTGAGCCAAGTACAGATGCTTAACCTACTGAGCCACCCAGGCATCCCTCAAACATGTATTTCTAGAAAAGCTTTATTCATGTAGATATAAAACAAAACAATTGCTATGGCTAATACTTATTTAATACTCTCTGTGTGCCAGGTGCTGTGTTTTCTACATTATCTTCTTGTTATTTCCCCCAGAGTCCAACACAGGGGTTCTATTCTTTCATGGAGAAAATGGGGACTGTTCTGTAAAATATTAACATTAGGGGAAGTAGGTTGAAGGACATAAGGGGACTATTTGTGTTATTTTGCACCTTTTCTATAAGTCTAATATAAAGACAAAATAATTTTTTAAAAAATACCGAGTAGTAGAACCAGGTTTTTAAGATTTAGAGTTAAGTTCTTAGTTACTAAATTGCTTTTAAAACAAAAGTACTTTTGAACTCAAACCAAGACAGTGTAACATGAGTGTTTGTTTTTTTTATAGAAAGTGAAGTAGGATGTGTATTCAGACAGTTGTTGCAATGTTCTGTCACGGGTATTAGTTTTTATATAAATTATCAGCAGTATTAGCACTGAGATTGCAATTGCCTAAGAAACAGGGACCAATTTCTTATAATTTTCACTGTATCAGCTAGAATAAAAAACATGAATTTCAGTGAATATAGTGGTGACAGTCCCCAAATAAGTGAATCTGTGACCTCCAGCCTGTTACTTCTTGATTTTTTAGTGTTCCAAAAATGGAAATGGTTCAAGCACCCTTATTGTTAACACTTTGTCATCTGCAAGATGCTTTTTACTTTTCCTTATGGACCCGAGTTCTTGGGATGAAGAAGAATCATCTTGTTTGAATAAAGCTGTTGAATTATAAAATCTTTCCAATAAGCTTTAAAAAAAGGAAAAACTTAGTTGGAAACAAATATTCTTCAAAGTGATTCCAATATGGTGAATCTTTGTAATTCTAGCATGTGTTAAGATGAAAAATAGATTTTATATTTAATATGAAGTATAATGTAATGAAAACAAGATTGTAATGAAAAATGAGAATAACTCAATTCAATTTGCTTCAATTTGAAGAATTGGATTAAAATGAATTAGCTTATATTCCATCATGTTTACATAGAATTTATCTTATTTTTTCAATTTGTTTCCTTTTGGGGGGGGGTAAGAAAAATGCTTTCCCAAGAAGTTTTACTGTTCGATTACTATTTATATTCAGTTATTCTGAGATGCTTTTAATATGGAATTTTCTTATTTAACTTTGATAAATGCACGTGATTGTTATGCTCTTATGCTGTTTGTTATTCAGTGCTATACATGTAAAGCAAATTTAATTTTTCATTTAAAAAATATAACATTGTTATATAATATAATTGTTATATTAGTTTCAGGGATACAGTGTGGTGATTCTATAACTCTATACATTTCCCAGTGCTCATCGAGAAAAGTGTACTCCTAATTCTCTTTATCTGTTTTATCCATCCCACAACCTACCTCCCTTCTGGCAACCAGCAGTTTGTTCTCTGTATTTAAGACTTTGGGTTTTTTTTGTTTGTTTGTTTGTGTGTTTGTCCCTGTTTTTCTTTGTTTGTTCCTTTGTTTTATTTCTTAAATGCCACATAAGAGTGGAATCATATGGTATTTGCCGTTCTCTGACTGACATATTTCATTTAGCCTTATACATTCTAGATACATCCATGTTGTTGCAAATGACAAGATTTCATTCTTTTTTTATGGCTGAATAACACTGCATTGTGATTATATGTATATATATGCCACTTCTTTATCCTTTCATCTATGGAGGGATACTTGGGTTGCCTCCGTGTCTTGGCTATTATAAATAATGCTGCAGTAAACATATGGATACACATATCTTTTCAAATTAGTGCTTTCATTTTCTTTATACAAATAGCCAGCAGTAGAAGTACCGAATCATATGGTAGTTTTATTTTTAATTTTTTGAGGAACCTCCATACTGTTTTTCATAGTGGCTGCAACAATTGGCATTCCTACCAACAGTGCGTGAGGGTTTTTTCCTCCATATCCTCACCTACACTTGTTATTTATTGTCTTTATGATTTTAGCCACGGTGACAGGTGTATAGTAATACCTCATTTTGGTTTCAATTTCCTTTTTCCTGATGATGAATGATACTGAGTATCCTTTCATGTATCTTTTGGCCATCTGTATGTCTTTCTTGTAAAAAATGTTTATTTGGGTACTCAGCTCGTGTTAAAATTGAATTGGGTTTGTTGTTGTTATTATTGTTGTATTTTTGTTCTGGTGGTTGGATTTTTTGGTGTTGAGTTGTATAAGTTCTTTATATGTTTTGGATTCTAACCCTTTATCAGATGTGCCATTTGCAAATATCTTCTCCCATTCTGTAGATTGCCTTTTAGCTTCATTGATAGATTCTTATGCTATGCAGAAGCTTTTTTATTTTGATGTAGTTCCAACAGTTTAATTTTGCCTAAGGATAGGTGTCTTGAGAAATGGCTAATGTCAGAGAAATTACTGCATGTGTTCTCCTCTAGGGGCTTTATAGTTTCAGGTCTCACATTTAGTTTTTTAGTCCATTTTGAATCTATTTTTGTGGATGGTATAAGAAAGTGAACTAGTTTAATTCTTTTGCATGAAGCTCTCTGGTTTCACCAGCACTGTTTGCTGAAGATACTATCTTTCCCCCATTGTATATTCTTGCCTTCTGTGTTATAGATTAATTGACTATGTAAGTGTGGGTTTATGTCTGGACCCTCTTTTCAGTTCCATTGATCTTTGTGTCTGTTTTTATGCTATTACTGTACTGGTTTGATTCCTACAGGTTTGGAGTATGTTTTGAAATCTGGGATTGTGATACCTCCAGCTTTGTTTTTCTTCTTCAAGAGTGCTTTGGCTATTTGGAGTTTTTTCTGGTTTCTGTGGTTCTCTGAAAAAATGATTTTGGTATTTTGGTATGGATTGCATTAAATTTGTAGATTGCTTTAGGTAATATGGTTATTTTGACAATATTGGCTTTTCCATTCCATAAGCATGAAACATCTTTCCATTTGTGTCATCTTCAGTTTCTTCCATCAGGATTTTATAGTTGACAGAGTACAGGTCTTTCACCTCTTTGGTCTAGTTCATTTCTAGGTATTTTATTATCTTTGGTGTAATTATAAATGGAATTGTTTTCTTGATTTGTTTTTCTGCTACTTTATTATTAGTATATAGAAAGGCAACAAACTTCTCTATAGAAATTTTGTAACCTGAGACTTTACTGAATTTATTAAGTTCTGAATGTTGGTGGAGTCTCCAGGACATTTTATTAATAATATCAAACAAGTCTCTCAAATTCAAGTTTGAAATCATGCCCTGCCTCTTTTCTGACCACAGCTGTATGAAACTGGAAATCAATCACAAGAAAAAAAATCTGGAAGGAATACAAGTACATGGAGGCTAAATAATATGCTACTAAATAATGAATAGGTCAACAAGAAATTAAAGAGGAAATTTTAAAAGTACATGGATATAGATGAAGATGAACATACAATGTTTCACATTGTGAAACAGCCAAAGCTATTCTAAGAGGGAAGCAATACAGGCCTACCTCAATAAACAAGAAAAATCTCAAACAACGTAATATTATACTTAAAGGAGCTAGAAAAATAAGGAGAGAAATAATAAAGATAATAAATAAAGAAAGATAATAAAGAAAAATAATAAAGATAGAAATAATAAAGAAAGAAAAAAGGAGAGAATGAAGATTAAAGCAGAAATAAGTGATATAGAGAACTAAAAAAATAGAGCAGATTAGGAGCTGGTATTTTAAAAAAGATCAAAGAAAATTGATAAACCTTTAACAGGACTCATTTAAAAAAAAACAGGACTGAAGTCAGAAAGAAGGAGAAATAACAACTGACACCACAGAAGTACAAAGGATTATGAGAAAATATTATGAAAAATTATATGCCAAGGAACTGGAATACATAAACAGATAAATTCCTAGAAGAAAATAACCTTTCGAAGTGAATCAGGAAGAAATAGATGATTTCAAGAGACTTCTTTTTTTTTTTTAATTTTTTATTTTTTATAAACATATATTTTTATCCCCAGGGGTACAGGTCTGTGAATCACCAGGTTTACACACTTCACAGCACTCACCAAATCACATACCCTCCCCAATGTCCATAATCCCACCCCCTTCTCCCAAACCCCCTCCCCCCAGCAATCCTCAGTTTGTTTTGTGAGATTAAGAGTCACTTATGGTTTGTCTCCCTCCCAATCCCATCTTGTTTCATTTATTCTTCTTCTACCCACTTAAGCCTCCATGTTGCATCACCACTTCCTCATATCAGGGAGATCATATGATAGTTGTCTTTCTCTGCTTGACTTATTTCGCTAAGCATGATACGCTCTAGTTCCATCCATGTTGTTGCAAATGGCAAGATTTCATTTCTTTTGATGGCTGCATAGTATTCCATTGTGTATATATACCACATCTTCTTGATCCATTCATCTGTTGATGGACATCTAGGTTCTTTCCATAGTTTGGCTATTGTGGACATTGCTGCTATAAACATTCGGGTGCATGTGCCCCTTTGGATCACTACATTTGTATCTTTAGGGTAAATACCCAATAGTGCAATTGCTGGGTCATAGGGCAGTTCTATTTTCAACATTTTGAGGAACCTCCATGCTGTTTTCCAGAGTGGCTGCACCAGCTTGCATTCCCACCAACAGTGTAGGAGGGTTCCCCTTTCTCCGCATCCTCGCCAGCATCTGTCATTTCCTGACTTGTTGATTTTAGCCATTCTGACTGGTGTGAGGTGATATCTCATTGTGGTTTTGATTTGTATTTCCCTGATGCCGAGTGATATGGAGCACTTTTTCATGTGTCTGTTCGCCATCTGGATGTCTTCTTTGCAGAAATGTCTGTTCATGTCCTCTGCCCATTTCTTGATTGGATTATTTGTTCTTTGGGTGTTGAGTTTGTTAAGTTCTTTATAGATTCTGGACACTAGTCCTTTATCTGATATGTCGTTTGCAAATATCTTCTCCCATTCTGTCAGTTGTCTTTTGATTTTGTTAACTGTTTCCTTTGCTGTGCAAAAGCTTTTGATCTTGATGAAATCCCAATAGTTCATTTTTTCCCTTGCTTCCCTTGCCTTTTGCGTTGTTCCTAGGAAGATGTTGCTGCGGCAGAGGTAGAAGAGGTTGCTGCCCGTGTTCTCCTCAAGGATTTTGATGGATTCCTTTCGTACATTGAGGTCCTTCATCCATTTTGAGTCTATTTTTGTGTGTGGTGTAAGGAAATGGTCCAATTTCATTTTTCTGCATGTGGCTGTCCAATTTTCCCAGCACCATTTATTGAAGAGGCTGTCTTTTTTCCATTGGACATTCTTTCCTGCTTTGTCGAAGATTAGTTGACCATAGATTTGAGGGTCTATTTCTGGGCTCTCTATTCTGTTCCATTGATCTATGTGTCTGTTTTTGTGCCAGTACCATGCTGTCTTGATGATGACAGCTTTGTAATAGAGCTTGAAGTCCGGAATTGTGATGCCACCAACGTTGGCTTTCTTTTTCAATATCCCTTTGGCTATTCGAGGTCTTTTCTGGTTCCATATAAATTTTAGAATTATTTGTTCCATTTCTTTGAAAAAGATGGATGGTTCTTTGATAGGAATTGCATTAAATGTGTAGATTGCTTTAGGTAGCATAGACATTTTCACAATATTTATTCTTCCAATCCAGGAGCATGGAACATTTTTCCATTTCTTTGTGTCTTCCTCAATTTCTTTCATGAGTACTTTATAGTTTTCTGAGTATAGATTCTGTGCCTCTTTGGTTAGGTTTATTCCTAGGTATCTTATGGTTTTGGGTGCAATTGTCAATGGGATTGACTCCTTAATTTCCCTTTCTTCTGTCCTGCTGCTGGTGTAGAGAAATGCAACTGATTTCTGTGCATTGATTTTATATCCTGATACTTTACTGAATTCCTGTACAAGTTCTAGCAGTTTTGGAGTGGAGTCTTTTGGGTTTTCCACATATAGTATCATATCATCTGCGAAGAGTGATAATTTGACTTCTTCTTTGCCGATTTGGATGCCTTTAATTTCCTTTTGTTGTCTGATTGCTGAGGCTAGGACTTCTAGAACTTTGTTGAATAGCAGTGGTGATAATGGACATCCCTGCCGTGTTCCTGACCTTAGCGGAAAAGCTTTCAGTTTTTCTCCATTGAGAATGATATTTGCGGTGGGTTTTTCATAGATGGCTTTGATGATATTGAGGTATGTGCCCTCTATCCCTACACTTTGAAGAGTTTTGATCAGGAAGGGATGCTGTACTTTGTCAAATGCTTTTTCAGCATCTATTGAGAGTATCATATGGTTCTTGTTCTTTCTTTTATTGATGTGTTGTATCACATTGACTGATTTGCGGATGTTGAACCAACCTTGCAGCCCTGGAATAAATCCCACTTGGTCGTGGTGAATAATCTTTTTAATGTACTGTTGAATCCTATTGGCTAGTATTTTGTTGAGTATTTTCGCATCTGTGTTCATCAAGGATATCGGTCTATAGCTCTCTTTTTTGGTGGGATCCTTGTCTGGTTTTGGGATCAAGGTGATGCTGGCCTCATAAAATGAGTTTGGAAGTTTTCCTTCCATTTCTATTTTTTGGAACAGTTTCAGGAGAATAGGAATTAGTTCTTCTTTAAATGTTTGGTAGAATTCCCCCGGGAAGCCGTCTGGCCCTGGGCTTTTGTTTGTTTGGAGATTTTTAATGACTGTTTCAATCTCCTTACTGGTTATGGGTCTGTTCAGGCTTTCTATTTCTTCCTGGTTCAGTTGTGGTAGTTTATATGTTTCTAGGAATGCATCCATTTCTTCCAGATTGTCAAATTTATTGCCGTAGAGTTGCTCATAGTATGTTCTTATAATAGTTTGTATTTCTTTGGTGTTAGTTGTGATCTCTCCTCTTTCATTCATGATTTTATTTATTTGGGTCCTTTCTCTTTTCTTTTTGATAAGTCGGGCCAGGGCTTTATCAATTTTATTAATTCTTTCAAAGAACCAGCTCCTAGTTTTGTTGATTTGTTCTATTGTTTTTTTGGTTTCTATTTCATTGATTTCTGCTCTGATCTTTATGATTTCTCTTCTGCTGGGCTTAGGGTTTCTTTCTTGTTCTTTCTCCAGCTCCTTTAGGTGTAGGGTTAGGTTGTGTACCTGAGACCTTTCTTGTTTCTTGAGAAAGGCTTGTACCGCTATATATTTTCCTCTCAGGACTGCCTTTGTTGTGTCCCACAGATTTTGAACCGTTGTATTTTCATTATCATTTGTTTCCATGATTTTTTTCAATTCTTCTTTAATTTCCCGGTTGACCGATTCATTCTTTAGAAGGATGCTGTTTAGTCTCCATGTATTTGGGTTCCTTTCAAACTTCCTTTTGTGGTTGAGTTCTAGCTTTAGAGCATTGTGGTCTGAAAATATGCATGGAATGATCCCAATCTTTTGATACCGGTTGAGTCCTGATTTAGGACCGAGGATGTGATCTATTCTGGAGACTGTTCCATGTGCACTAGAGAAGAATGTGTATTCTGTTGCTTTGGGATGAAATATTCTGAATATATCTGTGATGTCCATCTGGTCCAGTGTGTCGTTTAAGGCCTTTATTTCCTTGCTGATCTTTTGCTTGGATGACCTGTCCATTTCAGTGAGGGGAGTGTTAAAGTCCCCTACTATTATTGTATTATTGTTGATGTGTTTCTTTGATTTTGTTATTAATTGGTTTATATAGTTGGCTGCTTCCACATTGGGGGCATAGATATTTAAAATTGTTAAATCTTCTTGTTGGACAGACCCTTTGAGTATGATATAGTGTCCTTCCTCATCTCTTATTATAGTCTTTGTGTTAAAATCTAATTGATCTGATATAAGGATTGCCACTCCTGCTTTCTTCTGATGTCCATTAGCATGGTAAATTCTTTTCCACCCCCTCACTTTAAATCTGGAGGTGTCTTCGGGCTTAAAATGTGTTTCTTGGAGGCAACATATAGATGGGTTTTGTTTTTTTATCCATTCTGATACCCTGTGTCTTTTGACAGGGGCATTTAGCCCATTCACATTCAGGGTAACTATTGAGAGATATGAATTTAGTGCCATTGTATTGCCTGAAAGGTGACTGTTACTGTATATGGTCTCTGTTCCTTTCTGATCTACCACTTGTAGGCTCTCTCTTTGCTTAGAGGACCCCTTTCAATATTTCCTGTAGAGCTGGTTTGGTATTTGCAAATTCTTTCAGTTGTTGTTTGTCCTGGAAGCTTTTAATCTCTCCTTCTATTTTCAATGATAGCCTAGCTGGATATAGTATTCTTGGCTGCATGTTTTTCTCGTTTAGTGCTCTGAAAATATCATGCCAGCTCTTTCTGGCCTGCCAGGTCTCTGTGGATAAGTCAGCTGCCAATCTAATATTTTTACCATTGTATGTTACAGACTTCTTTTCCCGGGCTGCTTTCAGGATTTTCTCTTTGTCACTGAGACTTGTAAATTTTACTATTAGGTGACGGGGTGTGGGCCTATTCTTATTGATTTTGAGGGGCGTTCTCTGAACCTCCTGAATTTTGATGCTCGTTCCCTTTGCCATATTGGGGAAATTCTCCCCAATAATTCTCTCCAGTATACCTTCTGCTCCCCTCTCTCTTTCTTCTTCTTCTGGAATCCCAATTATTCTAATGTTGTTTCATCTTATGGTGTCACTTATCTCTCGAATTCTCCCCTCGTGGTCCAGTAGCTGTTTGTCCCTCTTTTGCTCAGCTTGTTTATTCTCTGTCATTTGGTTTCTATATCACTAATTCTTTCTTCTGCCTCATTTATCCTAGCAGTGAGAGCCTCCATTTTTTATTGCACCTCATTAATAGCTTTTTTGATTTCAACTTGGTTAGATTTTAGTTCTTTTATTTCTCCAGAAAGGGCTTTTATATCTCTCGAGAGGGTTTCTCTAATATCTTCCATGCCTTTTTCGAGCCCGGCTAGAACCTTGAGAATTGTCATTCTGAACTCTAGATCTGACATATTACCGATGTCTGTATTGATTAGGTCCCTAGCCTTCGGTACTGCCTCTTGTTCTTTTTTTTGTGTTGAATTTTTACGTCTTGTCATTTTGTCCAGATAAGAGTAAATGAAGGGGCAAGTAAAATACTAAAAGGGTGGCAACAACCCCAGGAAAATATGCTTTAACCAAATTAGAAGAGATCCAAAATCGTGAGTGGGGAGAAAGGGGATAAAAAGAGGTTCAAAAAGGAAGAAAGAAAAAAAAAAAAAGAAAAAAAAAGAAAAGAAAAGAAAAGAATTTTTAAAAAAAGAAAACACGTAAGAAAAATGTAAAAAAGAAAAAATATATATATTAGATAAACTAGTAAAAAATCGTTAAAAAAGAAAAAGGTAACAGTAAAAAAAAAAATTTTACCCGAAGGCGAGAAAAAAAAAAAAATGAAAAAGAAAAAATTAAATTAACTGCAAGACTAAAAAAAATCACAGGAAAAAAAGCCATGAGTTCCGTGCTTGGCTTTCTCCTCCTCTGGAATTCTGCTGCTCTCCTTGGTATTGAAACCGCACTCCTTGGTAGGTGAACTTGGTCTCGGCTGGATTTCTTGTTGATCTTCTGGGGGAGGGGCCTGTTGTAGTGATTCTCAAGTGTCTTTGCCCCAGGCGGAATTACACCGCCCTTAACAGGGGCCGGGGTGAGTAATCCGCTCGGGTTTGCTTTCAGGAGCTTTTGTTCCCTGAGCGCTTTCCGTAGAGCTCCGGAGGACGGGAATACAAATGGCGGCCTCCTGGTCTCCGGCCCAGAGAAGCCGAGAGCCCGGGGCCCCACTCCTCAGTGCGCCCTCAGAGAACAGCGCCCAGTCACTCCCGTCTGCCTGACCTCCGGCCGCGCTCCGAGCTCACCGACCTGCGACCGGTTCAAGGTAACACAGAGCTGTGATCTTACTGTCGGCTCTGTCTCTGTAGCCGGCTTTCTCGTTCCAATACCCGCAAGCTCTGCGACACTCAGACACCCCCAATCCTTCTGTGACCCTGCGGGACCTGAGGCCACGCTGACCCCGCGTGGGCTTCGCCCCGGTTTAGCCTCTGGAGCGATGTCCCTCAGCGGAACAGACTTTTAAAATTCCTGATTTTGTGCGCGGTTGCTCCGCCACTTGCCGGGAGCCGGCCCCTCCCCCCGGGTTCTAGCTTCCCGTCGCTTTGGATTCACTTCTCCGCCGGTCCTACCTTTCAGAAAGTGGTTGTTTTTCTGTTTCCAGAATTGCTGTTCTTCTTCTCTTCAATCTGCTGATGGATTTTCAGGTGTTTGCAATCTTTAGATAAGCTATCTAGCTGATCTCCGGCTAGCTGAAGCAGTCTCAGCCTGCTACTTCTCCGCCATCTTGACTCCTCCCCCCCGATTTCAAGAGACTTCTTACCAGTAATGAAATCGAATCCAAATTTATTTTAGAAGGCCAATATTACCCTGACAACAAACCCAGACCAAAGACACTACAAAAAATGAAAACTGTGAGCCAATATCCCTCATGAACACAGATGCAAAAAAATATTCATGAATTAGGAAACTGAATCCAACAATAAAAATGAATTCACCATGGTCAAGTGAGATTTATTCCTGGGATTCAGGGGGTGGTTCAGTATTTGCAAATCAATCAACATGATAAATCACTTTAGCAAAAGAAAGGATAAAAACCCTATATGATTATCTCAATGGATATAGGAAAGTATTTAAGAACATACAATATCCACTCATTAAAAAAAAAAAAAACAAAACTCTCTGGGCTCCTGGGTGGCTCAGTTGGTTGGACGACTGCCTTCGGCTCAGGTCATGATCCCGGAGTCCCCGGATTGGGTCACACATGGGCCTTCCAGCTCCATGGGGAATCTGCCTCTCCCTCTGACCTTTTCCTCACTCATGCTCTCTCGAACTGTCTCTCTCTCAAATAAATAAATAAAATCTTTAAAAAAACAAAACAAACAAACAAAAAGACTCAGCGAAGTAGGTTTAGAGGGAACATATTCCACATAATAAAAACCGTATCTGAAAAACCCACAGCTAACATCCCACTCAGTGGGGAAGAACTGAGAGCTTTTCCTGTAAAATTTGGAAAAGAACAAGGTTATCCACTCTTACTACTTATATTCAACATGTTATTGAAAGTCCTAGCCACAACAGACCAAAAAAAGAAGTAAAAGGCCTCCACATTGGTGGAGAAAGAAGTGAAACTTTCATGTTTTGCAAATTTATTTTTAGAAATACTGAGGAAACAATATGATAAATTAGAAATGACTTAGTCCAGGAGTTACAGTACATTGATTCCTATGTTTAAATATTTTACTAAGGGATCTTGTGATCCTATTGATGTTCCTTGATCTTTCAGTGACCTAACTCCTCATTAGAATAATGAAATAATCTAAAATTATTTCAGTTATAAAGTACTAAAAATTCTAGTTTTTAAATTTACAATTGAACTTTATAATTTTTTTTGTATATTGTAAGAGCCATAACAATCTTTATTAGAAAATAAAACTTAGCTTCTCATATTGTTACAGAAAGCTTTCCTTAACTTCTAGTATAAGCTATTATAAATTCCAGTTATTTTTGAATACCTAAAACACACAGTCGTGGTGTGCTTTTAATTTATTTTCAACTAATACAATTTTTTTTGGATATCAGTAGCTGTATTTTCATATATCTTAGATAAAATTATTATAGTTCCTTTTTTTTATACCTGCAAGGAGTATTGATACATTGAAAGTAAGTAATGAGTTGTCTCTAAGAAAATGGAACATAAATAGCAAAAATGAACTTTTGAGTATAATCTCCCTGTGTAAATTTTAACTTGGTTCAAAGGTAACCTTTTTATTTAAGTGCTAATTCACGTTTGTTGGTGTACTCATTTGTTCACTGATATTAGGTTCTACAATGCCCTAGGTGTTGTGCCACTTGGTGGGCTACAGATATGAATACTAGATGATTATTGTCTTCATAGAGCACAGAGGGGACAAAGTGAGACAGAGACAAGCAAGCAAGTACTATAAAAAAGATAATGACATCTGACTTAGCATGGTGATTTTAAGGGAAATGTTGTAAGAGTTACGTCTTAAAGCATTAGAAGGAGAAAGCCATCTTGGGTTTGGGGAGTAGAGACCTATGCAAGTAGCATGTTCTTGTGAAGAAGTATGGAGCAGATCTGGAATTCAGGGTGCACAAAGTTTGAGGCAGGAAGAAGTAGACTGAAGCTAGAACAGGGAATGTCTCACAGGTCGTGTTCTAGAGTGCATGTATTGACCTACAAGTGATGGGGAACCATTAAAGCTTTTATTCTGTTGACTGAGCTAATCAGAAGAGACTTTAGATAGAATCGTTGTATTGCCTATGAGGAGGACATGTTTGAAATAGGGATACCATTAACTATATACACATATACATGCTATAAATACATATATATGTGCAACTATATGCTATATATCATACATTTATATATTATGTTTTTATTTATTTATGTATTTATATATTTGTATAGTTATATATAATGGCATGTACATAATGTTACGTATGTACATCTGATGTGTATATGTATTGTGCATTGTATATATATGTAATTTATATACAATTACTAATGTATATAATATACTAATATAATAATATACTATATAATGTATATTATATAAAATATACTAATATACTATATATAATGTATATTATATATAATATACTAATATACCAATATATAATGTATACAATATACTGATGTATATTAGTCTAGGTAAGAGACAATCAGAGCTTAAAAAGGGAACATAGGCTAATCCAGATGGAATGAAAGGGCTTCAAGAAATATTTAGAAAGTAATTCAGTTGAGCTTGCATGTGTAGCGTGAAGGAAGGTGAATAGTCAGGGATAATTCAGAATTTTGGGGGGACAACATTAGGAGCTATCAGTTGAAAGATAGAATGGAGAAAGGGAGAGAGAGTTTTAGGGAGAAAAAGGAGCTGCTTTCAGACATTTTATTTTATTTTTTATTTTAATTAATATTAATTAATTAATTAATTGTATTTTTAGACATTTTAAACTTTGACATTTCTGTGGGACATCAAAGGAGAAATGCCCAGCCCATGATTGGGAAAAAAAAGTCTGCAATTTAGGGCAGAAATACAGAGTGAAGTGAGATTTGGGATAACCATTCAGCATGTCTCTGGTAGTTGAAAATACCAACTTGGCTCACATAGGGCGATTATTTAAAGTGTTGAAGGACCAAAAGGCAGATAGCAGGAATAGGTGACTTTTCAAGCCTGGATTTCCATCTCTTTTTGACAAAATGTGTGTAGGTGTGTGCTTGGACTGGCTTACTTCTCATGGTTCTATACACTTCACGAAGTGAGATATTCATGGAGGTGCAGCCAAGAAGTTGGGGAGAGTTTGTGTCCATGAGGCCACTCGTGGCTGATAGAGGATTAAGCCCTTTGCTCCTCCTAGATTAGGAATTCTTAAATTATTTCTTTAGGTTCCCCACAAGCCCATCATGTTCCAACCCAGTGACAGACATGTTGATAAGTCCTTTTCAGCCAGCCTTCCTTCCTTGTCTCACTCTGCCCTTTATGCTTTTTTGTTCAGAGTTAACCTCACAAATAAAATGCCTACTTTCAGTACTTTGCCTCATGTTAGAGAGAACATTTTGATATTCCATTTATATGTCCAAAACTTAGACTCCAACCTATAAAACCACCAAAAGCAAATAAAATGGAATATTGCTGTGTAGAAAATTTGGCTTCATGGATGAAGTTACAATTTTCCAAAATATTTTAAAATATTATTTTTTTAAATATTTTTTAAAAAATTTATTTGACGAGAGAGAGAGAGAGAGATCACAAGTAGGCAGAGAAACAACAGTTGGGGTGGCGGGGGGCAGGCTCCCTGCTGAGCAGAGAGCCTGATGCAAGGCTGGATCCCAGGACCCCAAGATATGACCTGAGCCGAAGGCAGAGGCTTAACCCACCGAGCCATGCAGGTTCCCCTATTTTAAAATATTATTGCAGATATACTTTTCCTTTTTGTAGGTATTAGCCAAGAGTAGAGTTCACATAAGAGTACACTGAAGAGTATATAGTATAAAATGTGTTTTGCATTTCACGAGTTTAGCTACGAGTCTTAAAAATGCAAAGATCCACAAATATTCCTGACACTTTTATTTATTTATTTTTTTTGGATTTAGAATGGAGTTGAAGACAAAGCTCTTAATATTTACTCTGATAGAAAGGAATTATGGATCCTAAAAGGGCAACTTTGAAACACTTTAGTCTTAATGATTCAACATCAAGTGATGTGTTAAGATCTTTTTGTATTTTTAAGTTGCTTAAAAAAAAATCAAAGGTTGTAAAGGACCTTTTCATTGTGTTATTGATTCTTACAGTCAAAACAGTTTTAATCTATAACAGCCATTTGCACACTTCTCTTTTCAAGAGTGAGGTACTAAATATTTTAGGCTCCATAACTGTAGTCACTGTCAGGACTGTTCAACTCTGTCACTGTACCATGAGAGTAGCTTCGAGAATACAACATAAATTGGTATGGCTATGTTCAAATTGAAAAACAAACCAAAAAAGGCCATTTTTTTTTTCCATAAGGCTTCCAGGTAAAAATAATAAAAATTTACTTACAGGTTTGCTGAGCTCTGATCTTTCTAACCAGCCACTGTGGATTCCAGAAGATTGTTGATGTTCTTTCAACAATCAAAGCAGTATTTTTTGTTGTTGCTGATCTTAGAAATTCTCAGTCATCTTTAGTCATGATTCTGGTTTTTTTTTTTTCCTGCTTGTTGCCATATTACCAGTTGCTGCTTTGAACATAACTTTTACCATTTCCAAGCACTTTGATTTGTTTGCATGACTCTATAGGCAGACAGCCAGCACTAGCAGGCCTTTTCTCTCTTACCCTGGAGACAGAAAACATTCACTCGCTGAAACCTATGTTGGGTATTGTATCAGTGCTCCTTTGCCACCCAGGTTTGGGGATGCAGTTGAGCCTTGAACAACATGGGTTTGTATCATGTAGATGCACTTACACATGGATATTTTCCCCATAAATATGGTATAGTACTGTAAAGGTATTTTCTCTTTCTTAGGACTTTTTTTGTGGAATTTTCCAAAAGGTTTATTTATTTATTTTTTTCTAAAGATTTTATTTATTTATTTGACAGAGAGAGAGATCACAAGTAGGCAGAGAGGCAGTCAGAAAGAGAGGAGGAAGCAAGCTCCCCACTGAGCAGAGAGCCTGATGCGGGGCTCGATCCCAGGACCCTGGGATCATGACCTGAGCCAAAGGCAGAGGCTTTAACCCACTGAGCCACCCAGACACCCTAAAAGATTTATTTATTTTTTTGAGAGAAAGAAAGCACATGCATGCATGTGACTGGAGGGAGCAGGAGAGAGAGATCAAATAGGGAGCCGGCTCCCCGCTGAGTGCAGAGCCCAGTGCTGGGCTTGATCTCATGACCCTGAGATCATGATCTGAGCCAAAACCAAGAGTTGGATGCTCAACGGACAAAGCCATCCAGGCAGCCCTCCTAAGGACTTTCTTAATGACTTGTTTTATTCTAAGAATACAATCTGCGATACATATAACATACAAACTGCATATTGATCAACTCTTTGTCATTGGTAAGGCTTCTGGTTAACAGTTAACTATTAGCAGTTAAGTATTTGGGGACTCAAAAGTTATACAAAAATTTTCAAATGCACAGAGGTTGACACCCCGAACTCTGCTCTATGCAAGCATCATCTGTATTCACTAAGAAACTTGGGGTAGAACCACTCTTCTGGTTCAGAAGGCTTAGATGTGGAGCGATGGTTCTCTGATGAGACTGGCAGCAAAATAGAAGTGTTTAGAAGGTTTAATAGAACAGATGGGAAAGAAGTCCCTAATACAAGGATGAGGACGATGCAAAGGGCATAAAAGTGCGGGTTTGCGAAGGCAAAACTTACTTGTATAAATTACAGGGAAGTGAATGTCTTATCCTTAATTTAAACTAAAGGAATCTGTCTACTCTTCTATCAAAAAATGCCTTCTAAATGAACAACTCATTTTCTAAGAAAAGTCCCCATGTTTTAAAACAGGTTAAGTGACAATCTTTTTTTAGTACCACATTACACCATCCTGTTTATATATATGGTTTACTACATTTGTTCCCCCACTAATTTCTTCCTGAGGTGTCACCTTTCCTTGCATGCTTAATTTTATGTAGAATTAATTTTTACGGAATTAGTGACAGGTGAAACTCTGATTTCCACCCGGTTCAAAACGAGGAGAGTTCCAAGGCTAATGACTTATTGTAAAAGGCCATTGCTTGCTTGTATTTTCTGGAGAACCAGCAGGTGCATCAACATGCAGCTCAGAAACCAACTGTTTTTTAGGTATACTTAGATTTTAGATTTACTTTGAGACTCATTTATTGCAGACTTTATCTTTTATTTGCCAGACAAAATGTCGACTGGTCTTTCTGTATCTTGTTGTCTTTAACACTTCTGAGAGTGTCGAAGCCTTGTGTGTGAGTTGTCTCAGTTATGCGGACGCCTGTCTGTACCTCCTTCAGGGGGAGAGTGAGCCAGGATCATCAGGACCAGGGCAGTGAGAATGGTTTCTCAGCTGATTTTTAGATTGCATTTCAGTAACTTGTGATTTCTATTGATGAGCTTGCAGCATTGCACAAGTGTACCTTTACAATCCTGGGGATGAAAAGCAGGTTTAAATAAATACTGTACTAAGTGGCTTTCATCTTGTGCTAGTTCTAATTTTGTTTTAGTGTCAAAATATTGTCATTAAAGAAAACTCATATCCTGCAGAAGCTCAAATACTGAGAGCTCACTGTGAGATGCAGTATTTTGGAGGAGAGACCTGGAGATCTAGAAGAAACAGAATTGATTCTTAGGTAGTAGAAACTGAACAGGGAGCTTAGCCAAATGGAAACTGATTTTATCACAAGGCTTTAGCTAGTGTACAGGAGGCTATAAGATACAACTAGGAATCATCTGGAGTTTAGGAAAAAGTCAGGAAAAACTTCCTTTTGAACAACAAAATAAATCTGTGCCTAATATGTATTTCCTGGTAACATGATCTAATGGACAAAAATCTGATTTAAGAGGCATTCATATGTGAGATTTTATTTCTGTTTTAAGACAAAATACTATGTCTCTGGGGGCATTTATCTGTTTGTGTTTATATACATACATATATGTATGTGTGTGTATATATATGTGTACATATATACACACATATATATATAGTGTGTATTAATACCTTGTCAGGCAAAGAACTTTACTTTGTTCTTTTAAAAACACAGAATTTGGATTAGATTAGTTCTCAAATGTTCCTGATGATTAGAATCCTCTGGAGTCTTTTGAGAAAAATATAGATTCTCAGTCTTTATACATATCCTATCAGAAACTCCAAAGGAAATTCTTAAGAATCTGTATTTTTAACAAAAATCTTTAGTAATTCTGATGATAAAGCAAGTTTAGGAAATACTAGATTAAATGATGTCTAAATTAAGAGCCATAGTTATTTTAATGTCAGTCTATTTTTTAAATACCTGGAGATGAATTGTAAATGGAATTATTCATTTTAGCTTATCTGCCAAATAGCGTCAAGGGGCCTATATTCTCTCTTAAGTGCCTTAAAAAAGACACCAGCTTAAATGTAGTTAATGGAAGATAGCTGAATATCATAAATGGATGTTTTATACTCCTAATATAAGCTTCTCTCGCTGGTAAAGATTTTATCTGTGTTTTTAGTTCTATATAAAGGACGTTATGCCTTTCTGTCTGATGGACAGCGGATACTATGTCTCCTGGAAGTTCCACACCATCTTCTCTCTGTGTACACACCAGCTGTGCTTCTGATCTTGGTTTTGTTCAGGTAGATTTCCTCACCCGATAACCTTGTTTGAGGACCAGCTGGCATAGGTATTCAGAACCATTTCCAGTTATGCTTATATTTTATATTAATAAACTGGTGTTCGAGGTTTATATTCAGTTTCTGGGGAAAGTGCCTGGGTCTCTAAAGACCAGACCCAAGGTGACTGTACCGAGTTGCAGATACTGAAAGAAGGCTGGCGAAGCCCCAGTGCTGCTTTTCTCCTGCCCTGGAGTGACTGGGCATAAGGGGAAAGACCCGGATGGAAAGTGGTCTGCGATTTCTGACCCAGGGCTCAGAAGTAACTTTTTTTTAAAATTAATTTATTTATTTTCAGCATAACAGTGTTCATTATTTTTTCACCACACCCAGTGCTCCATGCAATCCGTGCCCTCTATAATACTCACCACCTGGTACCCCGACCTCCCACCCCCCACCCCTTCAGATTGTTTTTCAGAGTCCATAGTCTCTCATGGTTCACCTCCCTTTCCAATTTACCCCAACTCCCTTCTCCTCTCTAACACCCCTTGTCCTCCATGCTATTTGTTATGCTCCACAAATAAGTGAAACTATATGATAATTGACTCTCTCTGCTTGACTTATTTCACTCAGCATAATCTCTTCCAGTCCCGTCCATGTTGCTACAAAAGTTGGGTATTCATCCTTTCTGATGGAGGCATAATACTCCATAGTGTGTATGGACCACATCTTCCTTATCCATTCGTCCGTTGAAGGACATCTTGGTTCTTTCCATAGTTTGGCGACCGTGGCCATTGCTGCTATAAACATTGGGGTACAGATGGCCCTTCTTTTCACGACATCTGTATCTTTGGGGTAAATACCCAGGAGTGCCAATTGCAGGGTCATAGGGAAGCTCTATTTTTAATTTCTTGAGGAACCTCCACACTGCTCTCCAAAGAGGCTGCACCAACTTGCATTCCCACCAACAGTGGAAGAGGGGTCCCCTTTCTCCACATCCTCTCCAACACATGTTGTTTCCTGTCTTGTTAATTGGCCATTCTAACTGGTGTAAGGTGATATCTCAATGTGGTTTTAATTTGAATCTCCCTGAGGGCTAGTGATGATGTACATTTTTTCATGTGTCTGATAGCCATTTGTATGTCTTGATTGGAGAAGTAACTTTTGATTTGAGACACTGTCTGAGACTCACTTGTTCTCTTGAAAAGAAGCCCCGGGGACAGAGAGTGGCCACCAGAGGGCGAAAGACAAAGGAGAATTCAAGCTTATTTCATGTCAGATAAAGTTGAGGTGACTTGTGCTTGGATATTTTCCTCAGGCAGAACTGGGACAAAGGGCCCTCCAGCTGAGCCACCAGAGAGTGCAGGGTGAGGGGTTTTGATAACTAATTCCCTGTTTTCAAGGGGAGATAATATACTAGTTTGTCAGAAATTGGTATTTGCTTTTTATTTTTATTTGATTTGGGTCGCAGGGGCTTCCCGGGATGTAAAATACAGTGTAGATTTTCCTCTAGCTCTCTGTGGTTAAAATTATCCACTCTTCCAAGCATTTAGGGAGAGATGTTTAGTGACTGTGTTAAAGGGTGTGCAGCATTTATGGGTATTTCTGTGTGGTATTCTTGTAATTCTGTGCTTTAGGAAGGTCCATTATGTACTTTAGCCTAAAGCATGAGTATCTGTGAAATCATGGATTTCCGTGAGGTAGATTCCTCCCCTCCTTACACATGCCTACAACTGATAAAGCTATCAATTACATGGAGATAAAACCCCTGTAACAAATGTATTTTATACCATCACAGAAAAAAAGAAATGCTTCAAAAACAAATTGAAGATTAAAAAGGAAGAACCTGGAAATGCAGATATATTTGCATTAGAAATGGAAAAAGGAAGAAAAGCATAGGAGAGCTCTATAAATACAGGTTAGAAATTGAATCGGAATCCAGGAACAAGGCACTGTAAAGAAGGAAAAGACACGGGGAATTGTAAAAGGAAAAAAGGACTTAATTTGTCAACAGTTTAGGTATGTGATGTGAAATACTAGGACAAGTCAATACGTATTGCACCTTTTGGTTGATACGATAATCATGTGTCTTGTGAAACATGTGGGCAATATGGTATGACATTATGAGTAACACCAGTAATTTCATTTTACTTTAAATGTAGTTGACATGCAATATTACGTTTCTGTGTACAGCATAGTGATTCAGCATTTACATACACTACAAAGTGATCATCATGGTACATCTAGCTACCATCGGTCACTGTATAAAGCTGTTACAGTATCATTAACTGTATTCTCTATGGTGTACATTGCATCCCTCTGTCTTATTTTATAACAGGTAGTTTGTACCTTTTAATCCCCTTCCCCTATTTTACCCAGCTCCCGCTCCTCTCGCCTCTGACAACCACCAGATTGTTCTATGTCTCTCTGGTTTTTTTAGATTCCACACATACATACACACACCATATATTCTTTATCCCTTCATCTATTGATGGACCCTTTCGTTGCTACAATAGTTTGGCTATTGTAAATAATGCTTCAGTGAACATAGGGATGCATGTTACCTTTTTGAGTTAGTGTTTTCATCTTCCTTGTATAAGTACTCAGAAATGGAACTACTGGATCATGTGGTAATTCTATTTTTAATTTTTGGAGGAATCTCCATGTTGTTTCCCATAGTGGCTGCATCAGTTTGCATTCTCACCAATGGTGCCCAAGGGTTCCTTTTCCTCCACAACCTTGTCAACACTTGTTGTTTCCTGTGTTTTTTATTTTAGCCATTCTGACAGGTGTTAAGTGATACCTGATTGTGGCTTTGATTTGCGTTTCCCTGATGAAAAGTGACATTGAGTGTCTTTCTGATACCTGTTGGCCATCTGTATGTCATCTTTGAAGAAATACCTAGTCATGTCCTCTGCCCATTTTTAAATCAGATCTTTCAGAGGGGTACTGAGTTGTGTGAATTTTTTATATGTTTTGTATATTAACCGCTTATCACTTATATCATTTGTAAATATCTTCTCTGATTCAGTAGGTCACCCTTTCATTTTGTTTCTTTCACTGTGCAATGTGTGTGATATAGTCCCATTTTTGCTTTTGTTTCCGTGCCTGAGAAGAAAGATCTAAAGAAATATTTCCAAGACCAGTGTGAAAGAGCTTACTGTCTATGCTTTCTTCCAGAAGTTTTATGATTTCCAGTTTTACATTTAAATCTTTAATCTATTTTGAGTTTATTTTTGTATTTGGTATAACAACGTGGTCTAGTTTCATTCTTTTGCATGTAGCTGTCCAGTCCTCCCAGCACCACTAACTAAAGAGACTGTCTTTTTCCCATAGTATATTCTTGCCTCCTGTGTCAAAGATTAATTGACCATATTACTGGGGGTTTATTCCTGGACTCTCTTATGTTTTATTCATCTGTGTGTCCATTTTCATGCTAGTACCATACTGTTTAGTTACCAGAGCTTCATAGTATAGTTTAACATCACAAGGTGTGATGCCTCCAACTTCGTTTTTCTTTCTCCAGGTTGCTTTGGCTATTCCAAGTCTTTTGTGGTTCCATGCAAATTTTAGAATTTTTTCTTACAGTTCTGTGAAAAATGCCCTGGGTATTTTGATAGGGATTGCATTGAATGACATCAGTAATTTTAGTTGAAATTTATTATTTTTCCCTGAAGCATTCAGTGTTTATTAAGTACTTACTGTGCGCCTGACACTGTTGTGGGTGCTGTGTATTCCTCAGAAGAGTCTCATGGAGCCTGTCCTTAAAGTCTCTAGATCGACAAGCATTTAAATGTACAAATACTGATATAATTAAAAATTATGAGAAAATTATAAAGGAAAATTTCCTCAGCTTGTGTGATAAAGGAAGGCTTCTCTGAAGGAGTAGCATTGATGCCAACACCTGAAATAGGATTTTGCATGATAACTACTTGGTGGGTATTATGGGATATTAAACTAGACTAAGAGGCAAATGAGTGTTATTGTTTGGGTTTAAATCTATGACCTAGTTTTTGGTGCTTTAGGTACAGATCACCTTTAGGTTGTCACGTAGTAGATGTGCAGGGTTTATTATTTGGAGCCGCCTTTCACGAGAAGAATGAAAGGTAGATAATATCGTAAAAGAGCATTGTGTATCAAAACCGTAAATGACAGTTCTCTTTTCTCTTTAAATATTACCTTTAATGGCATAGGGGATGAAAAATTAGCCTCATGATTAGAAAAAAAAAATAACAGTAGGAATTTTAGAACTCAGCTCCTTAAAGAAATTTCAATCTGGCATGTGCAAGCCAGTCACTTGGCCAGTATTGTATTGTAGGAAAATCTTATTATACCTTACTGCATCATTTTTAAATAACAAAAAACCTACTTTTATGAACTTTTAATAGTTCCAAACCTTCTTTACCTTTTTTCCTCTTTGATATGGACTAGACTATTTTCAATTAAATGCTTCTTTGTAACCTCCAGTCAGATTGCTTCTGTAAATTCCCAGGACAGGGGAAATTGAGTATTATTTGTCCACATTGAAGTAATAGATGAGATGTGAAATGGGTTACATGGTATGTGGGTCTCCAGAGGATGCTTTAAGTAATGTGTGAGTTTGCGGAGTGTCAAGTAGCCAATTAGTTTCAGACTGATTAACATTTATTTATTATTATTTTTTAACTCGGGCATATTAGGCAACTATATTTGAGGGCACGGGGGAACTCACTAAAATTTTGGCTCTTCTCGTACATCTGAAACTACATGAAATACCTCAAAAGACCTGCTGTGGTTTGCTAGCCCTTTAACAATCGTGGAAAACAAATCAATTTCACATGACCTGCATACTTAGACATGATTTTTTAAGGTTTCTGTTTCTTTCATTCAAGAATAACAGAATTCTGTCAAAATAAGGAAACGTGAATGATATTTTGAATGCCCCAAATGCATTCTCCATTCCTTGATTTTTTTCCTTTCTTTTAAATCTCTACTCTCAATACAGCAGAAACTCTGATGGGAAAAGATTCTGTGGGTATGAAAGGAGCTAGACCAACAGCAGGTGGGTGGTCATCTCCGGAAGACTCCAATGAATTATACCCATTTAGTTTAGAATAGTAAAAAATGGGGTATTGTGTAAGAGAAAAGGAGGCTGAATTGATATAAACCTTTTAATTAAAAAAAAAACATTTTAATTTACACCTACATTGGCAGGAGTGATAGTGCTTCCACGAATTAAATACATCAGCAATGTGGCAGCATCCAGCTACGTTGCTGGGAGGTAATTCTCTGTGGATTTCTTGTGTTCTTCACAGTTCCGTATCTGAGTGAGGAGTGTGTTTGAATAGCCTTTACCCTGAGACATTTGCTTACAAATTTCAGATTAAGTTCTCTCTCTCCCTCCTTCCAATCCTCCCTCCCTCTCTAGAATTTGAGATGAGCAGGTGTCTCAGCAGCTTATAACAGTTAGTGTCCTCATGTTGAGATCTTCTTCTGTGGAGGAAAACATCTAATTGAGGGAAAAGTAGAAGGAATTCTCCTGGCTGATGCTGTTTGCTGTCCCTCTAAATCAAGCGTCTGGTGTCTTCTGTCCGTATATGTGTATGAAGCGGGGGCAGGCTATCTTGTTAGCTTGTGAGCAGGGTCAAGTCTCAGACCCTTCATGGTTTCTGACCTAACATGCACAACGAATTGCAAACTCAAATGCCTGTGGGAACCAGGCAAGGGATAGGAATTGGAAGTAGGTCAGGTGTTAAATAATAAATGGCCGTGGACACTCAGCCTTAGAGTTAGTTTTTAATAGGGAGTAACGGGACCGTAGCAACTACAGGACAGTATCTTTTTGTGAAAGAATCCTACTTTTAAAATATTTGGCAACTTGTTCTCCTTGAAAGCCCTGTTTTGATCAAACCACACTCCTGGGAGCCATCCTGTCTTAGTGAAAAATCACCAAGATAGACTTTTCTTTTTTTTAATTCTTTTTGGTAACCATGGAAACATTTGGCACAATGCCAAAGCACACAATCATTAAAGAATAAAAAATTCTTAGGAAGTCATACATTATGCCTGATATAGGTAAGAAGATACATGGTATGTGGCCAAAATACCAACAAAAATTTTGCCATGATTTTTTTCCCCAAACAGATCTTAGATGAGGCAGACGTCAGACATTTTAAGTAATCCTTTTATTACGCTTGCCCTGCTTATCTGTTCCCACATTTTATTTCATCTCTCTAGTGCCATGGTTTTATTTTTATTATCCATTTCTGTGCTTGGTATATACACAATTTAGGTAAAACATTTGTGACCCATGTTTAATGATAAATAATGCTCATATACATTGTATAATAATTGGAAAACTCTAATTATTCTGCACTTTTGGGTATGTGATATGGCCAGAGACATACAAAAAAAAAAAAAAAAAGGACAAAGGAAACACAAAATTTGTCAGACAAATCTAAGTTTTATTTCCTTGAGATTAGTTTCAAGGTTGTATAAAAAATTCCAGTAGTGATTTTAAGACCTTTTTATGTTAAATCTAGCAAATATTTCCCTAGATATTAACCTAGAAAGTTTGAGATCCCAAGCTGACTTTCTATGAGCCCTTAAATTGTAGCTTATCTGGTAAAATATTAGTTGTCTGGATGTGTTTATGAGAGTTTGGCTACTTCAGCTGTTAGTCAAGTATAAAAACAGGGTAAAAGAGAATTTTTATGTTTCTCATTTTCTTTGTTTCTGCATTTTTAATTATGGAAATAGTAAATGAAAGTAAGTGGACATCACTAGGAAGTATATTCTCTGGAAAATTATTAGTGGATCATAAGCAAATTTTCATAGCTAAATTAAAAAATACAGTGAGTTACTTCAGATTACTATGTGCTAATTATAAAATTTCTTGCATGAAATTAGTAATTTAGAAAAAGAGTGAAAATACTACTTGGGAAAATGATTTATAGCAGTGAGTATAGAGTAAATGGTTTTGTTTATTGATGTATAATTTACATAAGTAAAATTCATCCTGTTTAGGTGATCAGCTCCACAACTGAGGAAATCTATCCCTCATCTCCCCAGATCTCCATTCTTCTGTGTCATCAGTCCTTGTCTTCTCCCCACAGCCCCTGGCAATACTCTTCTGATTTCTTTCTCCATAGTTCTTCCTATTCTGGAATGTTGTGTAAATGGATTGATCAAATATGTAGCCTTTTGAGCCCAGCTTCTGTCACTAGGTGCAATGCTTTTGTGGCTCATATGTGCTTTTGTGTCGTTATATGTACCCCTAGTTTGTTTCTTTCCATTGCTGAGTGGAATTCCATTGTATAAATCTCCCACAAGTTGCTTTCCTATTTACCAGGTGAAGGATATTCGAATTGTTTTCAGCTTTTGGAGATGAAGATTGTAAATAAAGCTGCTATAAACTTTGTGAACAGATTTTCGCTTGGCATGGCTTCATTTCTCTTAGGTAAACAATACCTGTGTGTGGGATTGCAACATTGTAGGGAGGCACATGTTTAATTTTATAAGAAGCTGCCAAACCATTTCCAAAGTGGTTGCACCATTTTGGATTCCCATCAGCAGTGCATTGGAGTTGTAGTTGCTCTACATTGAGTATAGGGTTTTTGTTTGTTTGTTTTGTTTTGTTTTGTTTTTATCTTAAAGTAGAAATCCTTTCAAGTCTTTCTGAAGATGCATTATATTAGAAATCGATATACTATGTTTGAATTTTGTATTCTTTTACAAACATGGGATGTTTAGGGTATTGGGATGTCAGGTTGAGTTAATACCATTTTTTCTTTCCTATGAGTTAGTTCACAAATATAGATACATATATACGTTAGGAAATTAAAGATATTTCAGTAAAATTATGATTAAATGGTGTGTTACATATATACAATAATGGGAGTTTCCAGATCAATTAAAATGCTTGGCCAGTAATTCAGAACTTCCTAAATATAGAGGCAGATGAGTTCAGGCAAGTCTTGAGACCCTTCTAATAGCTGAGTCTTTGGTTAAATTAGAACTACAAGTTGGAATGTAGTTGGCAAGGCCACTCTGTCTTTAGTTGGAGCATCTAGATGCAGCAGCCCATGAAAACAGCAACTTAGAAGCACTGGAATAGTTTATAAGAGTTCCAAGCCAGTGATAGTTCTAATGTAAGTAGAATTGGCCTCTACAGATTATGCAGGTCATTTAGACCAAACTGGAATTTCCAATTGCCCTTTAAGTAATTCAGTGAGGTACAAATGGCACTTAAGAGTAAAATGTGGCTTCTTTAATTTCCAGAACGGCAGTACTGCCCTGCATACAATAATGTTTGTGTTTTACCATCCTCCCATTTATTCTGGGAAAAACACCAGAAATGAAAGTGAATTTTCCAGAATAAAGACATTTGGGTTTGTTCTTTTTTGTGTGTGACTATTTTCTTAGGACTAGTTTCTCAGGATAACATGCAGAGTGTTTTGCAAGACCACATCTAAATATAGGGCAAAGGTAGAATTCAACCTGAACATTCATAACTTTCTCAAAATGTGATTTGTTACCACGTAGGCTCTCTCTCTTTTTTTTTTAATGGTTGGTTTAATTAAATATTTGAAAGAGGCTGAGACTGCAGATATTCATACAAACTGACATTTTTAGTATTTCAGTGTGAAGTTATAGTTTATTTTCAAAAATGTTAACATTTAGAGGGTTAGGAAATGGAATATATTTTGGCAAAAATTATGGTTACATTGTGTCTTAGCACAATACTTGACTGCCTTCTGCCTCAGATTATTTCTTTGCCTTCTTCTTGGCACCTAATGCTAATACAAGCACTATGAAAATGCTTCTCATGTAATGTGCAGTGAACTCCAATAGAAACAAGATTTTGCAAACAGCATCCATTCAGAGGTGTGCTTACCTCGTGTGGCCCACAAATGAGAATATTCATAATTTTCACAAGTGGCCATTGCTTAAATTTGTGATTACATTATGACAACAAAAAGAGTACTTTGGAACAGTTGAGTCCACATTCTCAAGTGGAGAGAAGTATGTATATGTCCCCAGAGTTAGCTTACAGATACTTATATGGACAGGCACAGTGCTTTCCACAAACTTTGGGATTTCCATATTATTTTCTATTCCTCCTCATTCATGAACTAATATAATCATGAGCAGTGCAGCAAGGTCAGTTGTGTTTCTTCTTATTGACCCTAATTTTTTCTTTTTCTTGCATCTTCTCAGCCTTTCTTAGCATGTCGTATGTGGTACTGCAGTGAGATAGACCTATTGATCCAGGGAATTAATTGGTAATTAATCTTTGCATTTGCCTTTTCCCTCTCAAGGACCCAACTGCTGTCTTCTTTGTTTTAATAGAACAAAAAAATATTTTCTTTCGTATGTTCTGCCAAATTCTGACCGCTGAATTTTTGTTTACTAGAATAATTGTATGATTTTCTACTGAGTATTCTTTCTGCATTTTTTTTTAAAGATTTTATTTATTTATTTGACAGAGAGAGATCACAAGTAGTCAGAGAGGCAGGCAGAGAGAGAAAGAGAGAGAGAGGAGGAAGCAGGCTCCCCGCTGAGCAAAGAGCCCGATGTGGGGCTCGATCCCAGGACCCTGAGATCATGACCCGAGCCGAAGGCAAAGGCTTAACCCACTGAGCCACCCAGGCACCCCTCTTTCTGCATTTTTGTATTCTGTCGATAATAGTTCTTTCATTCATGACCATAGAGAAACAAAGAGTGCTTTTATATTTGGGGAGATCTGTTATAAAACACCAGGACACTTCTTCCATAGTACTGGTACATAAATGTTCCTCTGGCAGTAGTAGGTGGGTTACTTTCAACCATTGGTACATACCTTTCCCACGTTGTTTAATTTCCTTATTGACAAATGATGGAGTAAACTCGGATAGTTCTCAAGAAAGACTAGAAAGTTGGAAAAGATGTCAAGAGGTTTGAGGTTAGCAATTTAATCTTTTAAAACTCCCCTTCAGCTAAGATACCCATAAATAATGTGTGAGACAAGTTTGAAGAGAAGCTAAGAATTAAAAAAAAAAAAAAAAGAAAGAAAATTTCAGCTCCCACATACAGCATTTGTGACGAAAAAGGCGACAGAAACCTATATTTATATAAATAATGGGAAAACAGAAAGTGTTTACTGAGTTTGCTTGAGTTCTTCATTATTAAATTATAGCAGGATTCCTATTCAATATGCAGCATATTTGCATAAGTATTAAAATAATTTATCATGATTAATTCTATTATAGTAAATTTCAGGCCTAATCACAATCTGCCATATACTGTAGTGGTTTGTCAGTATTTCGTGTTTTCCTGGAGGTTTGGTGGAATTGGTGCTCCTGGAACAGCACAGATGTCATCGGAGTTTGCTGTAATTAATGCGGTTCTGAAAGAGATCTAATAACGATTAGCCAGTTTCATAAAGTGTTACAGAATTAGGTCAGTGCGAGAAAATTCTAAAGCTCTTAAAAATGTACATGCTGCCAAGTCCCTCTGGCCACAAATTGGATTTCTTGAGCAATGAGGAGCTCTAACCTTGGAAACAGATGAACTCTTTGGGCAAAGGTGGGAAAAGGAGACGATTTGTCCTCAAATACTCAAAGGATCAGAAAAAAAAAAATGTGGGGTGAGTCTTAAACTAAAGGTTGAAAGTTATAGGGAAGTAGATATAAATCTGATCTATTATAATTTTTGGAAAATCACTGGAAGCACAAGGGGCTTCATGTTTCTAATGGGCCCACAAAGGAATGGAGCTTCCTTACTGGAATCATCTAGGTAGGGATAAGATACCTGTTTAGAAACACTATCAGAAAGTACTTTTTTCATTGGCTTGGAAGGAATTTCTCTTTAAGCAAATGCTGATTTTTTTTCTCCTACCATGAGTTTCCATAAGTTAATGTCCTTCTCAGTATCAACAGATTTCTTGTATTTTTCTTAGGTGTTGGTGGAGGCTTCAGTAGGAGATGGCTTCACTGGAGACATTGCTGTCGATGATTTGTCATTCATGGACTGTACCCTCTATCCTGGTAAGGAAGAACATTTTAACATATGAGTATTCTCAAACCTATTTACTTGGGGAAAAAAGGCTGTGGAGGAAATCAGTATTTCATTCCCACAATATTCTAAAAATACCCTTACTTCTGTTCTGTTAGTGTATTAACTCTGGAAAAGATCACTGTGAATCTTTGGTAGTAATTAGTCTTAATATCTTTGCAAACATGGTAAAGAGGTTTGAATCAGTTATGCTTCTGTCTCATCATGTGGAAAATATTAGGAAATCATGTCTGACGTTAAACCATAATTCCATTATACTTGAGGGATTATAACAACCGAATTGGTCACCTTATAATTACATTGTTTTGGAGAATGTATACATCTCTCCATTACCTTCAGAGATGGTTTCCTGTCAGGTTACACTAAATATTCCTAAGGATTGCTGTCAACCATTTCTTCTCTGTATCACACATTTCTTTTATGGAAAAAAAAAAAAAAGCCAACAACACAAATATATGTTTCCCAGATTTCTCTTTCCATCCTCAGCCTTTTCCCTGAGATCCAGACTTGTTTACTAACTACCTACTGAACATCTCAACTTAGAGGTCTGGTAGACTTCTCAAAGATAATGAAGGGAAATAACCTAAGACAAGCCTATGATAAACTAAAATAAAGCTAAAACAAACACCCCAGGCAAAGCTCCACCCAGGCAGTGTAAAAAAAATGGTAGCAATCTAATAGGACTGGTTATCAAGCTCAGAGGCTGGAGGCTCTTAAATTGCCCAGCAAGGGGGAGCACAGCTTCCTTTCCGAAGAGATCAGAGGCACAGTAATTTAAAAAGCAATTGCAATAATCCATGTAGAAAGCACTCTCAGTTCTGAAGACTTAACCTTCAGTCCTGCTCCATCACTGTAGTGCTACTGGTTAGAAGAGCACCAGCCTCTCCCTGGACACAATCAGGCTGGACTCCGGTTCTTTTCGTTGTCCTGTGGGACTCAGCTCTGAGTCTCTACCTCATCATCCTGGCAGGATTAGTTCCCTTAACTGCTCTGTGTCATGGTTTCCACAGAACTCTGCAGAAAGCCAAATCCTTCTCTGGATAAGACCAGCAAGAAGGAAATTAGAATTCAACAAGTTCACCCTTATCTCTTGATGGCTGCAAGTGAATTCTTGGCTACTGATGGTGCCCTCCATCTTGCCATCCTTCCACGCCTCCCTGTCTCGGTAACTGACAGTTTATTTCTCTTTGTATATTTTTCATGAACAAATCTGCATCGCTAGTAGCTTCAGATATATCCAGAGTCGACTGCTTCTGTCCAAGGTCCAAGCCACCACTGTGTCTGCATGGATTATCATCGTTGCCTTTTAAGCGATCTCTGCTTCTACCCTTGGGAATATAATCTGTTCTCCAAACAGCAGGCGAATGATCTTTTTCAAACTTAGATAAGAGCATGCCCTCCCGTCATCAAAGTCTTCCTATGATATCCTCTTTCATGGAGAGCAAAAGCCAACTTCTATAGTAGGTTCCAGGGCAGGCATGCCTGGTGCCCTCATACCTCTGGACTTCACCCACCACCCCTGGGCTTCTGCTTGACTTCTCTTATCTACAAGGCCTCTCTGCTAATCCTTAAATCCTCCAGCCCACTTATGCCTCAGGGCTTCTACACCTTTCTGTCCCTCTTCCTGAGATGAGATAAATACTCCACTCCCTGAAGTGCTTCTTTCTGATCTGCTCCGAAGTTTCTTCATTAGTAAGGATTTCTCTGAACATCACATACACACACACACACACACACACACACACACACACACAGAGACAGCGTCTCTTCATTGACATTTTTTTTCTTCTTCTTATGTTATTTTTCTCTGCAACGCCTATCACCCTTATGGTTCTGTTTCTGTTTCCCCCAACAATACTGTTAGCTGCCTGACAGCAGTGATTTTTAATTGATCACTGTCTTATGTCCAGAACTTAAACAGCATCTGGCACATAATATTACTTAGTGTTAACCTTTGTTGGATAAATGGGTAGAAAGGTGGAGAGATGCCTATATCTTTTGAAGTGCTTTATATAGTTTTGATATATATTTTAGTTTATTATTGCTACAATATTATTTATATAACTTATAAATTTTATAAGTAAATATATATAACAGGCCTGTTATATATAATATATATAAAATATTTTTATGATTTATAAATTTTTATGATTTATAAATATTTATTATAAATTATGTATAAATTATAAATTTATGATTTATAGTTTTTTATAACTTATAAGACACACTCATAGCCTAGATTTTGTTGAAAGCCGAGCCTCCGTGGCTTATAACCACAGACATTTATTTCTTGCTCTTAAGCATGTGGGTGGGCAGAGAACAATAATGGCAGAAGTATGTGTTTCTTGTTCAGAGCTCTTCTTAATTCTGTAGAGCTTTAGGTTGTGTATTTCTGTTTCTTCTGTCCTATTTATCTGGGACAAAGCTAGAGGACAGAGGCCTTACCTGACATATTTTGTTGTGAAGTAGAGGGCAGGAAAAAGAAAACACACTTAAAGCTTCTGTTGGGACATGCTGTGCACAATGTCTGCTCACATCCACTGGTCAGAATAGGTCACGTGGTCAAGACTAACAAGGCTGCAGGGAAACCTTCTCAACTGAAGTGGCAAGGATAAGAATACAGAAAGTCCTTATGAGAGAGAGAGAGAGGTGATGAATCGGTATACTAATAGCATTTACCACTCATGTGTACCATCTTGCATACTACTATAACTTCTTTGGTTTTGATGTTTTATTTTTTTAGTGAGAGAGTGACACATGCACCGCGAATGGGTGGGCAGGGGGAGTGGAGGGGGCAGAGGGAGAGGGAGAGAGAGAATCATAAGCAGGTTCCACATCCAGCATGGATCCCCACATGGGGCTCGATCTTACAACCCTAAAATCATGACCTGAGCCTGAATCAAGACTTGGTTGCTTAAATGACTGAACCACCCAGGTGCCCCCAATCCTCTAACCTTTTAAGAGTCAAGAATAATGTCTAGTCCATTGTCAGTAAAGATATCTTAAATGTAGGATAGGGTTGATCTCTTTGCTCTCCCAGTTTTATGGAGCACACCAAGAAGGGGATAACCTGCCCAAGGCTGCCTAGCTAAAAAGTAACAAATTATGTCTACTTGTTAGAACAGTGTTAACCACTATCCTACAGCTCACCAAAAACACTAACCTCACGAGGAAGAGAATATATATTCTAATTTATAGATGTGAAAAATTAAATGTAAAGATCCTGAAGGGCAGGGATGAAAATACATAGTTGAGGGAAGGAATGAGAGTTTCATCTAAGAACCTGTGATTTCAGTGCCCAGGGCTTTTCCCAAATCGCCCTCGAGTCTGAGTTTAGGGAGCATCACTGTTATCCCAGTGGCAGCGGAGACCATAAAACAATACAGAAGGGAACACAAGTTACTGCCGTTACTGTTGCTACTCTGGTTATCTTGCTACTTACACTCTGTGGCTGATGGTTCCAAAGGAGAGAGAGAGAATGAAGTGGCCAGACCCAGAGGCAGAGATGTGAAGTATCAGTTACAGACCATTAGTCCTGATTTTCTGGTTCAAGTTTTGGATGAAAAATATGGAATTTAAAAAACTGCCTGAATTATATGGTTTTAATGTTGGCTTCGTAACAAAAGAAACACCGGATTAAAACCACAGAGCTTGTTGAAACGATAGGTTTCTTAAAGGAATTTGATGTTATCTTTCTATAAGATGAACATAAAAATAAAATTTCGGCTTTCAATAAAAATATTGCCCTTGATGATGACCAGTTTTTTTTTTTTTCCTTCTGTTAGCTGAAACAGGATCAGCACATGTAGATTCTCTTACAGATGTTGATTTGTTTTCCAATATGAACTGATTATCTACAGTGTTTTTCTTCCTTGGCTAATAAAACAAAACTTAAAAATACATACACACAGATGCAAAATATTGACCTAATCCCCAAAATGTGGGTTGGCACATAACCAATATCTTTCATCTTGTGCTAAATGACCATAAGGAGTCCTTTATTCCGTTTTTACCTATTTCCTCAAAATCAGCCTCTTTTTCCCTCATTCCTTACACCTTTTTATGACGTCACTATTCTCCAGCAACCCAGATTGAAATTCCACAGTATTCTTTGACTTTCCCCTTAAGATTGCCTACTTGCAAAACTTGCTGACTCCAACTCCAAAATAATTCTCAAATTTCTTGTTTTTTTTTTTCCCATTGTTACCGTAGTTCAAAACAGTGTTGAATAGTAACCTTGCAACTGCAAACTTTCATTAGTTTCCCCCCAATAGCATATATGCCGTGAGCTTAGTTTCCTTTCACTTTTTCCTACAACATCATTATTTGCTTTCCTAGGTCAGCTCTTTCTCATGTTCTCACTTCCAGTTGTTTCTAACTTAATTTTCAAATCAGTTCTCTGTTATGGATTGTACCTTCGCTGTTTTCGTATCTTGATGAATATAGATTATTTTAAAACTAATCCAGGAGGATACTAGAGAAAAGACATTTAGACAAGATTAATTGCATTTCTAGGGAAAGTAGACAAACTTAACCATGCAATAGAATCCTGTGATTATTTTTGTGTCAGTGTATAATGATGTTGCTCATTCCCAGAGTAGAGAGTCATGGAAGATGGTGGCAAAGTCAAATCCCCTCACTTTGAACCAGATCATCAGAGTAGATGATTAAGTAAGAATTGTTGCCAGACAATATTCAGATTTAAAAATAAGTGTCCCGAGGGAGGAGTCAAGATGGCGGAGAAGTAGCAGGCCGAGACTACTTCAGCTAGCCGGAGATCAGCTAGATAGCTTATCTAAAGATTGCAAACACCTGAAAATCCATCGGCAGATTGAAGAGAAGAAGAACAGCAATTCTGGAAACAGAAAAACAACCACTTTCTGAAAGGTAGGACCGTCGGAGAAGTGAATCCAAAGCGACGGGAAGATAGACCCCGGGGGGAGGGGCCGGCTCCCGGCAAGCAGCGGAGCAACCGCGCACAAAATCAGGACTTTTAACCAACTGAGCCACCCAGGCGTCCCCAAAATCAGGACTTTTAAAAGTCTGTTCCACTGAGGGACATCGCTCCAGAGGCTACCCGGGGCAAAGCCCACACGGGGTCAGCTTGGCCTCAGGTCCCGCAGGGTCACAGAAGGATTGGGGGTGTCTGAGTGTCCCAGAGCTTGCGGGTATTGGAACGGGAAAGCCGGCTACAGAGACGGAGCCGACAGTAAGCTCGCAGCTCGGGGTGATCTTGAACCGGTCGCAGGCTCGGTGAACTCGGAGCGCGGCCGGAGGTCAGGCAGACGGGAGTAACTGGGCGCGGTTCTCTGAGCGCGCACTGAGGAGTGCGGCCCTGGGCTCTCGGCTCCTCTGGGCCGGAGACCAGGAGGCCGCCATTTGTATTCCCGTCCTCCGGAACTCTACGGAAAGCGCTCAGGGAACAAAAGCTCCTGAAAGCAAACCCAAGCGGATTACTCACCCCGGTCCCGGGTAAGGGCGGTGCAATTCCGCCTGGGGCAAAGACACTTGAGAATCACTACAACAGGCCCCTCCCCCAGAAGATCAACAAGAAATCCAGCCGAGACCAAGTTCACCTACCAAATAGTGCGGTTTCAATACCAAGGAGAGCAGCAGAATTCTAGAGGAGGAGAAAGCAAAGCATGGAACTCATGGCTTTTTCCCTGTGATTTTTTTTAGTCTTGCGGTTAATTTAATTTTTTTCTTTTTCATTTTTTGTTTTTTTTTTTCTCGCCTTCAGGTGTTTTCTTTTTTTTAAATTCTTTTCTTTTTTCTTTTCTTTCTTTTTTCTTTTTTTTTTTTCTTTTTTTTCCTTTCTTCCTTTTTGAACCTCTTTTTATCCCCTTTCTCCCCCCTCACGATTTGGGATCTCTTCTAATTTGGTTAAAGCATATTTTCCTGGGGTTGTTGCCACCCTTTTAGTATTTTACTTGCTCCTTCATATACTCTTATCTGGACAAAATGACAAGACGGAAAAATTCAACACAAAAAAAAGAGCAAGAGGCAGTACCGAAGGCTAGGGACCTAATCAATACAGACATCGGTAATATGTCAGATCTAGAGTTCAGAATGACAATTCTCAAGGTTCTAGCCGGGCTCGAAAAAGGCATGGAAGATATGAGAGAAACCCTCTCGAGAGATATAAAAGCCCTTTCTGGAGAAATAAAAGAACTAAAATCTAACCAAGTTGAAATAAAAAAAGCTATTAATGAGGTGCAATCAAAAATGGAGGCTCTCACTGCTAGGATAAATGAGGCAGAAGAAAGAATTAGTGATATAGAAGACCAAATGACAGCGAATAAAGAAGCTGAGCAAAAGAGGGACAAACAGCTGCTGGACCACGAGGGGAGAATTCGAGAGATAAGTGACACCATAAGACGAAACAACATTAGAATAATTGGGATTCCAGAAGAAGAAGAAAGAGAGAGGGGAGCAGAAGGTATACTGGAGAGAATTATTGGGGAGAATTTCCCCAATATGGCAAAGGGAACGAGCATCAAAATTCAGGAGGTTCAGAGAACGCCCCTCAAAATCAATAAGAATAGGCCCACACCCCGTCACCTAATAGTAAAATTTACAAGTCTCAGTGACAAAGAGAAAATCCTGAAAGCAGCCCAGGAAAAGAAGTCTGTAACATACAATGGTAAAAATATTAGATTGGCAGCTGACTTATCCACAGAGACCTGGCAGGCCAGAAAGAGCTGGCATGATATTTTCAGAGCACTAAATGAGAAAAACATGCAGCCCAGAATACTATATCCAGCTAGGCTATCATTGAAAATAGAAGGAGAGATTAAAAGCTTTCAGGACAAACAACAACTGAAAGAATTTGCAAACACCAAACCAGATCTACAGGAAATCTTGAAAAGGGTCCTCTAAGCAAAGAGAGAGCCTACAAGTGGTAGATCAGAAAGGAACAGAGACCATATACAGTAACAGTCACCTTACAGGCAATACAATGGCACTAAATTCATATCTCTCAATAGTTACCCTGAATGTGAATGGGCTAAATGCCCCTGTCAAAAGACACAGGGTATCAGAATGGATAAAAAAACAAAACCCATCTATATGTTGCCTCCAAGAAACTCATTTTAAGCCCGAAGACACCTCCAGATTTAAAGTGAGGGGGTGGAAAAGAATTTACCATGCTAATGGACATCAGAAGAAAGCAGGAGTGGCAATCCTTATATCAGATCAATTAGATTTTAAGCCAAAGACTATAATAAGAGATGAGGAAGGACACTATATCATACTCAAAGGTTCTGTCCAACAAGAAGATTTAACAATTTTAAATATCTATGCCCCCAACGTGGGAGCAGCCAAGTATATAAACCAATTAATAACAAAATCAAAGAAACACATCAACAATAATACAATAATAGTAGGGGACTTTAACACTCCCCTCACTGAAATGGACAGATCATCCAAGCAAAAGATCAGCAAGGAAATAAAGGCCTTAAACGACACACTGGACCAGATGGACATCACAGATATATTCAGATCATTCCATTCCAAAGCAACAGAATACACATTCTTCTCTAGTGCACATGGAACATTCTCCAGAATAGATCACATCCTCGGTCCTAAATCAGGACTCAATCGATATCAAAAGATTCGGATCATTCCCTGCATATTTTCAGACCACAATGCTCTAAAGCTAGAACTCAACCACAAAAGGAAGTTTGAAAGGAATCCAAATACATGGAGACTAAACAGCATCCTTCTAAAGAATGAATGGGTAAACCAGGAAATTAAAGAAGAATTGAAAAAAATCATGGAAACAAATGATAATGAAAATACAACGGTTCAAAATCTGTGGGACACAACAAAGGCAGTCCTGAGAGGAAAATATATAGCGGTACAAGCCTTTCTCAAGAAACAAGAAAGGTCTCAGTTACACAATCTAACCCTACACCTAAAGGAGCTGGAGAAAGAACAAGAAAGAAACCCTAAGCCTAGCAGGAGAAGAGAAATCATAAAGATCAGAGCAGAAATCAATGAAATAGAAACCAAAAAAAAAAAAAATTGAGCAAATCAACGAAACTAGGGGCTGGTTCTTTGAAAGAATTAATAAAATTGATAAACCCCTGGCCCGACTTATCAAAAAGAAAAGAGAAAGGACCCAAATAAATAAAATCATGAATGAAAGAGGAGAGATCACAACTAACACCCAAGAAATACAAACTATTATAAGAACATACTATGAGCAACTCTCTGGCAATAAATTTGACAATCTGGAAGAAATGGATGCATTCCTAGAAACATATAAACTACCACAACTGAACCAGGAAGTAATAGAAAGCCTGAACAGACCCATAACCAGTAAGGAGATTGAAACAGTCATTAAAAATCTCCAAACAAACAAAAGCCCAGGGCCAGACGGCTTCCCGGGGGAATTCTACCAAACATTTAAAGAAGAATTAATTCCTATTCTCCTAAAACTGTTCCAAAAAATAGAAATGGAAGGAAAACTTCCAAACTCATTTTATGAGGCCAGCATCACCTTGATCCCAAAACCAGACAAGGATCCCACCAAAAAAGAGAGCTATAGACCGATATCCTTGATGAACACAGATGCGAAAATACTCAACAAAATACTAGCCAATAGGATTCAACAGTACATTAAAAAGATTATTCACCACGACCAAGTGGGATTTATTCCAGGGCTGCAAGGTTGGTTCAACATCCGCAAATCAGTCAATGTGATACAACACATCAATAAAAGAAAGAACAAGAACCATATGATACTCTCAATAGATGCTGAAAAAGCATTTGACAAAGTACAGCATCCCTTCCTGATCAAAACTCTTCAAAGTGTAGGGATAGAGGGCACATACCTCAATATCATCAAAGCCATCTATGAAAAACCCACCGCAAATATCATTCTCAATGGAGAAAAACTGAAAGCTTTTCCGCTAAGGTCAGGAACACGGCAGGGATGTCCATTATCACCACTGCTATTCAACAAAGTTCTAGAAGTCCTAGCCTCAGCAATCAGACAACAAAAGGAAATTAAAGGCATCCAAATCGGCAAAGAAGAAGTCAAATTATCACTCTTCGCAGATGATATGATACTATATGTGGAAAACCCAAAAGACTCCACTCCAAAACTGCTAGAACTTGTACAGGAATTCAGTAAAGTATCAGGATATAAAATCAATGCACAGAAATCAGTTGCATTTCTCTACACCAGCAGCAGGACAGAAGAAAGGGAAATTAAGGAGTCAATCCCATTGACAATTGCACCCAAAACCATAAGATACCTAGGAATAAACCTAACCAAAGAGGCACAGAATCTATACTCAGAAAACTATAAAGTACTCATGAAAGAAATTGAGGAAGACACAAAGAAATGGAAAAATGTTCCATGCTCCTGGATTGGAAGAATAAATATTGTGAAAATGTCTATGCTACCTAAAGCAATCTACACATTTAATGCAATTCCTATCAAAGAACCATCCATCTTTTTCAAAGAAATGGAACAAATAATTCTAAAATTTATATGGAACCAGAAAAGACCTCGAATAGCTAAAGGGATATTGAAAAAGAAAGCCAACGTTGGTGGCATCACAATCCCGGACTTCAAGCTCTATTACAAAGCTGTCATCATCAAGACAGCATGGTACTGGCACAAAAACAGACCCATACATCAATGGAACAGAATAGAGAGCCCAGAAATAGACTCTCAACTCTATGGTCAACTAATCTTCGACAAAGCAGGAAAGAATGTCCAATGGAAAAAAGACAGCCTCTTCAATAAATGGTGCTGGGAAAATTGGACAGCCACATGCAGAAAAATGAAATTGGACCATTTCCTTACACCACACACGAAAATAGACTCAAAATGGATGAAGGACCTCAATGTGCGAAAGGAATCCATCAAAATCCTTGAGGAGAACACAGGCAGCAACCTCTTCGACCTCAGCCGCAGCAACATCTTCCTAGGAACAACGCAAAAGGCAAGGGAAGCAAGGGCAAAAATGAACTATTGGGATTTCATCAAGATCAAAAGCTTTTGCACAGCAAAGGAAACAGTTAACAAAATCAAAAGACAACTGACAGAATGGGAGAAGATATTTGCAAATGACATATCAGATAAAGGACTAGTGTCCAGAATCTATAAAGAACTTAGCAAACTCAACACCCAAAGAACAAATAATCCAATCAAGAAATGGGCAGAGGACATGAACAGACATTTCTGCAAAGAAGACATCCAGATGGCCAACAGACACATGAAAAAGTGCTCCATGTCACTCGGCATCAGGGAATTACAAATCAAAACCACAATGCGATATCACCTCACACCAGTCAGAATGGCTAAAATCAACAAGTCAGGAAATGACAGATGCTGGCGAGGATGCGGAGAAAGGGGAACCCTCCTACACTGTTGGTGGGAATGCAAGCTGGTGCAACCTCTCTGGAAAACAGCATGGAGGTTCCTCAAAATGTTGAAAATAGAACTGCCCTATGACCCAGCAATTGCACTATTGGGTATTTACCCTAAAGATACAAACGTAGTGATCCAATGGGGCACGTGTACTCGAATGTTTATCGCAGCAATGTCCACAATAGCCGAACTATGGAAAGAACCTAGATGTCCATCAACAGATGAATGGATCAAGAAGATGTGGTATATATACACAATGGAATACTATGCAGCCATCAAAAGAAATGAAATCTTGCCATTTGCGACAACATGGATGGAACTAGAGCGTATCATGCTTAGCGAAATAAGTCAAGCAGAGAAAGACAACTATCATATGATCTCCCTGATATGAGGAAGTGGTGATGCAACATGGGGGCTTAAGTGGGTACGAGAAGAATAAATGAAAGAAGATGGGATTGGGAGGGAGACAAACCATAAGTGACTCTTAATCTCACAAAACAAACTGAGGGTTACTGGGGGGAGGGGGTTTGGGAGAAGGGGGTGGTATTATGGACATTGGGAGGGTATGTGTTTTGGTGAGTGCTGTGAAGTGTGTAAACCTGATGATTCACAGACCTGTACCCCTGGGGATAAAAATATATGTTTATAAAAAATAAAAAATTATATTAAAAAAAAAGAAAAAAAACCAATTACAATAGAATTTAAAAAAATAAATAAATAAAAATAAAAATAAAAATAAAAATAAGTGTCCCATAGAAAATATATGTTTTTCATGACTCTTTCTCCAAACTGTATGAGAAAAGCAAGAAGGGTGTTCCCTTCAGCAGACCACATACGACAGCTTCTATCTTGCCTCAAGGATTATTTGTGAGATAGCTGGGTCGTTTGTAAAACTAAAGTCATAACTACATGACATCACAGCATACTGTGTACAAACTGAAAAAAAAAATCGCCTAAGTGCTTTTCATCCTATTTTAAAAACTCAGAATTCAGCAATATCAGAATTGTTACTTGCTAGATATATCAATTATTAGAATGAATATCCGGTCTCCCAAGGTATTAGTGTTTTATTTTTTTTCAGGGAAGTTGTTACGATGTCTGTGGTATATCTTGCAGCTGATGAGGGCTTACAGTTGAGAAGGTGTGGTCACTGTTTATAGGATGCTTAAGCATAATTTTTATGTTGTCCTCCTCCAATGGTTTTGTTGTTGTCATTGTTAAACTGACTGAGCTGTGTATTTTTGGCATCCTTCCTCATTAACCTCAATGTCTCACCAGCTTTATGTGTATTTTTGGCATCCCTCCTCATTAACCTCAATGTCTCACCAGCTTTATGTGTAAATGCTTGCTCCAGTCACCCTTCTTTCTGCAAAGAGGAATGTTTGTTTCAGCATGAATGAAAAGGCAAGGGGAAAAGTTTGGGTACTTTTTACTTCTTCATTTTTAAGGCCTCGCCTGCAGCTTTTTACTTTATAATTTTAAGTCATTTGGTGTGTCTGTTATGCTTGCCTGAGAATAATCCGTTCCATAAAGGTATTTCATTTTAAAATCTTCCCTGTTTTTCTAAAGGAAATATGGACTCTGAAAAACCAAATTATTGGAAATATTTACAGTTTAATAAAAGACTTCTGGAGAAATTTGAAACTCATGATGGCAGTCTTAAGTATTCTGGTTTTAGTATGTTTGATGTAGTCTTGCAAAATATAGGAAGCATATAGGAATATTAGCAATAAGTGGAAATATATTACAAATATGTAGAAAATAGTAGCAAATATATATGAAAAAAATTGGCCAAAGCCTGTAGTCCATTCAACTTAGTATTTTTATTGTTTCTAGAAAATCAAATTGGACAAATAAGTAACCTTAACCTATTGTAAAGTCAAACCTTTATTTTGTCATCTTTTTTTTTTTAAGATTTTATTTATTTATTTGACAGACAGAGATCACAAGTAGGCAGAGTGGCAGCAGAGAGAGAGAGAGAGGAGAAAGCAGGCTCCCCGCTGAGCAGAGAGCCCGATGCGGGGCTCGATCCCAGGACCCTGGGATCATGACCTGAGCCGAAGGCAGAGGCTTTAACCCACTGAGCCACCCAGGTGCCCCTATTTTGTCATCTTTTGAGAGAAATGCTAAATAACAAAAATGGAGAAGGCAGTTAAAATACTTTGATTTTAGCTTGAAAATTGTTCAACTGCTACTTTAGTCTACTTGTAGTCACTTTCATATGTGATAGTGTTTGTAAAGATGGAAAATACTTGGTGCCACCTAAAAAATTTCATTGAATGCATGAGTTAAAGCAAAAATGTTTCAAAAAGAGCTGAGTTGTGGTGGCTGGGTGGCTCAGTCATTTGTGTTTGCCTTCTGCTCAGGTCAAGATCCCAGGGTCCTGGGATCGAGTTCTATATTGGGATCCTTGCTAATGGGGAGTCCGCTTCTCCCTCTGCCTGCAGCTCCCCTGCTTGTGCTCTCTTTTAGGGGCACCTTCAATTGTATCTTGAAGATTTTCAAGTATATTTTAGATTTTTAAATTAAATATATTTCTTAACATCAGAAGTCCCAGGAAAAACGTAGACTAAAGAAGAACTATAGATAAAGATATAGATAAAAGAAGAACTAGGCATGTCATCAGTCAAGCAGTTCACACAGTTAAGGTATGTTGAAACTGGTGATAATTTATCAAGGACTAGAGGTGTTAAAATACTGCTCTTATAAAATGATCAAAGAGAAAAATAAATGTCCAGTACACTATTTTTGAAAGATAAATAAAAAGATGGCTTTGAAGATTAAAAAGAAAATAAAATACTGGTTTTATTTTCTTAATTACCAATGCAGGAATGGCTATAGGAAGTGACGTCTAGTATAAAGTGTGTTTTCTTTCATCAGAAAGATTATATTGGGGTAACATGAAGTATATTTGCTACAAGAATTCACAGAGCAAGAAGTTATAACATTGAGGACATCTGAGCAAGAAATTAGAACATTGAGTCATTTACTTAGGATGACAGGTGGGCGGGTGAGTTGGTTTCCATGTGGCTTAGGGATGCGTGAGAAGATCAGATTAGCCAGACTAATCTGCTTCCTAGTGTAAATTTCAGTCATCTACATTTCACCTTTGCAATTTTGTTCAACATACAAAGATATTTGTGTTGTTTCTGTTTGTTGGTTTGACTTCATCATTACTTTCATTTATCTTTACTACCAGCACTAGCCTTTTAAGGTTAAAAATAGGTGAAAAATAATTGTCATAACCTTTTCAATGGACTGAATGTTTATGTCCTCACAATAGTCATATGTTGAAGCCCTCACACCCAATGAGATGGTATTTAGAGGTGGGGCCTTTTAGAAGTAATTGGGGCTAGAGTAGGTCAGGAAGGTGCTGCCCTCCTGATGGGATTAGTGCTCTTAGGAGAAGAGGAAGAGACATACATCTCTTTCTCTGCATGAATGTACCAAGGAAAGGCCCAAGAGATCATAAGCAAGAGGAGAGCCCTCATCAAGAACCCAACCATGCTGCACCATGATGTTGGGCATTCAGCCTCCAGAACTCTTAGGAATTTGTTGTTTAAGCCACCTAGTCTATGGTATCTTGGAAGAGCAGCCCAAACTGACTAAAATGGGCATATTGTTCTAGATATATTTTACTATTAACATTGTTCAAAACTGCATAAAGTAATTTCTAGTATCACCTGAGTTGAGAGTATGATGATACTTTAGGAAATACTGTTTGAAGTCACTGCAGTATAGAGCAAGGTGACTTTCATGCTCTTGGGATGAAAGTCTGGACCATCTGCCCAAGCCAGAGAATATGTCAGGAAACTTTCAGTCTTTTGCATGCCTCAGTTTCCAAATTGTGTCTTGGTCTAACCATGTTTCAGGCCTTTGTTTTACTCCTACATACCAGCTGTCAAGGAATCAGCTGCAACTTCATCTTTGTAGACAGCTACAATCACCACCTTTTCCAGTTTGGATCTGGAATAAGAGACACTTTTCTCTATTTACTCTTCTGTTGCTATCAAATAGAAACATATTGGACTTAACTTGGTTTTTAAGATGAACTCATTCTGGGAGACTAACAGAGTAATGAGGACAAAGTATTTCAGGATCTTACAGTTTCTGTTTCAGAGTACTGGTCCTTTTATCTGTCATTGCTGGCTCACTTCTGATATACAAAAATGAGTTGTCTCTATTTTTCCAGAGCATTGGCTCATCAACCTTCTTTTTCTAAGATACCCATTCATGGTCATGGTTTCTTCTTAAGGGAAATGGTTTCTTCATTTAAATTGAAATCAGGCCTAAGGATGCAGTTACAACTACTGGTTTTAATAATATGAAAGACCAGGTGATCTGAACAATGTAACATGACATATATCTAGAAAAGTCAAATATAACATGCATTTAAATGCTAAGTCGAGCTTAAAAAAGAGAAATTCCCAGATGAGAGGAACAGAGTATAGGAAAATAGAACAGGAGGCATAATGTGATTTCAGAGTTAAGACATAAGAAAATAGGGGCTAGATGAGAGGGCAGAAAAGGTAAAATAGGGCCAAAAGGAACATTCCATACCTGGACTGGGGCTACCAGTGGGGTTCCAAGAGAAACGACTCAAGGTTGATCTAGAAGAACTCTTGGACAAACTCAGTGACAAAGAAAAGTAAACATAGCAAATTATGGTAACCATAGTCAAAAAGCTCTCAGTGATTCCCCACTCTGGTTATTCATGCCCTGGGTACCAGTTTCCTCTCACACCGACCTGTGTAACCATTGACCCACACGGCAGTGACTATGAGTAGTTTCCAAAACTAGACTTCTGTCTTCCCGTGGATCACTCAGTCTGAGGGGAAGCCAGACACCATGTCAAAAGGATACTCAAGCAGCCCTGTGGGGAAAGCCTGGGAGCTCGAAGCCTCCTGCCAATAGAAGCACTAACGTCTCAGGAATGTGAGTGAGCCCCCTTGGAAGCAGATTTTCTAGCCCCAGTGCAGTCCTCAGATGATTGTTTTCTTGGCTGACATCTTTTTTTTTTTTTTTAAAGATTTTATTTATTTATTTGACAGAGGGAAATCACAACTAGGCAGAGAGGCAGGCAGAGGGAAAGGAAGGGAAGCAGGCCCCCTGCTGAGCAGAGAGCCCGATGTGGGACTCGATCCCAGGACCCTGGAATCATGACCTGAGCTGAAGGCAGCGGCTTAACCCATTGAGCCACCCAGGCATCCCTTGGCTGACATCTTGATAGCAATCTTAAGAGACTCCATGTCAGAACTACCAAGCTAAGCCTCTTCTGCACCTTGCATTCCCAGAGACTGTGTCAGACAATAACTGATTATTAGTCTTAACTTCTAAAGTCTGTGGAAATTTGTTATGTAAAAAATAGAAAACTAATAAATACTTAAAAATACTAAAGGATTCTAATCCCTAAGAAAATAGCATGATATTGTTTTAAAAAAGTATTTGGGGACTCTGGGGAGGAAACAGAATATTTAAAAAAAAAATCCTTTTGGCTTTCTTGAAATGAGAAATAAATGAAATAAAAATCTCAGTGCATGAATTAAACAGCTCAAAGATAAAAGTCAATGTTTTGATTTGTCAGTGGGAAAATAGGTATGAGAGTTTCATAGTGTAAAATATACAGATGGGGAGGGGGGAATGGAGGAGTAGACTTACCTGAAGGATTGATTATAAAAGCTGTTGGAGTTCCAGAAAGAGAATGAAGAAAATGGAGAAGTCATTTTCAAAGACTGCACTGGCTTAAAATTAATATAAGGCACAGATTTAGAAGTGTCGTGAACCTTGCGCAAAATATTATAGTAAGAATATGTCCAGGTCTTGACTCCTGGAAATGAATTAGAAAAACAACAAAGAAGAGAGAGGATTATGTTAAAAATAGCCAGAGATTAAAATACAATTACAAAAAGACCACAATTAGACTCATGACAGACTTCGCAACAACAAGCATGAGAGTCAGAAGAGAGTTGAATTGAATTTAAAAGTCCTGCGAAATAATAACTATTAGCCTCGAGCAAAAAAAACCTTCCAGGAATGAGGGTGAAGAAAGGCTTAGAGAGGATAATATCTGCAAATACACAAAAGAAGACTTTGCTTCACCAGACTCTTACCAGATGAACTATGTAAATGTGAGCATCAGACAGAGATGAAATGAGCCCAACAAGGGCTGAGAGGCACAGGGGAACAGACAGCAGAGGAAGTGGCAGACACGTGCATAAATCCGCATCCACCAATGGATAGTGTGTGGGCCACACAATCAGAATATTTACACACTGCTGGGAGGTATGGAAATTGATGCAGTGACTTTGGAAAACAGTTCAGCTTTTTCTAGTAAAGTTGACATACAGTTCTCTCTTCTCTCCGACTAAGCAATTCCACTCCTAGAAACATCAGGAGAAATGTATGAAATAAAACCTCAAACAGAATCAACTTAAAAAAAAATCATTGATGATAGAATGGCCAAATGATATATTTGATCACATAGTGAAATCTTATACAGCAGTCAAACTATGTGAACTGCCAGAACATTATTAACATGGATGGGTGAATACACATTGCTCAGGAAATAAATCAAGTTGCCGAAATTCATATAGAGAATGAGTCCATTCATCCAAGTTCAAATTTAAATGGCTTATTTATTCAAAAAGGACCTACATGCTATTCCAGCTGTATAGTCACTGTTCTAAGATGTTTGCGACATCAGCTCATTTGATCACATCATGAGCTAATGGGCACTGTAGGATATCTGGCATATATGCAAACGAGGAAGATGATAAAAGCAAATGAAAATGGGGTGCCTGGGTTGCTGGGTCAGCTAAGCGTCCAGCTGTTGATTTTGGCTCAGGTCACGATCTCAGGGTTGTGAGTTCAAGCCCCATGTCGGGCTCCCTGCTCAGGGTATAGCCGGCTTATCTCCCTACCTCTGCTTCCCACACTGTGCCCTCCCCCCATATGAGCTCTCTATCTCTAAAAATAAATAAATACAATCTTTCAGCAAAGAGCCAATGAAAACAGGAATGTAAAACACAAGATTCAGCGTACCGCAGGCCTGGAGGGATGGCAGCCTGGGGTCAGCAGGGAAACAGTGGAGGATTCAAAAGCTGTGAATTTTAATTTCATAAGCTGGATGGTAGATTTATGGCTGTTCCTTTTTATTACTATTTAAACAAGGTATATGTTTTCTATCCATTCTTATATATGAGTAATACATTTCATGATCAAATATAGAATAAGTGAGAAAATTTTGAGTTGCTCAATAGATCAGTAGATCCAAAATTGGACACTCATATAAGGAAAATTGAATTAAGTTCATATCATATAGAACAGATAACAGTAAAGTCCAGATGGAGTAAAGACCTAAATGTAAAGAGTAAAACTATCAAAATTTTGTGAAAATCACAGAAAAAATATTGATGATAAAAAAAGGAGGAAAGAATTTTTTTTGTCCAGTGAAGCTTCAAACTACATACCATAAAGGAAAAACTGATAAATTGGAAGGCATTGAATTAGAAATTTTTATTTTGAAAGAAACCATACAAAAAGAAAAGACCTACCATAGACTAGTAGAATGTATTTTTCACCCAAGTAAATGACAGAGGATTAGTATAGAGTATATGGGAAATAAAACTATAAATTAATAAGAAAGGAAAAACAACCCAAAGAATGTAATAGAAAAAAAAGAGCAGGGCATGTGAACAGTTAGTCAAAAGCGAGGGCAAGGTACTTGAGTAGCCCCTAAAATTAAAAAGAAAAATTCTTAGTAATTAGGGAAATACAGGTTAAAATATGAAGGAATTATTATTTCAGACCCATTGCCCTGGTAGATCTTTCTTACATTGGATAATGCCACGTGTTAGCTGGATTCGGAGAAGATGAGAAATGCACACATTTCTGAGTGGAAATGTGTAAAATCACTTTTGAAAACGATTGCTTAAGTTGACTGATCACATACCCTATAACTGCAATTTCATTTCAGATGGTTTGTCCTGGAAATAGCACTGGCATGTGTTCACAAAGAAAGATTCAAAAAGAAATGGACAGCGATGGGTATTGCAGTGCACGTTAATACTGTCTAATAAGGAAGGTGTATTAAGGTCCTGCCCTGCTTGGCAAGAGATACAGACCTTTCCTACAATAAATATTTAACCGGTGTTCATTTAATTGAATGCCCTAAACAGTGAATACTGTTCAGTGCTGGAAAGAAATGAAGTGTCAGGCCATTGAAATGACCTGGAATAAACTTGAATGCATGTTATTCAGAGGAGGAAGCCTATCTGAAAAGGTAACATAGGATGCCAGCTGTATGACACTCTGTGAAGGGGAACCCTATGGAGACGGTAAGAGGATCCAGGGTTGCCAGGGACTCAGACAATGAAGGAATTGAGTGCAGTGAAACTCCTCTGTGTGACACTATGGTGGAAGCATCATTGCATGTTTGGTAAAACCCATAGCAGTAAAACCCTAAGAGTGAACCCTAATGTCAGCTGCGTGGAAAAGTCAGAGCGGACTGCCCAGTTTGCAAGGAGGGCCAGAGCATGCGTACATGTTGCCTTAGTTTCTTTTCTTTTTTGAGCTGGTTAGCTGAAGGGAGAATGAGATCTGCTTAACTTCTTGCAGTAGTTCACAACGGTAGGCTTCCTTCTGTACAAGGCAAGCTGGAAGTTTCCAGGACAGATTATAAGGCTGCTGCTTCCTGAGTTTTATGCTTTAAAAGACCACTTGTCTATAGATAATAGGTCATTATTAACTTCATCCATAAAATGTTGATATTTTGATTTATCTTACATGCTTTTGTCTTATTAATTCTTAATTATTTCAAAACTTGAGCTGAGAAGCCAAGTAGTATTTTTTGGACTTTCCTCAAATTCCCAATACCACCCAAATCCCCAGTCCTCTAAGTACTGGGTGTTTGACGTTGCTCAGGTCTCTGCTTTTTCCTCCGTACTCTCTCTGCTTTGGTTTCTTAGTTGCCTGGAATTAAAGTAAAAGCTTAGCTGTTCCTGTTCCTGTCAGAACCACCTGCAAATCATTCTTCACACCGATGCCAGAAAAGTATCTCTTAAAGTGGGGATTGTGTACCTTGGCATTTCTCCACCGCTTTTTATATTTATTTCAAACTCCTAAATTGGTCCCACTTAGCTCTTTATGATATGCTAATTGTCTCCCAACTAGTACCACATCTAGTGACTTTATCACATGCATTCTTACTCTATCACAGAATGTTCCCCATGCCAAATCCTCACAACATTTGAAAAACTATGGGCCAGTATGTTTTTCTGCCTTCACACAAATCTTTGCTCATTGTCCAAAAGGAGCTTATTCCCATTTTCATTTTGTCTACAACGCCTCATCTTTTAAAACTAAAAACTTGTGTCTGGGTGGCTCAGTTGTTTAAGCATCCGACTTTGGCTCACATCATGATCTCAGTCAGGGTCCTGGGTTCAAGCCCTGTGTGGGGCTCTGTGTTCATTGGGGAGTCTGTTTCTACCTCTCCCTCTCCCTTTGCCCCTCCCCCTGCTTGTGCATATGCTCTTTCTCTCTGTCTCTGTCTGTCTCTCTCTTGTAATTAAATAAAATCTTAAAAAAAAAAATAAAGCTAAAAACTGAAGACATTATTTTTCCAGGAAATCTTCCCTACCTCACAACTAATGTATACTTTTCATGTGTTTTCTATACATTGTACAGTCTTCCAGTTGTCCATCTGTTCATTCCCTCTGTCATCCATCCGTCCGTCCATCCATCCATCCATCCATCCATCCTTCCATCTGTCTGTCTATTCACTCATTTCTAAGTGATGATAGTGTGCCCACCATGTACCACAGTCTGTGAATTGTGCTGTGAATGCAGGAGTGACAGGGTAGGTGTCCTTCTTGCTTCCACGGTGTTATACTCTTTCTCATACATGGATCGTATGGAACTGTAATGAAAGATTGACCTGAGTGCCTTATCCACTACTCAGTAAATTATTTGACAGCAATGAAAACCTTTGGCTTTCAGTCAGTTGCACCTCCCATGCCCGTGATATGGGGTGTTATTAATAAAGGTTGATTGACTAACTTACAGTATAAATTAGCTTCTCTAAATTTCTTCTCAGCTCGGTAATTTCAGAAATTATTATCTTAATTATATAAATACTTGCATAGGAATCTCTCTCTTGCAACTTTGAATATGTAGGGGCAGGTGAAACAGGGATGAGGAGCTGCTGGGTTCATTGTTGCAGTGGAAGAGCCATGTTTATTTACCTGGTGGACTAGAAGGTTCAACCAGACCTTAACGCTGGTACCTAATGCCAGCATCTGGGACTCCCTTGATTCCCAGGGATCCCAGCCCTGTCCTCGAGCCTTCCATTTATTCAGTGAGTTTTGAGCAGTTTTTCAGTAATTTCTCTCTGTACCTTCGTCTATTTATATCCAACTATTTGATGTTGCTAAGACCAAGAACTCCAACTTCTACGCTTATGTGAAATTCAGCACATTACCAAAGACTACCAAATGTTCTTTATAATATTGAATGTGAAATGTACGTATAAAAGCTTATTGTGTCAAATCTTAAATAGAGAATCTACTGAATTATGCCTGTATGTTATCCCTGACCAAGGTACTTTGCCAGTGGACCTCCCAACTCCACCAGAAGTGTCAGCTCCAGTAACATTGCCTCCACACAACTGTACAGACGCTGAATTTGTTTGCAGGACCGATGGTCACTGTGTTGAAAAAATCCAGAAATGTGACTTTAGAAATGACTGTCCCGACCAGTCAGATGAATCATTCTGTGGTAGGTGAATTCCTGTTTTGTATTAAAACATAGCATAAGATGGATAAGACAATACTAATGTGATCTTTAAGTAGCATGGCCTCATGTGCTAGTTAGAAATTTTTGACTTGGCTTAGAATAGGTTCTTAAACGTAAACGTTGCTTGTATAGAAAATTATAGTAGAAGAGTCAGCGTTGCATTCTTCTGTGATGCTCAACAAGAGGTAAGTGTTTCTAAATTGAAGTTTTAGATTCAAAACACTTGTTTCCTGGACTTTACTGGACTCTGGGACTGTGATTGACTAGGTGCTCCCCACCTCCACCGTTTGTCTCTCTTCTATTCCTCACACTCACAAAATAGGAATGTTTAAAATGGAAGTATTATAATACTCTCAAAATAGATGAATTTGTCCAAATTTTGCCATTGCCAAAATAGAAAATGAATACTATGTTAAATATGTAGAATTCATAAGAACGAATACTAATACAGATGGGCCCTTCAGCACCTGGGTCCTATTGAAAGGTGGTTTTTACTTATCGGCATCTGCTAATCTCTGGCTTTTAGGGCAGATTTTTAATTTACAAGTGAACTTCTCAGCCGGAGATACAATCTTAGAGGAAAAAAAATTGATCTGTGTGCCTGCAGGGGCAAAGCACAAGCTCAGAAGGAGTGAACACTTTTGCTTTTTTTCCCCTTCCTTACTATTTATTGGATGGTATATGAATGCCCTATACTGTAATATTTCTCAAGTATCTTAATGAAATGAAGGGTTCAAACCATGCAGATAATACAGAGTGTAGTGGAACTCTGTTCTGTCTTCTGTCAGCATTATGCAGAAAATCTAAAACTTGAAAAGCCAAATGAGGTTCATATTAATTTAACATAGAAAAAGAAATGCTTCTTAATGTATAGATACACAATAAATTAACCAACTTAGCTAGACCCCAAAACTCATAAAATCAATGCTTAACTCACTCTGTGAATGAGACAACATAGTCATTAACTCAAGTTGGCTAGGGATACGTATGGTGCATTGCAGATGGGGGATATTATAATGGAAAGCGTTGTGGTATTCAGACTTAACTCGTGGGAAGACCATATCCTGTTTTGATCACACGTAAGTTGTGTTTCTGAAAGTTTACACAGAATTAATTCCGCCTAATGAGTATCTTTAGCGAATACTGACTTCTTTGTTCACCTTTGCAGTTTTAGTGGCGTCCTTGATGATTGGGTAGGCGGTTTTGATAAAGTTCTTTAAATGTCCTGAATGAATGTCTCCTGTAAAATTATTATTTTAAAATCCTGGGGTTATTGATTTACTTTGAATACATATGAACTGCATTTCTTACTCTCAACAAATCATGTGGTCTTTCTTCCTCCATCTTTTTGTAAGAACCGCTGTCATATAATAAATCTGTTACCTGTGGTCTTGCATTTTTAATGCTTTTTATTTTATAAGGAACACAACACGAGAGCTGCCCTCAACACATTTTTAAGTGCATGATGTATTATTGTTGACTATGGGTATAATGTTGTACAGCAGATCTTCGAGCTTATTCGTCTTGCTTGACTAAAACTTTATGTCCTATAATTTTTTAAAAAATCAATGACTATTTTCTTTTTTAATGATATAAAGAACAGAATCCTATTGAATTTTAAATGTCTGGTGGGTAGGGATATGGGGTCACTGGGTGATGGGCATTAAGGAGGGCCTGTGATGGAATGAGCACTGGGTGTTCTATGCAGCTGCTGAACCACTGGACTCTACCTCTGAAACAAGTAGAAAAAAAAAAATCTCTTCACAAGATTAATATAATTATATTATCACTATTAATGTCAGATTAAATGACATGCCTGAGTGTCAGGATTAAAAAATCACTTTTTTTTTTTGTTGTTTCCTTCTCAAACTTTACATTAAATCATGAACTCAAGTTCCTAAAAGATGGTGATGGTTTGCCAACATGGCTTATACTATTTAAAATATGGAGTCTTCTACGGCACACATAGGAACAGTGGAGAATTTAAGAGAGACACACGGACATCTTCAGAGAGGAAGAAAGAATATTTCACACACAGCCTATGTATTTCACAAATCACTGGACTTGTAATTTCTTTTTTTTTTTTTTAAGATTTTATTTATTTATTTGACAGATCACAAGTAGGCAGGGAGGGAGGCAGAGAGAGAGGAAGGGAAGCAGGCTCCCTGCTGAGCAGAGAGCCTGATGCCAGGCTCGATCCCAGGACCCTGAGATCACAACCGGAGCCGAAGGCAGAGGCTTTAACCCACTGGGCCACCCAGCTGCCCGATGGACTTGTAATTTCATGTGATATCAAGTTACAGTCATTACAAGGACATTGAAAACTTTCAAGGAAAATATTATTGCTTTGAACTTAAGGAGTTTGGAATTTAGTCTAACCCCTTCAAAGGCTGAGCTGAAGTTCAGCTTTGTAATAATGCTGTGGCAGAAGAACAGACTTACCAGAACTTGGTAAGCAATGTTTAGAAGAGACTTGGAATTCCGAGATTGCTATTTGAGGACCTAATTAAAATCTCACCTCCTTATCAGAACTAATTCTTCAGTATATGCATTTATTTCCATGTTATAGCTGCTGTAGATATTTGAATATAGTGCAAATAGATTTCTTTAAAACTAATGATAGTAGAAATCGTTTTTCTAATTATTTTAATTATGCTTAAGAAATAATTTTAAAAAACCCAAATAGTAAGACAGTGCTTGATACGGGTAGAAATTACCTTTTGTGGACACATTTATTGTGGTTAGCTCATTTGTCTTCGTTCTACTCTATTCAAGCTACGAAAGTTTGCAGCTTTGAAAAAGGAAGCCTGTGTCAGTGGTACCAGCCAATCCCAGAAAACCTAATTCAAGATTCGAACACATTCAGATGGGGACTTGGTAATGGAATCAGTATTCATCATGGGGAAGAAAATCACAGGCCACTGGTGGATCATACAACGTAAGTGACCACATGCTTTGAACATGTCTCTTAGGAACTATGTGTTAAGCAGTTCCCAAATTCTTGCCATACTGTCTTACCTACCCTAAGCCAATGAGTGATGAAATTACAGACTAAATGGGCTAAGTGTACTCTTTTATATAAAATTGAGAAAAAACATACAGCCATTCAGTTGAAAAAAAAGCTGTCAATCAGGGCCTCTGGGTGGCTCAGTTGGTTAAGAGTCTGCCTTCTGCTTAGGTCATGAACCCGCAGTCCTGGAATCAAGCCCCACAGTGGGTTTCCTGCTCAGCAGAGAGTCTGCTTCTCCCTCTCTCTCTCTGCTTCTCACCCCACTGCAGTCTACTTTTCCCTCTGCTCCTTACCCAACTTGTCCTCTCTCTCAAAATAAATAAATAATATCTTAAAAAAAAAAAAAAGAAAAGGCTGTGAACGCTCATAAAAGTCATAGAAACTAGAGAAAAGAAAATATAAAAAAATAAGAAAAATAATTTGTAATATAACTACTCATGGAAAAGCACTATGAATATGTTGTTTTAAAATGATCATTCAGGGATGCCTGGCTGGCTCAGTCAGTAGAGCATGTGACTTTTGATCTCAGGGTCGTGAGTTCAAGCCCCATGTTGGGCTTGAAGCCTACTTAAAAAATTTAAAAAAATTTGTCTTAATTAAAAAATTATCTATCCATTCCTTCCCCTGTCCAAATCTTTTATCTGTTTTCTTTTCTTTCTTTCTTTTTTTTTTTTTTTAGCTCCTCCTTCTCCTCACCCCTTTCCTCCTCTTCCAGCCTTTGATCTTCGTTGTCATTTATTTTGGTCTTTCCTTTTCAAGGCTTCATAACTTACACCTCTCCCTGTTTTATAGGCCACAGATATATTGAGTGCTTCCTTCTTAGCAGATCCTACCAGTCATTCTTTCCTTCTAAGGGTTTCATGGAAGTATTACTGAAGAAAGCAAGGGGATCCCCATTTATATTACAGAGAATGTCTTCAGAACCTTTCTGCTTTCACACCTTGAAGAGCTCTCCTTGTGTGGCTTCTGTTTCAAAGAAAACTAACAGTGGCGTGTCTGCTGCCTGTCCATCGTTGCCCTGGCCAACATGGCCTGGTGCTTGAAGAGAGCCATAATACCTCCTGGGCTGACTTTTTTACTCTGGTGTCCTCATCTCTCTTTTGTTGTTTTATTTCGTTGAAATGGTTCCAGTTTTAGCATCATTTGATTTCGATATTAGCAACCATGTTGCCCAAAGTATATAGAGTGGCAGATAAGAATACCAAGCGTTTAGATCACTTTCAACAGTTGGCAGTGAATTTGGGAGGTTTCCGTCTACCCATTTTCTGTGGGCTGCTTCTGACTCATAGAAAAGCAAAGGGCAATTTCAGGAAGTTTCTTTGGCACATCCAAATAAACCACACTGCCTTAATAATCTGTATTTCCACCAAGAAAAAGGCGGACTGGAATCTCCCTTCTATGTGGGAAAGGTCTGAATAGAAACACGGTAGCATGTTATAAGCACAGTAATAGAGTTGGCTTTTAACTTCCTGTCTCTCTCCTTGCCTTGCCCATCCCCAACGTAGACTGTTCAGTCTTTGAGGAATCACAGGGTCTGTGGCTTCCTTCTTTATTGCATTCTTTCTAAATGACTGGTACATAATAAGTCTCCATAATTATTTGTTGAGTGAATTAGTTGATGGTTAGAACCTATATATTTGTGCTTTATAATTATAGGCTGCAAGCAAAAAAATATATTTTAAGTAAGAAAAAAATTTTAAAGATTTTATTTATTCATTTGACAGAGAGAGAGAGAGAGAGAGAGAGAGGGAGAGAGAGCAAGCATGCCCAGGAATGGGGAGCAGCAGGCAGAGGCAGAGGGAGAAGCAGGCTCCCTGCTGAGCAAGGAGCCTGATGCAGGACTTGTTCCCAGGACTCTGGGATCATGACCTGAGCTGAAGGCAGTTGCTTAATGGACTGAGCCACCTAGGTGTCCCTGAATAATATTCACTAGTCAGATAATGTTTAATAGATTCGCTGTACATGACAATGAATCTGGAAAAGGGAGTGATGGTCCCAAAGCTTGCATCTCCCCTAGCTGTCCTCTCCCCTCTCTCTAGGCTCCTGCAGCCAAGGAAGGTTTGACATTTTTCCTTTGTCCTGAGGAGTAGTTTATATGCATCATATATCCATCCTACTCAGTGGCTTATAGTATATCTCCAAGCTCCATTTTCCAAATTTTATTATTTTATATTTAAAGGGAGGCTCACTCTTCCTTCCTTCCTTTCTTTCGCTATTTTTTTTTTCATTTTATTTTTTCAGTGTTCCAAGATTCAAAGGGAAGCTTTTTCTATCTTAGAAAATGCTTTTTTTCTCTCAGATGTTTGGCTCCAGAAATTTAAAGCCAGGTGTTTAAGCCCATTGTGTTTGAAATAGTTTTCAAAACCCAATTTTGAAAATCAAAAAGCTCTGGACCAATTCTTTCTTCGTCTTCACATTCTGTGATAGAAGCTCTCCTAAAGGCAGACATGGGTTCAGGCTCAGGTTGGTAAAAATCAGAACTGCAAAAGAAAAAGAGCACATTAGTATATTTCAAAATAGTCTCTCATTTCATATACTTAATGAAGCCATAAAAAGTCTAGGAAAGTAATGGTGGTGTGGGAATATGTCGGGAAGTTTTTATTGTGTAGTCAAGTCTTAGATAACAACTTAAAAAAAAATCATTTATTTATTTTACAGAGAGAGAAATTGGGGTGGGGGGGGCAGGGACATAGGGAGAGAGAGAATCTCAAACAGACTTGACGCCCAGTGCAGAGCCTGATACGGGCCTTAGTCCCACGGATTTGCGATCATGACCTGAGCTAAAACCAGGAGTCGGATGCAACCAAGTGTGCTGCCCAGGTTCCCCTTAGATAACATCTTAATATGTGTGATTCATGATGAAAATGTTGTGGTAAAAGCTAAAAGAAGCGATGTTCCAAGGGACATTCTACCGTTTGGTCTTCACGCTTTCATGGCCTCATAAGCCTAAGTATCCGAAATGTAGCTTAAAAAAAGGGTTATATCTTTAATTTTCACTTTGTGGAGAGTACCACTGGTTTATTCAGCACTTTAATATGACTTAGAAAAAGGTATCTCTTTTTCTCAGGCTGGGGACATGCAGGCACAGCCTTGGCAAAGGGCTTGGCGAATGGATTCTTTCTACACTCTGCTCCACAAGGCCCAACTAAGGGCACCTAAGCGTGATTTTTACCTAGGATTGAAATCAGGGCACATAGAAATCAATACTGTTCTCAGCGATACTCCGATACTCAGGTGAAATAAAATAAAGTGCTTTCAGTGTAAATACCAGCAGTTGCGATTTGCATGTTCTTTTGAGATTGGGGTTGGGTGAAATTTACATTTTCTTTAACTTATACAGTGACAGGGAACATTTAGTTGAAAAGTTAATTTCTTAGTGTTTTGGGAAAAGAAACATAATGTAGTAAAAAAGAAAAAAAACTCAGAAGAAAAATGAGTTTATATCCATTCGCATACCGGGTACTACTGGGGAACTCAGCAAGAACATTAGTCCTAGTCAGTTGAGAATTTTTTTTAATCGCTTAACATTGAGTTAAGATATTGGGATTGCCTAACACCTAGGCTTTGAAGCTAATTCAAATTTAAATATGTTTAGAATATTGTAGATTTGGAATTGTTGTGTCATGACCTGAGTGGAAACCAAGAGTTGGGTGCTCAACTGACTGAACTCCCTGTTTGTAGTTTTATATGATCTCAGACTTCTCTACTCTGACCTTCAGATTCGGTTTAATTAGCCTAGTCTTTTAGCTCAGGCAGTTTTACCATAGCATGTAAATTGGTTTGTAGCTAAGTACCATAAATTTATAATTGTTTTTATCTCCTAGAAGGAGACTTTGTTTGATCCAACTTACTATTTATTTTTATTGCAAGAAGCCAAGGAGAGCAAAGTCTTGAGTTCTTGGCCCTTAAGTCAATTTTTAAAAAAAATTTTTAGACTAAATGCCCATCTGTTGGTTACACAAGGTTTAATATTAAGTGTTATCTGGAGTATAAAATCATCCCCTCAGGCAAAGTTAAATTCTCCATACTTCATTGTTGATATGGAAAGATGTGTAGGGAAATATAGATGCCTATTCCAGATTAGTGATTTCTAACTATGCTCACAGAAGCCTTTTGGAAGTTTTTCGAAATGGCGATTGGGGCCACTATCAATTTATATATACATACAATATATTTAAATGCAGATTCAAAACACTTGATTCAAACTCTCAAGGAGTACATCCAGGAATCTGTATTTTAGTGTAATTCCTAGAAGGTTCTAGAACCTCATCCCTAGACGACTCCATGGCAGGAGGTGGGGAAGGTATTGCTGAAAGACAGAGGTTGGCTTTCTCAATTCCTTATTCCAGTTTTGGTCAGAGCAGATTCATTTTTCTCTCAATCTAGTGACTAATTAAAAAAAAAATAGTACAAAATGTTTCAAGACAAAAAATTTGTTCTAAGGTAATTTCATTTAAAAATAAAATGAAATTTGTGTCTTGAAAAGTAACTGTTAATAACTGAGAAATAGTGTGCAAGAAATATCTTTACCCTCAGGGGGGCTCTGGGTGGTTCAGTCAGTTGAGCATCTGACTTGGTTTCCATTCAGGTCATGATCTTGAGGTCAGGATGGAGCCTGGGGTCGTGGGATAGACTCAGCCCAGAGTCTGCCTCAGAGTCTCTCTTCCTGTCCGTCCTGCTTACTCTCTCCCTCTCTGTCTCTCAAATAAATAAAATCTACCAAAAAAAAAAAAAAAAAAAGGAAAATATCTTTATTCTCAGTTAATCTAGAAGACATGTAATTTCAAGGCACCCTCTACATTGCTCCATTCATTGTATAATCCCCAACACTTTTTTTCTCAGACTGTTTTTGCCTATCTACAGAAGACAGGTACTTTAAAATACATTGGATTTTAGTTTGCTTACAAAGTGTTGAGAAATTATTTGAATATGAACTATCTCATTTAAAATGCAGATTAGGTAGAATACCGTTTCTTAAGTCTGTCATTTGTAAAGTAGAAGTACATTTTCTTAGATTTTTCCTTTTACTTCATAACACTAGTCATTGTCTTTCAGGAGGAAATGAGTTATAGCACCGCACCCACTGTTGGAAGTGCACCTGCCTTCCAACGTACTTAATGCATTTGTGCAGGCTTCACATCATTATAAACTAAAAGCCACATAAATAATGTGAACTGTCCCTGTGACATAACCGTGCATATCATCATGTATCTGAGTGCTGGATGTAAATGTGGATAAAAGCTTCAGTAAAACTGAAAATATTTTAATGTCTTCTGCTCTGCTACAATAACAATTTCCAAAGCTTTAATCTCTTAGACATTAAATACTAGAATTATTGCTTTCTCCAAGCCTTCTTTGGTAGGAAGATAAGCTAGTATTTTATAGGCCAATTTAGATGCTTTAACACTCTCTCAATATAATTTCTAAAAGATCCAGTTTTATAAATCTGGAATAATGGTTAAATACCGGGTTTTAGTAACACTTTTGCTGAAATAAAAATAAAAGTGCAAACAGTCAAAATCTAAATTAACTGTAATAATTTTCTCTTAATGGTTGTAATACTCGTGGGAAGCGACATTTCTGGCCATGTTGCCACAGGACTGAATATGAAGCGTGGCTGGACCTCTAAAGCCAAGGAAAAAATTGCTCCTCTTTACATTGTCCTTGAGTTAAGCACCTATTCTGTATATTTGCATACATTAATAATTTGTGTTAATGAAGTGAATTAAATCACTTTAATTTTAATTTTATTCCAGTGTATTTTAGCTTGATAAGTAATTTTAAAAGTTAACTACAGTGGCTTAAAATTACAGAATTTGAGAAAAATCTTTACCAAAAGTCACATTTGCACACCATACCTAAAATAACAGATCCACATTGGTTAGGGTGGTATATTTGCTATCTGCTGAAGCTGAAGTTTTAAGGAGATAAATTCGTCATGCAGTGTACGATTTTACATTGTTATCAAAGATCACTGTTTAATAATCCAAAAATTTTATATTATAGTTGTAACTGCATTCAGATATTAGAAATTCATTTTCATTGTATAATTTTTGAATATGCTTTTCCTTTACCTATGTTAAAATGAAAAGAAAAATGTAGTTTTATTCTATTTCCTGCACAGAACTGTTATTTTTAGATACAATCTAGAGGAAGCATCCCAGAGCTCTGTGGCCTGAAAGATGTGGAGGTAGCCTTGGTTAGGCCCCCATAATTTATTATGGTAGGCATGTGTTTTCTGAGCATCTAGAAAGGATAGAAAACTTAATCACACGTAGGACCATCATATGCATGAACAAATATGTGATGCTGGGAAAACACGTAACTTATTGAAAGAGAGGTCCACTGGGAGGTTCAGTTACCAAGTCTTCAGCTCTATCTTGGTTGTGTGTGTGTCTTTAATAATACTTGAAGGAGGTCTCTATTTTTTGTTGTGACTGGATAATGCAGATGAACTAAGATAATACTTTTGGTAAAGACCGCATACTGACTCCCTGAAGAATTTCTTGCCTTTTTTAGTTTCTACAAAAATTCTTTTACTTTACCACAAAAGAGGGAATCCATCTCTATTGTAGGAAAATGTCTGAATATAAGTAGGAAAGATAAATCACATCCATGATAATTATACCATCATGATAAAAGCATTATGTGTGGGTATGTCTACACAATCAACCACATTGCTTTCAATTAATACAATAAATAAAAACTACTATTTTCAGTTAACCTGCTTTTAATTTTATATACAATCTGTGAACAACTATTCACTAATTCACTAATACTAATGGGCCAATGGTATTTCATTAAGTGGATGCAACCTGAATCACTAATTCGGTTCCTCACTATTGATTTGTGAGTTGATTTTGGTTATACACAAATTTAATCAGTCTTTACTGGACTATATACAGGTTTGCACGCATTGCAGATTATATCCTACGAGTAAACAAAACAGCGTAAAATTTTTATCTTATTATTCATTTTTTAACCATTTGATTTACAATTTTAAATTATTCCTCAAAAATGTATCTTTTTTTGAAAGCCATGCATGACTACGTCTGTTTTTCTGTATGCTTGAGTATTTTTCTTTTTCACAGTTCAAATTTTAAAATAGGGTTAAAGTAGCAGCTAAATATAAATTTTTCTGTTTCTTCAATTCTAATCAGGGTAATCAAGTTTGTGTGTATGTGTGCCTTGTCCATTTGTATTTTTGTGTATGTGTGTCTGTATTTCCTATTTGTGCTCTTTGCTTGGTTTTCAGCAGGTAGTGGTTATTATTTTTCTTATTGACTTACATGATCTTTTAAAGCCTCAAGGTATTTTTTACTTGTTAGGAATTTTGTAAAGACTTTTCCCTATTTTTATTGGCCTTTTATTAGTTTATGATGCTTTTACATTTCAAAATTTTCAGGTTGTACATGGTTATGTCTGCCAACCATATTCTTTAAGTTTAGTTTTACTCATTCTCAATCTGTTCCGATACTCTATTTCTTCTTGATTCAGTCTTAATAGGTTGTATGTTTTTAGGAATTTATCAATTTCTTCTAGATTATCCAATTTGTTGGTATATAATTGCTTGTAATAGTCTCTTCTGATATTTTGGAATTATTTTGTTTCATTGTAATATCCATCTTTCACTGATAATTTTATTCATCTGAGTCTTCTCTTTTTTTTTTCTTGGTTAGCCTAGTGAAAGGTTTGTCAATTTTGTTTCCTTTTTCAAAACCTAACCCTTAGTTTTGTTGGTTTTTTATTTTGTTTTCTTTTTCTATATTTTATTTATTTATGGTCTAATCTTACTATTTTTTTCTTCTGTTAACTTTGACCTTAGTTCAAGTTCCTTGACGTGTAAAGTTGTATTGCTCATTTGAGATCCTTCTTTTTTAAATGTAGGTGTTTATAACTGTAAGCTTTCTTCTTAGAACATCTTTTAATGCATCCCATAAATTTTGTACGAAGATTTTTTTTAAATTTCTCCTTTGAGCCATCGTTTATTCTGGAGCATGTTTTGATTTCCATATATTTGTAAATTTCCCAGCTTTCCTCCCGTTATTGATATCAGTTTCATACCATTGTGGTCAGAAAAGGCAGGTAATTTTAATTTTCTGGAATTTGTTAAGTTTTTTAAATAGCTGAACATACAATCTATCCTGGAAAATGTTCTGTATGGACTTGAGAAGGATGTGTTTCTGCTGCTGTTGGACGGAATGTTCCGTATATGTCTGCTGTGTCTGTTTGGTCTTTGGTGTTGTTCAAATATCCCCATATAGTGTTAACTCAAATAGCAATAGTCAGTCATGTAACATAGTCATATGTTATATATAATCATGTATATAGTCAAATAACACTGTAGTGCTCTTTATTGATTCCTGTCTGAGTAGTCCACTATTGGATGTGGAATATTAAAATCCCTCACTATTACTGTATTGTTAATTTCTCCATGTAGTTCTGTTATTTTTTGCTTTATATATTTATATGTTTTAATGTCAAATGCATAAATATTTATAATTGTTATATCATTTTTGTCATCTTACAGTGACCTTCTTTTTGTGTTTCTTGTGTCTATTTGTAACTTAAAGTCTATTTGCTTTAGTATAGCTGCCCCTCTTCTCTTTTGGTTACCGTTTGTGTGGAATCTTTTCTGTCTCTTCACTTTCAGCCTATGAGTGTCTTTAAAACTGTAGTTAATCTCGGGCAGATCGCATATAGTTGGGTCTAGTCTCTCATTTTTTAACCCTTCAGCCTCTCTAAAGCTCTGAATTGAAGAATTTTATCCACCTCTGCTGAAAGTAATTATTGATAAGTTGGTTCTTACTATTGCCATTTTATTGTTTTCTCGCTGTTTTGTAGTTCCTTTATTCTGTTTATTGTCTCTTGCTGTCTTCTGCCTGTGATGTGATGATTCTTTGTGGTGGTGTGTTTGACTGACTCTTCTATCTCAATATTTTATTTATCTACTATAGGTTTTTCCTTTACTGTTGCCATAATGCTTACATAAAGGAACTTAACAGTTTCAGCTTTCTCTTGTAAGCCAGTAATAGTTCACTGTGGGGCTTGGGTGGGTCAGATGGAAGTAACTGTGGGCAGGAGGGGCTTTTTATTAAGGTTTCTAATTCGGGAAGGCTCCCGTCTGTTCTCTGAGGTGGGAGTGCTTCTGGCTGAGCTCTGTGGTTGGATGAGCCTGCTGACTCAGCTTGGCATTCAAAGCTTGGCTGGTTCCCTTGTTGGTGGCGGTCAGTTTGGCTTCTTTGGCTCCATGGTCCAGTGGAGCCACTGGCTGGCCTCAGCATTCACCTCTGGTTCGCTGGGGTCACAGGCCGGGTTCCCTGGCAAAGTGGTGCTACTGGCTGGACTCTGCGTTTAGCTGGGGCTGCAGGCTGGGCCTGCAGCTGGGCTTGGTTGCATGGGATGCAGGCCATCCTCCACAGCTAGATGTGCCTCTGGCATGACTCCGCTTTCAGGTAAGACCTCTTGGGATTAGGTGGAACCTCAGGCTATGCTCAGCAGTGAGGCAGAGCTGTGGGCTAGGTTCCAGTGATGGACAGGACCACCAGCTATGCTGTGTGTCCTGGCAATACTCTATGCTGAGCTCCAAGGCTGCCCATGGTCACTATTCAGGTGTCCTGGTTAGGCAGAGCTGTTGTCTCCACTTAACAGCTGGGCAGGGCTACTGGCTTGGCTCCCTGTCTGTGTGGGGTCATAACCTAGGCTGTGGGACCTCCCTGGGCTCACTGATTAGGTTCCCTGTCTGGGTGGGGCCAGAGGCAGTGTTCACCTTGGGTGGGGTTGCAGACTTCCTGCCCTGTGTGGTCAGGCTATAGAATGTGCTATACATAGAGGACCCTTTGGCTGGGGACCCAGACCCAAACCTAGCCAGTTGAACTCCCTGGCCTGAGGAGGTCATCATTTTGGTGACGCAAATGGAAAGTGTCACTGGCTAAGATCTCTGCTCAGGTAGTATCACCAGCAGGACCACAGCTCACCATGATCCCTGCATTATGGACTCCTTTTCCCTCTCTGTCAGTGATACCTGGATGTCTAACTCCACTTGTTTGTCCAGGGAGTCCTATGAGATGAGACCTAAGTGGGCATCCTTAGAAGCACCTGTACCATTGGGGAAGCTGGATGTGCACCTTGGTCTCTTATTCACAGTGGAGAAACCAGAGGTTTCTGGGGGTACATCTTGGTGCCATGCTGCACTGGCTTTGGGAAGGGGTGATTGGGTCAGTGAAACTGTGCCTTTTACCCTTCAAATGCATTTTTTTTTTTAATGAGCCAACGGGGGTACTTCAGCCTCACCCCTGGCTCCGGGATTCTTACCATTGTGCCTTATTTATGGATAGTTGCTAGTTGGTCTTTCTCTGACGGGACTAAACAAGAACCATTTTTCCTGCCATCTTGCTGACATCACTCCATCTTTTACACTTAGAAAGGCCTTCTATATAAATGTTCACATAAAATTCACTTGTATTTTCTATTGTATGTCAGTAGTTCCAGTGTCTCACAATTATGTCCTTAATTCATCTGACAACTTATTTTGGTAAATGTTATGAGAAAAAACACCTCCTTTTCCTTAATAACTAATCTGTTTGGCACCCTTTAATATAGGCATGCCTTGTTTTATCGTGCTTTACACTTTTTTTTTCTTGCAGTATTTCAAACTTTTTCATTACTACTCGATTTGTTATATGAATCTATGATCAGTGATTACAACTCACTGGAAGATCATATGATGGTTAACATTTGTTAGTAATTCAGTAATTTTAAGCATAAGATATATACACTTTTTTTTTACATAATGCTATTGTGCACTTAATAGATTACAATATTGTGTAAACATAACTTTTATATTCAGTGGGGAACACAATTAATTAGATTTGCTTTATTGAGATATTTGCTTCATTTTGGTGGTCTGCAACTGAGCCACAGGATCTCCAAGATGTGCCTATAAATGCAGTCTGCTTTAATTTACTATACTTTCTCACTGAAAGATGCATAGCCCTAGATAACAAAATCTACCTCCTGATTCTGGTGTCTTTCTATTGCTAGTACTTAATGATGTCCATGTTGAGTAGAATCATCAAAGGCAAGGCTCTCTCTGTCACACGTAGCCAGGGATCTGCTTTTATGTTGCCCCTTCATTAAAGCATGCACCTGCTTACAGCTGTTCGCCCAGCAGTGAATGCATGTAACTACGTTCATCCAACATACCTTACTAGTTTGCTGTGACATGGGACTCTCTCCCTTCAGAAACAACTGGCTGTTTCCGTCTTGCAGAATTAGCTCTGACAGGTTCAAAAACCATCTTTTCTTCCAATATAGCAACAAAGTTTCTAAGGTTACTGTTGACCTATGTCATCTGTGATGCTTCTCTAATTCTAATTTGATGCCTTGTTATTGAAAAGTATTCCCAGCCTCTGGGCACCCCATTTCCTTCAGGTTGGGTTATTTGATTTTTTCTATCCAAGCTACTTTAGACTTGGAAGTAAGCCCTTGTGCTTTGAATATGCTTCTTTTGAGTTTACATTATAAAGCAGCTTCCTAAAATTTAGCCAAATGCATCTTTTACTGTAATCTGCATTCTTAGGTAATTTTATTCTAATGAAAACATTTCTTTGCTTGTACCTGCTTGATTTAGTTCTACTTTCAATTTGGCATTTTAATCTTCATTATAAACATTATTAGTTTAGTTTAATATTTTCGGTCACCAAGGAGTAGCATAAAAGTGGGTTTTTAAACTTCTATCCATTTAAAAGAAACTCACTGGATTGAATTTCAACTTTTTGATTTTGAGATACTGAAATAAATTGAGCAGAAGTTAACAAAGTCTACATGAGGCTTAGTGTAAAAAAAGTACATGTGAACTTTAATAGAGCAGTAAAGAAAGCTCTATTATCTTCTCTGTTGGTTGTGTATCCATTAAGTAGGCACAGAAATACAAGGAGGACAGTGCATTTTCTCTATGGAATGAAGGTTTTTACTTAAATCTAGTGTTTGTGTTTTGCCTATTAAAAAGATGTTTAGAGGTGCCTAGGTTGCTCAGTCTTTTAAGCGTCTGAATTTTGATTTGGGGCTCACAATCTCAGGGTTGTGAGATTGAACCCTTTGTAGGGCTCTGCACTCAGCTCAGAATCTGCTTGATATTCTCTCTCCCACTCGTGTGTGTGTGCATGCACACACATTCTCTCTCCCTCTCAAGTAAATAAATCTTTAAAAAATAAAAATAAATAAAAAGATATTTATTTGCAGGATGATATGACTTTAATGCAGCCATCCAAATACCTCTGACATTAAGAACATAAATTGTTTCTGAGAGTTATATGATATTTGAATTAAATCATAAACTAGAAGCACAGGTATTTTTCATTTAGTAATGCTATCTGGCACAGACTAAGGTACTGTTTACATTGATCTTATAAATTCTGTCTCTTAGAATTGCAGTCATAATGAAATTGGAAGTATAGTTCCTTTATCTCATGGATTTTTTTCAGCAAGGTCGCTATTTGGAACTAATTTTATTCAAGTTTTTAGTGACCTTACTATCCAAGAAGAGTAGTTTTGCCTTAGTTATCCAGGGGGCAGATCCAATTAGTTTATCAAAAAAGATAGCTGATTACAAAAAAAAGAAAAAAAAAAAAGCTTTGTTTATATTTTGTTCTATTTTATGGGCTAAATAGCCAAAGGATAGATAGAAGATGACATAATAAAGAACATAATATTTTTTCATGCATTAATGAATAGATCTCACTCCTTTGACTGACACTAGTATTTATTTAAAAGGTACCTATGCAAAACCTTTCAATGCATTTATTAAAAGTATGCATAGTCTTATACATAATAGCTACTAGCACCAATTTGCTTACCAATTCATAGATAATATAAATGTGTTGGCTAATGGAAAGAATTATTTCTACTTTAAATTGTTTTCTCTAGAGGCTTCAGGTGATTTGTGTATCAGTAGTAAACTTTAAGTTGAGTAAAAATAAATTATGTCTATAGTTTCTATCTAAAACCTACCTTTAATTTGCCTGTTTGAAAGAACAAGAGTGAAGTGCACGATGTTGATGAAAATGGAGGGAAATGCCAGGTTTATAAGTAAGTTGTGACATTTCAGTAGGTGTGTGTCTTCCCCGTGACCTCTCTGACTACACAAAGCCCCCAGGAAGGTCTGATAAATGAACAGGAGTGGCTTTTGTATAATGAAGCATCTTCGAAATGAAAGCAGTACTAACTGAGTAATTATTGTGTGATCATGTTCAGTCCTCACAGTGAAGTTTTTTTGGGGGGTGGTATAATTATCCCTGTTTTACATATGAGCTAATCAAAGTTCAGATGTTAACCAGCTTGCCTGTGAGCCCACACTTTAGTAAGCTTGAGAGCCAGGAACCTTGAAATCCAGATCTCACCTATGCTAAAGTCTGTGCTCTTAAATGCAGCCCTCCATGTTCTCATACATCTCTCTCGCTTAAAAGCTAAGCATTTTCAAGATTTATGACATGATTTGATTGCGGTTTTATGCCACAGGAGATGGGAAGAGAGGAAAAAATGGTAGACTATAAATAGTTCTCAAGAAAAAGCAGAGAAGATGAGAGAAGTGTTAGTGATGACGACCTGGAGAGAAAACAGTCATCAGGAAATGTCCAGTGCCCCAAACCATTCTTGCCTGCCTTCTTTCCTAATATCCAGACCCCAGAATTTGTGGATAGGAGCCAATCAAGGTGATCTCATTCTGCTTTGCTGAGGATTTTTTAGTTCTGCTCTTCTCAAGCCTGCATCAGAATCACCTGGAGAGCTTGTTAAAACACAGGCATCTTGGGCTCACTCTAGGATTTTTGATTAAGTGGGTCTGGGGTAGACCCTAAGAATTTACATTTTTAACAAGTTCCCTGGTGACATGGTTTCCTGCTAGTCTGGAAACCACACTCTGTGGTCTCATTTGTTTAGTCGAGATCCGATGGTTCAAATTGGCAGCGCTTAGAATTACCTGGAGACACAGTTAAAAGCTACCAATATCCAGGTGTCATAGAGATAACTTGAAACACCAGCTCCAGAGACAATTTCCTGCCCCAATTCTCATACAGGAGTGGGCTTCTGATAGCTTTTCACCATTATCAACATCATACTGCATTGAGAAGTGTAGCCCATCAACAGTGTGTGTGTGGGGGGGGGGGCGGGGTCCCTGCCACTGTAGAAATTCAGTGATGCCAAAGGGGTAATGAAGGTGCTTTGGTTTTGTGCTCCTTTGAGGCTCTGAATAGTATCACTGTTCATGCTTCCCTGTTTATATTGGCTCATAGAAAGCTCTGAATCAGGTATTTAATCTCATATTAGTGATTCTGTGAAACATACAGAATGCATTTTGTGATCTAGTTTTATCTGTGACTCCATTTAGTGTTTCAACCCATATTTTATGGGTTTGTGTGTCTTTAAGTTTATGATATTATACTTTATCATATGTATTTTAATAACATTATATTTTGATAACAAGGTTAGATTTTAAAAGTAATAAAAATTAAATTACGGAAGTACAAGTAATAATGCTCCCAAAAGTATACTCATTCTGTGAACTTTGTTTTAATTGGGATACTTTATTATTTACTGATAATTGTTTTCACTTTTATGAAGTAATTTCATTTTCCTCATTATTTGGGCATAAAATAATTAAAAGTAGTTCCTAAAACTCTACCATTGTAAGATTAAAAGAGAGTACATATAGATAATTTCTTTAGGCAACTGAATATAGGGTATTTTTGTTGTGGCATAAAAATACAATTACAGTAATGTGATTTCTGAGATAATAAGGCTTGGGTTCAGATTTTAGATTTTAAACACTGTATCATCATTGCTATTTCTCAGAATTGTCTCTATGTATCTAGTCAAATTTTTGTAAGAATGTAGCCACTACATAGACTGCTTCATAAATATGAAAACTGTAACATGATATTCCCTAAGATACATTACTTGTGAAGGCATGTTAAAATTTAAGAGAGATTTTTGTACACGATTTATGTGGAATGTTTTATGCTAGCAACAAAAGAAGATGCAAGAGTTTTAAAATTTAGGAGTACAGATAAGACAGATTTTAAAAATTAGGTATCATTTAAAACAGAATTTAGGGGCACCTGGGCTCTCAGTGGGTTAAAGCCTCTGCTTTCGGCTTGGGTTGTGGTCCCAGGGTCCTGGGATCCAGCCCCGCATCGGGCTCTCTGCTCTGCAGGGAGCCTGCTTCCTCTTCTCTCTCTGCCTGCTTCTCTGCCTACTTGTGATTTTGCTCTCTGTCAAATAAATAAATAAATAAATAAATATTAAAAAAAAAAACAAAAAAACAACCCCAAAACAAAAACAGAATTTAAAGCCCATAAAGAAAGTACTCTGGTGGATAGTGCACAAGGAAGAAAAGTCTGATGAAAAAGGTATTGTTTGAGCTGCCTGGAATTTCATCAAGCAGAGGTAAAGTGGTGGTTATAGCCATTATGGGGGAATGATAAACATTCATTTTATTACATACAGAATTAATAATTCAGAGCAAATGGTTGGCAGGGAAATGTTTGATTCCCAGATTCAGTGTCATGGTGACTGGAAGGGTGTTGGTACCAGAATGAGGAATAAAGATTTCGTGAGGAGATGGTTTGCAAATCACCAGTTAAAGACAAGAAAGACTAACAATATTACGGAGGGAACATTCCACTGTCTTAAGAAACATAAACCCTCGAGAGTTTGTGCATGTTCTCTTTGATTATTGGATTACTAGAAAAAATCAGTGCCAAAAGGGTAAAGCAATCACTGGGGTGTAAGAGAAGAACATGACTGCAGAGAATCTTCTTTTAGTGCAGAGCTAAAAAAGGGAAAGAAAAAAATATATGTATGGGCCATATATTTTATAATTCCACTGAGATGAAGTGTCCAGAATGGGCACCTCTGTCGAGACAATAGTAAGTACGTGGTTACCCAGGCTGGCGGGGTGTGGAATGTACAGTGACCACTAGTGGATAGGAAGTCACTTTTTGGGGGTGATGAACATTTTGTAGAACAGTGTTAATGGATTCACAACTTAGTGATATTAAAAAATCTCTGAATTATGTGCTTTATAAATGTGAACTTTATGGGGTATGAATTATATCTCAATAAGATTGTTGTAAAAAATAAGCAGGAAAGGGGTACATTTATTTTGGACTCCTGTATTCTGTAGGTGAGAAGTGAATTTTTTAACACATAATTAAATTGAGAATGTCCTATCTCTAAAAAGAGGTTAAAATTAAAAGATAATAGAGAGGAGCAGAAAGTGGAATAAAAAAATCTTGGCTAACTCACTAGAAGGATAAAAGGAGGAACAAGAAATTAAAAATGTTGGAACACAGGAAAAAATGGTTTGGAGGTACATTAAACCATACAGTTGTAATATTTAAATATGTGTGGACTAAATACTAAAGTCAAAAACTGGATAAAAGGAAACACAAACCAAAACCCAGCTCTGTGGTGCTTACAAGACAAGCACTTTAAATGAAAAAGATTTAGCAGGTTTGAAAATAGTATGATTAAAAAAAAAAAAAAGTAAGCCAACAAAATAAAAAAAATATATATATATATGCCATTAAGAGACCAAAACAAGAAAGGCAGTTTGACAGTGCTAACATGGAGAAAATAGACATTTGGTCAAAAATGCTACCAGAGACTGAAGATCATTTAGGGGCACCTGGGTGGCTCAGTCAGTAAGCATCTGCCTTCAGCTCAGGGCATGATCTCTGGGTCCTGGGATTGAGCCCCATTTTAGGCTCCCTGCTCTGTAGGGAGTCTGCTTCTTCCCTTCTTCCTCTGTCCCTTCCCCTTTTCCTGCTCCCAATCTCTCTCTCTCTCTCTCTCAAATAAAATAAGTGAAATCCTTAAAAAAAAAAAAAAAGACTTTTTTAATGAGAAGATTGTTATTGCACTAAACTTAGGTAGCCATTCTAAATTGGTGTCTTTTATAACATATCTTTAAAAATATAACTACAAATTTGCAGAATGACCAGAAGACACAGATATAAATACACAAATCACAATTAAAATGGGAGATTTTGATACACCTCTCTCAGAAAGATACTAAACAGAAAAATCAGCGTGTAGAGGTAAGCTATAGAATTGGTTAACTTGAACTAATTCATGTATCTAGAACACTGTATTCAGGCTTTCCAGTAGAAATATAAGGCAAACCATGTGTAACTTAAAAATTTTCCAGAAGTTATATTATACAAAAAGAAAAATAGATGAGGTTGTTTAAATAGATGAGATTATTTATGGTATATTTCTCTACCCAATATATGCAAACTTCATTTCAACATGTAATAAATATAAAATTGAGATATTTATGTTCCTTTTTATAATCAGTTTTCAATATCCAGTGTGAACTTTACATTTCACATTGCAATTTGAACTCTAAGTTTCTATTGGGAAGAGTTGTTTTCGGTGTAGACTTCATAAACTTCACAGTTGAAAAAGTAAATTCAGGTACTCAAGTTGTTCCAAGTATACTTGAGTTCAAGACCAAAATATTATTTTCCTCTCATGTTGTCATCATATTAAGAAACTGGCTCATTGTGTTTATAACAATTAACCACTCTGATATTAAAGCAACAGCATATCCGTTTCAAAACTTCTTCTGTTCAAGTGAAATAAATTCTCTCTTTGTATTATTAACATCTGAATCAAAGATGTACATCAGGAATTGAAAGACAACTTTTTTAAAAGTTTTTATTATAATTCCTACTAACATGCAGTGTTACATCAGTTTCAGGTGTATAATGTAGTTCTCCTTAATTTCCATCACCTGTTTCACACCCCCCATTTCCCCCCCCCCCCCCGCCACCATCAGTTCTTTGTAATTAAGAGTCCATCTCTTGGTTTCTCTCTTTCTTCCCCTCCCCTTTGCTTATTTGTTTTGTTTCTTCATTCCACATATGAATGAAATCATACGGTATTTATCTTTCTCTGACTTATTTCACTTAGCATTAGATGCTAAAGCTTCATCCATGCCATTGCAAATGGTGAGACTGCATTCCTTTTTATGGCTGAGCAATATTCCCTTTGTGTGTGTGTGTGTGTGTGTGTGTGTGTGTGTGTGTGACTTTTTTTTTTCCACACCAAGGTCTTCTTTTATTTCTCCTATATTGATGTTATTGACAGATTACAAGATGAACAAATCTTAAGTGAACAGCTCTTGAATTTTTACACACCCATGTGCCCAAGTAATCATACCCAGATCCAGATATAGAACATTCCCAGTGCCCAGAACTCGCTCAGGCCCTCCCCAGTCAGACCCCACACCAGAGGGTTCACATAGTTTTGATGTCCATTGCCCTGGGACTCTTTCCCTATTCTGAAACTCGGTGCACTGAGAACCGCCCAGTGTGCTCTCTGGGCCTGGTGTCACTGCACATCTGTGTGGCTGTGTGTCATGACGGGCTGTTCCATTTCTTTATCCATTCCTCAATCAGTGGACACGTGGGCTGCCTTCATATTTTGGCTATTGTAAAAGAATCCTACTGTATACATATAGGTGCACGTATCCCTTTGAATTAGTGTTTCTGTATTCTTTGGGTAAATACCCAGTAGTGCCATGGCTGGATCATAGGGTAGTTCTACTTTTTAACTCTTAGAGGAAACTATATACTGTTTTCCACAGTGGCTGCACCAGTTTGCATTCCCACCAACAGTGCGAGGTTCCCCTTTCTCCACACTCTTGCCAACACCTCTTGCTTCTTGTGTTGTTGATTTTAGCCTTTTTTGACAGGTGTGAGGTAATATCTCATTGTAGTTTTGATTTGCATTTCCCTGATGGCAAGTGATGTTGAATATCTTTTCATGTGTCTTTTGGTCATCTGGATGTCTTTGTAGAAATGTTTGTTCATGTCTTGGCCATTTTTAATTTGGGTTATTTGTTTTTTTGGGTGTTGTGTCTTTTAAGTTCTTTATGTACTTTAGGTACTAATCCTTTATAGGATAGGCCATTTGCAAATATTTTCTCCAGTTCTGTATGTTGCCTTTTAGTTTTGTTGATTATTCCCCTCACTGTTGATTATTCCCCTCACTTGCAGAAGCTTTTTGTTTTTGTTTTTGTTTTGCCTCAGGAAACAAATCTAGAAAACAGTTGCTATGGCTGATATAAGAGAGGCTATTGCCTGTGCTCTCTTCTAGGATTTTATGGTTTCAGGTCTCACATTTAGGTCTTTACTCCATTTTGAATTTATTTTTGTGTATGGTGTAAGAAAATTTTAGTTCCTTTTGCGTGTTGCTATCCAGTTTTCCCAACATCATTTTTTTAAAAGATTTTATTTATTTATTTGACAGAGATCACAAGTAGGGATAGAGACAGGCAGGGGGTGGGGGAAGCAGGCTCCCTCCCCCTGAGCCAGCCCCAACGTCATTTTTAGAGGAGAATGCCCTTTTCCTATTGGATATTCCTTCTTGATTTGTTGAAGATTAATTGAGCCAATAGTTATGGGTTTACTTCTGGGTTTTTTATTCTATTCCTCAGATCTCTGTGTCTGTGTTTTGTTTGTTTGTTTGTTGCCAATACCATACTATCTTGATCATGGCAGACTTGAAGTCTGAATTGTGTTGCCTCTAGCTTTGCTTTTTTTTTTTCAAGATTGCTTAGGCTATTTGGGGTCTTTTTTGACTTCATACAGATTTAAGATTATTTGTTCTGGCTCCTTAAAAATGGCTGGTTGGGGCATCTGGGTGACTCAGTGGATTAAGCCTCTACCTTGGGCTCAGGTCATGATCTCAGGGTCCTGGGATCGAAGCTTGCATTGGGCTCTCTGCTCAGCGGGGATCCTGCTTCCCCTTCTCTCTCCGCCTGCTTGTGATCTCTCTCTCTGTCAAATAAATAAATAAAATCTTTAAAAAAAATGCTGGTTGTATTTTGATAGGGACTGCATTAAATATGTAGATATATTTGGGTACTATAGACAATACATTACTTAACAATATTTGTTCTTATAATCCATGAACATGGAATGTCTTTTTATTTCTTTGTGTCATCTTGGAATTATTTCATTATTATTTTCTACTTTTCACAGTATAGGTCTTTTACCTCTTTGGTTAGGTTTATTCCTAATATCTTATTTTGGGTGCAACTGTACATGGGATTTATTCCTCAGTTTCTCTTTCTGCTTCTTTAATGGTGTATAGAAATACAACACTTCTGTAGATTGATTTTGTAGCCCATGACTTTATTCAGTTTATCAGTTCTAGCAGTTTTTTCATGTAGTCTTTCAGATTTTTTATATATAGTATCATGTCATCTGCAAGTAGTGAGTTTGACTTCTTTCTTACCAATTTTGATACTTTTCTTTATGTTGTCTGATGGCTGTGGCTAGGACTTCCAATACTATGTTGAATAAAAGTGAGAGTAGACATCCTTGTCTTGTTCCTGATCTTAGAAGCTCTCAATTTTTCCCTATTAAGGATGGTGCAAGCTGTGAGTTTTTCATATATGGCCTTTATTATGTTGAGGTGTGTTACCTCTAAACCTACTTCGTTGAAGTTATTTATCATGAATGGATGTTGTACTTTGTCAAATGCTTTTTCTGCATCTATTGGAATGATCATGTAGTTCTTATCTTTTATTGGTGTGATTTATCACATTGATTTGTGAATATTGAACCACCCTTGCAATCCAGGAATAAACCCCACTAATTGTGATTTTAAAAAAATATATATTGTTGGATTTGGTTTGCTAGTATTTTATTGAGGATTTTTTGCATTCATGTTCATCAGGGATATTGGCCTGTAGTTCTCTTTTTTAGTGGTGCCTTTATCATACAGTTTTGGTATCAGAATAATGCTGGGCTCATAGAATGAATTTGGAAATTGTCTGTACTTTTCTATTTTCAGAATAGTTTGAGGAGAGCGGGTAGTATTTCTTCTTTATGTGTTTGGTAGAATTCCTCTGTGAAGCCACCTGGTCTTAGACTTGTGTTTATTGAGACTCTATTGATTATTGATTCAGTTTCTTTTCTGATTATTGGTCTGTTCAAATTTTCTATTTCTTCCTGTTTCAGTTTTGATAGTTGATATGATTCTGGGAATTTATCCATTTCTTCTAGGTTGTCCAATTTGTTGGCATAGACTTTTTCATAATATTCTCTTATAATTGTATTTTTGTGGTGCTATTTCTCCTCTCTCATTTGTGATTTTTTAAATTTAAGTCTTTTCTCTCTTTTTCTTTTAAGTCTGGGTAGATTTATAAGAATTTTATTGCTTTTTTTCAAAGAACCATCTCCTGATTTCATTGATCTGTTTTTTGTTTGTTTTTTTAGTTTCTATATCACTTAATCTGCTGTAATTTTTATTACTTTTTTTTATGGGTTTTAGGTTTTGTTTGTTGTTCTCTTTCTAGCTCCTTTATGTATAAAGTTAGGTTGTTTATTTGAGGTTTTGGTTGCTTCTTGAGTTAGGCCCATACTTCTGTGAACGACTTCCTTAGAATCACTTCTGCTGTATCCCAAAGATTTTGGACCATTATGTTCTCATATTCAGTTGTTTTTATGTACTTTTTTATTTCTTCTTTGATTTCTAGGTTACTTAACCAATGTATAATAACATGTTATTTAACCTCCATATATTATGCTCTTTCTAGATTTTTTTCTTACAGTTGGCTTCTAGTTTCATAGTGTTGTGGTTTTTTTTTTTTTTAATCTCTTCTGTCACCTTGTATATTTTGATGGGAGTGTTTAGTCCATTTATATTCAAAGTAATTAGATAGGCATGTATTGTTGCCATCTTATATTATTAATTTTATTTCCTTTTTTAGAGTTTCTTTACAGATTTTTTACAGAAATACTCATTTTTACTGCTTTTTTGTTTCCTACCTTTTTACTAAAACTTTTGATCTCTCCTTTGCACTCAAAGAGTTCCCATTAATATTTCTTCCAGGTCTGGTTTACTGGTCACAAACTCCTTTAGTTTTTGTTTGGGGAAACTCTTTTTCTTTCTATTCTGAATGATAGCCTTATTGCATAGAGTGTTCTTGGCTACAGACTTTTCCCATTCCAAACTTTGACTATATCATGGCATTTTAGCTTGCAGAGATTCTGGTGAAAAATCTCCCACTATCCTCACTCAAGGGGTTTTCCCTCGGAGGTTGTTGACTACTTTTGTTGCTTTTAAGAATTTTTTTTCTTCTTTATCATTATATTTTGCAGGGTTGATTCCATTATGTCTTTGGCCTTTTATTGATTCTGATGGGTGTTCTTTGTGCCTTCTGGATCTGGATGTCTGTTTCCTCCTCCATATTAAGGAAGTTTTCAGCTATTATTTCTTTAAATAAATTCTCTGGCTCCTTTTCTCTTTCTTCTTCTTCTCAGACTCCTATAATATGAATGTTATTATGTTTGATGGTGCCCCTGAGTTCCCTAAGTCTAATCTCATTTGGTGTAATTCTTTTTTCTCTCTTTTGTTTAGCCTAATTACTTTCCATTATTCTGCTTTGTAGGTCCCTCATTCATTCTTCTGCTTCTTTAATCCTCCTACTCATTTCATCAAATGTTTCTCTCTTTTTTTTTTTTTTCTTGAGCCTTTTTATCTCCACTGTAATTCCTCATCTCTGTGTTAAGGGTTGAACTCATGTCTTCTACTGTTTTCCTAAGCCCAGTGAGTCTCCTTGTGATCATTGCTTTGAATTTTCTATCAAGCATGTTACTTATATCTGCTTTTCTTAGATCTCTGCTTTGTCCTGTTCTTTCATTTGGGATAAATGTCTTTTTTTTAAAAAATCATTTTTTTAAATTTTTTATTTTTTATAAACATATACTTTTATCCCCAGGGGTACAGGTCTGTGAATCACCAGGTTTACACACTTCACAGCACTCACCAAAGCACATACCCTCCCCAATGTCCATAATCCTACCCCCCTTCTCCCAAACCCCCTCCCCCCAGCAACATGGGGGCTTAAGTGGGTAGGAGAAGAATCAATGAAACAAGATGGGATTGGGAGGGAGACAAACCATAAGTGACTCTTAATCTCACAAAAAAAAATAATTATTTTTTTAAATTTAAATTCAGTTAGTGCAGGGATAAATTTCTGTCTCCTCACATTGTCTGCCTCTTTGTTCTGTTTCTGTGTGTCAAGTCAGTCAGCTATGTCTTCTGCTCTTGGAAGCAGTGACTTTATGAAGAGGAGATCCCAGAGTGCCCTGCAGTGCAGTGTCCCCTGTCACCAGAAACTCGTTCTTCAGGAGAGTATCCTATATGTGATGCTTATGTCCTGCTACTATGTCTGAGTCACTTTTCCTTTTTTCCTCACTGACTCTCTGCCTTTGGGCTCTGTTTGCTGTTTGTGGTGTTAGTGGGACACAGGCTGGCCAGCTCTGGTGGGGGTTGTCTGCTGTGGACCTTGGGGGTGTGGTGGCAATGTTAACAAAATTTGCTAGGGCCTGTGTTTTATGCTGGATCCCAGTGTGCTGTGGTGACTGGGGGCTGCAAGCAGGGGTGACTGTGGGTGCTAAACTGGGCTCAGTATGCATTGATGATTAGGCATTGCTGGTCTTGGTTTGTGAAAGTGACTGGTGGCATGCACCTGGGCTTTGTTTGGAAACTGGGTAGGGCTCATGGAGGCAGCTGTGCTCCAGGTGGCTGGTTGTGCTGTGCAGGCAGCTTTAACAAAATTTGCTCTGAGACTACAAGTGTCTATGCAGCCCAGATTCCTGCAGATGTCTCTGTTTATGCTGAGGGTCAGGGGAGGAAAATGGTTTTCAAAGATGTCCCCCAACATGGCCCAAAATCAGTATGAACAGATGTGTCTCTCATTTACCCCTATTATTGTATAGACAACCTTTAAATTTGCCTCTCCACACAGGATGGTGTCTATTTAAGGGCTGCAACTTAATATTTCTTGTCCTCTTGGCTCACCCATTGCTGAGTCAGGTGACCTTCAAAGCTCCAGGTTGCAAGTCCCATTGATTTTACAAACGTCAAGAATTCAGCCTTTCTGGTTTTTAAAGCCACATGTTATGAGGATTAGTCTTCCCCACATGAGTGAGCCCTCTGGTGCAAGGACACATTTCTCTGCCCTCTCTTCTTTTGCAGCTTCCTCCTTGCTTCAGGCAGCCTCCCTCTGCCTTTCTGACCTTCTGAACCTTTCAGATGCAGCTGCTTCTCTTCATTTAGTTGTGGAGTTTGTTCAGTTAATCTTAGAGTCATTCTCTGGTTTATTGACTGGGACGTAGATGGTATCCAGTTGTACATGTGATGCACTCAGGGTCCTGAAAAACAACTTTAAATTCATCGATAACAACAAAGCATTCTTGAAATTATTTTTGTAGATTTGTAGACCACGTATATAATGCCACTAGTTATATCTAAATTAAGCTGCATGTTGATTTATGTTAGAAAACATGTATTATCATTACTATCAATTTGTACTATGAAAACCTTCAATTTCAATATGAATTCTTGTACTTGCCACCTTTGTGATCTGGTGACAAGTGTCATAAGTGAGCTCTTTTCTTTCTTGAAGTTTTAGCTTGTCCGTATGCAGTGTGATGTTGATATATCTGAGAAAATGTAAATCACACTGCCAGTGTTTCTTTGATTATCGAGAATTTGGTAAACATACCTTTTGTTTCAAAGAAATCTTGAATGGGAGTTAGTAATATAGTAAATTTTTATGGACTGCTTCCATTATTCAACCAACAAACTCTGACAAAGAATGTACATGTAATCATTAAATTCATTACCTTCTACCTCCTTCAGGGGGTCCATAACCTTGACATGATTCATAGCATTAGTTTGTAAATACTGAACGACTTTAACAATAAAAATCCATGGAACTTCATGTAAAGTCTGACATAGCACCATACGGATATACTATAGAGAATTCCACATATAATAAGTTTCAGTTTAAGGACATAAATATGGCCAAATATAAATGTGATCAGAACTATAAGTGGGTACATTTTGGTAAAAAATACTTTTGTTCTTTTATAAGATGCAGGGTAAGTAAGAGAATTAAGTAAGCAGAGGAAAAAAAAAAAGAGGTATTATAAATTATTAAGTATTGGTGACTATTGTTCTTTGCAGGTTCTAATTAGAAAGTCAAAATCATCACGTTAGAAAAAGCCCAAGTTCTACTCTGATTGCCATGTGTCCTCTAAAAATAAATTTAAACTGCATACATCTCCTCTGTTAGATAAAATCCAGTTGGCAAGCAAAAACAAAAGAAATTTTGGTTCCTTTAACAATTATATAACAATTGGGGCGCCTGGGTGGCTCAGTGGGTTAAGCTGCTGCCTTCGGCTCAGGTCATGATCTCAGGGTCCTGGGATCGAGTCCCGCATCGGGCTCTCTGCTCAGCAGAGAGCCTGCTTTCCTCTCTCTCTCTGCCTGCCTCTCCATCTGCTTGTGATTTCTCTCTGTCAAATAAATAAATAAAATCTTAAAAAAAAACACAATTATATAACAACTATTACATTTAGAATTATGGTAATGGGAAAACCTTAAATCCTATCATTTCCAATTTATTCATCTTTCCTAATTCTGATTTTCAATATAAGCTTAAAACCCAGATTATAAAATATAATACCATTCTTTTAATGTTCTAAAACAAAATCTTACTCCATCCATTGTAAGTCTCTTGCATTTCTTTCTTAGTGTAACTGTACTTGATTTATAATATTCCAAAAGCAAAATAATTTTTTTCTGAAGATTGAATTGCATCTTTTTTTCCTCTGAATTTGGAAATTTACATTCATTGAACTCTTTTGTTCCAAGTGCTGTATTAAAAGCTGAGGTACCTGAGACAGAAAAGATACCTCTTTACCTTTAAAGGGTTCACAGTGTAATAGGAAAAATGGATTCTGTGCCAGTTTTTACTGCCAGGTATGCAGTTGGCCTCTTTGATGTCATGGTGAACTCATCCTGGACATGGGCAGGGCCGGTGAGGTACCCGAGACCAGCAAAAATGAAGCCATTATCATCATCTCTAAACTCACAGGGACAAAGGAAGGAGACTGGGTTGTACAAACACAGGAAAAGCTGGAGCTGCAGAAGAGGCATTGCTCCCAAAGGGAAAAACCCTTAAAAGTGCACAGCTCCCTGTCAGAACCTTGGTGATGCAGAGAGCATGGGGTTGTGGATATAAACACCTGGGATGATTTTTCCTCCCACCCTCCAGTCTCTTGCTAGTGTCTTATATTAGCCAAATTGAACTGGGAGTCCCAAGCTCACAGATCCTGCTTTCATTGAATAATTACCTAACCTTTGAAACTGAGTTGAAAGTCAGCTCTCCTAGGAAAGTTTTCCTGGTCCCTCTCCCTAGTCTGATTCAAATATTTCTTCTATGGGTGTTTTTTCTATTACAGCATATGTCCCAGAATACCATCCATATTAACTTACTTGTCTGCCTCCTTCATGATACTGTGAACATCTCAAAGGAAAAGGTGTTGATGAATTTGACTGTTGTAGTCAACACCTAGCTTAGGGCTTATCTCATATCAGGTGGCTACGTGAAAAGGGATTCCATGAATGATGAAAAGACGACAAAAATGAAACATTTAATATTTGGGCCGAAGGAGAAGAGTCCTTTAAAAAAAGAGCTGAAGGCAAAGCCAAAGGAGATCGGTGACAATAATAAAATCTTGAGGATAAAAAATTATTTTTTTTCTTTTCTAAGCTGCTATAGATAGAATTGTAGTGCTTTTATGAATTATTTCCTTCTGTCTTATATTCTTAACTCACATGCACAAGTACATTACTTTTATTCACTTTGGATATATTTAACATGAGTTGTATAAAGTTTCTCATAAAAAAAAAAAGAGAAAAATGTCTTGAACTAGAATTTCTTTGGGGAAATCACTAGGTTTAAAATTAAACTTTCTCCTATTCTCTTTAGAGATCTAAATTTCCTGCCAGGGATTACTTCTCAGTCTCTTTTAAATTAAATACAAAGTTTTCTAACCAAACACAGTCATACTGTTGGCTAGGACGTCATGAACTCAAAATAGTACTCTGGGAAAGCTTTTATCAAGTTAACTAGAAAATGTAGATTTTAAAAATTAAATTATCTTGTTCCTAAATTATTTTAAATTCTTAAATTCAGTGCTTTAACTTTTTATCAATAAAACTTCTGGAACATCTGCATATGAACACCCAGTAGTTCTAGTCAATAGAATCAGCCTATTTCAAAGCCCTGTCTAAAATGAAAGGGCATGATAAGCTTTTTAGGAGATGGAAATATCAGGTCCTAAGGTGTTCTGTACTAGACTTTTTCAGTGTTCATGTTCAAATCAAGAAAGAATTCCCTTTTAACAGTACTTAACTGCTGTAGCTTGCTATCATTTGCGTTTCATTGATAGTGTTGCCTTCGTGAGATTCCCGTTGGACCATTCTGTGCTCCTATCCTTAGAAAAAAGGGAATGAGCTGCCAAATGCTGTGGTGGTGTTTGTTTACATTCGAAAGACTTCCTACATGATCTACATCTTTTACATATTCAGTATTTAGATTGGCCTTTCCATTACAGACCAGTGATGCTATAAATAACTGATAATGGCAATTGTTGATGAGGGGTGCTGTAGAATAATGCAAAGATCAAAGTATGATAATTCACGATCATCCTTAACAAAGCGTATAAGGCATTAAAATACTGCTACTGAACTCTGGTGGCACAGCACAGGGACAGGAATCCCCTCAAGTAAACGTGACTGTGAGGAGGTTAAGAACAAGAATCAAATTTTCTCTCTCACGGTGAATGTCTAAATCCGGGGGTCAGCTTTTTGTGGATAATGCAGGAGAATAGATTTATGTACCATGGCTACTCTATTACTAATTTAATCTCTGGTTAAGTGTAGTGCAGCTTTTAAAAAAAAAAAAAAAAAAAAACATGCTACAGAAGAAGTGTTTCGGTTTTGAAGACCGCATAGCTTTTAACCTCTTGCAAGGTCTTTCCGGTTGTGAATATTGCAATAAAGGAATCATTTCCAATTTGAGCATATGACACTTTTTTGTTTTCCAGACCCTGGTAATATTGAAGGAGTAAGAATCTGACCAGAAAGCCTTGCTTCATTTGCATATATGTGATTGTCATTTACATCTGACCAGCCTATTACCTGATAACAGGCTGCTTGTACTTACTTTTATCCCCCTACACTAGCAGGCTGATGCTGATTTTAGATTATAGTCTAAGGAAAACTGCCTTTTACAGGAAAGTATCTTTACACAGTTGTCTCTCTATTACAGATACTACTTTTTTGAGACAGAGTGCTATATTTCTGCCCCCTTCAGTTTCTCCTTTGACTTTCGGTTCCTGTATTCCTACAACTAAATTAACTGGCCAATAACTAGGCAAGGAGGCGTAAATACAGCTGTGCTTCTCAGTCATTGTCATGCCATTGCACCTGTAGGAAACTATAATATAAGTAATACTCTGGGTAAATTAGAGGAGATTTGAGGGGGTATTTATATATATGATGATAAGATTAAAAAGTCTATGTTTTTTAATGGAATAATGGTAAGAGAAAGCAAAACTTTGGAAGATACTAAACATTGGATTTCAATAGAGCTAATGATTTTTTAAAAATGATAAAACCTTAAATTTGTATAGTGCTAAATTTTTTCTTTAAGATTTTATTTATTTATTTGAGAGGGAGACAGTGAGAGAGAGCATGAGAGGCAAGAAGTTGGAGGGAGAAGCAGACTCCCCGTGGAGCTGGGAGCCCCATGCGAGATTTAATCCTGGGACTCTGGGATCCTGACCTGAGCTGAAGGCAGTTGCTTAACCAACTGAGCCACCCAGGTGCCCCAATCGTGCTAAATTTTTAAAAATTTTCTTATTGTGATAAAATGTATATCACATGACATTTTACATGTATTACATGTGTTCCTTGTTGATAACACTTATTTTTTATTTTTGATAATAACCATTTTATGCATGTAAAGTGGTTTTATGGTTTTGATTTTGCGTTTCTCTAAGGATAGTGACATTGCCCCTTTTTATTGTTTACTGGTAATTTGCATGTCTGTTCAGGTCCTTTGTCCGTCTTGAATTGGGTTTTTAGTTTTTGGTTGTTGAGTTGTAGGAGTTCTTTATATAGTCTGGATTTTAATCTCTGATCAGAATATGATTTGCAAATTCTGTGTGTTTACTTTTCATTTTGTTGGTAGGGTCCATTGATGCACAAAAGTATCAATATTGATGTAGCCAATGTATTTATTTTTTATTGTTGTTGTCTTTGCTTTTGGTGTCATCTCCAAGAAATTGTTGCCAAATGCAGACACGGGGTCTTTCCCCTAAGTTTTCTCATGAGAGATTTATAGCTTTTACATTTAAGACTTTGATTTAGTTTGAGTTTATAAGCAAGGTAGTTATTTTGCAGACGGATATCTGGTTTTCCCGCCCCCATTTATTGAGAAGACTGTCCTTTTCCCATTGACTAGTCTTAATACTCTTGTCAAAATCTGACCATATGTGTGAGGGTTTATTTCTGTACTCTTTTTTCTATTCTATTGGACTTTATGTCTGTCTTTATGACAGTGTAATTCTGTTTTGCTTATTGTGGCTTACCACATATTTTGGTAAATTTTGATTTCAAGAAGTATAAATCCTCTAACTTTGTTCTTCTTTTACAAGATTGTTCTGGTTGTTTGGGATCCCTTGAGATTCACATGAATTTTAGAATGGATTTATTTAGTAGTGTGGAAAAAGATTATTGGGATTTTGGTAACAATTGCATTAACTATGTAAATTCCTTTGAGCATTACTGATATTTTCATAATATGAAGTCTTCTGATAAATGAACAGGGGATGTAATCTCATTAATTTGTCTTTAAATTCTCTCAGAAATATATAGTTTTTCAGTGTACAAGTATTTTGCCTTTTTGGTTGAGTTTGTTACTAAACATTTTATCCTTCTTCATGTGCTTGTAAATGGAATAGGTTTTTTTTAATGCTTTTGTGGATTATTCAACATTAGTGTGAAAGCACAACTGGTTTTTGCATGCTGATTTGTATTCCACAATTTTGCTTAATTTCTTTATTCTATGAGGTTTGGTTTTGGTGGAAGCTTTCATGTTTCCTACATAGAAGATAGTATTGCCTGCAGAGGTTATTTTGCTAGTTTTTCTTACAATTTGGGTGTCTTTTATTTCTTTTTCCTCCTTAATTCCTCTGTTTAAGGACTTCCAATAATATGTTAAATAGCAATAGTGAAAGCAATCCTCTTTGTTTTGTTCCTCTGAGGAAAAACTTTCAGTCTCTCACCACTGAGTCTGAAGTTAAGTGTGGGCTTTTCATATTTGGCCTTTATTATGTTAGGTAGTTTCCTTTTGTTCCTACTTTGTTGAATCTTATTATGGAAGGGCATTGGGGTTTTTCAAGTGCTTTTTCTGCTTCAATTGAGATAATTATATAGTTATTTTCCTTTATTCTGTTGATGAGGGTGGGTTACACTGATTGATTGTTGTATGTTAAACTATCCTTGCATTATAGGAATAAATCCCACTTGGTCACGGTGTACAATTTTTTCTTTCCTGCTGCATTCTGCTTGCCAGTATTTTGATGAGCAGTTTTACATATTTATCAGGGAGTTGGCCAGTAGGGTGTTTTATCTATATATATTTTAGTGTCTATATATATTTTTGTCTTTGTGTCTTTGTGTTTATCTTTGCTATCAGGGAGGTACTGGCCTCATAGAGTGAGTTAGGAAGTGTTCAATTCAATTTTTAGAAGGAGTTTGTTGGCATATTTACTTATAGTCCCTTTCCTGTGTTTTATATCTTGTGATTTTTTTTTTTTTTGGTTGAAAATCAGACATTTGTTAAAAACAGCCACCTCTCTGAGTCTTTACAGAATTACAAGCCTATCAAAACAATGTTGTTACTTTTGCTTTGTTCTGTCTTATGCCTTTTAGTAGGAGTAAGAGAAAAAAAAAAGAGTCCACACACATATATGTATTGCATATATAACTTAAAATATATAAGTAAGATATATAAAATTGCATATATATATAATTTTTAAGAACATCATTTTAATCCATCTGAATTCCTAGCTTATGTTATTTCTGCAGGCTTTCTAAAGATATTCCTTCAGGTTTTTTGTGTTTTTTGTTTTTTGTTTTTTGTTTTTGTTTTTGTTTTTTTTTTTTTTTTTTTTTTTAGCATTTCTTGTGGTAAAGGTCTGCTGGTAAATGATTCCCCCTCTTTTTCAATTTAAAAGTTTCTTTAATTCCCTTTCAGTTTTAAAGACAGTTTCACTGGCTGTAGAATTCTTGTTCATTTTTATTCAACACTTTGAAAAGAAATTTCAATATTTTCAATCATTTCAGGTATCTATTTTTATTCATATTGATGTTTGTCTTTATTAAATGAATCATTTTTCTTTGCTTACAAGATTTTCTGTTTATGTTTGGATTATAACATTTTGGCTATAGTGTATCTATTATTAAGCTTTCTAGATCCTTGCATTGTTTTCTACCAAACTTAAGGTTTTCAGTCATTTAGTTTTTCAAATATTTTATCTTTCCTGTTCTGCGATTCCATTTATATCAATATTGGACTGTTTTGTATTCGTGTTAATTTTTTTTAATCAGTTATCCTTGTGATTCTTGAGTTGATAACTTTACTGATGTAAAGTTTATTCAATCCATACTATTGTTGAGCTCATGTATCATCTTATTTTTTAATTTTGATTGCTGTACATTTCATTCTCTGAATTACTAGTAGTTTGTTCATTTAGAGTCCCCATTTTACTCTAGAGATTATCCATCTGTACATTCATTTATATCATAATGTTCTTTAATTTATTTGAATAATTTTCCTTTAGTTCATTGGATATATTTATGAAAGGTGGCATAAAAATCTTGGTTTGATATGTCCAACATCTTTACCCATTTGGTTATTTTTTAGTCCATAATGGTCACACTACATGTTTTTCCTGCATGTCTAGAAAAAAATTTTTTTATGTCTAGAAATTTTTTATTGAAAATTATATTATTGATAATATATTTTAGTGACTCTGGAGTCTGTCATGTTCATATGAAGATTTTTGTTTCTTGTTTTAGTAAGTGGTTAATTTATCTGGTTTCAAACTGTAAACTTTATCTCTTGCACCATATGCAACTACTCCTATTTCTGCTCTGTTTTTATGGCTTTCCACTGTTGCTTTTTTGCGCATTCCTTTTCTATTTTTCTGTGCTCTGTCAGTTTCAGGCTCTCTCTTCTGAAACTTTAAGTCTACCAGGACTTAACAGCTTTGTGCCTCTTGCTGTTTGAATTATGTCTGGTTAAAAATTTACTGTTAGGAGAAACCTCAGCTTTGAAGATTGGGTCCATGTAGCTCTAGTTTTTGAGTATAGTTTTTTCTCTGATCTCTACCTGCATTTTCCCTTACTTCCTGTTGTCTTTCCTATACCTGCGTAGCTTTGTTGTTAGGATTTCTCCTCTAAAATTTCTTCCAAATAATGATCCCTGCTTCCTTTCACCAGTGAGGTTATAATTGTGCCATTTTCTGCAAAAATAGCCAAAGGGTAAGAGAGATTGTCAGTTTTCTCAGATCAAAAAGCCACAAAAGCACAGTTCTCACCACTCTGCATTGCAGGTTTGTGTGTGTATTATGTTTTCCTCTGATTGTTTCTTCTTTGTAAGTTTCCTAGTTTGTATTTTTGAATTAACTTTACATATTTTACATAATACTTATGATTATTATCTTTGGGGAGAGGGGGGACAGAACCATTTTAATCCCCACTAGTACTGAAATTTCATCTATATAGCATTCCAAAATAAGTTTTGGCTGTAACTTATATTGATTTATGCTTACTGTGAATTTCACAATCCTATAACATTATAAGTCCATTTCATAAATTTGGAGAAAATCATGACTCTAGTGAGCAGAATCCAATTTGCTAGTTGTATTATGGAACTTTCAAAATTCCAATGAAGTTACAAGTAAAGTTTTGAATAAATATCCTTATAAATCAGTGCTGGAAAGATTGAATTTATTATTTTAAAAATTTTTTTTTAAGATTTTACTTATTTATTTGACAGACAGAGATCACAAGTAGGCAGAGAGGCAGGCAGAGAGAGAGGGTGGAGCAGGCTCCTTGCTGAGCAGAGAGCCCGATGTGGGGCTCGATCACAGGACCCTGAGCTCATGACCCGAGCTGAAGGCAGAGGCTTAACCCACTGAGCCACCCAGGCACCCCAAGATTGAATTTTTTAAAAATTAGGTCGGTCTTAATAAATAAATGCATTTGCCACAAACACTGCTGGCTCTTATTGTTTCAGGAAATATTAAGAATTCTCTCTTATTTTTGCATGACATTGAAATCAATAAACTAATGGCTACATCATTTGTATACCATACTGAAATTTTTAATTTTCAAGTAATTTTGTGTCTTCTACCTTGCTTCTATTTGTAATGCATCTGTGCGATATATTAAGCCTCTCTTTGTATCTGTATCTGTATCTATAGATTCTTCCCTTATGTGCAAGATGAACTCGGCTTCATTCTCTAGAATTAATGCCATTGTATTTGTTACAGTTGAGGGACTTAAATGACATACAAAAATACCCATATTTTACATTACAGTTTACTTTTGGTTTTATACATTCTATGGGTGTGGACAAACATGTAATGGCATCTATCCACCATTAATGGAGAGTACCTTAATTGTCCTAAAAATCCTCTGCTTTGCCTATTCTTTCTTTTCTTTCTACCTACCAAAGCCCTGGCAATTACTAACCTTTATTGTCTCCATAGTTTTGCCTTTGCTAGAATATCACATAGTTGGAATCATACATCATATAGCTTTTTCCACTTGGCTTTTTCAGTGAATAATATGCACTTAAGTTTCCTCCTTGTCTTTTCATGGCTTCATAGTTCATTTCTTTTTAGTGCTGAATAATATTCCATTGTTCGATGTACCAAAGTTTATTTGCCTACAGGAGGACATTCGGTTGCTCCCAAGTTTTGGCATTTGTATATAAAGTTGCTATAAACATCCATGTGTGGGTTTCTGTCTGGAAATAAATTTTCATCTCCTTTGGCTAAATAACAAGGAGCATAATTTCTGGATCATATGAAGAAGAATATGTTCAGTTTTGTAAGAAATTATCAAACAGTCTTTTAAACTGGCTATACAGTTTTGCATTCCCACCATTAATGTATGAGAATTCCTGTTACTCTACATCCTTGCCAGCATTTGGTGTTGTTAGTTTCTGGATTTTGGCCATTTTAATAGGCATATAGTAACATCTCATAGTTCTGTTTTATTTATTTAAGATTTTGTTTATTTGGGGCGCCTGGGTGGCTCAGTGAGTTAAGCCGCTGCCTTCGGCTCAGGTCATGATCTCGGGGTCCCGGGATCGAGTCCCGCATTGGGCTCTCTGCTCAGCGGGGAGCCTGCTTCCTCTCTCTCTCTCTCTGCCTGCCTCTCGGCCTACTTGTGATCTCTGTCTGTCAAATAAATAAATAAAATATTAAAAAAAAAAAAGATTTTGTTTATTTGTCAGAGCACAAACCAGGGAGTGGCAGGCAGAGGGAGAAGCAGACTCCTCACTGACCAAGGAGCCCTATGCGGGACTTGATCCCAGGACCCTGGGATCATGACCTGAGGTGAAAGCAGTTGTAGAACCAACTGAGCCAGCCAGGTGTCCCAACATCTCATTGTTTTAATTTGCATTACCCTGAACAACATCTGTATGGAGCATCTTTTGATATGCGTATTTTTTGTCTCCTGCATATTTTCTTTGGTGAAGTGTCCATTCGGTGTTTGCCTCATTTCTTTTTTTTTTCTTCTTCTTCCTGTCTCTTTTTTTTCTCTCTCTCTCTCTTAAACAGGGGTATTTTAATGCTTTTTACAATAGGATAAATAGTTTTCTTGGTGACTGCAGATATGTTAGGCTGTTTGGTGGTATTCAGAACCATGACAGTAGTGGTGGTTTTCTCTGATTGGTATGTAGTCTTCAGTAATTATAAGGAGTTATTTGTCTGAAACTGCTCTCAAAGCAAGACTGCATTTATCCATCCATTGTTTTCAAGATTGTTGGTAACTGGGGCAATGTTTTCTGCAAATAACCTTGCCTCCATGTCTTCCAAGGTCCAAGTCACTCACGTTCACCTCAATAACAGTATCTTTGGTAGTAACACCCACAGTGGTATATAGTTGGGATGAGGGATTCTTTTTTTACACCAAGTATCGGCAGGCAAAAGGTGGCTTTCAGTTCGGGCTGTATTGCATGGGCCTTTTTGAATCGTAAGTCCATTGGCCTAATGAATCTCTCATATTTGGATAGTTTTTGAGTAAAACCATCTCCAACAAAGCAGACATTAGTAACCATCCTATTCCATCATTCTTTCTCTTCAGATAACTTTTAATATTTCTGTTTCTTCCCGGGCGCAAACTTTGTGCAAAGGAACTTCCCATTTTCCTACTTTCTCGTTTCATTTTTGTTTAATCATATTGGAAAGTACTGTAGCTCTGGACTGTTCCTCCCTGTCCAGCAGATACACAGGTACTGCTCCTTGTGGAGACCTTTCATCTTTCTTTCATTTGGTGTTTGTCTTTTCATGCAGCTCGGGCCTTTTTCATTTGTATTTTCCTGGCATGGTACTGTTTATGGTAGAGCTTAGCTTTCATCATTTTGCCTTCATTATTTTTTTAATTATTATTATTATATTTTATTAAGGTACATAGTCACCATACAGTGCATCATTAGTTTTGATGTTGTGTTCCATGATTCATTGTATGCATATAACACCCAGTGCTCCATGCAGTCTGTGCCCTCCTTAATACCCATCACCTGGCTCACCCGTCCCCCTGATCGATCTTGAGCCTCTTGACCTTCATTCTTTCTCTTTTTCTCATGATCATCCATCCAGTAGCCATAGTGCTTCTAAGGCCACTCAACATAATCATCTCGTGGCATGGTGACAGCCATAGGGCCACTGGGGGCAGCTGCTGGGAAGCAAAGAAGCTCTCCATTTTGGGGTCTCACAGACCCACCAGCTGACTCCACACAACCTGTGATGGACAGACAGTTCTCAAACCTGGCCCTTTTTATAATCGGGTTATTTGTTTTTTATTGTTGCGTATTAAGAATTTTTTTGTGTGTTTTATTTAACAGTCCTTATTAGATGTGGATGTTCCATATGAGCTTGAGAAGAATGTATATTCTGATGTTATTGGATAAAGTAGTTTACAGACGTCAATAACATTCATCTGATTAGTGATGCTGAGTTCACCTTTGTTCTTAACTGATCCTTTGCCTATGAAATGTGTCCATTTCTGATAGAGAGGTGTTGAAGTCTCTAACTATGATAGCAAATTCATCTGTTTTTTTTTGTTGTTGTTTTTACTTTTGTTTTTTGCTTTTTAAAAATTCTGTTAGTTTTTGCCTCACATAGTTTGATATTCTGTTGTTAAGCTCATGCACATTAAGGATTATTATGCCTTCTTAGACTATTGACCTCTTTATCAATATGTAATACTGTTCTTTATCCTGATAACTTCCTTTGCCTTGGAACCTGGAACAGATTTGTCTGAAACAAATGGAACTTTCATTCACAGTAACATGTAAATAAATTCTTGCATTAATAATTGTCATTTCTGATAAAGTATAATTTTAAAATAATTTTTATTTTCTCAAAAAAATTTAAATTACTCTAATTTGTTTTGAAATCTAGGTCAAAATTTTTTATTAGAAGGTATTACTTACCTCTTGATTCTCTAAAACAGTTCATCGGTTGTTTTATTTGTTTTATTCATTATTCATTCACTTGACAAATATTTAGTTGAGGACATATGATGTGCCAGACTTTATTTTTATTTTTTTTTTGGTCAAATACATTAAGGATGTGTGAGTTAGTTTAAAAAAAAAAAAAAAGACATAATGGAGAACCCATGACAGAACTCCTAAAGAATTATTTACATCAAATCTGTGTGTAGGTATGTGTGGATGTAACTGGTACTCTGGAATTGCTCATTGAGTTTCTCAAATATATTTGACTAAGAATTCCAACCCATACCTCCGTCAGCCAACTTTCTCTCTCTCTCTCTCTCTTTTTTTTTTTTAAATAGAGTATAGTGCCTGTGTTCTACATGATGTGTAATAGAAATGAGATGTTGCAAAAAACAAGTGTTAAGAAATTCTCTAATCTTATAGTTATTTATTTTCCACAGAGTGTTCATTTTGAGAAGAAAATTTAAGCTTGAATGTCTGTTTTCTAAGTATTTCTTTTGGGTTAGCATCTGATTTGGCAACTTAGATACTATTTTAGCTGTTAGTGTAGGTAGTTTTGGGCAGTGGATCTCAAAACTTAGCACGTACCTGAATAAGCTGGAGAATTTATTAGGCAGACTGCTGAACTCTACACTGGGGGTTCTTGATTCAGTATGCCGAGATAGGGCCCAAGATCTGGTGATTAAAGTGAATTTCCAGGTAATCCTAATGTGGCTGGTTCTGACATCATACTTAGAGGACAACTAGTTTAGAATATGAAACATGGGGAGAAGGATCTAAGTGTGGTCGTGATTTTAATACTCACCAAAAGAATTAGCACAGGCAAATTATTTAATTTTCCTTATCTGTGAAGTAGTAGTGGTTATGACTGCAGCTTCTCAGCTTTGTTACAAATATTGAATGACAAACTGTTATTAATACTCTCTAATTGAAAGGTTACAATTTAGGGGCACCTGGGTGGCTCAGTGGGTTAAAGCCTCTGCCTTCGGCTCAGGTCATGATCCCTGGGTCCTGGGATAGAGCTCCGCATCAGGCTCTCTCCTCAGTGGGGAGCCTGCTTCCTCCTCTTTCTCTGCCTGCCTCTCTGCCTCCTTGTGATTTCTGTCTGTCAAATAAATAAATAAATCTTTAAAAAAAAAAAAAAAGAAAGGCTACAATTTAAAAACCAATCTAAAAGCCTCAAATACTTTTTTCCATCTCAGAAACCAGTATTTTTTTTTTTTTGGCCTAAATTCTATTTTACAAAGAATATAATTAATGAGCCTTTAAATTTTCTGTTTTGAAATTAGAAAATAAATAAATACAGCTACATTGTATAATTCAATTTTGAAATTTATCCACTGTTGTGTGTGTGTGTGTGTGTGTGTGTGTGTGTAAAAACTTGCCTCACAAAGATTTTCTGCAGTGAATGCCATACTTTATTGAAACAGGAACTGTGGGGGCTCCTAATTAAAATAGTTGGCTTTGATACATGTTATATTGAATTTGAGTTGGGAAAACCCCAGGTGGTTGTATAAAATTTCAGCAAATGTTGTACATGACTTCATTTTTATTTCATGAAACTAGGAAAGAGAAATCCAAAAGCACTTTGCTAAAATTTTAAGTCCCCCCCTTTTCTTTAAATTGAGATAACTTGCACTTGTAAAGGAGAATTTTGATATAGAAAATCACAAATTCTCTAACACTTTTATTTAATCTTCAGCAACAGATTCAGGAAATATTTATTGAGTACCAGTGAGTTTAAGCCACTTTGCAAGGTTTTCTGGATTCACAGGGTGATGTAGATAAGTGAGTTAAAATCTGTTCCTTGATATGTATAGAATCTGCGGGGGAATAAAGCTTTATATTCAGTGAATTAAAATGTAATGTGAAGAATACATCTAAGAAATGCTAGGAAAGTTTTAGGTGAGGGGGTAATTTTGAATCAAGGACTTCAGAGCCTAGGAATCTAAGGGGGCTTGGAAATAAGAGTATATATGAAATAAGTTGTGGAGGAAATATCAAAGTAGTATAGAGGACAGACCAAGAGCAGAGGTTGTTAAGTATGCTCAGGAGAAGGACAGATACAAGGGAGACAAAGAAAAGAAAGGGCCTGATGTATTCAAGTCATTACATGAATGTTACAATAGTTATAAATCTGGGTGTCTGAGTAAAGTAATATGTGAAAGTCGATGCCAGATATTTTTATGGAAAGTTATTCCTCTGATCCCAATGAATGGAGACTTTATGCATAAAATAGTGGTGAGCAAAGTATGGTCTATGGGCCAATTCTGGCCTGAGGCCTGTTTCTGTAAATACAGTTTTATTGGAACATGGCTCTAGCCATTCATTTAAGCAGTCCATCGAAGCTTTTATCCTACAAAGACAGAAGTTTAATAGTTGTAACAGAGATCTTATGGCCCACAAAACCTAAAATATTTACTATATGGCCTTCAGAAAAAATAAAAATCAGACATAGTTATGTCTGTGTGTTATCTATCAGTGCAGTATAAAATGTACCATTAGTTACAAATACATGATGATATAAAGAGCTTGCACCAGAATGCAAATTAATTCACTGTTTCCTTTATCTAGAAGGCCGTGCTCTGAAAAAGCTATGTCAGCTGATCTGGACACCGTGGGTAGTGAATAGATTTGTATTTTACTGAAGTTTTTTTTATTGTCGTGTAATGGCGTATAGTTTAGTTCAAGAGTCTTTGACTCAGTAAAGATGCATTGAAGATTTTTTTTTTTAAGATTTTATTTACTTATTTGTCAGAGAGAGAGGGAGAGAGAGCGAGCACAGGCAGACAGAATGGCAGGCAGAGGCAGATGGAGAAGCAGGCTCCCTGCCAAGCAAGGAGCCCGATGTGGGACTCGATCCCAGGATGCTGGGATCATGACCTGAGCCGAAGGCAGCTGCTCAACCAACTGAGCCACCCAGGCGTCCCTGTATTGAAGATTTTTTTTAAAGATTTACTTATTTCATTTTATATTATTTTATTTTAAAAGATTTTATTTATTATTTATTAAAGATTTATTTATTTATTTGACACAGAGAGAGAAATGACAAGTAGGCAGAGAGGCAGGCAGAGAGAGAGAGGGAAGCAGGCTCCCTGCCGAGCAGAGAGCCCAATGCAGGGCTCGATCCCAGGAGCCTGAGACCATGACCTGAGCCGAAGGCAGAGGCTTAACTTTTTGACCCACCCAGGGCCCCCCGATTTATTTATTTTAGAGAAATCGTGTGAGCAGGCAGAATCCTTACTGAATGTGGAGCCTGACTTCGTGCTCAATCCCATGACCCTGAAATCATGACCTGAGCCTAAACTAAGAGTCAGATGCTCAACCTACTGAGCCAGGTTCCCCTGGATTGAAGATTTTTCTAAGCAGGATGGCAGGATCAGATGTGTATTTGTAAAAGGACTAATAAATTGAAATAGAGCCGTTTCCCCCCCCCCCTTTTTTTTTTTGGTCTCTTCTGAATCACCAAAGCATACTGTAGACGGCATGTGTGTTGTGTTTTAGAGTCAGAACCTTGGGGATGCAGCTAGTAAGATTTGATGCTCAAGAGCTAAAATTCCTTTTCCCTTAATTTGTATTCTGAAAATCGCACACGGGAGCACTGACTGGTATGGTTGCTTAAGAAGCCTACTACAGGGACACCTGGGTGGCTCAGTTGGTCAAGCAGCTGCCTTCGGCTCAGGTCATGATCCCAGCGTCCTGGGATCGAGTCCCACATCGGGCTCCTTGCTCGTCAGGGAGCCTGCTTCTCCCTCTGCCTGCCATTCTGTCTGCCTGTGCTCGCTCGCTCTCTCTCTCTCTCTCTGATAAACTGATAAATAAATAAAATCTTTAAAAAAAAAAAAAAGAAGCCTACTACAGCAGTTGGTGGGTCAGTGGGGGAGCAGTAAGAGAAATCGTGTGAGCAGGCAGATTTCACTCAAGAATTGTTCATTATAGATAGTAGCATAATGCTGTGGGGACCAGCAGAATAATTGTATTGTTGAACACGTTATATTTTCTGCTACACATGAAGCTAATAAACTTCATGACCACTCTTACTAGATCATATCTCATCAGATATGTTAAAAACGCCTGTAATATCATGACAAATTAAAGGACATTTTTAAGCCCCCCAAATAAGCCTAGAGAGTATGTGCCTGATATTATAGATGCACAGGGTCAAACATTAGTTTGTTCTAACTCAAAAATATTTTGATTTGTCCATCTAAGTGTATTTTTTTCTTACTAATTTAATTAGCGGGAATACCCAGGAGATTCTCAAATAAGAGGATAAAGGCAATATTTTAATTGCTTACTTTATGTAATGTTAAGACTTGCAGAAACTGATCTTCCTATGAGGCCTGGAAGACTTTCCTTAAAATAGCATACACTGTAAAAAACATCTCTCTCTTTTTTTTTTTAAGATTTTATTTATTTATTTGACAGACAGAGATCACAAGTAGGCAGAGAGGCAGGCAGGGTTAGGGTGGGGAAGCAGGCTCGCCGCTGAGCTGAGAGCCCGATGCGGGGCTCAATCCCAGGACCCTAAGATCATGACCTGACTGAAGGCAGAGGCTTTGACCCACTGAGCCACCCAAAAGATCTCTTTTTATAATCACTATTTTTAATGACTTTTACATCATCACCTGGTATGTTTACTTTTGCAACTCCTGGGTGTACAACACTCCTTCAAGTGTTACAACACTTTCCATGTGGTTTATGATATGTTTTATTAGAAAATATAGATATACCTATACAAAGTTCTACTTCGTACCTCAAATGAGAAAAGACCTTTTGAAGGCCGATGGAGAGATGCTGATATTTTGTGCGAGACAACATTGTCAGGTGTGGTCATTACTGCTTGGCTCATTCCAGGAGGCGAGTTGATTTCCTTTGCAGGTACAAGCTTGAATAATCTCATCCTAGACACAGGCAAGTGTTTGTGTAATTTGTCATTTTTCCATTAGGGATCATACATACTATGTCATGTGCCCACAATTAATGTACGTAAGATTGGTGACCGATGGAGGTACCGCTCCACCAGCACTGTGTTCACAGTAGGATGTAAAAATACCGATGCAGTTTTGTTGCTTGTAGTGTTCAAATTGATCACCTGGTATCAGTATCTTCTTTTTTCTTCTTCTTGAAGGTGGGAAGTTTTACAGGGGTATATAATATAAGATATGGTTTTAGTATTTTATATTTGCATTCAAATTTTAACGGGTGATATTGATTCAGGAAAATTAAACATGCATGGTTGTTCAGTGCATAGTTTCTGGGGAAATTAGTACAGAGACCTCCAATGGAAGAACTTTGACTAGATGCTTTTATCATTGCCAGAATTGTGACTTTTAGTCAGTTAATTCCTCCACGGTTTCTTGTTGGGTTTGTTTTGTCTTTTCTTATGTTGTTTTTCTCCCCTCAGTGTGAGAGACATTTATCAACTTTTCATGAATAATTTCATCTGAATCCATAGTTCTATCACTCCTTTAGTCTTTTTATTTCTACAAATGTTTTACTAATTTTAATCATTTATTTTGTGTATTGAGTAGTTTTTGAGTTTCTATGAACCAGGTACTGCTTTGAAAACAAAATAGAGCCCCTACACACACACACACATGGTTGAACATCCTGCATAGTCCATGGCACGTAGCAAGCAGTCAGCAAATATTATATTCATTAAACATGATACATAGGTTTTCCTCCAATTTGCTAATGATGTTTCAGTGATGACTTTGATCATCATTTCAGTATCTTTGATAGAAATCCTTGATTTGAATACAGTCCATTTTTAAACACTTCCCCTCATGTTAGCAATTTTTGTATATTATTAAAACTCTCACTTCATATCATGAAGATCATCTTAGAGAAGCTTTATTGTTTGACCTTTTATACTGCAGGTGCCATCTACCTGGAATTTATTATTTTTGAAGGCTGTGAAATAAGGGCAGGTTTTGGTTTTTTTTTTCCCACATTGCTACCTAATTTATTCAGTACACACAGAAGAGATAGTCCTTCCTTTAGTGCTCTGAAGAACCAAACTTTTCATAAGTCAGGTGTGCACATATATATATATATATATATATAAATGGGTGTTAGGACTATTCCATCCATTTATCTGGTCCATTTGCCTGTCTTTACTCCAGTATCTCTGTGTCTTGATTATCCCACCTGCATAATGAACACATCTGTCAATAAATTCTCTAACTTTGTTCTCCTTTATGTTAAAATTGGCTATTCTTGGTCTTTTGGATTTCCATAAGAAGCTTAATATCTGCTTGCCAATCTGGGAAAAAATATTTGTAGAAATTGTGCTAGATCTCAGTGAATCTATAAATCAGTGAATCAGTTATATATTAATTTCTGTTCTTGATATCCCTAGGATGCTGGGATATTAGGCACACAAGGAACAAAGCTGGAAGTGCTTATGTATTGAGACATTATTAATTCAAATTAATTTAATGATCCTGTCTCTTAACAAATGATCTTGACTCATACCCTCTGTGGTTTGTAGGACACTATACTCTCTATTCCATTAGCAGCAACTAATGACATAAACATAACCACAAATCACAACTGTCATTTATTAAATATATAAGATAGGCCGGGTACTGTTTTAGATGTTCCTTTATTTTATTTTTAATTCTTTTTTAAAAAAATGTTTTATTTGTTTATTATTTGAGAGAGATATTGAGAGAATGAGTTGGAGGAATAGTAGAGGGAGAAGCAGACTCCCTATGGAACAGGGAGCCTGAGGTAAGATTCGATCCCAGAACCCTGGGATCATGACCTGAGCCATTGGCAGATGTTCAATGACTGAGCCACCCAGGCACCTTTTATTTCTAATTCTTAAGATGTTATATGGAACATTTCATAAATGAAGAAACTAATATGTTATAAGAGGTTAACTAACTGTCTAATGTTGTCCACTTAGTAAATGATGAGGTCAGAGACCAACCCCTGTTGTATGCTGTGCCCACAATCCCATTCCTGGGGCCTCAGGCAGACAAAACTGCAGAGACTGATGATAAATATGTGGGGGTTGAATGAATACTTACATGTTTTTCTCCATTGATTTGCTATTAGTGATTCACATTTCTTTCCTCAAGAAAAATGATGAAACTTTCAAGATAAAAATGGTTTTAATAAGTAGCAAATTTACATTCTATAGTATCTAGCATAATACTTAAGTGAGAAAGTGGTAAGAAATCTAATTAATCAAAATGCGTGAAAATGCCCAAACTGTGGGGAGTCATCTCTTCATTTAATACTTCAGAAGACTGTGTGTTATCTAGCTGTCTTTAATGTTTTATTATTTCTTTTAGAAATTGATATTTAAAGTGGGGGCATCAACTCTTTCTTTTATGGCAAGATTATATTGATATTCAGTTGTTTTCAACCTTTCCTCTTTGATTCAGAGGTAGGAGAAAAAGACACACTTTAAAAATTATCTACCAGCTTGTTAAAATATTAACAATATTTAAGTAAAACTGACCTAAATTAATAGAGATTAAACTTGAACCTTGAAAACCTTTTAGACTTCTAAGTAGAACCCCAGGCCAGTTTGCTATTTTACATGCTTAATTTTTTATAAATATTTTTCTTTTTTATGTGCCTCTTCTAAAAGTATTCAGTTCTTTAGAGTCCTTTTTTTTTTTAATTTTTTATTTTTTATAAACATATATTTTTATCCCCAGGGGTACAGGTCTGTGAATCACCAGGTTTACACACTTCACAGCACTCACCAAAGCGCATACCCTCCCCAAAGTCCATAACCCCACCCCCCTTCTCCCAACCCCCCTCCCCCCAGCAACCCTCAGTTTGTTTTGTGAGATTAAGAGATTAGAGTCCTTTTTACACACATGAAAATATGATTTCACTCACACGTGGAATCTAAAGAATGAACAGAAAACCAAGCAGACTCTTAAATACAGAGAACAAACTGGTGGTTTCTAGAGGGTAAGTAGATGGGGGGGATAGGCAAAATCGATTGAGAGGTACAGACTTTAAATTTCCAGTTATAAAGTAAGTAAGTCACAAAGATGAAACATACAGCATAGGGAATATTGTCAATAATGTTGTAATAATATATGGTGACAAATGGTGACTACACTTATCATGGTGAGCACTGAGTAATGTTTAGAATTGTTGAGTCAATATGTGATTCATCTGAAATGAATAACATTGTCAGTTACACTTCAGTAAAAAAAATTAAATGTTGAAAAAAAAAGCCATACAAGACTGACATTATTAGCAATATTATTATAAATAACAAAACAAAGAAAAAGCACACAACCAAGTAATTACACATTAGACCTGGTAATTTCAGCCTTTTCCATAATTTGTACACATTGTACCAACTGATACATGGATTGTAAATCAAAATAGTAGAGTAATTCTTTCTTTCTCTCCTTCTCTCTCTCTCTCCATTTTTTTTTTTTTTTTGGCTTCTTTGATGCCATCAAGTAACTTTATTCACACAAACATCCCTGAATTTACAAAGCCTGAGTCGTTCATCCACATTAGGGGGATTCATAGTGTTCAAGGAGCTTAAATATAACCTATCACACCAACCCAAGAAACCAAGAAACCCAAGTACAAAAATATTCATATAAAGCTGTTCACATGCAGGTGCTAGATTACCAGCTTCTGCGTAAAAAAAAGAAAGTAAAGAAAAATGGATTTATTATCTAGTATTTGAAACTTACTTTGTTCCTCGGCTAAAGCCTCCTTGCCCCTGAGTTGACCCCAAACAAATGTTAAATCATTGCAACCTGCTTTCTCCTGCTTAGGGCCCCTGGGGCACAAAAGATTTCTTTAAAACGTTCCTCAATCAACTCCCTTCCGCCTGTGGGCTCTCATGGAAAAAGATGTGGACACATCTGGCAACCAGTGGCAGTGGATTCAGTTCTGGAAGCTTATGTTACCAACCTCAAGTCCTACTTCCTGGTTTCTGCTCTGAAGACATCTCTCTAGACAGGGAACCCCTGTCCTCCAAGACTAGCAGACAGGATCAGAGATGGGTCTGGCATTCCCAAAACTATGTCTCAGCCCATTGTGGGAGGATGGCCAAGTTCCTAGGTGACTGACTGGGGGCCACCAGACAGACCAAGGGCAGGGAAAGGAGTCAGGGGAGAGTAATAACCCAACACCCACCAGTGCCCCCCATATATGTAGGGGGTGCAGGCGCAAGCAGGATCAAAGTTGAGCAGTGCCTGGAAACACAGGCAGTTTGGAGCAAGCACGAGTGAGGGGTGAGGCAGAGAGTGAGGGGTCCCCTCCTTAGGCTGTAGAGGCAGAACTCTTGCTATTCCAAGTTTCCAAAAGATACTCTGATGCTGAAGCTCAGACATCTAGGCTATTAAGATCTGTTTTCTTAAAAAAAAAAAAAAAAAAAAATATGACCTGCAACAGCATAAAGATTACCAGAATGCTCTTTTCCTTTCCTTAGAAAAAAAGATTCAAGCAAAAATAATCTTACTGCTCCAAACCCTGACGTTCTAGGAGAGAGCTGATAGGTCAAGGAGCTGAGAGCCTTGGAGGAAGGGACTGATAGAAGCAAGGAATACCCAGGCACAAGAAGGCTTTGAGGAAGGTGGTGAGTGGTTTTTGTACCACAGGATCAGGGTGCAGAGGGAGTGCAGGGCATATGGTCCTTGTGCCTGCCATGTTTGTTCATGTGCTCTGGGACACCCCACTGGCAGTGCCGGAAAGGAGACCAGGGCCTGGCTGAGAGTCAGGTGTCCACAGTGTTGGGCATCTTTCTTCAGCTGTCAACACAGTCCGCCTCCCTCCCTTCCTTCCTTTTTATATTTTTAAAAGATTTTATTTATTTATTTGACAGACAGAATACAAGCAGGCAGAGCAGTAGGCAAGGGAGAGGGAGAAACAGGCTCCCCCCGCACAGACCAGGGAGCTTGATGGGGGGCTCAATCCCATGACCTTGGGATTGTGACCTGAGCTGGAGGCAGACGCTTAACCAATTGAGCCACCCGGTGCCCTCAACGTGGTATTTCTTAAGTAAACATTGGATTCACTCCCTCAGAAAAGCAGCCACGGTGGGCAGACCCTGTCTGGGCAGGAGGACAGAATTTCTGCTCTCCTGTCCCAGTGCCTCTGGGATGAGATGAGGCTAAGGCCTGTGACCTTTGTCCCCATCCCCTAGAAACTGATCAGATGGAGCTAGTCTTGAATGAACCGACTGTGGCATCCTCCTGGCTACAAGAAAAAAGCAGTAGATTATTCCTGCTGAAGATTGTGAATCATCATTATGCTATAAAACATTATTATGCTTCTAGGAAAACTTACAGAAACATAAAATATGGTCAGTGATGAACTGTATTATATTTTATGATTTTCTTCTTTTTTGTAAATCTAATACACACTGTACTTTCTGCAGAAATACCACAGATGGCTGGTACCTGTATGCTGATAGCTCAAATGGAAAATTTGGTGACATGGCTGATCTACTCACTCCTGTTATTTCGCGCACGGGACCAAGGTGCACCCTGTTGTTCTGGACTCATATGAATGGTGTCACAGTGGGTTCTCTCCAGGTACTCCTTAGGCAATTGTACTTTCTAAATTTTCTCTATAAAAATTCATACTGTACAATTTAGTGTTATTAAAATATAGTCTGCAAATAGATGAGAATGGGTAATTATCAACACCTTACTAGTTTCAGTATGGTATGATTTTAAAAAATAGCCTTATTAGCAGAATTAGACCTGAATGGCCAGTAGGCTGTTTTTACTCTTCATTTTATGGTTATTATCTTTATTCTGAGGCTACAGCTTGTGTAGTACAGTTTTGTACTTGAAATGTTTCAGGTAGGTTTTAGCAACAGCGTTCTGAGAATACCAGTGTTCTAAGAAAGTGCAAATGGGTCTTACACGCTTCAGGGACCTTTGAATGTGCATCTTCTGCCCATGGCGCTGCAACTACATTTTTTAATTGTCTTTTTCCAGTTGTTTCTTGGTTAGAAGAATTAAACTGTTTCAGAATTACTGTTTAAACTATTTCAAACTGTTGCAAGAATTTCACAGAGAACCCCCATATAACTTTCGCTCAGAGTTCCTATTTTTTGGCGCATTGTTCCAGACCATCTTTTATAGGAAAAATTCCAGACAGGATCGTGTATCATACCTAGTTATTTCTTCCTAGTGTCTTTTGAATTGGAATGATTCCTTAATCTTCTTTAGGCTTTTATGATCTTGATAATTTAAAATATTATAATCCAATCTGATATATAGAATCCACTCAATTTAGATTTGTTCAGTGTTAATCCTCTATATAAATATTATATATATATCATATATATTTTTATATATATTATTTATTTATATAGTTTATATATATTTGCTGTAGTATCACCAAAACTGTTTTTTTTTTTTTACTGCATTCCATTGGTAGTATATGATACCTATAGGTCTTAACTACTTTGTTCTCTTTGTTATTAATAAATATTTTGTGAAGAGATATTTTGATAGTATGTAAAATCCTGTTCTCAAGTCAATTTTACATGCTAGTTTTTGCTTAGTATTTTTTACTGGATTAATTTACCTCTGATGATTCTTTTTTTTTTTTTTAAGATTTTATTTATTTATTTGACAGACAGAGAGATCACAAGTAGGCAGAGAGTCAGGTAGAGAGAGAAAGAGGAGGAAGCAGGCTCCCCGCTGAGCAGAGAGCCCGATGTGGGGCTCGATCCCAAGACCCTGCGATCATGATCTGAGCCGAAGGCAGAGGCTTTAACCCACTGAGCCATCCAGGTGCCCCTACTCTGAAGATTCTTAATTGTGATTTTTTAGCTGTATTATTCTGTTTACATTTGTTGGTTGGTTTTCTATTATAAAACACTATCACCACCATGACCAAGAAAATTACCTCTCCATTTATGGATTTATATTAGTGTGGATTCATGGATCCTTTTTGTATTCAATTTGTTATTATCTATTATTTTTGTTATTTTTCATGGATTCTTAAATTGTCCCAGATTTACTCTTAGGAGACCTTTTAAGCTGACTTCTCTGTCTCTTTGACAATCCCATCAGTCTTTGAGCAGTTTCTTTTTTTTTCTGTCCAAGAAGATGTTCCAGACTCATGCTGTTTTTATGTTGTTCCATCCCTGGAGTTAACTTTTTCCAGGGGTTCCAATTTCTTTTAGAAGACCAAGTGATATAGGCAAACCAGAGAGAGAGGTCCTGGAGTCTCAGTGCAGATGCCTAGGTCCTTTTTTCCCATCTTGGACATGCTTATACAATGTATGAGGTTTTAAGTAATATGTGTAGTTGCAGCATTTGCACAGAACAAGCCAACTCAGTTGTCTGACATCTCTGTTTGTACTATTTCATACCCTAGGTAGCATTTTCCAGGAAGCCATGTCTGAAAGACCAATCCCAAAATTCTAGAATCGTTTAGTGTGGCAGTTTTAGTCCAGAATTATCTTGCTAAACGTAGGCATAGCAAAGGGCTCTTCCCCTTGTCAAATACCATTAATTTGCTAGCAAAGAAGTCTATGTTTAGCATATTTGCAAAAAGATTACAGGTAGGTTACCTACTCCCCCCAACCCCAATAAAGAAAGAAACAGACTGCAATCTAGCTGCGTAACCACTTCTTCCCCTATACCTTTTGATTATAATTTTAGTATTAGGTGCTTTATCTCATTTTATTACTCTCTTATTTGAAGCTTTTCCTGGCTATATTAAGTATTTATTTTTCCAAATATGTTTTAGATTGCCATATTTTACAGATGCTGTTAGGTTTTTGGTTTTTTTTTTTTTTTTTTTTTTTTTTACTTGAAAATATATTTACTTACCAGTTTTGGAGGAATTACCTTCTTTATTATAGGTGAGATTCTTTACTAATAATGATTTAGAAGTAAACTTATTTGTATGTAAGTATGCATGCATGTTTGATAATCTAAAAACATCCAGTAGTCTTATGGATTAAAGTTATACCTTATCATTTGTTTTACATTGATTTTTTTAAAAAATGGTTCTTGGCAAACAATACAGCTTACTACAGGGTTTTCACCAGAAAAATAAGAATTATTTAACTGGTATATTTTGTAGTTAAGATTAATTATCTGAAATATACTTTCCTTTTTCAAGTACAATTTGTATTAGGTGAAAAATGATAAAATATTAAAATGTTAAAAGTAGTTATCAAATTAACTAAAATGGTAATACTTGTGATCCTTATTTTTGTGCATAAACACATTTTTCTTAGTCATTTGTATGTAGAATGGTTTTCATACAAAGATCTATTTCCCATCCTTTTTTAAAGTATTCATAAAATTTATTTTTTTTTGAAATTATATTTTTTGACCTTGATAGCCTGTTGTTTTAACTTAAATTATATAGACTGAAACTATGGTATTATTTTTGTTAGCCCCATATTACTTAGAGATTCTAAAGGGTCTGGAAACTCTATTTCTATAAAATTAATAGCTTGAATGTTATTTATACTCCAATAAAAAATAGCTATTTCAATTTAATTGAAAGTAAGGAGATAATGAAACCATTAAAAGTTACCTTCACTACCTTCACTTGCAGAAGTCAAAACCTTTCACAAACCCATTACCAGAATTATTCTGTCAGTTGTACATATTGTATTTTTTAAAAAGTAATGTTGTGAAATCCTTAAATAAGCCAACTAAGTCTGTTACTTTAAAAGGTAGAATAGTTCTGCTTTTTCCTGTTCTCTTCAGTTACTCTCTTTTTGGTTTATTCTGTAACATTCTAAAAGGAGAGCCAGGATAATTTGTCTGCTGAGACTAATCGGAATTTCCCTTAAGATTAAGGATACAGTACTGATGAGAATGCAAGGTTTCAAAGCTCTTGGGTGGGGAGCTCTTACCATCACAGGAGGGGTCATCGCTCACTCATATCATCCATGTGTGCTGTTAAAATTGAGTGGATTCCTATTTTAACACACTGTCCCCACTGATCCCAAGAGCATGAGGAAGGGAAATCATCCTCAAAAACAAAAACAATAAACCAAAGCCCAAAACCGTTTTAGTAAGCAGTAAGTGCTTTTCATTTCGACTCCATGAACATTATTTAATTTATAAAATTCCAGTTGTTACTAATGTCAGGTTTTTGGGTTTTGTTTTTTTGTGTTTTTTTTTTTTTTTTTTTTTTAAGCCAATGTACTTAAGAGTTAATGAGATCGCGTCTAGACCCTTTGGACTTGACTGACAGATACTCATGTATACCTTTATTACATAAAGCTTGTGAGGGATCCTGGAGACACATTGCTATGTAGAAAACAAAGACATGTAATGAAAACTGTCCCCACTTTTCTCTAGGGAACTTCAAGGTGATATTAAAATTTTAAAAACTCACTGGGCAAATTCTAAATGTTTAAAATTTATCAAGACAGAATAGTTTAACACCTCTTACTTGATTTATCTCTGTAGGTACTCAGCAAGAAAGACAATGTTACTTCTAAATTGTGGGCTCAAAGAGGACAGCAAGGTGCACAGTGGAAGAAAGTAGAAGTGTTTCTAGGTGCTCAGTCACAAATACAGGTTGGTAAGCCAAGGAGTTGTTGGGTGACGAGGGAGGGTTTTCATTTTCTTTTTCTTTAATCCTACTTTATTTCCTCTACTCATAGCCTTTTTTCCCTCCCATTCCTGATATGTTATATGAACGCTTACCACTCCATGTCATTTCCATAAGGAATTTAACAGTTCCAGATGTCCTCATTTCTCCCAATCAGACAACCAACCATGTTCTAGGACTACGTAATTTTAATGCCAAACTTATGCTGCACTTTACAATCAGCCTCCTCGTATAAAGAACACCTCCCCTGATTTTACAGATATAATCTCAGAGACTGCAGAGTAATTATGTTACTCTATTTCAAAGCTAATTAAAAAGACTTTTGAAGCACATTGTATTGTTGAACCTTGTTAGAGGTAATAGATTTACCTAATTAAAAAATATTTGGGGATGGCATGAAATTATATAATGCTGTATTTGTCTTCATGTAGATTACAATAATATTAGGAGAATATGACCTATACATATCTATAAATTTAAAATAAGAAGTAGCACGTGTGCTTAAATTGAAGGTAATTACATGCCAAGATAATTGATGTGGATTTTGTTTTTTATGGGTTATCAAGAAAATAAAAGCTCATGGGTGTGTGTGTGTGTGTGTGTGTTGTGCATGTATTTGACAGAAGGGGATTTTCTTGAAAGATGAGGCTTAGCTATTAAAATTGTAAGATTTGAATCAGGAGAGTGAGAATCCAGAGGCATTTATGCTGGGGAACTTTTTCTTAGTCTTAATTGCACAGGGCTTAATTTCATAAATTTAGAACCATTTATCTCTAGATAGAAGATATATCTTGGCTAATTATTGCATTTCTAGTCCTCTGTATATAGTAGCCTGTTTTGCTGTGCACAGTCAGTAACTCTATATAGTTATGTGCTGTATGAGAGATCAGCCCCTCTCCATTCCAGTGGAAACACAGGGCTAGCTACTTCTCTGTAAAGGGATTAATACAGTACTGTCCCCAATTTCTTGGAATGGCAGGTGTGATAAAGTCTGTATGTTTTTGGCCTCTCACTGGAGTCCTGTTTTCTTATGTCATTTGTAGATAATTTAGGAAATTGATAAGAAATAAGTTCAGCCTGAAGATGTAATTATTGGACTGCACTTTTATATTGCACAATATGAAATTTATTTTTAAAATGATTCCGCCAGTTCATTCCCTAACGTCTTTTAATTGAGGGTAGAAGAATCCTCAGCAAGAACATGGAGAAGGTTTCGCTGTTGCTGGACATAGGCTTCTACCCCAGGCAATGAATTCTTAACTAGTTCTGGGCAAGTGGAATATTTGTATAGTAAAATCATGTTCAAAATAACATTAAGGGGAATTTCAGCAGGAAGAATCAATTATTAATTAACTTAGCCTTGCTGAAATGTGCTTTCTCATATATTGAAATTTGATTGAAGAGATATATGCCTGTGTTGTTTGAATCTTAAAATAAGATAATAACGGCTTGTAAATATTTGATGTTTTTTGGTGATTCACTCTTTCTTTCAATACAGACCTACTAAGCCCCCACTATGTGCAAAGCTCATTACTGTGCACTGCAGATAGCCTGATATAGCCAGGCATACTGTCCATGTTTCTTCCATTTTTACAGTGTCACCCCTCTCACCTTAGGAAGAGGTGAAACTCTAACCCTTGAGAAAAGTCAAAGATATGGTTAGAAGTTATATGCGGAATCAGTACTGGGTAGTTTTCAGAGTTTTGTTTGGGAGCCCTCAAATGTAAACAGAGTGTTTAATTAAAATAGTTTGATTAACTAGAACTGGCATATACTTAGCACTTACTAAGCACTTACCAGTCTATAAACTTGAAACATTTATTTGTTTTAGTTTTACAGTAATTGTATGATCATTATCCCCTTTTATAGATAGAATACACAATTACCTACACATGAGGGAACTCCTAGTTGCAGACTACAAAGTGGCGTAGGGAGACTGTCAACAGGGCCAATTCATTAAGTTCATAATCCAAACACACGCTGTGCCATATTGTTTTCCAACTTTTCCAGAATAATTGACCCTGCTTTTATTCTACTGAAAAAATATAATTCTTTTTTTAAAAAAAAAAAGTGTAATCACATTCGGTAGGAAAGTCTATGGAATCTTAACCAACATTTTATAGAGCATTGGGATATAAGCAGGGATTTGATCATTTGGACCTCGCAGGCACCTGAGAGTCCATCTATAGAACTGCACAAGAATAAATTAATAAGGAAACACTTATTATCTGATTCCTTTTTCATAGAACATTATATCACATATTTAAATGTTTAGATGCATCCAGAAAATAGAGTGGCCTTTTCATTTGTGTAATGGTGTTTCCTTATAAAACACTGTAGTCCTTATTCTTTCTAATTTTACCTCTTTGAAATAAATGACTTCCAACCTCTCAATCAAATTTATTTTTCTTTTCCAGCGTATCTATTATGAAGAACAGTTTATGTAAATTTGGTGTATGGATTTACATAAAAATTGTATTTTTTTTTTTTGGTTTTGATCATTTGAGAGGTGTGATTTTCAATTCTAAAATCTAATCTTAAAAGGACAACACAGAAGTTTTCATGGAGTCACATGAAAGTATAACACATCCTCAGGAGAAATTGTAATTCTTTCAAGAAAAATGTTTAGATTTGGTCAAAAGGTGTTTGGGAGCTTGAACAATAAATATTTGTATAAAATCACAAATAAATCTGTATTCCTTGTTAACTCATTTTGAATTGTTCTACATTTACTTTAAAAAGGGAATATTTTTTATGTTAATGCACAAATACATATTTGGCATGCAGAAAAATTTAATAGAAGCATTCTGAATTAATGTCACTTAGAAATTTGAAACTAAATAATTTGTGACTTCTTGTATTCTGTGAAACAGTGTTAATTGTTCTTCCAAGCATTGGTAGTGTTACAACTGAAGACGAAATTTTTAAACATGTTAGCAGCTCCTGTTACTAGTTTTAATAATTTCTAATTCATTTGGAGACCATGTTCAGAGGGACCTCCCTGTCAGTGGCACAAATGAGAATTTTGTCAATCACTTACATCAAAGGCAAATGAAAATCATTTCCATTCCGAATATGGGGGCAATTAAAAAAAAAACTCATGGTATTGAGGTTTGATATCTTTCCTTTCACATAGTTGGGGTGGACAGATCTGAGGAGTGGCAACATATTGGTCACAATAAAGGATGTGGTTGTATCTTTTTTCTCTTCGTGTGCTTTGTCACCTGATTGGCCTCCTTCCTCCCATACAGGGTGCAAGTGAGGCCCTAAGAAGCGAGCAGATCTTGTTTTGGATGAGAGCTGCAGAAGCAGCACTGGTAGCTTGGTGCCTCCTACGGGTTTTCTTTGCCGCCTGTCCTAAAAATCTAGACAAGAGCAGTGCTGTTGCCCCTCCCGCATTTGTGGGATGACCCTCAGGCATTTTGGGTCAGTTTCATTTTGGGGGTGTTTTTCTTAGATTCAAATCTGATGTCCTATATTTAAAACCTGCCTCAAATTTTGAATTATTAGTTCAACTAAAATTGGATTTATTTACTTCTTTCCTCTCTTCCTTACCTTTTTTTTGTTTTTGTTTTTTTAAGATTGTCTTTAGGGCAAAGCGTGGTATCAGTTACATGGGAGATGTAGCAGTGGACGATATTTCCTTTCAAGATTGTGCCCCCCTACTTAGTCCAGACAGGAAGTGTACCGCTCAAGAGTTCACGTGTGCCAACAAGCAATGCATTGCAAAGGACAAGCTGTGTGATTTTGTGAATGACTGCGCTGATAATTCAGATGAGTCTACTTTCATTTGCAGTAAGTGGAAGTGTTCTGTTTCCTCCTTTTTCCCTTTGTCTCCTACAACCTTAGCTTGCATGTAGTGTGTTAGTTGCTGAAACATACAAAGTATGCATAGCCTAGCGGCCAAGGCAGGTAAGGTGATTTACCTATGTAAATACATTTCCTTCTTTCTCTCCATACTTAATTTAGAACTGTAATTCATTTAAAACTAGTTGGTGGCTTGGTTATATGTGAGATAATTGGCGATAAATTGAAAAACAGGTGTCTTCGAAGACAAACAGAATGGAAACAGGTATTTTTCATATGAAAGAATGTTTTGGGAAGAAGACAAGCAAAACATCCATCAATGCCAATTCATGCAGGGCTCACTGGCCTCTGTGCTTTGATGCGCTGGAGAGAGTTGTTATTCTCTTGTGTAAATTAAGAGATGTGATAAATGTTAAAAAAATATGTAAATACCTAGATATTAAACAAAGCGGTCTTCTAAAGGAAATACATATCAGCTATGTGATATTATTGTAGGAGATCAACTCATAATAAACAGCACCTATTAAAATATCCTTAGCTAAATGGGCCATATGTGCTCATTTGGTAAGTCTGTAAATTGTGCAACACAGCCTCGTTATTACCTCATTTCATTGCAAATGAAGTGAATACAGATCTTTGAAATGAAGGTTGATAAATTATTCTACTTACTAGTAATAATTTCTGAGCAAGAATATTTTAGTTTGAGCCTTTGTTGTTGTTGCTGAACCAAATCTGTGAATATCAGGAACAATTTCAGTAGAATGAGAGCTCTCATTTGGATAGAACTTTTAACTTTCAAAGCCATCTCATTTACTAATGTCTGCTTGATCTTCACAGAAGCCCTGAGGGGTGAGTGGGACAGAGACTTAGTGTATATTGCACAGACAAAGCTGCCAACAGGAGTGCTTAAGATTTTGTCAGAGTTCTTAAGACTGGTGTTGACAGAATTGATCCTAGAATCAAGTACTTTATGATTCACTGCTTTGCTCAAGCTACCATACCTCCTCTGTGTAATGCTGAATCTTAACAACATAAAAAAAAAAGTTGTAGACATAGAAATCCCATTTATATCAAGTAACTGTTCCTTTACTTGTGGATTGTTTTGTACAATATCTAATTATTAGCACATAGGAACCAAGCAAAAATATTTGGCTAATCTTGAGTTCTGAATTAATATTTATCTTTACCTTATAAATGTTTTCTGCTCCACGTATACTTTCTGCATCAAATGGTTTTTACAATTTATTCATTGCCATTTTCATTTCAATATCACAGAAATCTATTAGGTTATCAAATAGAAAAGATATTATGCTTTTGAATTTTATTTCTTATGTTGCCAATCTATCTCTTTCCCCAGATAAAATGTAATGTAATTTTGAAAGTATTGATTTATTTATAGCCAAAGTTTCCCAGAACTCTTTGTATTTAGGTTCTAAATTTGTAAATCTATCAAAAAATGCTTTATCTGTGTTCAGGAAAGGATGCTGATATGCTGAGAGAGTCTGAAATGTATGGGAACTTACTGTCGTGGTCGTTCTTCCTTTTTTGAGCGCAGTGGACACAGTTACATGGTTTCAGGTGTACAGCATAGTGATTCAGCGGTTCTATACACCATGCTGTGCTCGGCACCAGTGTAGCTGCCTGCTGTCCCACACAGTACTATTGCGATACCATTGACTGTAGTCCCTGTGCTGTATTTTTCATCCCCATGACTTACTCAGTCTGTAACAGGAAGTCTGTGTCTCCCAACTGCCCTTCGCCCATTTTGCCCATCCCCCACCCTCTTACCCTCTGGCAACCATCACATAGCTCTCAGTATTTATAGGTTTGGTTCTGCTTTTTGTTTGTTTATTTAATTGTTCCATGTTTTAGATTCCACATACAAATCATCTGGTATTTGTTGGCTTTCTCTGACTTACTTCACGTAGCATAATGCTGGTAGTTCTTTTGTATGAAAAATAAAGGTAAAAGTAATCATCACACTTTGGAGGGAAAGTTGCACTAGAATGTGTTTTTTGGTGAAGTGATTGCCAAATTACCCTTGTTTAAGGTTTGAGTGGGCTACGCGTATCAGTAATACTAGAGCAAGAAAGCTGAATTACTTCCAGATATTATATAGAAAAAAGAAAACTTTTTCAGCTCTTAGAACAAATAAACAACAATAAGACGTTAGACCTTATAAAAGAGACCCCATTTTGATACTGGTTCTCCTATATGAGTATGATTATTTATTTACTTATTTGTACATTTTTTTTTTTAGATTGTTATGTTAGTCACTATACAGTACATCATTTGTTTTTGATGTAGGGTTCCAAGATTCATTGTTTATGTATAATTTTTTAAATAACATTGCTTAAATATTTTGTATTTTTAAAAATTTACCTATAATCTCATTTTATAATATTAAACATTTTAAATATAAAGTAGCTAACATATGCCATATGCATTATAAGTTGTTATCCTGTGTATACTGTAAATTTTGATGCTCTGATTAGTCCCAGAAGAATAGGAAGGGAAAAAAAAATCTTAAAAATTACCATAGCGGGCGCCTGGGTGGCTCAGTGGGTTAAGCCGCTGCCTTCAGCTCAGGTCATGATCTCAGGGTCCTGGGATCGAGTCCCGCATCGGGCTCTCTGCTCCGCAGGGAGCCTGCTTCCCTCTCTCTCTCTCTGTCTGCCTCTCCATCTACTTGTGATTTCTCTGTCAAATAAATAAATAAAATCTTTAAAAAAAAAAAATTACCATAGCAACTGATTGCAGAAATTTGGGCAACCAATTGCAGAAATTTGGACAACTAATCAAAAATCCAGCCTTGAGTTCTGTAGTACTTGGGGGTTTTGTTTTTTTGTTTTATTTAGAATCCTACGTAAATTCTGATTGAATATCAAAACTCTAAGAAAATTTCTGAAATATCATTAGGTAGAAATACACCATGGAGGAATAGCAGAAAGATTTTAAAACTCCCTTTAAGGGAATGGACTGTCTCTGATGCAAAGGAAGAGAATAATATTTTATAAAATAGTAGTACCTGCTGCTTAATTTTCTGTAGGTCAATATAGACTCTGAAAATAAAATTTGGCAGAAAAATTAAAATGTTATTTTTGGCTTTACTATATAAATATCATGTGTAAAATATGGGACATAGTAAACAAGAAGAAAGTAATATGTATGTCTGACAACTCTAAAATCTTATTTGAACATATCTTTGCCAATGATATAGAAGCTTGTTCAGAAAGCATCCATATTTTTTGTTTCAACATATAGTCTAATTAGCATATTTATTGTTTATACATAATTAAGAGTGTCTCAGGCATACTGAAAGTAATTTAATTCTGTACCATGATTAGTAAGGATGCCGGATATTTAATCAACATAATTAGTAAGGAATCTGAACCTAATGGGCAAAGGTAACACTGTATTTACCATCTGTAGATATCTATTCTTTTGAAGCATACACAGTATATTTATCAAAAAATAGATTATAGTATTGTTAAACATTAAGGAAATTTTAATGCTTTAAAATGGATTAAAGTGGCACATTATGTCTTTTTAATTAGATTGGAAATCAGTTAGAAAATAAAAGCTGGAAAATAACTATTGGTTAGGAGAAACACACTTTTAGTAACCTATTCCTCCCGTCCAATAAAAAAATTATAGTAAAATTAGAAAATGTTTTAACTAATAAAAACAATGCACACAAATCTTGTGGGATTTAGTCTAGTGAATACATAGAGAAGAATTTATAGATATTAGAAACTAATATATAATTCATATTAGTTTATTTCAGAAACTAATATAGAAACTTTATATAGAAATCTTATATTAGAAGCTAATTAGCTACTGTGCAAATTAATGGAATAGAACATAGTTAAAAGACAGAGAAGGTTTGTAAAGATATAAAATTTTAAAACCCCTTCAAAGGAGGTGGACAAAACAGAGCGAATAAATTTAACATGTATTTATTGAGAAGTTTTATGTTAAGCTGTGTTGGAGACAACTAGTATATGTCAGTAAGTGAAACAGAAAAAAAATGAGTTTTCTCATCTTCTATATTTAAACAAAAAATGTTCTCTTTCTCCCTCCTCTGTCTTCCACCTACCCCCACATTTGTCTATAAAAAATTAAAGAGTTTTTAAAAGGTGACAAGTGCTATGGGAAAATGCAGAGTAAACTGAGGGAGACCATAAATGGGGGGAGGGCAAACGGTAATGTTAAGGAAATTTGGCTGTCTCCATGGTCTGGAACTTAGCTAACACTTGTTGTTTATTATTCTTGTTATAATTCCTTTTTTAAAAAATAGCCATTATAGTACATGATAGAGTGGAATCTCATTGTGATTTAGATTTGCCATTCCCTACTGACAGATAATGTGAAGCATCATTTCTTGCACTTAATGGCTATTTGTGTATCTTTTTAGGAAAAATGTGTATTGAAATCCTTTGTCTGTCTCTTTAATGGATTGTTTATTGTTGTTGAGGTATAGGAGTTATTGATATATTTTAGATCTTAAACCTTTATCAAATATAGTCAAATGTATGATTTGCAAATAATGTTTGCAGTTCATCCTTTCTGATGGAGGCATACTACTCCATGTGTATATGGACCATATCTTGTTCATCCATTCATCTGTTGAAGGGCATCTTGGTTCTTTCCACAGTTTGGTGACTGTGGCCATTGCTGCTATGAACACTGGGGTACAGATGGCCCTTCTTTTCGCTACATCTGTATCTTTGGGGTAAATGCCACTAGTGCAATTGCAGGGTCTTATGGTAGCTTTGTTTTTAATTTCTTGAGGAATCTCGACACTCTTTTCCAAACTGGCTGCACCAACTTGCATTCCCACCAACAGCGTAAGAGGGTTCCTCTTTCTCCACATCCTCTCCAACACTTGTCATTTCCTGTCTTGTTAATTTTTGTCATTCTAAGTGGTGTAATGTGTTATCTCGATGTGGTTTTGATTTGAATTTCCCTGATGGCTAATGATGAACATTTTTCATGTGTCTGTTAGCCATTTTGTATGTCGTCTTTGGAGAAGTGTCTGTTCATGTCTTCTGCCCATTTTCTGACGTGGTTATCTGTTTTGTGTGTGTTGAGTTTGAGGAGTTCTTTATAGATCTTGGATATCAGCCTTTGGTCTGTAGTGTCATTTTCAAATATCTTCTCCCATTCCATGGGTTGCCTCTTTGTTTTGTTGACTGTTCCTTTGCTGTGTAGAAGCTTTTGATCTTAATGAAGTCCCAAAAGTTCATTTTCACTATTGGTCATTATTGTTTCCTTTGCCTTTGGAGACCTATCTTGAAAGAAGTTGCTGTGGCCGATGTCGAAGATGTTACTGCCTATGTTCTCCTTTAGGATTTTCATAGATTGCTGCCTCATGTTGAGGTATTGTATCCATTTCGAGTTTATCTTTGTGTGTTGTGTAAGAGAATGGTCAAGTTTCGTTTTTCTACACATACTATCCAATTTTCCTAGCACCAGAGCCCAGGACCTGACAGATTCCCTGGAGAATTCTACCAAACATTCAAAGAAGAAATAATACCTATTCTCCTGAAGCTGTTTCAAAAAATAGAAACAGAAGGAAAACTTCCAGACTCTTTTTACGAAGCCAGCATTACCCTGATCCCCAAACCAGGCAAAGATCCCACCAAAAAGGAGAATTTCAGACCAGTATCCCTGAAGAATATGGATGCCAAGATTCTCAACAAGATCCTAGCTAATAAGATCCAATAGTACATTAAAAAAGATTATCCACTATGACCAGGTTGGATTTATCCCTGGGATGCAGGGGTGGTTCAACATTCACAAATCAGTCAATGTGATAGAAAATAAAAGAGAGAAGAACCACATGGTCCTCTCAATTGATGCAGAAAAAGCATTTGACAAGATACAGCATCCTTTGCTGATTAAAATGATTCAAAGTATAGAGATAGAGAGAACATTCCTCAACTTCATAAAATCTGTCTGTGAAAAACCCACAGAAGATATCTTCAATTGGGAGAAGCTGGCAGCCTTCCCTTTGAAATCAGGAACACGACAAGGATGTCCACTCTTGCCACTGTTATTCAACATAGTCCTAGATGTTCTAACAACAGCAATCAGACAACAAAAAGAAATAAAATATTCAAATTGGTAAAGAAGAAGTCAAGCTTTCTCTCTTCACAGATGACATGATACTTTATATGGAAATCCAAAACACTCCACCCCCAAACTACTGGAACTCATAAAGTAATTCAGTAATATGGCAGGATACAAAATCAGATGCTTTCTTATACAATGAAAATATAGAAAGGGAAGTGAGAGAATCAATTCCATTCACTAGAGCACCAACAACCATAAGATACCTGGGAATAAACCTAACCAAAGAGATAAAGGATCTGTACTCGAGGAACTACAAAACACTCATGAAAGACATGGAAGAAGACACACAAAAATGGAAGACCATCCGTGCTTATGCATTTTAACATTGTTAAAATGTCTATACAGCCTAGAGCCATCTATACTTTCAGTGCCATCCTGATCAAAATTCCACTAGCTTTTTTCGAAAAGCTGGAACAAACAATCCTAAAATTTGTATGGAACCAGAAGAGACTCCGAATTGCTAAGGAAATGTTGAAAGAGAAAAAGCTGGGGGCATCACATTGACTGATTTCAAGCTTTACTACAAAGCTGTGATCACCAAAACAGCATGGTACTGGCACAAAAATAGACACATAGACCAGTGGAACAGAGTAGAGAGCCCAGATATGGACCCTCAACTCTATGGTGAAGTACTCTTTTTCTGCTTTTAACGGCAGTTTTAGGTTCACAGCAAATCAGAGCTCCCATATACGTACAGTCTTTCCTACTATCAGGGTCCCCCACTGAAGTGGTGATTTGTTATAATCAGTGAGCCTACAATGATGTTATCATTATCCATCACAGACCATAGTTTACTTGGGTTCCCTCTTGGTGAAAGGACATTTGATAAATAATATTGCATACTCTTATACTGAATTATTAATAGCAGCCTTATTTGAGTCATTATAAATATTTTTTTAAAGATTTTATTTATTTATTTGACAGAGATCACAAGTAGGCAGAGAGGCAGGCAGAGAGAGAGAGAGAGGGAAGCAGGCTCCCTGCTGAGCAGAGAGCCCGATGGGGGACTCGATCCCAGGACCCTGAGATCATGACCTGAGACGAAGGCAGCGGCTTAACCCACTGAGCCACCCAGGCGCCCATGAGTCATTATAAATATTTTAAAGCACATTTTCCCTACTGAATTAAAATTTCCTCAAAATGCTAGGTTTTAGAAATATTAGTGTGTAATTTAACACTGTGAAAAAAAATCTGAACTCTGATACTCAAATCTGGATCCATGGATAAACAGTTCTTAGAATTCAGTACCCATCCCAGAATCATAAATTGTATTTTAATGACAACTTCCAGTGAGTCACATGTACATTAAAATTTGAAAAGCACTAACCTAAACAATACAAAATTTTGAAAAAGGGTGAAAGGAGTGCTATTATTTTGTTCTTTATTTCCTTATTGACATATGCACAGATATCAGGCTTTTAACCGGTGACAGTAGTGTTTGAAATTTAAGAAAAAATATCATTCTGTGTGTATTTTCTTGATGAGTTTAATTAATACAGTTATGTTGAAGTCAGGGTTTAGTGTTTATATATGTATATGATTACTAGCTATAATTTATTGGAGGTATTAAGAAAAAAATTTAAAATGAAAATTTACTCATTCATTCAGTAATATTTATTCAACATCTATTATGTGCCAACGTTCTGATTATTTGGATGTGGTGAAGAGTGTAGACAAATTTCCTGCTTTCCAGGAGCTTCTGTTGTTGTTGGTAGTGTTGCAGAGGGACACAAACTTAAGCAAAATAAGTAAAATGACACAGTGTATTTCATAACAGTAAGGGTCTAATGAAACGTAAAATAGCGAAAAGTAGGAAAGAAAATGTTTAGAATGGTGGATATGGTTTTAAATAGGCTGGTCAGAGACATCCTCTTTAAGAAGTTGCCATTTGAATAAAGAATGAAAAAAATAATAGATTAAACTAAGTGATATCAGGTATTTGTGCCAGAATTTTTAAAAACACTCAAAGGTATTTAAAGAGTCAGCCATCATGAAAACACAATCCTTGGGTATTTACCCTAAAGATACAAATGTAGTGATCCAAAGGGGCACGTGCACCTGAATGTTTATAGCAGTAATGTCTACAATAGCCAAACTATGGAAAGAACCTAGGTGTTCATCAACAGATGAATGGATCAAGAAGATGTGGTATATATACACAATGGAATACTATGCAGCCATCAAAAGAAATGCAATCTTGCCATTTGTGATGACGTGGATGGAACTAGAGGGAATCATGCTTAGCGAAATAAGTCAAGCGGAGAAAGACAACTATCATATGATCTCCCTGATATGAGGAAGTGGAGATGCAACATGGGGGGTTAAGGGGGTAGGAGAAGAATCAATGAAACAAGATGGGATTGGAAGGGAGACAAACCATAAGTGACTCTTTATATCACAAAAACAAACTGAGGGTTGCTGTTAGGAGGGAGGTTGAGAGAGGGGGGATGGGGTTATGGACATTGGGGAGGGTATGTGCTATGGTGAGTGCTGTGAAGTATGTAAACCTGGCGATTCACAGACCTGTACCCCTGGGGATAAAAATATATGTTTATAAAAAAATTAAAAAATCAAAAATGAAATAATAATAAAAAAGAAAACACAATCCTTTCTATATTATCACCTTGTCAGTAGCAATGTCTTTTGGTTTCCATACATGTGTAACTATAATTTCCTGACATAGTTATCCTTCAGAATTTTTTCTTTGTGAACATTTGTTCTGAGTTGACTTATATTATGGCTGCCTTCTTTCATTTGTTATAGCAGAATTCTCTCATTTTTTAATAAGAAGATGAATTTGGGGGGAGTAGGAGGAATGGCCTGATACTATTATATGTATTTTAATTGTTGCTCACTGTGGAATTATGTATATTACTTCTCTGCCATATCCAGTTCAGTATTCCCTCTGAAACATTTAGCATATACAAATTTGTGCTCAGTCATGGCAAAAAATGAAATTGAAAGCATAGGGTCCCCCAGTTGGAGGGCAACTGTGCAGTAATGCACATCACTGAAAACCACTGACCTAGACAATTACTTCGTTTCTTGTCAATAGTCATATAAAATTTAACCAAGCATTTTGTAATTAATGCTTGCATCTCTGACATGTACTTTTCATTTATTTATTGGGTTAACATTGGGTACCTCAGATATAAGTGGCCCTGGAGCATAAACAAACAAAAACAAAATATTACCCAAGTAACTGTGAACTCGTTGTCTAGTAAAAGAGATACATAAGCATTCACATTAATAATGAGAGTTAGAATAAGGTACAGATCACTTTTAGAGGGGACAAGGAGAGATAATTTAGTTATATATAAAATACTAATCCCAGCATGAGCTTTCGAAAGTAATACATCACCTTGAAAACAGCTAGTGTGTTTTTAGAGACTTTATTAATCATGGACTGTGAATAACTGAAGTTTTCTTTGGGAGATTATGTGAGAAAGTAGGTCAGGTATCATAATGTTATTAAAAAAAACAGGCTTCTGGTGAAGGATCAATTGTCTTAAGCATCAGAAATTCATTACTGTAGACTGTAGCTGAATGACTGGGATTCAGAAAGCTCTCATAGTCTTTCCCAAATTTCCAGTACTGGTCCCTGCTCTCCCGAAGACAGTGTTTTAAGTGATGAGTGTAAGGGTAGTTTTGTCTATATTATGAAATCAAGTAGTTTATCAGGAAAGAAATAATTTATGTGTTAAGAGTATCTTTCAATCAATTTACACTTGTAAATTTCAAAAAGTTGGTATTATCAGCAGGGTTTTCCAGATTAACCCCCCAAACCCTTTTTGTATGGGAACGATTGTATTCTGTATAGAACATTTGTTTCGTGAAACTGTCTGGAAAATGTTGCTTAGAAAATTTATTATTATTACCTGATAAAATAAGGAAACTCAAAGGAAGTTAAATTCCCAATGTCACCCAGTGATAACTGGAGAATGATATGAATTTTTTAACTTCAGATTTTGAAGTAATTACAAATTCATAGGAAGTTATAGAGGTAGTAGAGAGAAATCGGTGTGCCCTTCATGCATTTCCCTCAGTGATACTATATTATAATATTAAAACTGGGAAACTGACACTGGTTTGATGTACATGTAGAATTCTTCATTACTTTATTTTGTCCATAAATTCACGTAATCATTACCAAAGTTAAAATATTCCATCCCCACGAAGATCTTCCTTGAACAAATCCTTTATACTTACACTCCTATCATTCTTATCTTAGCCTTGGGAAACTGTTACTTGGTTCCCCATGTTTATTGTTTGTCATTTTGAGAAACTTATGTAAATGGAACCATATAGTATGTGACCTTTTGAGACTTTTTCTCATTCAGCATAATCTTCTTGTGATCCATCAAAAGTGTTGTGTGCATAAGTCATATTTCTTTTTTTGTTACTGAGTCATGTCCTATGGCATGGATGTAACAGACCATGATACTGTTTTTCAGAGCAGCTGTGTACTTTTATATTCCCACTAACAGTGCATGAGAGATCCAGTTTCTCTGCTGCTTTGTGAACATTTGGTATTTGCACTGTTTTCATTTTTGTTTTATCGATGTGGAGTAATACCTAATCAAGGTCTTAATTTGCGTTTTCTTGATAGCTCATGACGTTGAACATCTCTTATGTTTCTTTGCCATGTAGATATATCCTCTTTGGCAAAATATTTCTTCATGACTTTTGCCTATTTTCTAATTTAATTTTTAAACTGTTGAATTTTGAAGGTTTTTTTTTTCTTGATATACATTATAGATATGTCCTTTGCCAGATAAGTGAATGCAAATATTTTCTCCCAGGCTTTAGATTGTCTTTTCATTCTCTTAATAGGAAAAGAGCACACATTTTAATTTTATTTTGATACAGTCCTATTTATTGATCTTTCCTGTTAGGAATCATGCTTTTGATAGCATATCTGAAAACACTTCACCAAATTCTAGGTCACAGGTTTGTTTTCCACCTGCCCCATGTTTTCTTGTTAAACTGTATAGTGTTATATTTAAGTTCATGACTCATTTTTTTAAAAAATTTTCATATATGGTATGAGATTTAGGCCAAGATTTTTTTCCCCGTGATTATCTAATTCCTGCAACACTATTGACAAGATTGTTCTCTCTTCATTTGACTGGTTTTGTATCCTTGCCAAGTATTGGCTGTACTTATGTGAAGCTATTTCTGGGTTCTCTGTTCTGTTTTACTGTTCAAAGATTTTATTCCTCTATCAATACCATAGTTTTATTAACTAAAACTAACAATATAATAAATCTTGAAATTGGGGTGAGTGATTCCTCCTAATTCATTCTTCTTTTCAAAATCAGTTATGTTAATCTAGTTGGACTCTTCATATAAATTTTAGAAGAATCCTGTCTATAAATAATATTTTATTAGTTTTGATAAGAATTTCATTAAATGCATATATCAGTTTGGGAGTAGTAACATACTTCAGATGTTGAGTATTCCAGTCCGTGAGCACCGTATGTCTCTTCATAATTTACATTTCCTTTTTTTAATCATTATTTTAGTTTTCAGCATAAAAGTTCTATACATATTGTTGGGGAAGAAGAATTTTCTCTGCCATTCAAAATCTTTCCAGTTGGACTGAGAATCAAATTGACATAAGACAGATTAACAGGAGAAAATAAAATTTAATTGAACATATGTAAGGAATCCACACAGACATGGGAATTCCAAAGACAGTGAGGTAACATGATGCTTACATGGACTAAGGAGATGAGTAGGGATCTGAGGTTACAAAGGGGAGAAAGACTGTTAGCAGGAAAGTGGCAGGAGATGTTTGGGAAACAAAGGTTGCCCTATTATGTAGATGAGTTTCTTAGGTAATAGAGGAATCTGTATTAATAACTCTCTCCATAGTACAAAAGTACATCCATGTTGTCACAAATGGTAGGATTTCCTAATTTTTCATGGCTAAATAATATCCGTGTGTGTGTGTGTGTGTGTGTGTGTGTAATTTTATTTATTGTAGATAATATTGCTGTGAATATGGGGGTACAGTTATCTTTTCAAGTTAGTGTTTTTGTATCCTTTGGATATATTCCCAGAAATAGAATGGTTAGGTCATACAGTAGTACTATTTTTAATTTATTGAAAATCCTCCATACTGTTTTCCATAGTGTCTCTAACAATTTTTCAATCTCACCAACAGATAGAAGTTCCCCATTTTCTCTCCATTCATTCCAGCATTTATTGTCTCTTGTCTTTTTGATGATGGCAATTCTATATGCATGAGGGGATAACTCATTGTGGTTTTTATTTGCGTTTCTCTAATGACCAGTAACGTTGAGCACCTTTTCGTGTACCTGTTGGCCTTTTTAAAAAATGTCTTAAGAGACATGTCTCTTCAGATTCTTTGCCCATTTTTAATTTTTTTTTTTGGTTTTGCTATTAAGCTTTATGGATATTAACCCCTTATCAGATATATGGTTTGCAGATATTTTTCCCATTCTGTAGGTTGTCTTTTCATTTTGTTGAAGATCTCCTTCAGTGTACAGAAACTTTAGTTTGATGTAGTCCCGTTTTTTAATTTTTTATTTTATTTCTTGTGCTTTTGGTGTCATATCCAAAAACTCATTACCAAGACCTTTGCCAAGCAGGTTTATTTCTCTCTCTCTCTCTCTCTCTCTCTCTCTCTGTGTGTGTGTGTGTGTGTGTGTGTGTGTGTGTGTGTTTAAGAGTATCTTGGTTTCAGGTCTTACATTTAAGTCTTTATTTTGAGTTAATTTTTGTGACTGGTGTAGAATTGGACTAGGTCCAATTTCATTCTTTTACATGTGAATAACCAATTGCCCCAGCATCATTTACTGAACAGACTATTCTTTATTGTGTATTCTTGTCTCCCTTGTCAAAAATGAGTTAACTTTATGTGCTTGGGTTTATGTTGGGGCTCTCATTCTGTTTCATTCATCTACTTGTCTGTTTTTCTGCTAGTATCATACTGCTGTTTTTGTTATTATAACTTTATACTATAGCATGTAGTCAGGAAGCATGATGCCTCCTGCTTTGTTCTTCTTTCTCATATTTTCTTTGGTTTCTAGGGGTCTTTTGTGGCTCCATATAAATTTAACGAGTGCTTTTTCTACTTCTGTAAAAAAATTACATAAGAATATTGAGAATTTTGGTAGGATATGCATCGTGAAGCAATAGACGGCTGCTGGTAGTATTGATATATTAAAAATATTCTTCCAGTGCATGAGCATGGGATACCTTTCCATTTATTTGTGTCTTTTAAAAATTTCTTTCATCAGTGTTTTGTTCTTGTCAGAGGAGAGATTGTTCACCTCCTTAGTTAAATTAATTCTTAAGTATTTTATTGTTTTTGATGCTGTTGTAAATGGAATACATTTCTTTTTTTTTTTTTTTTAAGATTTTCTTTGTCAGAGAGAGCAAAGCAGGGGAGTGGCAGGCAGAGGGAGAGGAGGAGCAGATGTCCTCTTTTTTACTTTTTCATTTCTTTTTCTTTTTCTTTTCTGAAAATCCATTGATGGGGAGCCTGGGTGGCTCAGTTGGTAAAGTGTCTGCCTTTGGCTCGGGTCATGATCACAGGGTCCTTGGACTGAGCTCCACGTTGGGCTCTTTGTTCAGCAGAAAGCCTGCTTCTCCCTCTACCTCTGCCTGCTTTGGTCTTTCTTTCTTCGAAATAAATAAATTAATTCTTAAAAAAAAAAAAAAGAAAGAGAAAAGAAAATTCAGTGGTACTGTAAAGAAACACTACTGAATATTATTTTTGGATTCTGCAATTTTCCTGAATTCCTTGATTATATCTAAAATTTTTTGGTCTAGTGTTTGTGATGTTTTATATAAAACCGTGTCATCTGTAAATGGAAACAATTTTGCTTCTTTCTTTCTGTTTCTGATACATTTTATTTCCTTTCTTGCCTGATTGCTCTGGCTAGGATTTCTTTTTTTTTTTTTTTTTATGCTATATGTTACATTTATTGAATTGAAATAACCATAAAGTCAAATATAAAGTCATATTTTCTTATTTAGTGAAAAATTCTATAAGGATAAAACATGACAAATGTGATTTCTAATACAATGCTGAATAGGAGGGGTGGGGGTAGATATCTTTATCTTGTTCCTTATCTTAAAGGAAAAGCTTTCAACCTTTCCCCATTGAATATGATGTTAGTTGTGGGCTTGTCATATATGGCCTTTATTATGTTGAGAAATGTTCTTTCTCTACCTAATTTATTCAGAGTTTCTAATAAAAAATGGATATTGAATTTTCCCAAATGTTCTTTGTCCAATGAGATAGATGGTCATATGATTTTTTAAAAGATTTTATTTATTTATTTGACAGAGAGAGAGGGAGATCACAAGTAGAGATAGAGGCAGGTAGGGCAGTGGGGAACAGGCTCCCTGCTGAGCAGAGAGCCCGATGCAGGGCTTGATTCCAGAACCCTGAGATCATGACCTGAGCTGAAGACAAAGGCTTAACACACTAAGCCACCCAGGCACCCTGGTCATATGATTTTTTATTATTCTGCTAATGTGATGTATCACACTGACTTGCATAAGGTGTATCATCCTTTCATGCCAGGGATAAAAACCACTTGACATGGTGAATTCAATGTGCTGCCAAACTCAATTTTCTGGTATTATACTGAGAATTTTTGCATCTACATTAACAAGGGATATTGGCCTATAGTTTTCTTTTCTAGTAGTAATCTTTTCTGGTTTTGGAATAAAGATAATTCTGGCCTCCTAAAATGTATTTGGGAGTGTTCCTTTCTTCTTGATATTTTGGAAGAATTTGGGAAGGATTGGTATCAATTTTTCTTTAAATATTTGGTAAAATTCACCAGTGAAATTACCTGACTCTAGGTCTTTCTTCATTGCTGGAATTTTTATTAGTAATTCAGTCTTCTTACCAGTAATTGGCCTATTTAGATTTTCAATTTTTTTCATTATTCAGTATTCAGTCCTGATAAGTTGTATATTTCTAAAAGTTTTTCCTTTTCTTTTGGTTTGCTCAGTGGATGGTGTATATTTCTTCGGAATAGCCTCCTAAATGATCTTGATTTCTGTGGCATCCGTTATAATTCTTATAACTTATAATTCTCTATAAATTTTTTCCATTTATAATATTGTTGATTTAGCTTCTTTTTTCCTCGGTTAAATGAGCTTGAGATTTGTCAATTTTATTTATCTTTTCAAAGAGCAATTTTTTTGTTTGTTTAATCTTTTTGTTTTCTTCTGTTCTCTATTTTATTTCCATTCTAATCTTTATTTTTTTCCTTTCTTTTGCTAAATTTGGACTTGATTTGTTCTTTTTTTTTCCTTAATGATGTAGAATTAGGTTCTTTATTTGGTATTTTCTTGCTTCTTAATATAGGTGTTACGTATTTCCCTCTGAGACCGGCTTTTTTCTGCATCTCACAAATTCTGGTACATTGTGTTTCCATTTTTGTATCAACAATCTTTTTTGTTTCCCCTTTACATTATTCCTTGAATTACTGCTTGTTCAGGAGGGTGTTGTTCATTTTCATATGTTCATGAGTTTTCTATTTTTCCTGTTTTTATTAATTTGTAGATTCGTGCCATCCTGGTCAAAGAAGATACTTCAGTCTTCTTGAATTCACTAAGATTTGTTTTGTGAAATATCTAAGAGAATCTTCTATGTGTACTTGAGAAAACTGTGTATTCTGCTACTGTTGGACAGAATGTGCTATATATGTCTTTTAGGTCTATTTGGCCTGTAGTGTTGTTCAAATCCAATATTTCCTTATTGATTCTGTATCTGGATGATCTGTTCTTTGTTAAGAGCTAGTATTGTTTGAAATGCCCCAATATTATTGCATTTCTGTTTATTTCTCCTTTTAGTTCTGTTAGGTTTTACTTTACATATTTAGATGCTGTAATTTGGGGCTCATAAATATTTGCAACGTTATATCTTCTTAATGTATGCACTCCCTTGTCTTTATAAAATGATCTTCTTTTCTTTTTGTACCATTTTTAGTTTAAAATCTATTTTGTCTGATAGAAGCATAGCTACCCCTGCTTTTATTATTAAATTTATTACCATTATTATTATTCTTGGTTACTATTTACTTAAAAAACATCTTTTTCTATCACTTCACTCACAGTCAATGTCTTTAAGGCTAAAGTGAGCCTCTTTTAGGCAGCATACTGTTGCATTGTCTCTTTTTTTAATGCATTCACCCTAAGTCTTTCAATTGGAGGATTTGTCCACTTACATTGCTGTAGGTAAGTACTTACTATTGACAGTTTGCTCATTGTTTTCTGTATATTTCGTAGATTTGTTATTCTTTGTTCTTTACACTGTGTCTTGTATTTTGTTGTCTTTTGATTTCAGTATGCTTGGACATCTTCATTATGTTCTTCTGTGTTTTTATGACAGAATTTCCTTTGTGGTTATCATGAAGTTACATAAAATTTCTTAAATTGGACACCTTATTTTAAACTGAAACAATTTAACTTTTATAGAATTAGTAAACTCTACACTTTTGCTTTTTCCTTTCCTACATTTTAAAATCATTTATGTCATAATTTACATTTTTTAAATATTGTATAATGAATAATGATTGTAGTTATGGTAATTATACTATATTTTTTAAACCTGTAAACTAGAGTTGTAAATTAATTATGCATCATTATTAGCATATTTCAGAATCTAACTATAATTATATAGTTACTATTACCAGTGAGATTTATATTACCTTTTATGTTTTATGTTTTTGTGTTATTAATTAGCATTCTTTTTCTTCCACTCAGTACCTGTTAACATTTCTTATAAGGCAGATCATGTGGTAATGGACTCCATCAGTTTTTGTTTGTTTGGGAAAATCTTTATCCCGCCTCATTTCTGAAGGATGGCTTTACTAGGTATAGATTTGTTGGTTGACATTTATCTATCTATTTATTTATTTATTTTTCACAATGTGAAATGTTACCGATGTCATCCCATTCTCTCCTAGCCTGAATAGTTTCTGTTGAAAAATACACCAAAGTCTTATGTAGTTCCCTTTGTATCTTTTATCTATTCTTTTTTGTTGTTGTTGTTCTTCAAATTCTTTTTTTGTATTTTACTTCTGACAATTTAATGATTATTAAATTTTGTCTCATTGTTGCCCTATTAAGCCAGATGTATTCAGGGTCTTTTGGGTGTTATGAATCTGGATGACCATTTCTTTACCCAGGTTTGGGAAGTTTTCAGCTGTTATTGCTTTAAGTATACTTTCTGTCTTTTTGTCTTTCTCTCCCTTTTCTGGAATTTCTGTAATACAAATATTGCTTCTTTTCCTTGTATTCCATATTCCCATAGGTTTCCTTCACTCCTTTTCATTTTATCTCTGGCTAGATAATTTCCAAAGTCTAATTCTCTAGGTTGTTTAATCTTTCTTCCATATGGCTGATTGTGCATTTAAACTCTATATTGAATTGTTCAGTTATTATATTTTTCAGGTATGGAATGTGTGTGTGTGTATGTGTGTGTGTTTGATGGCTGCTCTTTCCTTAGAAAGCTCAGTTTGGGATTTTGGGTGTGCCTTCTGGTAATGTCTTTGGGCAGCTGGAGTTTCCCATTTGGTCCATTTTTTGGTGGATCAACTGCTTGTGCTCTGAGGACTGAGATAGGGGATTGTGCCACTAGCTGGGAATAGCTGGATAGGGCTTCCCTACACATATGAGGCTTTATTTTGGGCTCTGCAGTTCTTTGATTCTCTAGTCAGGCTTATTAAATTTTGGGAAGTGGGTACTATGTTCATTATTAGGTGGGTTATAAAATAGCTTCCCAGCTCTAACTGGGTAGCCAAATAGGAATCGAGAACTTGTATGGCCCCAGATAGGAATCGAGAACTTGTATGACTCATTGCTTGGAGTCCTAAATCAGGCCAGAGTGTGCAAAGAATTTGTTGGTCATGTGAAGCTGCTAGCTTTGCTTTGCATACAGGGGGAAGTCATGAAGTATACTCTCTGTCCAGGTGTTCCATATCTGGACCACATTGCATAGCTTCTTATGTGTTCGAGTTAGGTTCTCTGGTCAGATAGGTTGAAATCTGTGTTCAGTAGGGCTGTGAAGTTGATTCCCTGCCCTAGTACAGCAGGAGAAATGGTTAAAGCCAATAAAAAAGTCTTTGTTGTGTTAAATCAAGCCAGCTTGCACACCAGCTTTCCTAGCCAGATAGGGCCACTGGCTTTGCTCTGTAGACTGTTGGCTTTACATGCTTGTTTCTTGGTTCAAGCTTCACTAACTTTCATGGCTTCAAGGAGTTCTTGCCAGTTCATCTGGTCAGATGGGGCTAGAGACACTCCACGGCTGGTGGGGCTATGTCTGGACAGGATGGGAATGGCTCACTCCAGGCCTTTAGTTTTTTCCATATAGACTTCAAGTCAGGAGGGGCCATGATACACCTCCAGCCTTGGTTATGAACTAGTCCCCCTGCCTGGGCAGTGCAGGGGAACATTTTATGCCTGGTCCTGGTATTGCTCTGGAGATGATCAGCTGTGCCCACCCACTTCTCAGCTCAGGTAGCACTGGGGCGCACTGATTGTAGGAGTTATCACCAGTTTTTGTGGTCATATGGGGCTGAAAGACACTCTCCAGAGAGTGTGGAGATGTGATTCAGCTCTTTGCCGGGTTGTAGGCAAACCTGTCTTTGGGGCCAGCTGAACTCCTCCTTTGAGGATCCAAGTCAGGCACATCTGCAACCTTCTGCATTTTATGTTTGGAGTACATAATTTCTTGATTCTACAGATGAACAAAATGCTGGGTGGAGTTACTACTTGGTCACTGCAGGTATGAACTCCATCTGTCAAGACCCTTGAGCCTTTTATAAGCCCCTCCCCACTTCTCTGTCAGTGTGTTTCCCAGTGGTTGAGCCCTGATGATTATCCTGTAATCCTTGTGGTGCAGCATCAGAGTAGAAGCTCCTGCAAAACAGACACACATGTTGTGGAGTTCTGGTTGTCCTGCTTGGTTTCTCATTTCCTGCTGGAGTAACTGAGGCTCGGGGTGATCTCTCTACGTCTCGCTTCTCTGGCTGGAGGGAAGGGTAGTACAGTCAATGTGTAGCTGCTTTTTTAATCTTTCGAATACAGTCTGTCCTGGTCTCTCTGATGCAGGGGCAGATTCATGCTGACCCCTGTGATCTAGGATTCTTGCAGTGGTGTCAGAGTTGTTCTTATGAGGGAAGTGAAGTCAGGAACAACCTATTTTGTCATCTTGGTGCTGTCACTCCTCATTACCTAAATATTTCGCAAAAATCAGTTGGGCTTTTTCTATCCATACACAATAGAAAGTGAACTTATATATCTATAGCTTTTGAATTTCACCAGTCAATATAAGGCTAATTGGTTTTATTTTAAGTAAGATAAAGCAGCCAATATGTAGCTATTTGGTTTTAAGTAATATAAAAATAGTATCTAACTTTTTAAGAGAGTTTTCCATTTAAAATGTGAGCAAAAGAAAACCTATTTACATCTCCTTGATTCCCCCCCTCCCCATCATCATTTTTCCAGAAATAAGAAACAACATTATGTAAAAGAAGGCAAGAAGCTGCATTTGGACTCATATAGTACTACTGACTAGTGAGGACTGGCATTGGCTGTTGAAGGGTTAGGGAGAGTATGTACCCAAGAACATGCTGGGAATTGGTGCTAGTTGACAAATATAGGTTTTTTTTTTTTTTTAGTTGTTTCTGATTGTTTTGCATTCTGTTAATTAAAGAGTCATAGGGCCAAGAAGAAATAGTCACACCTCATTATAAAAGATTACATTAGCTGCAGTTTGTTATGCACTAGAAATTGGAATATGAATAGTCTATGACCTCCAGGTATACCTCTTCTACAAATTACCAGATAATACTGAATCAGCCAAAGGAAAGTTTCATACCTTATTGATAATAACCAGCTCTGCAATATTATCTAAATGTCGACTGGTAAAACAACAACAAAAAATAGGAACATCAGAGGGATTTAATTCTTCTGAAATGTTTTTATTACAGTAACCCAGGTAAAGCAAATATATACATATATATGTATGTGTGCATGTGTATATATATGTATATATTGTTGTACATATCCAACATATTGTAAGAAATTACAGATTGTATAAAATATAAGTAGAAGGCCATAAGAGGAAAGGAAAGAAAAGGTTAAGATGAAATTAGATAAGACAAGATCTATAAGGTATTATCTTAATTATCCATAAGATAATCTATAATTTCTTAAAATCTGTAAGACCTTATAATCAATAAGATAGGACAATAAAAATTATATGAAAAATAATTACAACCCTAAATGAAAGTTTGAGCAGGAATGACATTATAGAAGAGTGAATTATTGCTAGGGAGAACAAATTTGAAAATCTTAGGACAGAAAGAAAAATGTTCAAAGATATGAAAGACTGAGAGGAAATAATAAATATGGCAGAGGATGAAAATTCGTACTGGGCATAATTGGTTATGATAAGTAAGACAATAGGGCATATGTAAAACAAATAATAGCCAATATATAGGATATATGGTTTTCATAAAATTAAAAGTATTTAAGGTACTTAAAATTAAGTTACCCTAATTAAGAACTAAATTTCCTCATAACTTACAGGAGTAAGTTTTACCAAAGGAATATTGTTAGTGATATATAAATGTAGGCATTGATATAAGTGAATAAAACATGGACAGCAATTTATGATATAGTGAAAGATTAAATCAAAATTTCTGAATCAAAATTATTGAATGATAAAAGGTGAAATCTAAAACAAAGATGTAATTTTGAAGCTTTCTGCCTCAAATAGGATAACTAAATTTATAAAACTAAACTCTTTGCTGTATAACAAGAAAAATCTGAAGATCCATAAGCTGAACCATATTTCAAAATACCTCTATTTCTCTGATTAGATTAAAAACATACACATTAACTAGTTAATTCATTACAGTTAACCCTTGAAAAACATGAGTCAGGGATGGTGACTATCTCACACACACAAACTCATTTTAATATCCCCATATAACTTTTACTCCCCCTAAAATGAACTTGTAGCCTGCAATTGACTGGAAGCCTTACCAATAACGTAAACAGTCTATTAACACATATTTTGTATGTTAAAGTTAGGCAGAGGAAAGGAAATGTTATGAAGAAAATCATAAAAGAAAGTACTTTTATAGGGAAAAAAAATCCATGTATTAGTGGACCTACACAGTTCAAACTTGTGTTGTTCAAGGGTCACTTGTAAATTAAAAAGGCATAGAGTACTTTGTTTTTTTATTTTATTTATTTATTTGAGAGAGAGACAGTGAGAGAGAGCATGAGAGGTGAGAAGGTCACAGGCGGAAGCAGACTCCCAGCTCCGCAGGGAGTCTGATGCAGGACTCGATCCTGGGACTCCAGGATCATGACCCGAGCCGAAGGCAGTTGCTCAACCAACTGAGCCACCCCGGTACCCCAAAAAAGCATAGAGTACTTTGAACATTAAAAATGAAAGTATTTCTTTTAACCATACTTATTACATTTACAAATTTGTCATGATTTAAGAGACAATTTAATACACTTATTATAGAAATTATAGAGGTCATATTATTCACTGGAAATATGGTAAAACCAAATATTAATTTTAAATTTAAGTTAAAATGCCAGGGCAATTAGATACATATTTTTTACTCTTTTAAATAATTACTGAATAAAAGAGAAACAAAAATGCACTTAATATACTAAAGTTAAAACATTCGTAAAAGATGATTAAAAATAAATTGAAAAGCTTAAATATCATAACATAAAATATGCATGCATATTTGCATACATTATTGAAGCAAAGTAATAAGAGAATCAGGTAGGTAAGATACTAGAATATAAAATAATATTAGGAAGAACTTGTGCTTCCATCTGTCAAAAAAAGCCATTACTGGTCTTGTTCCTTTGTCAAAAGCAGCTACAGAATGGGACATAATATATAAGACAAATGTTTTCAGTCATTACACAATTTGTAGCTTAGGACTGTGATTCTTTAGAGATGGAAATAGAAAAGATGAGCTTCATAATTGCCTCAAGATTGTCAAAGATTTCTGTGTGAGGAAATTTTTGTATCACAGAGCAGAGGTAGAGTTAAAAAAATAATATCGGTGTCACTAAATTGAGAGATTAGAATTCTTGGCTGCTGAAGTGACTATCTGAGAAAAGAAACTGGTCCCTGTGGTTGCCCTAGAAGATTTTGTGGGGATTAACCACAGGTCTGCGGCTAAGAGTTAGACTCTCTGTGCCCATGGTACAACCCTCTAAGGAAAGATGATATGGTGCAGAACTGAGGACTGAATGTTTATTTCAGAGGTAAGCAATTTGGAGACATATGAAAGTTCTAGCACAACTGGTGTTGAAAGGTGGTGCTAAACACTTCAGGCATTCAAATAAGATCAATAAGTAACCAGGTTATCAACAGGAGCATAATCTTTTTTTTTTTTTAAGATTTTATTTATTTGTTTGATAGAGATCACAAGTAGGCAGAGAGGCAGGCAAAGAGAGAGGAGGAAGCAGGCTCCCCGCTGAGCAGAGAGCCTGATGCGGGGCTTGATCCCAGGACCCTGAGATCATGACCTGAGCTGAAGGCAGAGGCTTTAACCCACTGAGCCACCCAGGTGCCCCTAGGAGCATAATCTTAAGGTTAAGTGGAAAATTTTAATATACCTAACCAAAACAATAATAAAATTTAGCTTGATTAGATAAAGAAGATCTGTCAGGAATTAACTGTAAAAAATGTAACACATTTTTAAGGAACATGGCATAATTCTAATTTGCTATAATCCTACCACATAAGTAAAAAGGGAAAAAATACACATATTAAGAAACAGGAAAATTGATATTCATTTGAGAGAACAAAAACAAAATATCAGTAGAAATTGAGCCTGGGGCTCCTGGGTGGCTCAGTCAGTTCAGTGTCTGACTCTTGATTTTTGGCTCAGTTGATCTCACCATTGTGGGATCGAGCCCTTCATCAGGCTCCACCGTTGTCTCTCTCCCTCTGCTCCTCTTTGCATATGTTTTCTCTCTCAAATAAATAGATAAAATCTTAAAAAAAATAACTAGAGCCAGAAATGATTTAAAAAAAACAACAACAACTTGGATTTAGTAAACAGGAGATTTAAAACAGATGTTACAAATGTGTTTGAGGATCTAAATAAGAATATAGCCATAATGAATAAACAAGTATTGAGGATCTCAGCACAGAAAAGAAGAATGAGAAGAAGAAAAAGAAAATGGGGAATAATAAAGAGGAGGAAGTAAACTAAAAAGAGGAGGAAAGAGAAAAGAATAATAGAAGAACCTAAGGGAACTTCTAGAATTGAAAGGTACATTATCTGAAATAAATTCACTGGGTGGACTTAAAGGGATGTTAGAGACAATTGAAGAATCATCATTGAACTTGAAGACAGAACCACTAATTAGAAGTTATCTAAGAAGAGAAAAACAAAAAAAGAAAAGAACCTGATCAATCAATGCCTTAGAGTTACCCAGGACCCTATCAAATACTCTTACATACATGTAAACACCAGGAAATGGGGAAAAATGAGGCCGAAAAGTATTTGAACAAGTAATTATCAAAACCTTTGTCAAATCTATGGAAAATATCAACTTATGATGATTAGGATGATTAAGACAAAGTAAATGAAAATCACTTCAAAATAAAAAAGAAAATCTTGGCCAATACCAGGAAAAAGTTCATCAAAAGTAGAATAATCATAGGCTTATTAGCTTCTCATCAGCAAACAAAACCCAGAAATAGGCCTAAAGATATTGGAAGAATATATTTAAACTGCTAAAATGGGAACGGAAGGGAGGACCTACCAACATGAAATTTTCTACCTAGGGAAAATATCTTTCAAAAATTAAGGCAAAGTAAAGATATTTTTAGATAACTGAAAAGCAAAGGTATCAGTATACATCAGCATGCACTGTAAAAGATGTTAAAGGACATGTTTCAAGTCAAAAGTAAATGATGCCGGATTAAAATTTGAATCATTAGGAATGAATGAAGATAATAATTTAAAAATGTGGGTAAATATACAAGACCACATTTTCTCTTCTACTTTCTTTCAGAGATACATGACTTTTCTAAAGAAAAGATACATTTTTCCTCATATGTTTATAAAAAGATACATTTTTGCAGCTTTTATATCCTAGGTGGATCAACATCACAAAAATAGCACAAGGATCAGGAGGTGAGTGCAATTAAACTGTACCAAGGTTCTTAAAATTTTGCATGAAGAACAGTTTCATCTCTAGATAGTGATAGTGAAGTATGCACATGAAATCACTAGACCAACACTAAAATGTAAAGGGATACATTAAAAACCCAACAGAAGAATTAAAATGGAATACTAAAAGTATTCAAAAGCACACAGGAGAAAAAAATAATAAATAACAAATGGGAAAAAATAATTTTAAAAAGTAGAAAAAAATGATAAAATGAAAGAACTAATTTTTTTTTAAGATTTTTTTATTTATTCATTTTTCAGAGAGAGAGAGAACACGGGCAGACAGAACGGCACGCAGAGGGAGAAACAGGCTCCCTGCTGAGCAAGGAGCCCAATGTGGGACTTGATCCCAGGAGACTGGGATCATGACCTGAGCCGAAGGCAGCCGCTTAACCAACTGACACCCAGTGGTCCTGAAAGATCTGAATCTTGTCAAAACATTTAATTAAATCAAATATAACTAACCTAAACATATCAATTAAAATGCAAAAAATTCTGATTGGTTAGAAAAGCATGATAGAATATTTGGTTTATATTTTTCCAACCTTTGACTTCTAACGTATCTCTGACTTTATATTTAAACTTGTTCTGTTAAAGACAGCAAATATATATAGTGCAAAAGTTAATATTAAAGTAGACTTCTGAAAAAATTACAAATGATAAAAGGAAAATTGTAATAAAGTAGTCAGTTATTGGATGCCTGGGTGGCTCAGTTGTTAGGCATCTGCCTTCAGCTCAGGTCAGGATCCTAGAGCCCCTGCTCGGCAGGAAGCCTGCCTTTCTCTCTCCCACTTCCCTTGCTTGTGTTCCCTCTCTCTCTGTGTTTCTCTCTGTCAAAATAAATAAAATATTTTTTAAAAGAAGAAGAAAAAGTCGGTTATCAGGAAATTATGTCAGAAATGTGCATTGCAACAGAGCTTCAAAATACGTGAGTTAAAAACCAGACAGAATTAAATAAAAATAGAAGAATTCACAATTATTGTGAGAGATTTGATCACTTCTGTCATTAATCCTTACAACTAGATAAAATTTTCAGTGTGTTAGCAAGAATACCACACATTCATGGGCGCCTGGGTGCTCAGTTGCTTAAGCATCTGACTTCAGCAAAGGTCATGATTTCAGGGTCTTGGGATCAAGCCCCTTTTTGGGTTCCTTACACACCACGGAGTCTGGTAGAAATTCTTTGTACCTCTGCCCCTCCCCCATGCATGCTTTCTCTCTCTCTTTGAAAACAAATAATAAATCTTAGAAAAAGAAAAGTACCACAGATGTAATCATGCGTCCTTCTCAGTGCATCATATGAGGAGGCATGTGTTGATTTGTGCTCCTATTCCTGATGTTTACTTTGAACAATTGGTTAAGGTATAATCAATCACATCTCTCTTCTATCAAGTAATTCTTTTAAAAATAATTATTAATTCATATGCAAATACCAGTGAGTATGAAAATATACTGCCCTTGCCAAACGTTCAGCTAGTTTTAGCTCCTATTGATGATTGATTGATTTCCTTCCTTCCTTCCTTCCATTGTCGTAAGAACATTTAACCTGAGATCTACCCCCAACAAATTTTTAAGTGAATGAAATATAGTATTAACTTTAGGCACTCTGTTATATAGTAGATCTCTACAAGTTTTTCATTTTGCATACCTGAAACTTTATACCCATTGTGGACAGCAACTCCCCATTAGCTCCTCTCTGCAGCTTCTGGCAATCATCATACTACTTTCTGTTTCTTTGAGTTTGGCTATTTTAGATACCTCATGTAAGTTGAATCATGCAATATTTTTTCTTTCTGCAACTGACTTATTTCAGTTCGCATATTTCAAATTCAACCACGTTGTCAAATAAGGCAGGATTTCCTTTTATATGGCTGAATAATATCCCATTTTATGTAAACACCACCTTTTCTCTATCTATTCTCCCATTAGTGTATGTTGAGGTTGTTTCCTTATCATGGCTATTGTGAATAATACCACAGTGCATGTCAGAGTGCAGTTATCTCGTCATGTTCTTGACTTTTTTATGGATATACCCAAAATTGGGATTGCTGGGTCCATACAGCCCACTGATGCTTTTCTTATGCCTTCACTCCACACAAATTGGTTTTCTACTATAAAGAAGAGCTTTGCCTTTGCTCTATTCATTTCTTAACTTGTTATTTATTTATATTATTATAGTCTTACAGATTAAAATTTCATCCAAAGGGTTATAATCATCATAATTTATTCTGATTATTGAATTATTCCAGCTTAGGCTATTAGGAACTCCTGTAAACTATCTTCTATGAACTTTTCAAAGTTGTTAATCACTCTTTGATCACTTCCTTTCATCTTGCACAACAAAATATCCCACACTGATCTTATACTTTTTCTTCCCCAGACTTGATATCAGCTCTAAATAGCCCTGATTCTTTTTAGTGGAGAGTGATAGTTTAAAAATCAAGATTATTTTTTTAATGAGTCATTACTTCTTGGCCTTCTCAGTGGACAGAGCTAGTAAATATATGTATATGTATACATGTGTTTGCGTATTTCCATGGCTATTGTCTGTCTGTTTACCTGCCTGTCTACCTATCTACCTATTTACCTACCTATCAGTCTACCTGTCCACCTCTCCAGCTACCTATCCATTCATCCATCCATCCATCCACCATGGATAACACCAATTTTAATCCAGTACCACATTTTCATATTTGTCACCTGTATCTACAACCTCAACAGCCTAGTACCAAGTTAAATCAATTTTTATATTTAATTGCTCAAATCTAGAATATGCAGAAAGCATTCTAATTTCAGAAATGCCAACATATATCACTGTTAGAAGCAAGCAAAATAATTAGAATTTGATATTTGTTCTTAGTTTTTTAAGATGAAATATATAGTGCATACATCACAATTTGATGTTTTGACAAGTGCATGCACATATATCACAAATATAGTACATTTATATCATCCAAAAAAGTTCTTTCACACTTCTTTCTATTACGTGTCTGCATATTTACTATATACACAAACATTTTTACAAAAAGACTCTCTGGGATTTCAGATAGGTTCATATTGAATCTATAAAAGAAAATGGAGGAAAACTGCATGTTAATGACCCTGAGTTTTCCAGGGATGACATCCTATATAAACAAGTCCAGTATAGACATGTCTTTTTAATATGTATTCCCAAATACTTTATTCTTTTCATACTTGTGAATAAAATTATTTTCTAATTTCAACTTGTAAGTTTTTGCTGATAACTTGTAGAAATCCAATTGAGTTTTATATATTTTCCTTGTATCCTATAACCTTACCAAATTTAGTTAAGAGTTCTAGTAGTTACCATACAGATTTCTTAGAAATTTTTTGTGTAGATAATTGATTAATTTATGTGATTTTATATGCTTTCTCTTCAATTCCATTTTACTTTCTTTTCCTATTGCACAGACTAGAACTTTCTGGACCGTTATTGAATAAAAGAGGTGGGCTTTTGGACTTTTCGACTACTTACTCTGTTCCCAGTCTTAGGGTAAAGTTCTGCAGTATTTAACATTTAAGTCTGAAACTAGCTATATGTTCTCCACAGGTCCCTTTTTTCAGTTTGAATGAGATCCCTTTTATTGCTAGTTTACATCAAGTTTTATCATAAAGAAGTGTTGAATATTATCAGTGCCTTTCCTGCATCTAGATGAGAAGATCATATGATTTTTTCTCCCTTTGTATTAAAGTAATGAATTACCTTAGTTGATTTTTGAACATTAAGTCAAACACATTCCTTAATAAATGTATTGTTAAAGATTTTTGCACCTATGTTTATGGGGGAATTGGTCTCTAAATTTCCTGTAGTTGCTTGTCTGCCTTTGGTATTGGCATTATACTGGCTTCATAAGGAGAGTTGGGAAGAGTTCTCTTTTCCTTATGTTTTGGGAGAGTTGGTGTAAGTTAATACAGTTTCACCCTTAAAAGTTCAATTGAGGGGTGGGATTATGGACATTGGGGAGGGTATGTGCTTTGGTGAGTGCTGTGAAGTGTGTAAACCTGGTGATTCACAGACCTGTACCCCTGGGGAAAAAAATATATGTTTATAAAAAATAAAAAATTTTAAAAAAAAGCTCAATTGATTTGACCCATGAAGCCATCTGAGTTTAAAGTTGGGTATGTGGGAAATGTTTTATTATGAATTCAGTTTTTGTAATGGATAGAATCTCATTCAGATTTGTTTCGGTTTTAAGTTTTTTTTTTTTTAAAGGTATTCTCTATTCTCTCATTTCTTTCAAGTTGTTGATATTTTTAGAATAAATTTATTATTCAAAACAGTTATTCCCTTATTTTATTTAAATGTCAAAGGTTTTCGGTGCTATGCTATCCTTACAACTTTTCTATAAGTTTGAAATTATTTAAAAATAAAAATTTGTAAAAAATGTAATATTAAGAAACTCAGGAGAAAGAAGTAATGGTTTGGAAAACAAGCAATTCAAATGATAAATTCAAAAGTATGTTATTTTTTAAGGTAGACAAAATACCAACTTTTAATTTTTTTTTAAGATTTTTTATTTATTTATTTGACAGAGAGAGATCACAAGTAGGCAGAGAGGCAGGCAGAGAGAGAGAGAGAGAGAGGAGGAAGCAGGCTCCCTGCTGAGCAGAGAGCCCGATGTGGGACTCGATCCCAGGACCCTGCGATCATGACCGAAGGCAGCAGCTTAACCCACTGAGCCACTCAGGTGCCCCCAACTTTTAATTTTAAAAAAGGAGAAAAACACATTTGAATAAATGTGGCCTTGTTAAAGGAGAATTAATAACCACATAGATACCAATAACTTTGTGATAGCTTGAAAATATCAATGAGCTAGTTAACTTTCTATGAGAAAAATGGCAAAATTAACTAATGAAGTAGAGAACCTGAATAGACCATTAACTATCAAATAAAGTTATCAACAAATGTCCTTGATTTTGTCTCTTGAGATAGGTACTACAGGATTCTATCACATTTTAATGAACTGATAATGACCAAAGAAACTATTCTAACATATAAAAATGACTGAATTTGTTTTATGAAGCTAATAAATCACTGATAAAGAACCCTCCAGAAAACTGTAGTTCAAACTCCTTGTGAAAATAAATGTAGAAGAACTGAAAATGGTAGCAAGCCAAATTCAAATATAGAGCCATTATACATTTTGAGGTCAAAATCTTACACTGTTTAAAGGAAATAAGACACTGTCCATGTAACCAAATAAACCACCGAAAAAAATCATAACAAACTGTTAAGTGCTTTCTGTAATATATGGAATGATAGAACTTTAACATCTTACAGATGATTGGATAAATTGAAGGAAATAATGAAATATTTTTATTAAAATCAAGATTATATTGAGAGTGTTTACTATTATTATTTAACACTCTTGTTCTGGTTCTATGCAGTATGTAAGGCGTGAAATGAAATACATTAACACGAAATTATAATGATTTTCTAATGATGTGATTATATACCTCAAAATCCAAGAGACTTGCTTTAAAGAACATAATCATTCCAGTATTTGATTGTATAATGTCTTCCCAAAACTCACGTTCACGAAGTGAAGGTGAATGTGACCTTAGCTGAAGCAGGGTCTTTGCAGATGTACTGAGTTAAAATGAGGTCATACTAGATTAAGGTATGCCCTAGCCCAATGACTGTTAACACTTTTAAGAAGAGCAAATATGGACATAGATATCCAGAGGGAAGATAGTGTGAGAACACACAGAATGTCATGTGACTGGAGGAATGTATCTATAAGCCAATGAATGCTTAGTTTGCCAGTATCCACGAGAAGCTATAGGATTCAGGGAAGTATTCTCCCCTAGGGCCATGAGGGAGAACATGGCACTGCAGACACATTGATTTCAGACTGCTATCCTTAGCAGCTTTGAGGGAATAGATCTCTATTGTTTAAAGCTACCCATTTTGTTGTACTTTATTATGGAATTACTAAGAAACTAAAACAATCTCCAAAGTCACAAAACTGAGAAAGTACCCCATTTATAACTGGAAACTAATTTCTCAAATTATGTTTTTTTTTCTTGTTTATTTTAATAGAATTTGTAAAACTTGTCCTGTGCATCATCAATGTAATAATCTACACAATTCTCATAGTTCTACTAAATAAGTAAATAAATAAATTCATAGCTTCCTTAGATAGGTTGGGAATATTCTTTGTTATGTAAAAAACTAGTTTCCATATTATGGGATTTCTCAGAGCTAGTGTGTTAATAATATGCTCGTGTATTTTTAAATCCCTTAAACAGAGATAATAATTTGTAGGATTCATCTTATCCCTTTGACTACAGACCCTTCTTCCATGTGCCCATATGTCCGTAGGACATTCATATCTAGATGAATAGTGTAAAAGAATTGATAAACTACCTCAAGAAGAATCAAGTCAAAGTGGAGGGTTGCCATCTTTTCATAGCCGCCTACATGTAAAGAGATCTCTTTGAGAATTTTCTCATAGACACATACAGTTTCTTAGCCTGTAGTATTTATAGATTTATTATTATTATTTATTTGCAACTCCCATCCTGGAGCACTGCATACTACATTATAAGAGGGAGTAGTGGCACAGGGTTCTGTGTATATCATTCTTCAACTCATAGTTCTGCTACTTACAATGTGATACTTTGCTTAGTATCGTACTCTGAACTTCAGCTTTCTTATCAACCAATATACAATAGCCCCCCTTCCAGTTAGTTTTTTATCTTCCTAAATGTGCCTTATTTATAGCATATGCTCAATAAATCTATATTGAATGAACAATTGAATAGAACACTGAGATCTTAATTTTAGGAATTTGATGGTTGTGTCTTAAAAGGATTTAGATTATTGCCTTTCAAAATTACGAACTTTTTAAATGAAACTGATATTTCATGCTCATGAAGATAGTGATCGATGGAAAAGTTATAGTGTTTAGAAAGGTAGAACCTGGTTTGATGGATGGTACAGCTGCAGACAAAGGTGATCATTGTCTTCCTGATGGCACACCTGTCTGGTTCTGGCATTAATTGCTCCATGAAGTGACAGGAATTGGCATCTGCACAAAAGACTATTTGCTGCTTTTCTCACCTGGCACCCAGGGGAAATTGTGAAATATGAAATTATAAGTTGTTCCTTCTCACCACAGTGATCTGAAATCTTAACAACTTATGCCTGCTTATTGTATTTTCCCCACTGATACATCAGAATTAAAATTTCCAAGGAAAAATATATTTAAAACAATAGTAAATATCAGAAGAAAAACAATAATTTACATGATAGAAATTCATGTAGCATCATTTGTATGATTTTTGAAACAGAACAAATCCGATTTTCTCCAGCAAACATCATTTTTTAAAAAATTTCATTTTATTTCTTTTCAGTGTTCCAGAATTCATTGTTTATGCACCACACCCAGTTCTCCATGCAATAAGTGCCCTCCTGAGTACCCACCACCCGGTTCACCCAACCCCCCACCCTCTTCCCCTCCAAAATCCTAAGTTTTTTTTCTCAGAGTCCACAGTCTTTCATGGTTTGTCTCCCCCTCCAATTTCCCCCAACTCACTTCTCTCCATCTCCCAACATCATTTCTTTATGCAGTTGGCCTTTCTGGATGCTGGTCTATATGGCAAACTAGTCTTCATGGGATGATCAATTTTCCAACACAAGGTGAACTGATTTAGTTACTTCATTTTATAATTTTTAATTAAGACAACTATTCAGCTTCTAAACGATGCTTAGTTGGGGTTCATTATTATTTTAATGTATTTACTTCTCAGGCCTCTTAAAGGATACTTAGGAGAACTTTACTATTCTAAAGCAAAAGAGACTATTACAGTTTATTGTAGGAAAGAATAAATTACCAGAAAGTATCAAATGCAATTTTTAAAAATCAAATCAGCAATTGGATAGAAAATGCCATTATGTTCATTTGGTGACAGAATTATGACAGAGAAATTTTCTCTATCCCTGAAAGTAGTAAAAATCAGTGTTAGCTAGACTGTTAAACCATTTTTTAAAAAGCATATTAGTCTTGATGCTTTCTTAAGTTAATTAATTTTTAGTTATTTCAAAAACTGAAGGCCATTCTTCACTATTGGGCAAGTTTTTTTTTTTTTTTTTTTGGATGGTGTGATAAAATTAACTTTCATCTTAGTGGTCTTTACCCTCCAAAATGGTATCAAAAGAATGGTAAGACCCATGTATTTTCAAGTTTTCTGCTTTATTTAAAATAACTTAATAGTTATTTTTGTGTATTTAAACAATTATACTGATCTATGCTAACTGTAAGAATGAATCCATAAAGAAAGACACGATTTTGGTGCCTAGCAGAATTTGGAGAGTCTTAAAGAGTCTGTTGATTACATTCTATTAACAGTAGTATAGAATCATTGTCCCTGAATTGCGGTGGCTTCAGCTGGGATGTGCACCTGTCTTCCTTTGGCCTGTGCACTGAGGAACAGGGCCCTGAGAGCTTTGGTGGCAGAATCATTCCTACTCTCATGTACATTAAATTTCCTTAAATATTTGAGAACTTGTTCTAACTAGCTTTCTTGAAGAGACAAAACTATATAAATACTTAACATGCTGCAACTTCAATCCTTTTTAACTATTTTTAGTTTTTGAGCACCACCTCACATAAAATTAAGGTTTTTAATATTTTCATTTTCACTTTAATATTCAGAGAGAACTTAATAAAGAATAACTATTATCAAAGAATTCTGACCTGTACATTTTATTACTTAAGATCAGATTGCTCGTTGGCTTTATGCTGCATCATGCCTTTAAACATAAAGAACATGAAAAGTATCCTAAACATACAATTTTAGAAAATACAAACTCTTAGTAACACAATGCTCAGTTTTACAGCATCATCACTTACATCATCAGCTGTAGGATTTACCAGTAGAATTATAGGAAGAGGTTTGTGTAGTTCCTACTGTCCAGTGCTATATATGATGATTTTGGAGGTCACAGCTCTCTTCTAACAAGTCAAAGGCTGAAGAGACTAAGAAATCAAGAACTCTTATTAAATCCACAAGACAAATATCTCCGAGATTGAAGAGAGGCAAGTGAACCCAGGGAATCACACATTAGCAGATTAGAAACTTGGGGGCAGAATTCACTAACGGAACCAGTACCTGGGTAAGAGATCCGAATTGGTTATTGATGACGTGCTGGAATTGCCACATGGACAAGCCCAAGAGTTAAAAACTTCAGGAAACCCACTTATCGGAACACCCTATAATATTATGAGATTGATATTTATAATCTTTATTTATGATATTGTGTATAAATTTAATACTGCAAGGAGTTTGGCCAGGTTTCCAGTAAATATCAGAGAAAAATCCTCTCCTGCTTCCAACAGCTGGGGGCGGGGGGGCGGTGGAAACCATTTTAAGGTATCACAGAGCACTTTGCTTTTCCTCACAAGGCGTTCCCTCAGACAATGAAAGCCTAAACTGCCAGGGTATTTTCAGAGCCTAACTGGCCTCGTGGAAGGGAAATCTCTATTGCTAACCCTCTCTAGATATCCCGTTCCATGTAAGGAGAGGAGAAAAAAAATCTGAGAAATGCTTGTGAGGTTCACAGTCCAGAGGTTCATGATCCCTAAAAGACTGAGACCTAATCATAGAACTCTAGAATTCTTCCCCTCTCCCCACATTAAGGCCTATTTATAGCAGTTCCTCTTACCCAGTGTATCATGTCCAGCTATTGAGAAAGTATCACATGGTCCGATTTGGAGAAAGGAAAAATTAGAAAGAGACATGACAGGCATGTTGGAATTATTAAACCAGGTATTTAAAATGACTATGATCAGTGTTCTAAGGCCTTTAGTGGATAAAACAGCAAGCAAGAAAGATGCACAGTGTAAACAGAGATCCTCAGAATCAAAAAGAAATCCTGGAGATCAAAACCTCTGCGACAGAAACGAGTAAGCTTTGGTGGGCTTATTAGTCGCCTGGACACAGCTGAAGAACGATATCTGAGCTAGAAGACATCACAATAGAAATTTCCAAAACTGAAAAGCAGAAATAACAAAGACTGAGAAAAAACAACAGATGTTCAAGGACTTCACAACAAGATATGTGTGTAGCGGGAATACCACATGGATAAGAAAGAGGAAAGGAACAGAAGAAACATTTGGAAAAATAATGACTAAGAATTCTCCCCAAATGAATGTTGGACACAAAACCACAGCATAGAACATGAAGCAGGATAAATGCAAAAACAAAACAAAAATGTAACAACAACAACAAAAAAACCAATCAAACAAAAAGCACCCCTACACTTACATATATCCTTTCTAAGCTATGGAAAATCAAAGTAAAATCTTTAGAGAAGTTGGAGAGATAAGATGCTTTCCCTACAGAGGAACAAAGGTAAGAATTATACTTCTCAGAAATTACCCAAATGAGAACTGAGAAGATTGAAACATTTAAGGTGTTTGGGGGGATAAACAACAACAAAAAACTACCAACCTTGAATTCATACGCTGTGAAATTATCCTTCAAAAGTAAAAGACAAATAGTTTCTCAACTTTGTCAGACAAACACAAATTGAGAGAATTTTTTTTTTTTGCCAAAAAACCTACTTTGAAAAAAAAAAGTTTTTATATCAAGGAAAATGATCTAAATCAGAAACTCAAATCCTCAAAAGGGAAAGAGAGCCTTGGAAAATAAATGAAGGTAAAATAAACACTTTTAAAGTTATCAAGGATAAATAAAGGCATTACATAACAATGAAGGAGTCACTTCCCCAAGGAGGCATGATGATCCCTAATGTGTATGCATCTAATAGAATGTCATACAACATGCAACAAAAACTACTAGAATTGCAAGAATAGATGAATCGACTATTGTAGTTGGAGATTTCTGTACCCATCTATCAGAAATAGACCCATTGGTCTGTGTGTCTGTTTTTGTGCCAGTACCATGCTGTCTTGATGAGCACAGCTTTGTAATACAGCTTGAAGTCAGGCATTGGATGGGTGAGCTGGGTGACGGGTATTAAGGAGGGCACTTACTGCATGGAGCACTGGGTGTTCTACACCAACAATGAATCATGGAACACTACAGCAAAAACTAATGTCATACTGTATGGTGACTAACATAACACAATGAAAAAGAAAACAAATGGATAGACTCAGTAGGCAGAAGGTCAATGAGGTCATAGTTGAACTCAGTAATTCTTGCTGTCCTGGAAGTAGAAGAAAACTTTAGCAATATTTGTAATAAAATATTTTTAGGAACCTGGGAGAGATCGTTGGTATTTCATGCAACCTAACATATTTAATTTCTGCAACTTATTATAATAAATTCCAATTAGTACACTTTTTACCTTTTTCTGTTTCACAATTTCTCATCTCTAAAATGAGGATTTTGTTTTAAAAAACAATTTCAGTGATTATAACTTTTACTTTAGGCAGCATTTCCCAACCCAAACTGTATTGAACAGAATAAGAAGCTTCCTGAATTCCCTACCAGGACCTGAGGAGCAAAGATGAGGAGAAAGAAGAAATAAAATTACATTGACTAAATAGGTGTTTAGAGGAGGTTATGTGTGTAATATTTAAATATTGTCTCATTGATATTGGGACTGAGAATCAGATTTGTGGAAAAGTAAACTTGCACAAGCCATGGAAATGGCTATATGTAGCAAACTAAAATATTATTTTCTTTTGTTTTCCTTTTTTTTTTTTTTTTTTGTCAAAAAGACAATTGAGAATTTGAATGTTTGGGAGAATTTGAATGTTTGGGAGGATTGTTAACAATATCAGAAGGTTCTAAAGCATGTAATCTAATTAGGGTCACAGGTCACTATAAAACTCAATATTTCATTATTTCTTTTACCAACAAGGTTAATAAGGGATTTCATAGGCAAAAACATTGGATTATATAGTTGTTAGCAAACCTTTGCCCCTTTAATTTTGAGAAGTTTTAACTGCTTCAAGTAGTCAAGACCTGATAAAGACAAAACAGAAACTCTGCTTTTAATTTCTTACTAAAGCAGAGCAATAATCTAAGAAAACCATCTTTTTTAGCAGAGAGAGAAACCAGGTTTCAATTTTATACTAGTGTACTTTTAAAACCCATTTATTCCAATCCAAGTCAGTCCTGACCCTAGCAAAAATTCTCCAGTGATTCCCCTTCACAAATGTTTTACAGATTTCTTTTTTCTTCTTTTTTTTTTCTTTTTCAATACAGATTTTGGTGTAAGTCTCCTATCTCTAAATAACCAGTTTCATTTTAGGACAAAATTGCTTTCTTTTCCCTCAATAAAAATGTAATTTTATCCCTTTTGTCTTTTTATGCACCTCTTTCTTACACACAGAGTTGCTTCCCTGAGCCATTCTAGCATCTTAATTACATTTATCAGAATTTTAATTCTTAGAAACCTTAGTTTCTAAAAACAAAGTAGTAACCAAATGTGAACTGTACTACTCCCACGTCTTCCCAAGCCTTGCTAGATAATAAGCTTTGATTTTACCAAACTTAGGAGTTCAGTTCATGTTGGGACTGGTGCAGTTGGCCAACAAAAATGACCTAAGATCATGGTTGATTTTTGTCTCTGGAAGTTTTCATGGGTAATTGTTAAAAACAAGTTGGTTGAAATATTAAAAATATTGTAGACAAATTATTAAATGGCTTTCAAAATCTTTGGTAACCTAACACTTTGAAGTTTTGCTAGGTTAATTTATTGGATATTTGAGTCTTCTCTAAGATAAAATGCGGAAGCATTAATTATTAAACATAGATTTTAAATATTCTATTTTAATGCTAGTGTCAGGATAATTTTCTCAGGTGCTGTTACAGGATGTGTCAAGATTGCTCTAGTTTTGGACTGCGTATCTTAAAACCTGCTAATTTTCTCTCTGCCATAATTTGGGAAATGTTTTCCAGGAACCTCCAGTGGGCGCTGTGATTTTGAATTTGACCTCTGTTCTTGGGAGCAGGAGCAGGATGATGACTTTGACTGGAATCTGAAAGCTAGCAGCCTCCCTGCTGTAGGCACAGAGCCAGCTGCTGATCACACCTTAGGAAACTCCTCTGGTCATTACATCTTCATAAAGAGCTTGTTCCCTCAGCAGCCCATGAGGGCTGCCAGAATTTCCAGTCCAGTCATCAGCAGAAGAAGCAAAGATTGCAAGGTAAGCAAAATACCCAGAAATGTTGTGACTGCTGAGAGCACTAATACAGAAAATGGAATACAGAATACCAATACAGAAAGGTTGTTAGAACTGTGGGAAGAATTTATCCTATTGATAAATTCCATAGTTATTCGAATTGTGGAAAGCACCGGAAGACTTCATGGTTACTATCCATAAAGCATGGATAGTACAAAGGAAGTAAAATGCAGTTGCTTCCCCTCAAGGAATTTAGTACTTACTGTGTTATGGCCCAATAATGGGTCCGTGATTAAAGGAGCGAGACTGATACAAAGCGAAGGTCAAGCAAAGCTTTATTTTGTGCCAAGCATCAAGAATCAGACCGAACATTTGGGGACACACCTCTTACAAGAGAGGGTGACCCTTCTCTGTTTCCGTCTAGCTATTAAGGGCAAAGGCCATGCGGTCAGGCCTGGCCACGCACTGGTAGCCAATGAGATTGTAACACACACAGGAAACTCCACAGTGATGCTAGGTGACCAAATGAGTTACAATTTACCCTAGTAGACATTTGAACCAGCCTATTACACCTTGATTAGGATTGGCACCAAAAAAGGCTTCCAAAGGGCTGGGGCCCATACTCCTTGGTAGCTAGGGGGATAGTATGCAACCCCCTACTGATTGGGTGTCTCCACCGGGCCTGACCCACCCTTGTATCTGGGCTCTGTTACCTTGAGCTGGTTTCTGGGACTTGTTTTTAAGTAGGTCCCCTGGGGGAAGGGGAGCAGGGACAGTTTACGGGTTAAACAACAAAGTTATTGTTTAAACTCAATGGAAGCTTCTGGCTAAAATAAAAAAATAAAATTGGTCCTAACAACTGGAATTATGAGAATTTTACCATCAGAAAATTCAAGTAGTATATACTTAAATATTCCCACGAACAAATGTTAGAGCTGGATCCACTGTAAAATGGTTGAAAAAGTCTTCATGAAAAAGGAAAGATGAAAATTAGCCCTAAAAAATGGTAGAAGAACTTCTGTAGCCAGGAGAAGAAGAGGGTTTGGCTATTATCCTGTGGAACTTTCAGGAAAATGTTAGTACTATTATAAGTATAAATAGGACAGTATGGCTCTTTGGGACAACCGGCCTCTATGATGACTGTGTATTTTCAGGTCCGTCCCTTTTGTTTATTGATTGCTTTTATTTCACAAAGAATGGGAGTCAGCTGAGTTAGGATCTAAACTTAGCTTTACATATAACATAAATTAAACACTCAGAGATGGCTTCCCAAGAATTTTGCTTAAAAAGAATAGTATATGAATAAATGTGGCATTTATATTTACAATGGGAAGTGTGATCTCCGTAGGATCAGAACACACATATTCTGACTGATGAGTTCTCAGGGTCTGAACACTGAAAGGAAAGCAAATTACATTCAGAAAGATGTCAGCTGATGATCAAAGACAATAGCATGATCGAAATCTTTGTTTTCAAAGTATAATATTCTTGTGTTGCCGCCTCCACCACAGAGCCTTAACCTTTGGAAGGAGACATTTTAAACCTTTGACCCAAGGTGCCCCAGATTCCCTGCCCCCATTACAGGTGCTCCCTCCTCTGTTTTGTACCGAGCAGCCTTCACCTCCTACCATTGTCATGGTTTTAATGCATGTTAAGCTTTTAGTTTGTATTGGAAGTTTTTCTGTTTTATCTTAAGTTGATTTCGTAGTTTAACTCTCAGGGGATAACCTCATTTCTATTATCTTGTGAGGCACATTTGATAGAATTTTCTGCAAGAGAGTGACATGATCTGATCAGAGTTTTAGAGAGAGAACTCAGCAGTCTAAAGCAAATATAACAAATTATACAGGATAACATTAAACTTTATCTAATTCGTTTGGAAAAAAAAATGAATTTTAATCAAATGTATTTCTCATCTGTTTTGTTGTTTTCCACATTACTTGATAGGTTTCTCCAAAACAAAGCCCAAGCACACCAGATTTTATATGTCAAGTCTCTATCTAGAAATCTCTTATGTTCATAGATGTTCTGAAATTTACAAATTTTAGTCTTAGCTAATTAAAAATTAAACACAAAATGTAGAGTATTCCAGCTTGACTTCATGGCTTTTTAACTTAAGCTTCCTCTGAAAATGCTCCAAAGCTTTGTTTTTCATAGTGTAGTAACTCAGGATTTCATCCATCTCTATTTTTCCCTGGTCCTGGAACTGTAGTCCCCACTGTTTTAAACATCTGTGTGAGAATAATGAAATATGCCTAGAAGAAATGTCAAAAAATTAATGATGAATGGTTCAGTTTATGAATATTTATGATATAGATTGAATACAAAGAAGTGAGGAAAGGTCATGCTGGGAATGACTGTGTAGCTCATATAAAAAATATGTATATCAGGTAAGCAGAGTGACCTCCCAGATTTCATGAAAATCCTTTCTGTCACTTGACCTTGTGGAATACCTTGAAGCAGAGCAAAATCAAATTGAAGATTTTTCTTCCTTTTTAGGGATGGATGGTAGGAAGAATGAGACAGATTGATATGGGAAAGGATGAGACCTTTGAGTAACTCTGAAATTTTCAGAGAAAGTACCTCACTAGTTGAATCTCATACTTAGCATTCCCTCACTATGCCCTGCAGTTAGACTACATTGTTGTCAAGTATTTTCTTAACATGTATTGACACACACATGTCTATATATTTGCATGTTAACCACATGGGATCATTCAAGAAATGACCTCAAGAAGACAGGGAAATATTTATTGCGACTTAAGAGGTAGGCCTCAGATTTGTTGCACAAATAAGACAAAACAAGGCAGATGACTAGAAAGGCCATGTCTGTGACTGCAGGGAATCCAGACAGACATGTGTGACGCACACTGGACCATTTTCTCTTGTCTCTTTTGATGCTGGTCAAGAGGTTGGCCATAGGCCCCTTATGTTTCTTCCTTTCATGAGTCATATAACCCAGATTTCATGGGTCTTCTCCCAGAACAAGTCATAACGGTCACAGAGCTTGTGTTGGAAAGCTTTTTCAATAGAAGAAACGATTTTGGATCACAGAAGAATGCCTGAAGGTTTCATCAGCTAGGAAATTTGAGTAGTGTCACTTCACATGGCTTACTTACTCTATTAAGTTGATGCTTTTTGAAGTATGCACTGCATATTTTGTTTAATCAGATTCTTTTCCCCTTAAGCACAGTCATTCCTTTCATTCTCTAAAGTGTAATATTACATGACTGCTGGTGTTTCAAAAATACCTTTATTCTGTGTGGGGATCACTCACCTTTACTGTGTGCCCTCATTCATACACATGATAAGATAAAAGCTCAAAAGTGCTCTGAGTTCATATTTTTTCTAACCTATACAGTTCTTTCTCCTAGAATTTCCCCTAACTTTTCCCTTCTGTGTAACAATAACTAAGAATCTGGTGAGTTGTTAATCTTTGAAACTACTTATATTGATTTTTCTTGTGGGGGGAGAAATGCCCAAGGCTGCTTTCTTAGATCATATCTCTAGCATTTCAGCTAAATTTGGATAACTGCTGTTCTGTTGCTGGTAGTTGGTGGTAGATAGCGGAGCCCTGAAAATCGTATATATCTAAAAACGTGTTTCAAGTGCAAGGAATATGGTAGAATAAGCATCAGAGTACTCCACTGTTTTGAAGAAAATGATTTTAAATTTAAAAGACTGAAAATGGTCTTCTTTAGTTCCTACTATTGTTTAATCATGAAGAGTCTTTAGATAATGGATCATATTTTAACGATATTTTATTCCTTTGCCAGTAGACTTTAGGAGTTTATTGGGAAATTCACCATTTAGAAGTTAAAGAATGAAAATAAACTCTGCTCAGGTTTTCATCTAAATTTCTTTTTGATTCTTACTGCTCTGTCTTCCATATATCGTGACTTATAATTTAAGGCTGGCCTGACTCCACACAGTATTACAGTACTCACAGAACAACAGGCCACGCAGATCTAGTTTTCCTTTGGGAGTCTGTTAATAAAGGAGAGGGCGATATTATACAACTGAAAGTAAAATGGAGTTAATCGTACTAGCTATATTCAATATTCCTGTTTTTGGTTACAGATCATTTTTCATTATCACATGTATGGAAATGGCATCGGGGCACTCACCTTGATCCAGGTGTCAGTATCCAACCAAACAAAGGTCCTACTTAACCTCACTGTAGAACAAGGCAATTTCTGGCAGCGGAAGGAACTATCACTGTCTGGCGATGAGGACTTCCAACTTCAATTCGAAGGAAGAGTTGGTGAAGGACACCATGGTGATATTGCCCTCGATGACATTGTGCTTACAAAGGGCTGTCTGTCACCTCACCGCTCTGTGACAGGAGACCTCCCCGAGCCTCTTCCAACAGGTACATTTTAACAACAACATTTTAAGTTGTGATTACTTGGTATTTTTATAGAGTGGAAAGGTGGAAGGGAAGGAAAGAAATGGAGAAGAAATAACAGAAACCCCGAGTGATTCATTGCTTTCATAAAGAAAAAAGTCTTAAAATCTTTCAAGCCTTGACTCATAATGCTGTCCTCCAGATTTTTTCCAAGCTTCAGTGTGTTTACTAGTTTCTGACATCTGTTTAGTCAGCTGCTTCTTAGATCAACAAAATAAGAGAAGACTCCTTTGTTTGCAGTCCGATTCAGAATTCAATCCTTAACAAATATCATTTTACCCAATGAAATATAAGAACATCAGAAACAGAGTTACTTGATTTTAATTAGGCATGACTGTGGATGGGCCATTTACTTTATTCTTTTTAGACCTGTGGATATTGCGACTTGAACGGTTGCATTACATATTTAAATAGTTCAGGAGATTGAATATGTTCATATACTCTTTTAAACTCTCCTTTGGTAATTTATCTAAGGAATTATATCAGCATATTGGTATGTATATGTTCAATATAATGTGTATAGTAACAATGTTGTAGGAAGTGGGAATAGCAAGCACTATTGATCTGTGTGATCTCTCAGTGGTATGGAATGAAAATAAATGCTGTCTATGTTATTAAAATGAAAGGACAACAGATTTTGGAATGAAATAAATGCTGTCTATGTTATTAAAATGAAAGGACAACAGATTTTGTCAATTTGTAGGACATATTAATATTTAAACCCTGAGTTTACTGAAGAAACTGAAAGTGCCATTCCTTTGGTATATAAATTATATCTTTCATAATTAGTGAAAAAGAAAGTGCTTTAAAAAGAACAAATGTTTGCTCTGGCTTTTAGCATGGTAGATGGAATAAGGAACATTACATTTAGTATTTTCATTTGGTTAAGAGGAAGTTTCTAGATAGATGTTTCCCAGTTGACTGCGTGTTGAACAGAGTCTTTCCCTGACATGTTTCTAGCACTATGTGGATTAGTATAGAGAAAAACAAATGAACATGTGAAGGCTGTTTAGGTATAAATGTCCTCATGAAATTGTAATGCAGGAGCATTTCAGATACCTCAGATTTCATCTACTTCTTTGAGAAAAGCTTTGCTTTCCATTCTGTTTTGACTGGATGGTGGCTATACTAGCTTGTGTATAGGTCTAGCCTTTGAAAAAATAATCTAATAGCATCTACGTAGTGAGGGGAGCAAGGTTTATGTTCAACCACTTCAAACTTTAAAGAAAAACTATAAAGTAGGGTGCGTGAAGAACAAATCAGTCTTGTTGGGAATGTCAGATTCTTAAATTGTGAAACCTCAGATAAAAGTTAGTTAAAAGCCATTTCCAAAAGGAAAATTTAAAAGTTATCTACAAAGTGGTATAAAATATATATTATCAAATGAAGGACACATATTAATAATGATAGAGTTCTTTGTCTATCCTTATGATACTTGAAGTGTCATATTAAACTTTTTTCTTTCTTTTTTATAATTTTTAAAATTTTTTTATAAATATATAATGTATTATTAGCCCCAGGGGTACAGGTCTGTGAATCACCAGGTTTACATACTTCACAGCACTCACTATAGCACATACCCACCCCAGTTTTCATAACCCAGCCACCCTTTCCCTACACCCCTCCCCCCCAGCAACCCTCAGTTTGTTTTGTGAGATGAAGAGTCTCTTATGGTTTGTCTCCCTCCCGATCCCATCTTGTTTCATTTATTCTTTTCCTGCCCCTGAAGCCCTCCATGTTGCATCTCCACTTCCTCATATCAGGGAGATCATATGATAGTTGTCTTTCTCCGACTGACTTTTTCCGCTAAGCATAATACCCTCTAGTTCCATCCACGTCATCACAAATGGCAAGATATCATTTCTTTTGATGGCTGCATAGTATTCCGTTGTGTATATATGCCACCTCTTCTTTATCTATTCATCTGTTGATGGACATCTAGGTTCTGTCCATAGTTTGGCTATTGTAGACATTGCTGCTATAAATATTCAGGTGCACGTGCCCCTTCGGATCACTACATTTATATGTTTAGGGTAAATACCCAGTAGTGCAATTGCTGGGTTGTAGGATAGCTCTATTTTCAACTTTTTGAGGAACCTCCATGTGGTTTTCCAGAGTGGTTGCACCAGTTTGCATTCCCACCAACAGTGTAGGAGGGTTCCCCTTTCTCCGCATCCTCGTCAGCATCTGTCATTTCCTGACTTGTTAATTTTAGCCATTCTGACTGATGTGAGGTGGTATCTCATTGTGGTTTTGATTTGTATTTCCCTGATGCTGAATGATGTAGAGCACTTTTTCATATGTCTGTTCGCCATCCATATTAAACTTTTTGATGAATGGAAAATAAAAGAATCTCTGCTCTTAAGAATAATTCAGTATGGTACAGGGTTATAGGAAAAACACCTCAAGTAACTCTAATAGTAGGTAGGCTATAATTAAGTGCCAGGAGAAATATACAAAACTTTATGAGAATGCAAAAAAAAAAAATGAAGAAAACCCCCAGCTGAGGGCATCTGATTTGAGGATAATTTATAGAATGTGCAGGAGTTTGGAACCTCACCTAGGGCTTATAGGAAGGAAAGCCTCCTTCAGTTTGCTGGATAGAGTTGCCGAGTGTGAGCGCAGTAGATCAAATAATGAATGTGGGGAGGAAAGCACTGTGGGCACGCCTAAGGGCATGAGACAGGAGAGACGGTGTCACACAGGCTGCCAAGATGGCCTGTCTTGTGAGTGGATAATTTGTCTGAAGCAGGAACCTAGTACCCCTGAGTCTCTGTGATAATATTACAAATGAAATAGGGAGCTAACCTGGGACCAACTCAATTATTGGCTTGTTTCAGTTTTTTCCCCAAATGAACATGCATTGAAAATGTATTGACTAGTCTTAGGAAACAAATAAGAAGGAAGAAAGAAAGGAAGGGAAAGCAAAGGAAATAGTAAAAGCTCAAAATAAAATATCATATTCCTTTGCATAAAGTATGATAACTGGTAGAAATGGCTGTGGTAGAAGGACTCCAAGAAGAAAAATTTTTTAAAAAAACCACCAAATGTCTTTATTTATATTATTGATGAACACTCTGAAAAATAAGGTGAAATACTTGAATTTTTTGATGGCTCCCTTAGCTCCAATACCCACATTCAAATGTGGCAGATGAGAAATATGTGTGTATAGAGTTAACATTCCTACAGACTATTGGAGTATTTGTAACTATGCCTCCAGAAACTTTAAGTATATGACCTTCTCTTGGGAAAAGTGAAAAGCTACACCTTGTTTAGACTTGAACTATGAAGTGATTCTGACACACTATGGTATCATCTTGAGTTTAGAGGACTCTGTTGGAGTCACTGATATTTTTAAAGGAATGCTCCCTCTCTCTCTCTCTCTCTCTCTTTCTCTGTAGATTTTCAGGATGGGTGGAGGAGGGTGGTATCCTGAACACATCACTGTTGCATTCCCACCAACAGTTAGGAGGGTTCCCCTTTCTCCGCATCCTCGTCAGCATCTGTCATTTCCTGACTTGTTAATTTTAGCCATTCTGAATGAGGTGAGGTGGTATCTCATTGTGGTTTTGATTTGTTTTTCCCTGATGCTGAATGATGTGGAGCACTTTTTCATGTGTCTGTTGGCCATCCATATTAAACTTTTTGATGAATGGAAAATAAAAGAATCTCTGCTCTGATACCATGAATGTCTAACAGAAGTATAAGGAGAGTCGCAAATGTGAACCACATAGGTAATTTTATGTTTTCTAGTAGTTCTATTTAAAAAAAAGTGAAATCAATATATTTTTATTAACTTAACATATCAAAAATATTATCATTTCAATACAAAGGCAATATAAAATATTAATAAGATATTTTAAATTCTGTATATTTTATTCTCACAACACACCTCAGTTGGGATTGCCTGCATTACCTACATTTCAGTTTCTCAGTAGCCTCTTCTGGCTAATGGCCACCATAGTGGACATAGTGGACATATAGTGGACAGTCCAGGAGGTGAAGTGAATATTCTAGGACATTTTCAGGTCTGTCATAGGGTTCCATTTAGTTAGGGCAGAGTTCATGAATATCCAAGAATTGCAGTTATATTCTTTAAATGGGAGTACAGGTATGTTTCCCCAACACCAAGTGTGAAAGCACAGGTACCATGTTTGAGCAGACTAGCTACTCATCTCAGACTCCCTTCTCACTACTATGCATTGCCTAACTGCCCTGAGACTCAAATTTCCTCATCTGTAAAGCAGAAAGAGTATCTCTTATTTCCTAGGCCCCTGAGGATAAAGAGGTCATTGCCTATGTAATTTGCCTAGTCTCATGTTTGGCTCACGGTAGACATTTATTCAATAAAATCAACTCATATTATCCTTTATTTGGGGCATCTTTGTCAGTTTTCCTTAGGTGATACAGATATTTGAGAGTAAGCCTCCATTATTTGTACTTTATTAAGAATATGTTTCTTTCATATATTTTGAAAAAAATGTTTTTTGCTGAGAACACATATAATTTTTTCACATTGCATTGTAATTGCTCAGTCTTATCACTTTCTAACAGTCTAATTAACTATTTTTGATGTGTCATTAATAACATGTGTATATACCTATCTTGAAAAGGCTGCTAATTTCTCTTTCCTGCGAAAACACTTAACTTGGAACTTGTACAGATTGAAGAAGGGTAAGTGGCATTATGGGCCATAAACAGTAGCTACGTCCATTAAACTTTTGAAAATGACTCTTATTCACATGCTTTTCATTGATATTCATGTGGGTAGGCTATCAGTTCCATCAAGGGTGGCTTAAAATAGGAAAGACAAGAGGAGACAAAACATATATATTTAGGAAGATGCAATTGAATTGAATCTGAAATCAGTGATTCTAATTAGTCAAATAAGACCCAGGGCTTTATTAGCAAAAGTGATATTAAATTATTTTTAAGTCTCTGCAAGTTATATTTGAGAGCTTATTTTGATGGCAATTTTGTTAATTGCTAAGTGATGATGGATAAAAATAATTATTTAATGAATTTTAATAAGAAAAAGGCAACCAGGATTCATCTTCTAAATGTCCATATGCAAATTTAGTCACTACCATATTCTCTGCATTGTTGGCAGACATTTAATAAAAATTCTGAGTATAATGAAGGCAGGGAGCAGGTGTATGTGTGTGTGGGGGTGTGGGTGTGGGTGTGTTTTAAATCCCTACAGTCATTTCCAAATATGAGTTATACAACAAATATATTTTGGGATATCACATGCTAATCAACTTTTGCTTTAAGAAAATGTAAGGCAATGGGCACCAAATGGATTAGCGCCTCTTTGAGGTCACTCATTTCCCTGAAATATTTGGCAGTAATTAAAAGGCTGCTACCTACTGATTAAAATGCTGGCACAGCAGCTCAGGCAGAGTCCTGAGTTAGGAAAATTTGGCCAATTGTGCTTGTCTCTGATTTAATGAACCCTGTACAGAATGCTTAGTGCAAAATGCGTGCGTCTGAGGTTTAAAGACATGGGCTTGGACCTTTGCAAGCCCCACTACATGTATAATGTCATCTGGTCTACTTAACCTCTCTAATTCTTATCTTCCTTGTCTCCAAAAATGAGACAATTGGAATTTACTTCTGAGTGATTTGAAAAACAGTTAAGATAATAATATTCAGTGTGTTTTAAACAATACCTGGCAAATAGTTGACGTTCAGCAAAAATGTTACTTCCTTTTTTTCCTTGTTATCCCTCTTCCCTGCTAGAGAGATTACAAAGTTTCACTGTGTACACTGAAATTTATTGAAAGCATATTGTCTACTTGCTATTTTTTATCCAACATATTCCAACTTAATTGCTCAAATCAGGGGTTCAGACCTGCTTTGTCTTTCTCATTCCCTTCAAAGAAATGGCTCTCACAATAGCCCCAAACACCTCATTGCTTGAATGAATCCCTAAATTCTACCCCTGAAAATAATTTAAAAAATGAATTTGTTGATCTCACTTACTATTCATAATCATGCAGAGGAAAAAAAATATTCTTGAAAATCACAGAGGTGGATGGCTTGCTTGGGTGTGATAGAGGGAAGAGGAAAGAAGTTGATACAGGCATACTCTTTACAGAGTGTTTCCCAAGTTAATGTTACAGTAGAATACCTCTTGTTTTTAAATACTCAAATCCATAGCATGCTCGTATCCATGTATCTCTTCTTCCTTATTTTGTGTTGTTGTTGGTATCCATGTATCTCTTCTTCCTTATTTTGTGTTGTTGTTGGGAGAGGGCACTAATATTTATACTGGAAAATATATTTAGATCACCAAAACTCATTAGAGTACTCTTTAAGCAATATGTTCTACAGGGAAAATCTCAAGTCGCATTCCAAATACAATTGGTAGACAAAGATGTTTTCAGAATTCCCTGCAGTAGCATTACATAGGATATTCATCTCGGGCATTTTTATGGCTAAGAGAAAGATGTCACAGCAGCAAATGCGCCCTGAGCCATTATTTCATTGTGCATTTGTCTTGACTGTGTTTCTTCAGTGACTTTCATAGGTAGTCATGCGTTGTCTAAATTGTACAAGGACTGCTTCTAGAAATTGAGAAAGTCTTGAAAAAATCTGTAGAGAGGAAAGCAAAACAAGTGAAAGATTATGATGTAAGAGAAGAGAAAGAAAAATATAACATTTTGATCAAGGAGAGCTGGCTTTGCAGTGGTAGACCAAAAAAAAAAGAAAGAACTCTTAGAATATCTCATTGACAGATTGACTTCTAAGTTTGTTCGTGTAAACATGTAATGTTAGTCGTAGGAAGACAACAGTGAACTCTCAAAAGACCAGCTAATCAAACTGACAGACATTGCTGGTTCAAATGAATTTATGGCTCTCAAAATACAGTAATAAATACAATAGCTTTATTGGTGTTTCACTGTTTCATTTGCATTTTTAGAACTTAGTTGTAAATACATGGGTAGATAGGTAATGCATTATATTTTCCAATTTAAATAATGGAAATTAGCTACGGGTGTAGCATTTCAAAACCCAATTTCTGCCTCTTTGGAACACATTACCAACAATGTGTAGGAAGGGGCTATGCTTAGCTTAAGTATTCGGTGGGACACAGTGGTGGATACAGTTAGCCAGCACTTGGACATGTGAGAGTTTGGATTTGAACAGTGAGATACTGACTGGGCCTCTTCAAGTTTGAGAGTTCTGCTTTTGTATGTGTGTGTGTGTGTGTGTTTGTGTGTGCGCGCGCGCTTGCCACTTAGGTCCAGGTCCATTGAAAAAATACCCATCTTCTGTTCATGGATGTAATAACTAGTAACATCACTGACTCCATGGCCTCTCTTTTCTTCTTTAATACAATTAATTTTTTCTGGAACCCTTCTGCTTTTTTCTATATTCCAAGGAAAACTTAGCTTTTCTCACTGTGACAGCTAAGTGTCTGCCTCGCCTTCCACTTTCTCCTGTCCCACATTTGTGTATTGCTGCAATAGACTCTATTTTATGAAATCTCTTTCTTTTAGTTTTATAGGTTGTATGACGGATATTGTATAAAATTAGTGCAACATGCTAGCCAATATATTTAGAATACTTAAAATCGGTTTTGGAAATAGCATAACAGAGTAAGCAGTTTTATAAATATTTATTCAGGGGCTTCTCCCACATTATTTATCCCATGTATCACTTTTAAATTCATGAAATCAGTGCTTCTTATGAAATTATAGAGTGTGTTAGTAGAAATTAATAAGGTATAATAATAATTTTAGGTAATAAGGTAAAATAGGTAATAAGGTAAAAAATAATTTTTAAGGTTTTACTTTTATTCTAGTTCTCATACAGTGTAATGTGAGTTTCATTTGTGCAATATAGTGATTCAGCACTTCCATACAATACCCAGTGCTCATCACAGTAAGTGCCCTCCTCCCATCACGTGTTTCACCCATCCCCCCCACCCACCTCCCTTCTGGTAGCCATCAGTCTGTTCTCTGTAATTAAGAGTTTGTGGTATGGTTTGCCTCTCTTTCTTTCTTTTTTTTTTTTTTAATCACTTTGCTCATTAGTATTGCTTCTTAAACTCCACACGAGTGAAATCATATGGTGTTTGTGTTTCTCTGACTAATTTATTTCACATAGCACCATACTCTCTAGCCCCATCCAACACATTGCAGCAAATGCCAATATTTTGTACTTTTTTTTTTAAGACTTTACTTATTTATTTGTCAGAGAGAGAGAGAGAGCACAGGCACAAGCAGGCAGAGTGGCAGGCAGAGGCGGAGAGAGAAGCAGGCTCCCTGCTGAGCAAGAAGCCCAATGTGGGGCTCGATCCCAGAATACTGGCATCATGACCTGAGCTGAAGGCAGTGGCTTAGCCAACTGAGCCACCCAGTGTCTCAATTTTGTACTTTTTTATGCCTGAATAATAATCCATTATATATATATATGTGTGTGTGTGTGGGTGTGTGTGTGTATGTATATATACATATATGCACATACACACATCTACCATTTTTCTTTTTATTAGCTAATATTGGTGATACATTAATTTAAAATTTTTCTTTAGTTGTTAAGGTAACCAGGGAAGTTTTTTTTGAAAATTTATTCCTTCATATTGCTTTACTACAATATAATTATTATACAAATTAACTATATAAAAGTAAATGCAGCTGTGAAAACAAGATTTCATTTTTTATGGAATCATCTGGGATTGGAGGTGTGCTCTATTTGTTCTGCAATGGCCAGTTTTTTTTCCTGCTTCTTGTAATAAAACTCTTCAATAGTTAGGCATATAGCATTTCTCTTCTGCAATAAATGGAAGAACATTTTATTTCCATGGATTAGAAGATCCAGTAATGCATTCTAGTTTAATGGTAAAGACATTTAATATTTTTTAAAAGATTTTATTTATTTATTTATTTGACAGACAGAGATCACAAGTTGGCAGAGAGGCAGGCAGAGAGAGAGGAGGAAGCAGGCTCCCTGCTGAGCAGAGAGCCTGATGTGGGGCTCAATCCCAGGACCCTGGGATCATGACCTGAGCCAAAGGCAGAGGCTTTAATCCACTGAGCCACCCAAGTGCCCCAAGACATTTAATATTTTTTAAATTTATATTTTAATGAAAATTGTAATGTTTTGTAAGAGGTATGTTTTTGAAATTTAATTTTTTCATTGGTAAATAGAAAAGCAACTAATAATTTTAATTTTTTTTAAGATTTTATTTATTTGACACAGAGAGGTCACAAGTAGGCAGAGAGGTAGGCAGAGAAAGAGGGGGGATGTAGGCTCCCTGCTGAACAGAGAGCCTGATGTGGGGCTTGATCCCAGCACCCCAAGATCATGACCTGAGCCGAAGGCAGAGGATTAACCCATTGAGCCACCCAGGCACCGCAGCAATTAATATTTTAAAATATTAACCTTCTAGGGGTGCCTGGGTGGCTCATTCATGAAATGTCTGTCTTTGGCTTTGGTCATGATCCCAGGGTCCTGAGATCAAGCCCCCACATCGGGCTCCCTGCCTGGCAGGAAGCCTACTTCTCCCTCTCCCACTCCCCATGCTTGTGTTCCCTCTCTCCCTGTATCTCTCTCTGTCAAATAAATACATCTTTTAAAAAAAAATTAACCTTCTCTATGGCAAGGGTAAGTGCATTTATTTAGATGATTTTTAATTTTTCTTAGTAACGTTTTGTGGGTTTTTTGGAAAGAGTATTTTATATAGTATTTTAGATGCTAGTGGCAAAGTGGTATTTTTTTAAATACTTATTTTAAATGCTAAAGCAAGAATTTCATTATTTTGTTGACATATAATGTTATATTAGTTGCAGGTGTACCACATAGTGATTGAACAATTATATGCATTACTCAATGATTACCACAACTAAGTGTAGTCACCATATGTCACCGTACAGTATTATTACAATATTATTGACAATATTTCCTATACTATACTTTTGATTTTCTTATTTATTTTATAACTGCAAGTTTGTACTTCTTCATCCTCTCACACCTGTTTTGCTCATCAACCCACTCACCCTGGCAAACCCAAGTTCTATGTATTTATGAGTCTGTTTGTTCATTTGTTTTGCTTTTTAGATTCCACGTGTGACTGAAATCATGTGGTATTTGCCTTTCCATGACTTATTTCACTTAGCCTAACACCCTCGAGTTCCATCCATGTTGCTTAAAATTACAAACTTTCATTCCTTTGTATGACTAATATCCCATTATGTGTGTGTGTGTGTGTGTGTGTGTGTGTGAGAGAGAGAGAGAGAGAGAGAGAGAGCGGTCTCTCCATTCATCCGTCAATGGGCATCTGATTTGTTCCATACTTTGGCTATTGTAAATCATGCTGCAATAAACACAAGGGTGCATTTATCTTTTCAAATTAGTGCTTTTGTTTTCTTTGGGTAAATACCCAACAGTGGAATTACTGGTTCATATGGTATTTATATGTTTACTGTTTTGATAAACTGCTGTACTCTTTTGTATGGTGGCTGTGTCAAATTACATTCTCACCAACAATGCATGAATGTTCCTTTTCTTCACATCCTTGCCAGCACCTATTACTTGTCTTTTGACCCTGGCAATTCTGACTGGTGTGAGGCGTTACCTCATTGTGGTTTTGATTTGTATTTCCTTGATGATTAATGATGTTGAACATCTTTTCATTTGTCTATTGACCATTCTTATGTCTTCCTTGGAAAAAATGCATATTCAGGTCCCCTGCCTCCCCCTTTTTTAATCAGGTTTTTTTTTGTTTGTTTGTTTGTTTTCGCTGTTAAGTTGTATAAGTTATTTACACATTTTGGCTATTATCCTTTATTGGAATATTTTCTCACGTTCCATGGATTGCCTTTTTGTTTGATGGTTTCACTTGGTGTGCAAAAGCTTTTTATTTTGGTGTAGTTCCAGTAGCTATTTCCCCCTTTTTTCCCTTGCCAAAGGAAACATATCTAGAAATATGTTGCTAAGGCTGTTGTCCAAGAGATTACTGTCCAAGTTTTCTTTAGAAATTTTATGGTTTTAGGTATTACATTTAGGTGTTTAACCCATTTTGAGTTTATTTTTGCGTAGGGTATAAGAGAGCAGTCCAGTTTCATTCCTTTGCATGTACCTGTTCACTTTTCCAACACCATTTGTTGAAGAGACTGTCTTTCCCCCATTTTATATTCCTACCTCCTTTGTCAGATTAATGAACCATAAATATGTGGCTTTATTTCTAGGCTTTCTATTCTGTTCCATTGATCTTTGGTCTATTTTTGTGCCAGTACCATAATGTTTTTTTTTTTTTTTTTTTAAGATTTTATTTATTTATTTGACACAGAGAGATCACAAGTAGGCAGAGAGGCAGGCAGAGAGAGAGAGAGAGAGAGAGGGAAGCAGGCTCCCTGCTGAGTAGAGAGCCCGACGTGGGACTCGATCCCAGGACCCTGAGATCATGACCTGAGCTGAAGGCAGCGGCTTAACCCACTGAGCCACCCAGGCGCCCCCATAATGTTTTGATTAATATAACTTGGTAGTATTTCTTGAAATCAAGGATTGTGATACCTCCAGCTTTGTTCTTTTTTTCCCAAAATTGCTTTGGCTATTTGAGGTATTTTGTGTTACCACATAAATTCTAGCATCATTTGTTCTAGTTCTTTGAAAAGTGCTATGGGTATTTTGGTACAGATGGCATTGAAACTGTAGATTGTTTTGCATAGTATGGACATTTTAACAGTACTAACTAGTTCTTCCAGTCCATGAGCATGGTTTATCTTTTCATTTGTTTGTGTCATCTTCAGTTTCTCTTATCAACATCTTACTGTTTTCAGAGTATAGGTTTTTTTTTAATCTCTTGCTATCTCTAGGCATTTTCTTCTTTTTGGTTCAATTGTAAATGAGGTTGTTTTCTTAATTTCTTTTTCTGGTGCTTTTTTTTTAATTTAAAGAAACATGATAGGTTCCTTTAGATTTTGTATCATATATACATACACGTGTGTGTGTGTGTGTGTGTGTGTGTATTAATAATCTGTAAATCATGACAGTTTTTCTTTGTCCTTAACAATTTGGGTCCTTGTCTGATAGCTGTGGCTAGGACTTTCAGTAATATGTTGAATGAATGTGGCGATAGTGGACATCTTTCTCTTCTTCCTGATCTGAGACAGAGTTTTCAGGTTTTCATCATTGAGTATGATGTTATCTCTGTTTTTTTCATATGTGGCCTTTATCAAGTTCAGGTATGTTTTCTCTAAACCCACATTGTTGAGAGTTTTTGTCATGAACAAATATTGTATTTTGTCAAGTGCTTTTTCGGCATCTGTTGAGATAATCATTTGGTTTTTATCCTTCATTTTGTTAATGTAATGTATCACATTGATTGATTTGAGAATATTGAACCACTTTTGCATCCTTGGAATAAATCCCACTTGATCATGGTGAATTATCCTTTTAATATACTGTTGAATTCAATTTGGCTGCTTTTGTTGGATACTGTGTAATTTTGATGTTTATTTGGCTATTGTCTCTAGTTATACTTAGAGGATCTCTAGTTTTCCAGATGTCACCAACAAAGATGTTCTATGATTTCTGTGTTGATAGTTGGCCTCTTGGGAAGTCAATTCTGGGAGTTATTCCTCTGGGACCACACAACAGATCACTCCTTTAACTATTTCTCTATATATTCTCTATATAATTCTCTATGAAATCACATTCTGTTTAAAATAGAGTAATTTGTATTATCTGTGTTTGAATCCTGATCAATCAAGCATTTGGTACAGAAAGTTTGATTTTATTTTTTTGATTACTTGTAGTTGTATGGGTTTTACAAATGTGCCATTCTGATTCTGAGAATACAGAATAATTTGCTTGCAGGTAGAATCAGAGCATATGATGGAAAGTGTTAGAAAGGGACACATAAGTTAAAAAAAAATTGAGCGTGGAAGAAGGAAGGGAAAACCAGTTTTTATACGAGAGAATAAGAAAGAACTGGGAACTAAAAATCACCTCTTTTTGGATAAAGTGTTAGGAAATGATGAAACTCAAGAATGGAATTAACTGAAGACAGTGTTCAAAAACATTTTTCAGGTAGCACCTTACACTGTATTTATTGAATAACTACTGAAATAATTTAAATTGTACTTGGTAAACCATTGTAATGAATACTTCATTTCTTACTAAATGATTAGTAATATGATATCATTACATAATTCTCAAAAATATGCTTTGGAAAGTTAAATATCTTCCTTTGCATTTACATTTTGGTTCTTAGGAACTCCAAAAAGAACACTGCATTTGTGATCTCTTAAGTAATATATGTGTTTGTGTTTCCTATAAACTTGATCCTTACTGAAATATTTCTATTATAAGCAAAGTTAGAAATCATAACATTATCAGCATATTATCTTGGTTATTAAGGTAACATTCAACTATTTTTATTTTTTGTGACCCCAAAATATATTCCAGTTACATAAAAACCAGGAATGGTCATATGATAAGCTATTTGAATGGTTGAGTGTCAGTGAAACAACAGAGATAATGTTTCTCTTGGAAGAAAAATATGATTGTGTGAAATCAAATATATTTCACGACCCAGTGAACTTAATATGTCGGGAAATTTCAGTTTCACTTTAAATGCCAATTGGCTGTACCCTACTTATGTAGTCATGGAGAGCTGCAGTTTAAAATACTTTAATTTTTAACTGTATTATTGTTCCAACAAAATGTCCTTTATTCACTTTAGGATTTTTTCCACATGAGCCATTTCTTTTATTTTGTGGAAAAAATATAGAGAAGTAGGTTATCTGAGGGTTATTATTTTAACTATATTTGGAATTTCCAATGAACATTGCTTTAACAGTCATATGGATAGATTAACCAGAATAAAATTATTTAATCAGAGTATTATTTAAAATACCACAGTTGCTAATGTACAGTTTTGTGCCAGAATATGCATGTTCTGTCTTTGAAATCTTTTCATCTAGAAATATTTTAATACAGGAAAAGGTTTGACACTTTTACACCCAGTTTCTTCCTCATTTTTCTATTTATATCCTCTGAACTTTTTTTCTGGAAATACTTTCTTGCTCCCTGAAACATAACTATAAGTAATCCATTGAATGATAATATTTTAATGTTGAATCTAATTAAATGCTTTAATATCAACATAATGTTTGAATGATAGTTTCATTGGGCATACAGGTTTAGTTTGACCATGATTTTCTATTAAATATTTTAATGGCCGTTTTCTCACTATATGTTGGCTTCTACTGTTGAGATCAAGAAATCAGCTCTTAATCTAATTGCCATTCCTTCATAAGTAGTTTCTTTCCCCCTCCGCACTTAAGATTTTCTTATTTTCTCTGATATTCCAGTAAATTGTGTGAATTAAGGTAGTCCTCTTTTTATTCTGCTTGAGATTCATTGAACTTTTGAATCTGAGGATTGATGTGCTTCATGAATTCTTAAACATTCTAAGCTATTATGTCTTTTGATATTGCTTTTCCCTCATTCGGTCTTTTCTCTCTGGATCTCTGGTAAGACTTATTTTGGATCTTTTCATCTTGTTTTTCCTTTTTGAAAATGAAGTACAATTTAGATATCATGAAATGTGCATATTTTCAGTATATAGTGCAATAGATTTTGACAAGTTCATGCAGTATAAACCAAATCACATCAAAGTATAGAACATTTCTGCCACCCCAGAAGTTTTCCTTTTTCTTCTGATTAATACTCCCCTCTAAAAAGAACTACCCCCCCCATCTCTCCAGTCTGAGGCAACCAATGTTCTGACGTTTATCCTTATATATTAGATTTGCCTGACATGAGCTTCCTATCAGTGTTATATCTGGATCCTCTTGCTCAGCACAAGATTTTGAAATTTATATTGTCAAGTGTATTACTAATTTGTTTCTTTTTATCAATGAAGAATATTCTGTTATGTGAATATATTATCATGCATTCATTCTCTTGATGAACACATGGGTTGTTTCAAATTATTGGATACTGTGAATTAAGATGCTAGGAAAATTTGTGTGTATATCTCTTTGTGAAAATATGTTTTCTTCTTATAAATACCTGTTACTGCAATTCCTTGGTCATAGGACAGATGTATGCCTTGCATTATTAAAAAGTTATTATTTTGTAATCCCGCTAGCAATGCATGAGATTGCCAGTTTGTTTTTTGCCAGATTTCGTTTGTTATTTTTTAATCTTAGTTCTCATAGGTATGAAATGATATCTCACTGTGGTTTCAGTTTACTTTCTCCTGATGGCTTGTACTTGTGCTTATTGGTCATCTGTATATATTCCTCTTTGGAGTATCTGTGTAAGCATTTTTTTTTCATTTGTATGTTTAATACTGAGTTATAGATATTAAATACTAGGATATCTCATATCAGCATATATATGTTATTACATGTTTTTGCCCCCTCAACATATTGGTGTCCCATCTCTTTAATGGTGTCTTCTGCTGTTGGGAAATGTCCAATTTATCAATTTTTTCCCATAATTCTTACTACTTTCTGAGTCTTACTAAGGAAACTTCCCATATCTAAGGTCACAAAAATATCCTTCTATAATTTCTCATAAGTTTTAAAGCTTTAGCTTTTTATTTTTTAAGATTGATTTTGTTTATTTGGCAGAGAGAGTGTGTGCAAGTGAGCACATAAGCAGGGAGAGCTGCAGAAGGAGAGCCTGCAAGCTAGGCTTAATCCTGGGACCCTGGGATCATGACCTGACCCCAAAGCAGATGCTTGACTGACTGAGCCACCCAGGCGCCCATAAAGCTTTAGCTTTTATATTTATGTTCCTGGTTCATCATTAATTATTATCATGCATGGTTTTCTAACATCATTCGTTGAAATTACTGTTGTTTACCTATTGATTGCCTGGAAACTTTTGTCAAAGATTAATCGTATAACTGTAGAACTAAAACTAGTCCTTTGCTCTCTTCTACTGATTTATCTGTTTACTCTCACTACCTGTTTTACATCCTACATATATATATTTTTTTCTTTTAGAGTTTATTTATTTATTTGACAGAGAGAGATCACAAGTAGGCAGAGAGGCAGGCAGAGACAGAGGGGGAAGTAGGCTCTCTGCTGAAAAGAGAGCCGGACATGGGGCTTGATCCCAGGACCCTGAGACCATCACCAGAGCCAGAGGCAGTGGCTTAACCCACTGAGCCACCCAGGCGCCCCTACATATTTTTATATAAATTTTTGAGTCTGCTAGGATATTGATTGTTGGTTGTCATAGCATTGTATCTGTCAATTTAGGATGAATTGATATATGAGTAATACTAAGTCTTCCTATCCATGGACATGACATATCTCTGCCATTATTCAAGTATTTTTTAATTTCTCTCAGTCCTGCTTTGTAGTTTTATCATGTAGGTCTTCCATATTTAAAAAAGTTATCTCTAACTTTGTAATGCTATTATTAGTTGTACTGCTTTATTTTGTCTTATTTTACAGGGGTTGATTATTTATATTTGAGTTTGTGATAATGTTATATCTATAGCTTTTTAAAATTCACATATTAATTTTTATAGTCATCTTTCATGAATTCTTTAGGATTTAAAATCATGGAACACGATAAAAGACAATGTTATTCTTCCTTTCCCAGCTTCAAGAGTTTATTTATTTTTCTTGCTGGCTAGAATGGACATGGAGGGCAACACCAAAAATAAGTGGTGGTGAGGCACCTGGGTGGCTTAGATGGTTAAGCATCTGCCTTCAGCTTAGATCATGGTCCCAAGGTCCTAGTATCGACCCTGTGTCAGGCACCCTGCTCTTTGCTTCTCCCTGTGCCCTAAACCTCACTCATGCAAGTATGTTCTGTTCCTCTTTCTCTCTCTCTCTCTCAAATAAATAAATATATAAATAAGATTCTTAAGAAAAATTAGTCATGGGCAGAGACATTTTGCCTTGCTTCTCATTTTAAAAGAAAGCAGTCTGTCTTTTTCCATTAAGTATAATGTTAGTTGTATAATTTAACGTCGTGTCCATTTATCAGTGTGAAGAAGTTTCTTTATATTCCTGATCTTCTAAGAGATTTAATCATGATTGGATATTAAATTTTGTCAAATGCTCTTTCTGGATTTATGAAGAAAATCATGTGTTTATTTCTTCTTTAATATCTGTATTACATTGGCCGATTTTCAAATCTTGAACAAGCCTTGCATTCTTAGATTTAAGCCCCCTTGATTAGAGTGTATTGTCCTGTCTACATTTTAGATTATAGCTGATAAGTGTTTGTTGAGGAGTTTTGCATATATATTAATCAAAAGCATTGCTCTGTAACTTTTTTTTTAAAAAAGATTTTATTTATTTGACAGAGAGAGATACAGTGAGAGAGGGAACACAAGCAGGGGGAGTGGGAGAGGGAGAAGCAGGCTCCCCTCTGAGCAGGGAGCCGAATGATAATGCAGGGCTCTATCCCAGGACCCTGGGATCATGACCTGAGCCAAAGGCAGTCCTTTAAAAACTGAGCCACCCAGGCGCCCCAGCTTTTGTTTTTTTATATTTTGTTTACAGTTACCTCATCTTTTATAGTATATCTATCAAATTCATTTATATATTTATGTTACATTTCCCCTTACAGAATTTTATTGCATGTTTTCAGACATTTTTAGAGTTGCTTGTTTTTTTGTTTGTTGTTTGTTTGTTTTACTGCTTGGCAAATAATTGGAGCTCAGTAATTATTTTTCTTTCTTTTTTTTTTTTAAGATTTTATTTATTTGACTTTGAGTGAGAGAGAATAAGAGCACAGACAGGCAGAGAGGCAGGCAGAGGGAGAGGGGGAAGCAGACTCCCCACTAAGCAGAGAGCCCCATGCGGGGCTCTATCCCAGGACCCTGGGATCATGACCTGAGCCAAAGGCAAAAGATTAGCCAACTGAGCTAATCAGGCATCCCTCAGTAATTATTTTCTAAATTACCTAATGAGAAAGTCAAAGGTAATTCTCATAGATATGGGTATGGAGTTGGTTCACAAGACAGTCAGCTAAGATTGGGTCAGGAGGCGTAAATTGCAGAAGCAGTATCTTCAAGAAAACATACAAATAATTGAGAATAAGAAAACTAATAATTGTGTAAATGTAAATGTAATACATATACATGTACATTTGACATATACATTAAGTCAAAAGACTAATGTGTATATATATATAATTTGTAATGATAATGAACACTGAATATGAATTTCACCAAAAATTATAATAGCTTTCAGATATATGGGGATAGATGTATGTGTTGGAGAAGAGAGTTGTGTAAGACTTATGTCCTTATTTCCCAAAGGACAAAAGCAATAGGTAGTACCTAAAATTTAAAAATTCAAGGATTAGCATAAATATTTTATTTATACACACATAGAAAATAGCAGACAAAATAGGTAAAAGAGGCAAAAATGAATTTATCCAAAGTAATAATAATAAACTTAGTGTGGAATGAGACATGAGTTACCTGAAATAGTTTTTAGCTTTTAAAACTCTCTATATAGAGAGTTATATTATTATTGAAAAATAAAAAATAATTTAAATTTTATCTGTATAAGTAGGTTATGTATAATGAAGGCAAGACTGGTCTAGTTTTTAAAAAAATCATCAGGTTTCTCAAGTCTGAGATTACCAGTCAGACCATCTATTTTTCTTTGTCATTATATTCTTCATGAATAATCTATAGTAAGATCATTAATGATTAAAAAAATCAATACTCTTGTGAAATAAGTCCTCTGGCCAAATGAATGTTTTCAAGTGGTCTTTTAAAGATTGAAATTCTTAGAAAATGTGAATTTACACTTTTTGGAGAAAACTAAGTCATTGCTAAAATATATGCTATTTCAGTAGAAGGGAAAGATAAAAGTTCATCTTATTTTTTTACAGGTTTCTTTTTTACATTTTAGTAAATATTAAATTAAAAAAAAAGAAAGAAGAAAAAGGGATAATGTAAAGCATGAGGAAAATGTTTCTATAAAACTTTTAAGGAAATGTGTTCTTGTAAGTTTCCTTTTTTGTTATTGTTGAGATATAATTGAAATACAACTTTAAGTTAGTTTCAGGTGTAAAACATAAAGCTTTGGGGGACCTGAGTGGCTCAGTGGGTTAAACCCTCTGCCTTCCGCCCCAGGCATGATCCCAGGGTCCTGGGATTGAGCCCCGCATTGGGCTCTCTGCTCAGCAGGGAGCCTGCTTCCTCCTTTCTCTCTCTGATCTCTGTCCGTCAAATAAATAAATTTTTAAAAATCTAAAAAAAAAAAAAGATTTTTCTTTTTTTAATTTATTTGACAGAGATCACAAGTAGGCAGAGAGGCAGGCAGAGAGAGAGAGAGGAGGAAGCAGGCTTCCTGCTGAGCAGAGAGCCCAATGCACGGCTCGATTCCAGGACCCTGGGATTATGATCTGGGCCAAAGGCAGAGGCTTTAACCCACTGAGCCACCCAGGTGCCCCCAAATGACTTCTTTATATATTTCAGATATTAACCCCTTGTTGGATATATGATTTACAACTATCTTCTCCCATTCAGTAAATTGTCTGTTTTGTTGATGGTTTCATTCACTTTGCAGAAACTTTTTAGTTTGATATAGTCCCATTTTTTTTATTTTTGCTTTTGGTGCCATTGCCTTTGGTGTAGATAACAAAAAAAAAAAATGTGTTTATTACCAAGAGAAGTGCAAGGAGTTTATCATCTATGGTTTCTTCTAATAGTTTTGTGTCTGATGTAAAACAGTGGTCCATTTTCACTCTTTTGCATATGGCTGTCCAGTTTTTCCAGAACCATTTATTGAAGAGACTGTCTTTTCCCCACTGTGTATTCTTGTCTGTGTATCATAAGTTAATTGTCTATATATGCTTTTGTTTATTCTCAACTTTCTGTTCTATTCTATGGATCTTTGTGTTTTAGGCCAATATCGTACTATATTGGTTACTATAGCTTTGTAATATAGTTAGAAATTAGGGAGCATGATGACATCATCTTTGTTGTTCTTCCACAAGATTGCTTTGGCTATTGAGGATTTTTGTGGTTCCATACATATTTTAGGATTGTTCTATTTCTGTGAAAAATGTCATTGGCATTTTGGTAAGGATTGCCTTGAATCTATATATTTCATTGTGTTAAATGGATATTTTTAAAATATATTAATTCTAGTCCATTAACCTGGGATGATCATCCATTTATTTGTGTCTTCTTCAGTTTATTTCATCAGTGTCTTATAGTTTTCAGACTATAGGTCTTTCAGATCCTTGGTTAAATTTATTTTTAGGCATTTTATTATTTTTGAAGCAACTGTAAATAGGATTGTTTTACTTTCTTAATTTCTCCTTCTGATAATTTTTTGTTAGTTAGAAAAACAATGTAGTTAGTAGAAAAACAAAGCGTATTTTTGCATATTGATTTTGCATATTGATTTTGTGCAACTTTACTAAATTCCTTTACTGTAACAGTCTGTTATTTTTTTTTTTTTTTTGCAAAATCTTTAGAATTTTCTCTATATAAAATCATGTCTTCTACAAATAATGATAGTTTCACTTCTCTTTTTCCAGTTTGGTCTTTATTTCTTTTCCTTGCCTGATTGCTCAAGACTTCAAATACTGTCTTCAATTAAAATGGCAAGAGTAGGGGTTCTTGTTAGTAATCTTTTTTTTTTAATATAATTTTTTATTTTTTATAAACATAGTAATCTTAACAGAAAAGCTTTTAGCTTTTCACAATTGAGTCTGATGTTAGCCCTTAGGTGTTATTTATAGCCCTTATTATATTCAGATTTGTTTCTTCTATACCCACTTTATTGAGAGTTTTTATCATAACTGATGTTGAATTTTATCAAATGCTTTTTCTGCATCTATTGAGATGGTCACTTAATTTTTATACTTTGTTGATGTGGAGTATCACATTGCTTGATTTGCAGATGTTGGTTGACACATCCTTGCATCTATAGAATAAGTCTCACTTCATCATGATATATGGTCTTTTTATTGTATTATTGAATTCACTTTGTTACTATTATGGTGAAGATTTTTGTCCCTATATTGCAGTTACTGACTTGTGGTTATAATTATAATTATAAATATGATGATGATGATGATGAAATATGATGATGATGATGATGATGTGTGTGTGTGTGTGTGTGTATGTGGTGTCCCATGTCTGTTTTTGGTATCATGGTAATGCTGATCTCATTTTATGAGTTTGGAAGTATTTGCTCCTCTTCATTTATTTGGAAAGGTTTGAGAAAGATAAGGTGTTAAATCTTTTATGTTTGTTGAAATTTACAAGAGAAGTCATCTGGTCCTAAACCTTTCTTGTTTAAGTTTTTTTTTTTTTTATTTTTTTTTATTTTTTTTTATAATTTTTTTATTTTTTATAAACATATATTTTTATCCCCAGGGGTACAGGTCTGTGAATAGGTTTACACACTTCACAGCACTCACCAAATCACATGCCCTCCCCAATGTCCATAATCCCAACCCCTTCTCCCAAACCCCCTCCCCCCGGCAACCCTCAATTTGTTTTGTGAGATTAAGAGTCACTTATGGTTTGTCTCCCTCCCAATCCCATCTTGTTTCATTTATTCTTCTTCTACCCACTTAAGCCTCCATGTTGCATCACCACTTCCTCATATCAGGGAGATCATATGATAGTTGTCTTTCTCTGCTTGACTTATTTCGCTAAGCATGATACGCTCTAGTTCCATCCATGTTGTCGCAAATGGCAAGATTTCATTTCTTTTGATGGCTGCATAGTATTCCATTGTGTATATATACTACATCTTCTTGATCCATTCATCTGTTGATGGACATCTAGGTTCTTTCCATAGTTTGGCTATTGTGGACATTGCTGCTATAAACATTCGGGTGCATGTGCCCCTTTGGATCACTACATTTGTATCTTTAGGGTAAATACCCAATAGTGCAATTGCTGGGTCATAGGGCAGTTCTATTTTCAACATTTTGAGGAACCTCCATGCTGTTTTCCAGAGTGGCTGCACCAGCTTGCATTCCCACCAACAGTGTAGGAGGGTTCCCCTTTCTCCGCATCCTCGCCAGCATCTGTCATTTCCTGACTTGTTGATTTTAGCCATTCTGACTGGTGTGAGGTGATATCTCATTGTGGTTTTGATTTGTATTTCCCTGATGCCGAGTGATATGGAGCACTTTTTCATGTGTCTGTTCGCCATCTGGATGTCTTCTTTGCAGAAATGTCTGTTCATGTCCTCTGCCCATTTCTTGATTGGATTATTTGTTCTTTGGGTGTTGAGTTTGCTAAGTTCTTTATAGATTCTGGACACTAGTTCTTTATCTGATATGTCGTTTGCAAATATCTTCTCCCATTCTGTCAGTTGTCTTTTGATTTTGTTAACTGTTTCCTTTGCTGTGCAAAAGCTTTTGATCTTGATGAAATCCCAGTAGTTCATTTTTTCCCTTGCTTCCCTTGCCTTTTGCGTTGTTCCTAGGAAGATGTTGCTGCGGCAGAGGTCGAAGAGGTTGCTGCCCGTGTTCTCCTCAAGGATTTTGATGGATTCCTTTCGTACATTGAGGTCCTTCATCCATTTTGAGTCTATTTTTGTGTGTGGTGTAAGGAAATGGTCCAATTTCATTTTTCTGCATGTGGCTGTCCAATTTTCCCAGCACCATTTATTGAAAAGGCTGTCTTTTTTCCATTGGACATTCTTTCCTGCTTTGTCGAAGATTAGTTGACCATAGATTTGAGGGTCTATTTCTGGGCTCTCTATTCTGTTCCATTGATCTATGGGTCTGTTTTCGTGCCAGTACCATGCTGTCTTGATGATGACAGCTTTGTAATAGAGCTTGAAGTCCGGAATTGTGATGCCACCAACGTTGGCTTTCTTTTTCAATATCCCTTTGGCTATTCGAGGTCTTTTCTGGTTCCATATAAATTTTAGCATTATTTGTTCCATTTCTTTGAAAAAGATGGATGGTACTTTGATAGGAATTGCATTAAATGTGTAGATTGCTTTAGGTAGCATAGACATTTTCACAATATTTATTCTTCCAATCCAGGAGCATGGAACATTTTTCCATTTCTTTGTGTCTTCCTCAATTTCTTTCATGAGTACTTTATAGTTTTCTGAGTATAGATTCTGTGTCTCTTTGGTTAGGTTTATTCCTAGGTATCTTATGGTTTTGGATGCAATTGTAAATGGGATTGACTCCTTAATATCTCTTTCTTCTGTCTTGCTGTTGGTGTAGAGAAATGCAACTGATTTCTGTGCATTGATTTTATATCCTGACACTTTACTGAATTCCTGTATAAGTTCTAGCAGTTTTGGAGTGGAGTCTTTTGGGTTTTCCACATATAGTATCATATCATCTGCGAAGAGTGATAATTTGACTTCTTCTTTGCCGATTTGGATGCCTTTAATTTCCTTTTGTTGTCTGATTGCTGAGGCTAGGACCTCTAGTACTATGTTGAATAGCAGTGGTGATAATGGACATCCCTGCCGTGTTCCTGACCTTAGCGGAAAAGCTTTCAGTTTTTCTCCATTTTGAATGATATTTGCGGTGGGTTTTTCATAGATGGCTTTGATGATATTGAGGTATGTGCCCTCTATCCCTACACTTTGAAGAGTTTTGATCAGGAAGGGATGTTGTACTTTGTCAAATGCTTTTTCAGCATCTATTGAGAGTATCATATGGTTCTTGTTCTTTCTTTTATTGATGTGTTGTATTACATTGACTGATTTGCGGATGTTGAACCAACCTTGCAGCCCTGGAATAAATCCCACTTGGTCGTGGTGAATAATCTTTTTAATGTACTGTTGAATCCTATTGGCTAGTATTTTGTTGAGTATTTTTGCATCTCTGTTCATCAAGGATATCGGTCTATAGCTCTCTTTTTTGGTGGGATCCTTGTCTGGTTTTGGGATCAAGGTGATGCTGGCTTCATAAAATGAGTTTGGAAGTTTTCCTTCCATTTCTATTTTTTGGAACAGTTTCAGGAGAATAGGAATTAGTTCTTCTTTAAATGTTTGGTAGAATTCCCCCGGGAAGCCGTCTGGCCCTGGGCTTTTGTTTGTTTGGAGATTTTTAATGACTGTTTCAATCTCCTTACTGGTTATGAGTCTGTTCAGGCTTTCTATTTCTTCCTGGTTCAGTTGTGGTAGTTTATATGTTTCTAGGAATGCATCCATTTCTTCCAGATTGTCAAATTTATTGCCGTAGAGTTGCTCATAGTATGTTCTTATAATAGTTTGTATTTCTTTGGTGTTAGTTGTGATCTCTCCTCTTTCATTCATGATTTTATTTATTTGGGTCCTTTCTCTTTTCTTTTTGATAAGTCGGGCCAGGGGTTTATCAATTTTATTAATTCTTTCAAAGAACCAGCTCCTAGTTTCGTTGATTTGTTCTATTGTTTTTTTGGTTTCTATTTCATTGATTTCTGCTCTGATCTTTATGATTTCTCTTCTCCTGCTGGGCTTAGGGTTTCTTTCTTGTTCTTTCTCCAGCTCCTTTAGGTGTAGGGTTAGGTTGTGTACCTGAGACCTTTCTTGTTTCTTGAGAAAGGCTTGTACCGCTATATATTTTCCTCTCAGGACTGCCTTTGTTGTGTCCCACAGATTTTGAACCGTTGTATTTTCATTATCATTTGTTTCCATGATTTTTTTTCAATTCTTCTTTAATTTCCCGGTTGACCCATTCATTCTTTAGAAGGATACTGTTTAGTCTCCATGTATTTGGGTTCTTTCCAAACTTCCTTTTGTGGTTGATTTCTAGCTTTAGAGCATTGTGGTCTTAAAATATGCAGGGAATGATCCCAATCTTTTGATACCGGTTGAGTCCTGATTTAGGACCGAGGATGTGATCTATTCTGGAGAATGTTCCATGTGCACTAGAGAAGAATGTGTATTCTGTTGCTTTGGGATGAAATGTTCTGAATATATCTGTGATGTCCATCTGGTCCAGTGTGTCGTTTAAGGCCTTTATTTCCTTGCTGATCTTTTGCTTGGATGACCTGTCCATTTCAGTGAGGGGAGTGTTAAAGTCCCCTACTATTATTGTATTATTGTTGATGTGTTTCTTTGATTTTGTTATTAATTGGTTTATATAGTTGGCTGCTCCCACATTGGGGGCATAGATATTTAAAATTGTTAAATCTTCTTGTTGGACAGACCCTTTGAGTATGATATAGTGTCCTTCCTCATCTCTTATTATAGTCTTTGGCTTAAAATCTAATTGATCTGATATAAGGATTGCCACTCCTGCTTTCTTCTGATGTCCATTAGCATGGTAAATTCTTTTCCACCCCCTCACTTTAAATCTGGAGGTGTCTTCGGGCTTAAAATGTGTTTCTTGGAGGCAACATATAGATGGGTTTTGTTTTTTTTATCCATTCTGATACCCTGTGTCTTTTGACAGGGGCATTTAGCCCATTCACATTCAGGGTAACTATTGAGAGATATGAATTTAGTGCCATTGTATTGCCTGAAAGGTGACTGTTACTGTATATGGTCTCTGTTCCTTTCTGATCTACCACTTGTAGGCTCTCTCTTTGCTTAGAGGACCCCTTTCAATATTTCCTGTAGAGCTGGTTTGGTATTTGCAAATTCTTTCAGTTGTTGTTTGTCCTGGAAGCTTTTAATCTCTCCTTCTATTTTCAATGATAGCCTAGCTGGATATAGTATTCTTGGCTGCATGTTTTTCTCGTTTAGTGCTCTGAAAATATCATGCCAGCTCTTTCTGGCCTGCCAGGTCTCTGTGGATAAGTCAGCTGCCAATCTAATATTTTTACCATTGCATGTTACAGGCTTCTTTTCCCGGGCTGCTTTCAGGATTTTCTCTTTGTCACTGAGACTTGTAAATTTTACTATTAGGTGACGGGGTGTGGGCCTATTCTTATTGATTTTGAGGGGCGTTCTCTGAACCTCCTGAATTTTGATGCTCGTTCCCTTTGCCATATTGGGGAAATTCTCCCCAATAATTCTCTCCAGTATACCTTCTGCTCCCCTCTCACTTTCTTCTTCTTCTGGAATCCCAATTATTCTAATGTTGTTTCGTCTTATGGTGTCACTTATCTCTCGAATTCTCCCCTCGTGGTCCAGTAGCTGTTTGTCCCTCTTTTGCTCAGCTTCTTTATTCTCTGTCATTTGGTCTTCTATATCACTAATTCTTTCTTCTGCCTCATTTATCCTAGCAGTTAGAGCCTCCATTTTTGATTGCACCTCATTAATAGCTTTTTTGATTTCACCTTGGTTAGATTTTAGTTCTTTTATTTCTCCAGAAAGGGCTTTTATATCTCTCGAGAGGGTTTCTCTCATATCTTCCATGCCTTTTTCGAGCCCGGCTAGAACCTTGAGAATTGTCATTCTGAACTCTAGATCTGACATATTACCGATGTCTGTATTGATTAGGTCCCTAGCCTTCGGTACTGCCTCTTGTTCTTTTTTTTGTGTTGAATTTTTATGTCTTGTCATTTTGTCCAGATAAGAGTAAATGAAGGGGCAAGTAAAATACTAAAAGGGTGGCAACAACCCCAGGAAAATATGCTTTAACCAAATTAGAAGAGATCCAAAATCGTGAGTGGGGAGAAAGGGGATAAAAAGAGGTTCAAAAAGGAAGAAAGAAAAAAAAAAAACAAAAAGAAAAGAAAAAAAAAAAGAAAAGAAAAGAAAAGAATTTTTAAAAAAAGAAAACACCTAAGAAAAATGTAAAAAAGAAAAAATATATATATTAGATAAACTAGTAAAAAATCGTTAAAAAAGAAAAAGGTAACAGTTAAAAAAAAATTTTACCCGAAGGCGAGAAAAAAAAAAAAATGAAAAAGAAAAAATTAAATTAACTGCAAGACTAAAAAAAATCACAGGAAAAAAGCCATGAGTTCCGTGTTTGGCTTTCTCCTCCTCTGGAATTCTGCTGCTCTCCTTGGTATTGAAACCGCACTCCTTGGTAGGTGAACTTGGTCTCGGCTGGATTTCTTGTTGATCTTCTGGGGGAGGGGCCTGGTGTAGTGATTCTCAAGTGTCTTTGCCCCAGGCGGAATTACACCGCCCTTACCCGGGGCCAGGGTGAGTAATCCACTCGGGTTTGCTTTCAGGAGCTTTTGTTACCTGAGCGCTTTCCGTAGAGTTCCGGAGGACGGGAATACAAATGGCGGCCTCCTGGTCTCTGGCCCAGAGGAGCTGAGAGCCCAGGGCCCCACTCCTCAGTGCGCCCTCAGAGAACAGCGCCCAGTTACTCCCGTCTGCCTGACCTCCGGCCGCGCTCCGAGCTCACCGAGCCTGCGACCGGTTCAAGGTAACACCGAGCTGCGAGCTTACGGTCAGCTCTGTCTCTGTAGCCGGCTTTCCCGTTCCAATACCCGCAAGCTCTGCGACACTCAGACACCCCCGATCCTTCTGTGACCCTGCGGGACCTGAGGCCACGCTGACCCCGCGTGGGCTTCGCCCCGGTTTAGCCTCTGGAGCGATGTCCCTCAGCGGAACAGACTTTTAAAAGTCCTGATTTTGTGCACGGTTGCTCCGCTGCTTGCCGGGAGCCGGCCCCTCCCCCCGGGGTCTATCTTCCCGTCGCTTTGGATTCACTTCTCCGCCGGTCCTACCTTTCAGAAAGTGGTTGTTTTTCTGTTTCCAGAATTGCTGTTCTTCTTCTCTTCGATCTGCCGATGGATTTTCAGGTGTTTGCAATCTTTAGATAAGCTATCTAGCTGATCTCCGGCTAGCTGAAGCAGTCTCAGCTTGCTACTTCTCCGCCATCTTGACTCCTCCCTTGTTTAAGTTTTTTTTATTGGTAATTTAATCTCCTTACTAATAATCATTTATTCAGATTTTATTCAGATTTTTTTTTCATGATTTAGTCTTGGAAGATAATTTCCTTCTAGGAATTTATCCTTTTTTTTTTTCTAAATTGTCTGATTTTTCAGTCTGTAATTGTTCATGGTAGTCTCTTATAATCCTTTATATTTTTATGGTGACAGTTGTAATTTTTCATCTTTCATTTCTGTTTTGATTTGTCCAAATCCTCTTTTTTTTTCCTTAGTGAACAAGGTTTGTCAATTTTATCTTTTCAAAGAACAAGCTCTTACTTTTATTGATTTTTTTTCTATTGTATTTTTAGCCTATTTTATTTATGTTCCCTCTGGCCTTTGTTATTTCCTTCTTCTACTAATTTTAGGCTTTATTCATTTTTCTTTTCCTAGTTTCTAAAAGTGTCAAGTTAGATTGCCTTTTTGAGATTGTCTTGTTTTAAGGTAGACCTGTGTTGCTACAAACTCTGCTCTTAAAACCACTTTTGCTTCATCCTGCAGATTTTGGTATGTTGTATTTGCATTTTCACTGTATCAAAGTATCATTTGATTTCTCCTTGGATTTCCTTGTTGACCCATTGGTTTTTTAATAGTATGTTGTTTAATCACTAAAAATTTTTGATTTTCCCACTTTTCTTCATATAATAGATTTCTAATTTATACCACTGTGATCAGAAAATTGTTTGGTATGATTTCAGTCTTAGCTTACTGAGACTTGTTTTGTGGTTAAGCATGTGGTATGTCCTGAGGGATGTTCCAGGTACATTTGAAAAGAAAGTGCATTCTACTTCTTTGGGATGGAATGTTCTGTATGTCTGTTAAGTCCATGAGGTCAGATGTGTTATTTGAGGCCAATATTTATGTTTCCTTATTTACTTTCTGTCTGCATGATTTATCCGTTGATATAAATGAAGTATTAAAATCCTTTAATATTATTGTTTGTGGTCGATTTTTCCCTAGGTCTGTTAATATGTACTTTATATTATATATATTATATGTTTATATATACAATTGCTCCTGTGTTGGGTGCATAAATATTTACAAGTGTTATATGTTCTTGTTGGATTGACCCCTTTTCATTATGTAATATGCTTCTTTGTTTTTATTACACTCTTTGTTTTAAAGTCTCTTTTCTGATGTCCGTACGTATAGCTACACCCCACTTGTGTTTTCCCTTTGCATGAAACATCTTGTTCCGACCCTTTCCTTTCAGTCTGTGTTGTGTTCTTACACCCGATGTGTGTCACTTATGTGCAGCACACGGTTAGGTCTTGTTTTTTAATCCATTCACCGTGTGTCTTTTGCTTGGACAATTTAGTCCATTTTTAGTCCATGTACAGTAATAACTAATGGGTATGTACTGATAGGTATGAGACTGAGAAATGCCATTTTTTAACTGTTTTCTGGCTGTTCTATAGTTTCTCTCGATTCCTTTCTTTTCCTCTTTGTTCTTTTGTGATTTCATGACCTTCTGTTGTATTTTGCTGAAATTTCTTTCTCATTATTATTTCTATGCCTATTACAGGTTTTTGCTTTTTGGTTACCATGAGGCTTATATATAAGGAGAAACACACACACACACACACACACACACACACCAGTCTACTTTAAATTAATATCAAGTAAAGATTTAATACATTTTATTCCCCTCCCATTAATGTTTTTGATGCTATAGTTTACATTTTTTATGTCTCCCCTATCTAATTAGTTTTTTTCTACTTTTGTCTTATTTTAATCTCTGTACTAGCTAAATGATTATTCCACTCCCTTTCCTATATATTTACCTTGGCTAGTGAGATTTTTACTTTCTTATGTTTTCTTATTGGTAATTTAGTACTCTTTTTTTTTTTTAAACTGACGGCCATCCCTTTAAATTACTTATAGTACTGGTTTATTGGTGGTGAACTCCTTTAGCTTATGCTTGTCTAGAAAACTCATTGTCTCTCAGTACTCTTTGTAGAATATTCATGGTAGAGAATTCTTGGTTGGAAGCTTTTTCTTGTCAGCGCTTTGAATACTCATGTTTCTTTTTTCTGGCTTACAAAGTTTCTGCTGAGAAATCCTTTGATAACCTATGGTGTTTTCTGGTATGTAACGGGTTGTTTTCTTTTGCTTTTTAAAAGATTTTCTATTTTTCACTTTAACAGTTTAATTATAATGTGTGTTGTTGTAGATCCCTCTTGGTTCTTATTATTTGAAACTCCCTAGGCTTGTGGGAGCTGGGTGTCTGTTTTCTTCCCTGGATTAGGGAAGATTTTGGCCATCAATCCTGCAAATATATTTTCTGCCACTTTCTTTTTCTCCTCTCCTTCTGGGATTCCTGGAATGAGATATAACCGCATTTGCTGTTGTTCTATAAATCCCTCAAGTTATTGTCACTTTTTAAAATTTTTATTTCTTTTTGTACTTCGTTTGGGTGAGTTCCGTGGCCCCAAATTCCAGATCACCACCAGTCTGTCTTGTGCTTCATCTAATCTGCTGTTGAATCCCACCAGTGTATTTTTTAGTGCAGTTATGATTTTCTTTAACTCTGTCATTTCTCTTTGGTGTTTTCTTATATTTTCTGTATCTTTACTGAAGTTCTCTCAGCATTCAACCATCCTTCTCCCAACCTCAGTGGACATCTTTATGACAATTACTTTGGACCCTCTATCAAGTAAATTACTTACCTCCATTTCATTGAAGTTTTTTATTCCCCTGGGGTTTTATCATGTTCTTTTATTTGTAACATGTTCTCATTTCCTCATTTTGGTTGAGTCTGTGTTCATTTCTCTGTATTAGGCAAAATAGCTATCTTTCCCATTCCTGAACAGGTGGCCTTGTGTGGGAGATGTAACTTATTGTTTAATCTTTGTCTTGATTGTCTTTCAAACCATCTCCCTGATTGGTTCAGAACCCTTGGGATCTGTCCACTTGTACATAACAAGCTGGCATTCAAGATATATCCTTTGTGTGGGCTGCACGCACCTGCTGGCCGTGGGACACCACAAAGGCAGGGAGTAGGCACGGTGTTTGCCTCCTGTCTCCTGAAGGTATGTATGAGTGGTGGGGGTAAGGTGCTCACTTACTGTCTTGGGTGGGACTGTTGAGGCAGTGTGGTGGGGTGGGGTGCTTGGGACTGTGGAAATAGGACATGAGGATATTGTGCTCACTATTTGCCTCTGGCAGGGCCATGGCCCTGTGCGTGGGGGCAGGCACTAGTTGGAGAGAATGATAGTACAAAAATTGTACTTAGCAGTGTCAGCACTAGCCAGGTAAAGGAAGAGCATAAAAATGGTGCTCACCAGCACCTCTGTCCCTGAATAGTAATACAAGAGACTTTTTTTGCAGCCTCTTTAAGATTAGTAAGTGAATCGGGGCGCCTGGGTGGCTCAGTGGGTTAAAGCCTCTGCCTTCGGCTCAGGTCATGATCCCAGAGTCCTGGGATTGAGTCCTGCATCGGACTTTCTGCTCAACAGGGAGCCTGCTTCCTCCTCTCTCTCTCTGCCTGCCTCTCTGCTTACTTGTGATCTCCGTCTGTCAAATAAATAAATAAAATCTTAAAAAAAAAAAAGATTAGTAAGTGAATCTCGTGCACATATGATTTAGATTCTTCAAACTACTGCAGTTGCTCTGGGTCTTGGGGATAGTGAACCTCTGTGTGATCTTTCAAGAGCAGAATCTCAATTCTCTACAGTCTTGTGGTTCTCCTGGATGTGAGCCCAGTTGCCTTCAAAGCCAAACATTTTGGGGGCTTGTCTTTGTGATCCACCTTTGAAGGCCTGGTGTGTCTACTGTGGAACAGAAACCCCTTGTTCCAAAGAGAGAAGTTCCATATTTGTAGATCCCTCACACTGGTGGGTTACTGTGCCAGGAGTGCGGTTTTGGTGAAGTGATGTCTGTGCCTCTTCTCTCTGTCTTGATGAGGCCCTTTTACCCTCTTTTGTGGAGTAGTCACTCAGGTGGTTCTCAGAATTTTTTCTATATGTAGCTGTAGATTTGTTGTGTCTATGGCAGGAGGTTATTTCAGGATCTTCCTCTGCCACCATTTTGAACCACCTCCCCAATGATGATTTATTGAACTCCTACTTTGCATGTCAGTTTCTACTATAGGCACTGGGGAAACAGAAGGATACAAAACAGGCCCTGCTCTCACAGAGCTTTGCATTCAGTGTGAGACTTTGACCACAGCTTTGACCTCTCTGGTGCTTAGTTGCCATCTGCTTTAATGTGAGCCTTCTGTTGTTTCCTGATGCATAGGACTTGCTTCACCAGTTTTTAGGTTTTCTTTTAGGAAGTTTTTCCATATGTAGTTGCACATTTGGTGTATCTATGGGAGGAGGTAAGTTAAGGATTCTTGTACATGGCCTTCTTGAACTGGATCCCCTCTCACACTTTTATATGTACTGTTCCTCACTTTGAATTGCCCTTGGATCTGTGGGTTGGTTATTGTTCACAGTATTTTCCTAAAAACTAGAAAGACCAATTAGCCAAGAAGGTTTGGCAGGTTTTCCACTGTTTTGTGGCTATGACCCAAACATCAAACTGAGGATATAAGTCAGCATGGAAATAGAAAAATTGGAATTTTCTATCAGCACTAAATATTCAAGAAAACACATTTATCGGTTCAAACCAATTTGTGACCAGGTTGTTTCTTCTTCATGTTGGATATTGCACAAGCAATTGAACTGAATGAAATGCAGTTCTTTACTGCTCACTTAGCATAAATTATTGTTTGTACTGGTAAATTGAGACGCTATTTGTGAAGGGACTTTAATTTTGACATCTTTATTGCCTTTTCAAAGAAAGTTCATTTCAATATATGTGTGCATTAGCTACTTTTTAAATGTTTTCAGTGACTCTGACTGCATATATAAGCATACACTGCTGTTTCTTACATGCTTTATTTAGACTGCATGCATAGTACAATAGAGTAGTCAGTAGAGTAGTGATGTAGAAATCCATTTGCTTGTAATACAGAGAACAGTTTAGTATGCTAGAAATTATATTGTATAATCTTGCCATGCCATATCACTGAGATTTCAATTTATATTACTATAGTAGTTTATTTCAGATAAATTAAAAATTCCAATGTAATATTTTCATGATAAATGTTCACATTAAAGATTTCATGATTGGTACATAGCCTAGCAGCACAAATGTTATAGGTTATTTTCAAGCTATCACTAACCTAATTAACATATTTTCTGAAGTCCTGTGCAAATTTTTTGAGACAGTTATATGCTTTTCTTTTAGTATCACATCTTATTCCATAAGTGATTTGAAGAAGTATATATATAATTTGTACTAAAGTATATACACATACACATATATACATTCCTATATGTATATAGAGAGAGGGTATGGGGAGGAGAAAGAAAGAGAGAGACAGTGTGTGTGTGTGTGTGTGTATGCCTGTGTGTGTATCTTCAACGAAGGGTATAGGGACCCAAGTTTCTAGGGACCCAATTTACTGCTGTCCATTTAAGGCAATTATTCACAGTCTTCAGTCTTCCTGATCCAAGATGGTGGTAGTGAGATGGTTGGAAAGACAGTGAAAACGATTGATGAAGATGTAGAGAAAATTATGAACCATTTTTGGAAGTTGCCATAGCGTACTTGGGGTGATACTGGCAAGAATCTAGTCCCATGATGACGCTAAGGATTTCTGGGAGTAGCTCTGTATCCAGCTAGAAAGTACATCAGTAGCAGAAGACAGATATGTGGGACAAACTGCAGAACAATGCTATGAAATAATATGCTGTGGAGTGAGAGTTAGAATAGGAAAATCATGTCATAACATATTGCACAGCATCTACAGACAGACCAGAAATATTATAAGCCTCTTATTGACCAAAGGGAAAATAAAATTATGATAAGATATAATAATATCCATAGCCATAATCAATAATAAGTTCAATAGACACAGAGCTTCCCTTAGTTCAGGACCTGATAGTGTTTACTACCAGTATACATTCAGCATTCCCCACAGTAGATATGATAGGTGACTTTAATGTTTCAGGTGTTTAATGTTTCTCAGAGTATTCCAACGGGTAATTCATCAATGGCAACGCCAGAAGAATAAGAAATAAGACAATGGTATCCACAGATATAGGATGGTATAGTTTGATCTAGTATAATGTTTATTACAGAGGAAGAATTTCTCTGTGATGGTGAGGGATGAGGGCTTTGGGAAAAGAAAAGGTTGTAATCATAGAGAAGTATATTGAACTTTATGGTAATAGTCTTAACTGTGTTGACAAACCAATATAACCTGCAAAACCTTGTCAAAATGGCAGACATTCAGCCACACTGTCCCTGTTCTCATATCCTGCTATTTTGCTGGAAGACCTCAGGCCTAGCCTAGCTGCCTGTATTTTTTTTTAAGATTTTATTTATTTATTTTGACAGAGAGAGAGAGATGACAACTAGGCAGAAAGGCAGGCAGAGAGAGAGGGGGGAAGCAGGCTCCCTGATGAGCAGAGAGCCTGATGCAGGGCTCAATCCCAGGACTCCAAGATCATGACCTGAGCTGAAGGCAGAGACATAATCCACTGAGCCACCCAGGTGCCCCACTACCTGTATTTTTTAAAGGATACATTGGTCATTTTGATAGTTGATGTGGTTGAGAACCCTTGGTATAGATGTCAGAAGTTTTATTTCCTTATTATAAGAAGGCATAGAAACCAATTCCTTGAATGCCATCAACTACCCAAACTCAACCAATATGAAATAGAAAACCTGAAAATCTGTCCTATAACCATAAAAGAACTTGAGTTAATAATTATAAAGCTCCCTAAAATGAAATCTTCAGGCTCTGATGGCTTCACTGGAAAATTCTTCAAAGCACCTAAAGAAGATCTCTTTCTTTTCTCTGTCCTCATGTCCTTCAAATTATAAGTGTTAAATATTTTATTTCCTCCAACTCCTACCCCAAATTAATTTGGATTAAGGATTCTATGGTTAGTATAAGGATTTTCAAGTCATATTACACCAAGTTTCTGCTTCTCCGAGGGGCCCCTCAAAAAGCGATTACATGTGGTGGCAAAAGAATGTTGCGAGAGAGATCTCCAGACACCATAACCTTACTTTCCCTACGGCAGCATGGTGGATATTCTTTGATGTTGGGCCGTATTCGAACAATTGAGAATAAAAAGATTTTAAAGCCAAGAGGTTGATATATTATCCTATTCAAGTGACGTTATTTTAAAAGGGAAGAATTCATTTTGTTCTTATGAAGAGACTCTACTAATTTGATTTATCAGGGAAAAAAAAAAACTAAATAGGAATAGCAGAGGGACTCTCTTTTCAAATTTTATTAAGTGGAAGGGGAAGATAGACATGGTAAGATAAATAAAACATGTTCTGCAATTCTTGCAATGTGATTCTCTGTTAGTACAAAATAGTTGAAAAATACAACATAGTGTCAAATAGGTTAAGGCATAAACAAAACTAGGCAAAATGAGTTCAAAACAATTATTCAAGCTTTTTTTGCCATCTCTATATAACTTGTTCATTAATGTTTATAAAATGGAGAGAAAGCTGAGGGAGGGCCATTTCAAAAATGAAAAGTGTTTGAAACAATAAGGAAAAATTAAAAAAAATATTGATTTCTTAGCCATTAAGTAAAAATTAACACGTCTATATTCATGAAGGAAAGAGTGTTTACTGAGACACATGTCATGCCCTTCAGCAAGCAGCAATATGCGTAGTATTTAAGAATATGGACTTTCAAACCAGTTACCTAGGTTTGTCTCTCAGCTGGCCTTACTACCTCTGTGGCATTGAACAAGGTACTTGATTCTCTCTTCATAAGATTTTTCACCTGTAACATGGGGTGACTCAGCAAGTCAACCCCATAGTGTTGTGAAGCTTGAATAAGATCTATAAAGCAATTATAAGAGTGACTGGCAATTGGTCAATTCTTTGTCAGTATTAGTCATGATTATTGTTCTGTTATTGTTGCTAATAATTACCATTCATCACTTGACCATTGATGACTTAGGGCCAGGTTTGTTACTGTGAGCATTTATGTTCAAAGAAAATACCAGGTATAGTGTAAATGTGATTTCAGGGAATAGTAGGTTATGATTTCTGAGTATTTTTTTATTACTGCCAGCAATCTATAGACAAATTAATAAGTTCAAAGTTGATAAAATTGACATGTAATTTCTTGTGACTAGATTTTTAAATACTCCTTGAGCAATGATTTACTCAGTTTTATGATATAAGTGACAATTGCCAGCAATAAAATCCCAGTACAACTTAATTCACTCTTTTCCCCATTTTGTCAACCTAAGAATCATCAGGAATTTCAGGATAAAAGTAAAATTGATATACAGATTTTAAAACTTAATAGAACTCATTGACACTATCCTTCCGTACCAACTGTTACATACCTCATTAGAAAACAGAAGTCATTTAGCTTTTTGAGTGCATATAATTTTTTTCGCACTAAAATGAAAATTTCTGGAAACCAGGTACTAGATTTTATGGTGTATGGAAGTCATCTCTGTATCTTGAACTCAAATTACACTGAAGCTTTAATAATACATATTAAATTAATGATGAGAGACATTTAATAGTTTTGAATTTCACAAAGCCCCATTGGAGATGAAACACTTCTCCATGATGATTTACCAGATGTATTTTATAATGATCTGTATGGTGAGATACAATCTACCAGTAGAAGTGGATTTGCTGGATGGAAAGGTGTTTTCTAGGCTCGCTTTATGCCACCTTACCAGCAGATGCTCTCCAATTCAAATAGTATTTCTATAGCTGCCATGGGAAGGAGTCCTGACTCCCGGAGGCAAAGGGATAAGGGAAAAGAGAACCCGCAGTGTTCTGGTGTAGTTGGAAGAACGCGGAGCCTGTCACCGGATGTATAATCTGGCTCCTGCTCGGCTATGTTCAGTTTTTTTCCCCTGCATCTATGGAAAAGACTTTGTGCTTTTCTCCCCATTATTTTGCCTATATGGCTATTTATATTAATATTTAGACAAACCCTATGCATCTTGGCTTAAACATTTTCACTCTTATATCTTCTCTGTCACTGGATTTTATTCACTAGTTTACCAAAAAATATTGTCTGCCTTCATGAGCAATGTTGATCTATCATTTTGGGGGTATTACAGTAACACTAACTTCATAAAATGTGTTTCCTCTGCTTTTTGATTGAAGAGTGCATAATTGGATTGGTAGTCTTTTTCCTCAAAAGTGTGGGATGATTGATCAGCCAAATTTTGTCCTAGAGTCTCCTTTGTGGGAAGGTGTTAATTACGGATTTTATTCATTTAATTCATACAGAGCTATCCACCATTTTTGTTACTAATTGAGTTAGATTTGGCAGTTTGTTTGAAGGAATTTATTTCACCAAAATTGTCGAATTCGTTGTTTTAAACTTTTCATAAAAGATAAACTATTATGTTTTTAATGTCTGCACACGTCTTGATATCCCTCCTTTTCATTTCTCATGTTGGTAATCTGCATCTCATGTTTATTTTTTCAGTTAGTGTCAATGGAGAAGACTATCAATTTTACTGATATTTTCAAAGAAACAGCTTCGAGTTTCACTCATCTTTTTCATCCTTTTGTTTTGCCTTTCCCTGGACTCTCCTCTTTATTATTTCCTTCCTTTACTTTCTGTGACTTAAGATGGCTTTTTGTAGCTTCTTTAAATAGAAACTTAGGACAATGGATTTTAGACCTTTTAGGATTTTCTAATATAGGCTTTAAAGCTATGTATTCACCTGTTCTGCTTTAGCTACATCCCATCAATTCTGATACACTGTTTTCATTCAAATATATTCTAATTCAAATATATTCTAGTTACTTGTGTGTTTCTTTTTTGAACCATGGCTTATATAAAGGTGTGTTGTTTGGCTTCAAATACTGGGTGGATTTTCCAGATATCCATTTGTCTCCTGATTTCTAATTTGATTTTGTTGTGCTAAAACAACATACTCTGTCTGATTTCGTTTCTTTAAATTTTTTATGGCCCTGCATATGGTCCATCTTGGTGACCATTCTATATCCCCTTGAAAATAATGTATATTCTGTTCTTGTTTGGTGTGTGTTCTATGAATGTTAAGTAGGCCGATTTGCTTGCTAGTGAGTTCAAATCTTTCGTATATTTAAACTGTTTCTATCAATACTGGAAGATCAGTGGTGATATTCCCAACTAAAATTGTGATTTGCCTATTTCTCCTTTTGGTTTTGTTCCATTTTTGCTTTTTGTAATGAGGTGCATATACACTTAGGATTGTTACGTTTTCTTGCTTAAATGAGCCTTCATCATTGTAAAATGTCCATCTTTATGCTTGGAGGTATTTCTCACCTTGAATTCTACTTGTTCTCTCTACTCTGATGGGGTTGATTGTAGTATCTCCCACATCTCTGGGGGTTAAGGGATTTGTTTTGCTTTTTGCTTAGTCTTTTTTTTTAATGAATTTTAAAGTTTATTTTACACAATTTTTAATCCCTGCCTCTTTTGGAAAATATACACTTTAATTTAGATTTTACCTTAGAACTTTAATTTATATATATAGTGTTTAATGCACTTGTTATCTTTATCATCCTCCTGGATATTACCTAAAATTTAAGATAATTTAACTTCAGCTTCCCTTCTAATCACTTCTATGAAGTTGTAAGTGCTTTATTTCTATTTAGATATTTTACATCAAAAGTTGACTTCACTGCTGTCATTATTTTGTAATAGTTACCCTTCTTACAGCATTTGTTTACTTCGCATTTCTTCTAACATCTCAGATTTTCTTTCTAGGATCATTTGGCTTCTCCCTGGAGAACATTTTCTAGCATTCCTTTTTCAGGGGTCTTTGGAGGATAAACTTAGATTTTAGTTCAACTGAAAATGTCTAATAATAAACCTTTACTTTTGATGGCAGTGTCGGGAGCATGGATATGCCTTTCATATATATATGCTATATATATATAGCATGCATATATATATATATATATATATATATATATATATATGCTATTCATATAATAGGCATAGATTAACCATTGCTTTCTCTCAGAGTTTGAAGATGTATGTTATTCCCCTCTTCTCAAGATTCTGTTGTTGTTATTGATAATTCACTGTATTATTACTCGTTAAGTCCTTTTAAGGTCTTCCATCTGTAGGGGTGTTCCGCAGTTTCACGAGGGCGTGTTTGACACTGAATGTCGTCTTAGTTATTCTCATTTAGCTCTTCTTTCCTTCTGGAGTTTAGATTAGCTGTAGCCAGGCTTTCTCACTCTATCACTTTCTCTCTCAAACTGAGTGTTGTATTTCCATTTTCTTGTTTCATTCTAGGTGATTGCTTCAGATTTGTATTCCTATCTAATTTTTATTTCACCTGGATTTAACCTTCTGCTATTCTTTTTATTGTAATTTAAATTCAGATTTTATAAATTTTTTTGAAATGTTTTCTCGACATTTGGGATAGTGTCGTGTTTCTACTCTCTTTTATTTTTAAACTTATGAAATGAATTTGTTTTGTATTCTGTTTTTAGTAGCATCTATTTCGTGGTGTTTGTGAGCTTGTTTCAGATGGTTGGTGACTGCTTCTACTCACACTGACTTATGATATGTTTTGAATCTTGATAGTGAGCTCATACTTGTTAGAAGGTGACTTGTGTGATCTCTTTTTGGCTAAAGTTAAGTGTCTGTTCCTCCCAGCAGGTATAGTTTTGCTCCAGTCAAGCACCTGTTGTCAGCACAGGGATAGTTGTATTTTCAAATTCAGTTTTCAGCTTGGTCTAAAGGGCTGATCAGATAGTGTGGACTGGTAAAAATACCTGTGTAATATACAGCTAATACCAATAAACTGTCAAGGAATTTTACTTTAAGTAAATTTTACTTTACTCTAAGATCTAAGGTCAAGATACACAATGATTTTTTTATGATGACTTTTGAAAAAAATAATTTATTCTTTGGAATAGTGTTCTTCTTGGCCCCAGTTTTATGTGCATTTGTCTGTTTTATAGCTCCCTGCAACTTCAAAGGTCCAAAGTTGACTCTAGTCTTCACTATAAAACCTTAGGCTGAAGCTTCCCAGCTGGTATTCTTGGTATATGGGTGTATTGTAATTGGCTTAGAGTGTACTGAGTCACTGATCCCCTCAACTCTCAAGTCAGCCAGAATTGGGCTGGGTATTTTAATCCACTTTGGCTGCTGTAACAAAATACCATAAAGTGGGTGGCTCAAACAACAAACATGTATTGCTCATATTACTAGAGGTTAGAATTACCAGATCAGGGTCCCAGCATGGTCAGATTTTGGTGAGAGCCCTCTTCTTAGTTTTTAAACAGCTATCATCTTTCTGTGTTTTCACATAGCTGAAAGAGAACTAGCTAGCACTCTGAGTTCTTTATAGGACCTAAATACTATTGGTAAAGTCTCTGCTCCCATGACCCAATTACTTCCCAGAGGCCCCACCTCCAAATACCATTGCCCTGGACTAGGGCTTTAGCATATGAATTTTGGATGGTCAGGAACATTCAGTCTACTGCACTGGGCAAGCCAGGGCAGCCAGGCTGATTGCTTCTGTTAGTAAGCAGACCAACCATTTGTCACAGCAAACAAATAATATTAATTTTTGCATGAGTCATGAGGTGAGAAAGTTGGGAAACATGGCTTTACCGCGCATGGTTCTCTGTTACTTCCTCATTGTATTTAGCAGTGTCACTGCAGGATTTTCTTCAGAATCTGCAACCATAGGTATTCAAACAGGGGTTCCTATACTCAAAAATGAGCATAGAGCTAAGAACAAGCTACTTATGTTATAAATGGCCAACACCTGAAAAAGTACTCCACATCACTTGGCATCAGGGAAATACAAATCAAAATCACAATGAGATACCACTTCACACCAGCCAGAATGGCTAAAATTAATAAGTCAGGAAACATCAAATGTTGGGAAGGATGCAGAAAAAGGAGAACCCTCCTACAGTGTTGGTAGGGATGCAAGCTGGTGCTGCCACTCTGGAGAACAGTATGGAGGTTCTTCAAGAAGCTAAAAAGAGCACTAGCTACCCTAGAACCCAGCAATTGCACTGCTAAGTACTTACCCCAAAGATACAAATATAGTGATCTGAAGGGGTACCTGCACTCCAGTGTTTAATTAGAAGTGTCCTCAGTAGCCAAACTATGGAAAGAACCTAGATGTCCTTCAACAGATGAATGGATAAAGAAGATGTGGTATTTGTATGTATGTATGTATATATATATATGTATGTGTATGTGTGTAATATCCCATAGCGTGTATGTATGTGTATGTATTTGTAGGTATATGTGTGTGTGAATGGATAAAGGAGATGTGGTATTTGTATGTATGTGTATATATACACACATAAACACACTCACACATACATACATGCTATGGGATATTGTGCAGCCATCAGAAAGGATGAGATCTTACCATTTACATCAATGTGGATGGAACTGGAGGATATTATGCTGAGCGAAAGAAGGCAATCAGAGAAAGACAATTATCATATGCTTTCACTCATATGAGGAATATAAGAAATTGCAGAGAGGATCATAGTGGAAAGAAGGGAAAATGGAATGGGAAGAAATCAGAGAGGGAGGGAGACAAGCCTGGAGAGACTTTTTAAAAAATATTTTATTTATTTGACAGAGAGTTAGAGAGCACAAGTAAGCAGAGCGTCAGGGAGAAGGGGAGAGAGAGAAGCAGGCTCTCCGCCGAGCAGAGAGCCTGATGTTGGGCTCGATACCAGGACCCTGGAATCATGACTTGAGCTGAAGGCAGCCCAACCAACTGAGCCACCCGGGTGCCCCAAGCCTGGAGAGACTCTTAACTCTAGGAAAAAAACTGAGGGTTGCCACAGGGGAGGTTGGTAGAGTGATGGGGTAGCTGGGTGATGGGCCTTAAGGAGGACACATTATGCAATGGGCATTGCACGTTACATGCATCTGATGAATTATTGAACTTTATATCTGAAAATAATGATTTTCTACATGTTGGCTAATTGAATTTAAATTAAAAAAAGAATAATTTACTTATGTCTCTTCTTTTTTACATTTACATTTACATTTACATGTACTTTTTACATTATGTATTTTCTATATTGGTTATTTTCATTGTTCATATCTCCGCGAATTGAAATTAAATTAGTGTGGCTTTTTATTTTATTTTTTATTTTTTTATTTTTTTTTGCATTTTTTTTAAATTTTTTATTTTTTATAAACATATATTTTTATCCCCAGGGGTACAGGTCTGTGAATCACCAGGTTTACACACTTCAAAGCACTCACCAAAGCACATACCCTCCCCAATGTCCATAATCCCACCCCCTTCTCCCAAACCCCCTCCCCCCAGCAACCCTCAGTTTGTTTTGTGAGATTAAGAGTCACTTATGGTTTGTCTCCCTCCCAATCCCATCTTGTTTCATTGATTCTTCTCGTACCCACTTAAGCCCCCATGTTGCATCACCACTTCCTCATATCAGGGAGATCATATGATAGTTGTCTTTCTCTGCTTGACTTATTTCGCTAAGCATGATACGCTCTAGTTCCATCCATGTTGTCGCAAATGGCAAGATTTCATTTCTTTTGATGGCTGCATAGTATTCCATTGTGTATATATACCACATCTTCTTGATCCATTCATCTGTTGATGGACATCTAGGTTCTTTCCATAGTTTGGCTATTGTGGACATTGCTGCTATAAACATTCGGGTGCATGTGCCCCTTTGGATCACTACATTTGTATCTTTAGGGTAAATACCCAATAGTGCAATTGCTGGGTCATAGGGCAGTTCTATTTTCAACATTTTGAGGAACCTCCATGCTGTTTTCCAGAGTGGCTGCACCAGCTTGCATTCCCACCAACAGTGTAGGAGGGTTCCCCTTTCTCCGCATCCTCGCCAGCATCTGTCATTTCCTGACTTGTTTATTTTAGCCATTCTAACTGGTGTGAGGTAATATCTCATTGTGGTTTTGATTTGTATTTCCCTGATGCCGAGTGATATGGAGCACTTTTTCATGTGTCTGTTGGCCATCTGGATGTCTTCTTTGCAGAAATGTCTGTTCATGTCCTCTGCCCATTTCTTGATTGGATTATTTGTTCTTTGGGTGTTGATCAGGAAGGGATGCTGTACTTTGTCAAATGCTTTTTCAGCATCTATTGAGAGTACCATATGGTTCTTGTTCTTTCTTTTATTGATGTGTTGTATCACATTGAGTGATTTGCGGATGTTGAACCAACCTTGCAGCCCTGGAATAAATCCCACTTGGTCGTGGTGAATAATCCTTTTAATGTACTGTTGAATCCTATTGGCTAGTATTTTGTTGAGTATTTTCGCATCTGTGTTCATCAAGGATATTGGTCTATAGCTCTCTTTTTTGATGGGATCCTTGTCTGGTTTTGGGATCAAGGTGATGCTGGCCTCATAAAATGAGTTTGGAAGTTTTCCTTCCATTTCTATTTTTTGGAAGAGTTTCAGGAGAATAGGAATTAGTTCTTCTTTAAATGTTTGGTAGAATTCCCCCGGGAAGCCGTCTGGCCCTGGGCTTTTGTTTGTTTGGAGATTTTTGATGACTGTTTCAATCTCCTTACTGGTTATGGGTCTGTTCAGGCTTTCTATTTCTTCCTGGTTCAGTTGTGGTAGTTTATATGTTTCTAGGATAGTGTGGCTTTTTAATGTACAAATAATACCATTCCAAAAGATTAAATTCTCAGCCTAAGGAGCATAGTATTTACTTAAAAATTTAAAAAGAAAACAACTGTGGAGCTTTTTCTAAAAGACTAGAAAAGTAAATAATATGAAAAGCATTTTGTAAACCTAATTTTGATCATGAGAATATGGTGGTCACATCCCAGTAAGTAGGATGCCCTAGGTTAATGAAAATTAAACATTTCTTACCACCATACTACATTACTTTCTGGTTCAACAGTTTTCAAACTCATACGGAGTAAAACAGTGATTCATCAGTTTGCTTAGGGAAGTATACTAACCTGAGATTATGACTGAACATTTATCTCCTGATTGAAGATATAGAACAAAATACCATTTTGACTGAGACACAAGTGACTTGAGAAATTACCTAGCAAAATCTTGCACTTCAGAGATAATAAAATTGCGTCCTATGGCACTTAAATGATTTTTCCAAGATTACACATCTAGTTAATAGTGAATCTGTGACCAAAACTCACAAGGCTTCTGATTCCATCTTTAGCATTGAAACACTCTTCATTCATTCACTCTTTCATTCATTTATTCCTTCCAAAGCATTTTGGCATATATAATGTGTTAGGGACTAGGGTAATTAAAATAATGAAATTCAGCATGTTTAGTGAAGCAGTAGTTGTGTTGTCAGTATAGTAGGGGACCTCAGAGAATGAAGATGCACTTAGTACCTATTAGGAATAAAGTTGTCCATAAACAGGTGATATTTAAACTGAAACTCAAAGCATGGGCAATGAAAAGTGAAGGAGACCGTGCCACAGTGAAAGGAATGCTCAGAGAGGTGGATGCAGAAAGGGAAGGTGGTTAGCTATTGGCAGGACTCCGCATGTTTGTCCTTAGACATGGGAATGATCATGTGGATGCAACTGAAACAGGCCTTGAATGCCATGTTAAAGAGCATGAATATTCACGTTGGGGTTTGATGGAGCTCATTAACTCTTGGATATTGTAAGGCTTTTTAGGACCTTGGGGGTGATGTAATTCATTTGTTAATTAGAAAAATAATAGAGGCTGAGGACATGTAGGAGGAAGGGAATTAGGAGGAAGGGAAAGCTAGCACAGTATTCCAAATGAAAGATAAGGAGTTTGTGCATCGAGACAGTGTGTTAGGATAGAGAGACATATTTGAGAAGTGTTGTGTAGAGATAACACAGATTGGGGACCATGGACAAAAGAGGATTGGCCATAAGGAACCTATAATTTTTCTTTGGCCCCTTTGTATAACTTAACAGGTGACCTTTGGGATCAGAGGTACAGGGAATTCTAGACATGTTGAATATTAGCTATTCAAGTGATATTCGGGTAGAAAATATGCAAGTGGTTATGTTTAGGGAGTCTGAAGCACAGGAAAGCAAAGGTTAATGCAAACTTTGCTTTGACTAAGGGTTCAGCAGCATATTGAGACCATAAGTGAGAGAATGAGTTTATTGATGATAAAAGTTTAGATTAAAAGGGCTAGAGATGGTTCATCATAGTTTGGCTTTTATTGTCAAGGATCCCTTTTCCACTCCAGTGGGATTGTTTGAGGTTTCATAATGTTATAGAGAGTATGGAGAACTTAGGCCTTGTGATAATTGGGTGTCACCTATATAGCCAGTGACATTACTTCAGATTTTGACCCTGAGTGTATATAGAAGAAACGTACTCTGTGATTGGTAGATATACTCTACCACAGCATCAGTCATTTACTATCCGTTTGCTCTTCAAGCACTAGGCCAGTTCTTTCTTGCTTAAACACCTTGCACAGCCCCCAGAAGGTCTTACACACGACCACATATGGCCTATACGCATCAGTCATTTCTTAGAGAGCAAGGTCATTACCTTGCCCCTTGTGAATTTCATGGTCTGTGAGTCTTCTAGTTCTTTGGAAAAGACTCTCTGTGGCAAATGTCTAACATTCAGTTCTGAATCAGCTGCCACCAAACTGTCTTGTGCTAGCTATTTCTATCTTGTTGCCTAAGTCCTGTATAATTTAGGTTACTTAGAATATTATATTGCACAATATAATGTACCAGATTTCTTATGGCCTTCATCTCTGTGTACTGCGCAAATGATTTTCTTCATTTTGTCCCTATACATTTATTCATGACTCATAAAATCGTTATCTATTACTTAGGGTATGAACCCAAAAAGGCCTTCCCTATTGTATTTCTTGTAAGGGGAACCCTCACTGCATGATTTTTACTTGAGGGGTAGGGGTTTTTAACAATGGTGCTTGACATTTTTTAATAATTTGGGAAGAATCTTTCTGCCTTTTTTTTTTCTTTCCTGTCCACTTGTGAATGGGCCTTTCTGATTTACTGAGTTCGCAGCAAGAAAAAAAATGCATATGTAAATTTATATTATAGTGACAAATAGGATATGTGACAACTTTGTTATCATAGAATTATCATATGTGATAACTTTGTTATCATAGAATTTCTATGGCTATACAAATTGTAGAATTATAATTTCCTATTTTTAAAAATGTCTTTTAATACCAAAACTGACTATTATCTAGTAGTTTTTCTACTGCCAATCATTTGAAAAAAAAAAAAAAATCAAGGGACCATAAAGTAGAAGATATCTAGGAAAAGAAGAAATAGTTGCAACTCCACTTGTTGTTTGGTTTAATTTTCCTTTATAGAATCTATTTCAGGACTCCTGGGTGGCTCAGTTAGTTAAGCATCTGCCTTTGGCTCAAGTCTTGATCTCAGCGTCCTGGGAGCCCCATGTCAGGCTCCCAGGGAACCTGCTTCTCCCTCTCCCTCTCCCTCTGCCTTTCCCCTCAGCTCGTGCTCGCTCATTTTCTCTCCCCTCTGCAAGTAAATAAATAAAATCTTAAGGAATCTATTTCATTTTTATCTCAAGAGTTAATGTACATGAAATCAGAGTTAATGGAAGAAATAGCATCATATACATATTAGGAATTGTAGCCATTTTATCTTAGTAAAATATTCATAAAAATATAATATAGATTATACCATGACTGCTACTTTCATACTATTACATTAAAGATGGAAGATATGCAAATGTCATTTACATATTTTCCTAGAAGATGAATGCACCTAGTCTGGAGGACAGAATGCCGAACAAATTCTTGCATTAAATTTCATTTCACAGGAATCAGTTAAGTTACTGGACCGATTGCAGGCACATTAGCCAAATGTTTTATCTCTAAGTATCTCTCCTTATGGATATATAGTATATCTTATTTTCAGTAATTTTCATTATTGCCTCAGTTAAAAATAGGGTTATTATTAATGTTATGAAGCAGAAGGAAGTATAAGCACTTAGGGAAGAAAGATATTTCCAACTGAATGAACTTTTAACTGAATTTTCTGATAGCTGGTATCTATTAAAACATGATCACAAATGCTATAAAACTTGTATGTGTATATATTCAGGTGTGTGTCTCTTTTGAGAAATAGCTTATAGATTATTGAACTTGAAAACATTGCCCTTAAGGTCAAGAATGTATCTTTTCTGTCAAATGCCTCCTGACTTTAACAATTAAGGAAAATAATTTAAGAGTCTTAGATCTCACAGCATTAAAAAAAATTCCAAATAACTAAATATAGTTTTCACAATGCACTGTTTTGATACTTTTATTCTAAGTAACTGTAAAAATAAATGAAAATTTGATGTTCAGAATAGGCCTAATTGACTTGTACAATAATATGATATATATATGACATCAGATACTATTTGACAGATGTAAGTGTGTGTGTGTCTGTCTGAGAGATGGAGATAGGAAGAGAGTGTAAAGAAGTGTTGGTGTAAAGTCTGAATGTCTTTATTCTTGGCTTATCTGCTAAGGTTTACATGATTACAACTTAGGTGACATTTTCTTATTTATGTCTCTTAATTTTAATTACTCTCTGATTTTTATAATGTGGTTTCATTTGTCTTATTTGAGTTTGTATAAGATAGGATTGAGGAGGTAGTAACCTGGAATTTTCACATGCTGTGTAATTCAGGTAAGAATTAGAATTTTTTTTTCTCCTGGGAATGTTGTGCTTTCTATAAACTTCCCTGGTCTGCTGTGGGAATCCTTATAAAGTCAGGGGACCCTCAACCTCATTTCTCCAGACTGTTCAGGGAGTAGGTCCCTTTGGTACATTTGAATGTCTAAGAGTCATGTGGCTTGTATGATGAGATTCTATGAGGACTTTCAGTGTTTCTCCAAAAATTAAAAGAATGTATACTATGTCTTCAATAATTAGATTCTTACCACATTTGAGAAACAAACTTGTTTATGGGACCTAACACATATTTCTAAATCTTTTGGCAACAATTACTCATAGCAGAAATGAAAGAGGGAACTTTGCTATAGATCACATGGTTGTTAAGAGAATAATAAAGGAATATTATAAACAGATCTTTCCTCACAAATTTTATAATTTCGATGAACTGGACCAATTTATTGAAAGCCATAATCTTGCAAAACTCACACAAGAAGAAATAGACAATTTGAATAGTCTTATCCCTTAATACTAACTAGGAAAGCCCCAAATGGTACATTGCTCTGTAACATTAAATAATCTTGGGATGAGTTTATTAATGCCCCCATATGATACCGAAAGGATTATGACCCTCTTTTGTATTTTATTCCCAATTATTGGATAGTTTTCCTTAACACAATAAACCAAAATATAGTTGACCATTGCCCACTACAGTGAGAAATGGATTAAGGAAATATTTAGATTATCGAAGCAACTGGACAAAGAGAATGGTAGAACTTGAGATAAAATCAAGAAAAATCTTGGGATTCTGGATTGAGAAACAAACTAGCCAGTGTTGCAAATTTACCAGTAGGGAGATCAAGCAGAATTTATGGGGGTGAACTCACTAATTCAAAATGTTTAGGGATGGGGCACCTGGGTGGCTCAGTCAGTAAGCGTCTGCCTTCAGCTCAGGTCATGATCCCAAGGTTCTGGGATCGAGCCCCTCATAGGGCTGTTTGCTCATCAATAACCCTGCTTCTCCTTCTCCCACTTCTCCTGCTTATGTTCCATCTCTTGCGGTGTCTTTCTCTGTCAAATAAATAAAATCTTAAAAAATGTTTAGTGATGCCTGGGTGGTTCATTTGGTTGAGCATCTGCCTTCAGCTCAGATAGTGATCCCAGGGTCCTGGGATCAAGTCCTGCATCAAGCTCTTTGCTCAGCGGGAGCCTGATTCACTCCCCCTGCTTGTGTTCTTTTTCTCTCTCTGACAAATAAATAAATACAATCTTTAAAAAATAAATGAAATAAAAATGTTTATCATCCTGAGAAATTTTGAGGAGGGCTCTGGATTTTCCATAGCACATGGGATGGATGCTTCGTCTAGTCTCTTTCCTAAGTGCTAGAAGATAGTGACCCCAGAAAACTGGGGTCTTGTAGATCCCAGCTGTATGGGTTACATCATAATCGATACATACCATTCCCATCAGAATGGTGGTGTGAGGACTAAAGGAGGAGAAGAAAATATGAGTAACTACACCACCACTATTGATAGAAAACGTACCTTTATTACAAACCCTTACAGACACCATGGTAGGTTTCAATTTTACTAAAGACATTTTAGTGACTGTTGAACAGATGAAGAGAGATAGGATGCATGCAAAGGCCACAGTTCCCTCCAAGCATCTTCTACCAGAAAACAAACAAAAACCTTTGGCTAACGCTGCTACGTTCTTGACATCATGTACCTGTGGCTTCTTGCTGACAGACTTGCTCTGTATTTAAGGCACACAGATGTAATAGGTAGTTGCACAAATTAAAAAATAAGATTGAACAATTTGGTAAACATTTGACCTTTAACAGATGACAGAAGCATAAGCACACTTACAAAACAATTGTCTTGAGTGGGTTATGTGCCTAATGAAGGCATGCCAAGCTGAAAGGGCAGAAAAAAATTGGAGGTCTGAAGTGAGAGCCACAAGAATAAGCCGAAAACAGCCAACACTCCACACAAAACATACACATGGGGATTTAATTACCAGAGACTCAAGGCACAGCCAAATTTTATAGCTATTTTCTTTTATTTTTCACAATGAATCGAACTTTTCAGTGAGGTCATCAAGCAAATATTCTGCATCCATGAAGGGCTGTGTGGTATAACCACTGAAATGTAGCCATATGCTTTTAGTCTCATAACAGACATGACAACACTAAAAATAACGATTAGAAGTATTTAGGGCTGAATGTAAATAAGATGTTGTACACAAAAATAATTCTTGTTGCAATTCTCAAGATGGTAGAGAAATCCAGTTTTTTTTACATAGAGTGTTTTGTGTTTCTAACCACTGTGCTTAATACTGTCCTGAACAGACCCTCAGCCTCAATCAGTGTTTGTTGCAGATTCGAGAATGAGCTTGATAGCAGAGCATTACACCTACTGCCTGGCTCTTCTTCTTCCCAAGTTCAGAAAACATGGGAAGATCGTCACAATTTAGATCGTCACAATCTAGAAATCATGAGTTTTTGATGCAGTGTTCAATGACTCGTTAGTTGCATATAACACCCATTTTGCATGTAACACAAAAACAAGAACTGATGTGTGCTGAGATCTTAAAGACACCACTACAAAGTTAGTGAGACACAGGGGGGAAAAAAAGCAAACATAAAACAGGGCACATAGTACATACTGGGTTAGTTCCTTATTATTTTTTTTTTTTAGAATATTCACTGGGGATTATAGAGGTTACATACATACATACTATATTTAGATATAGATATAGACATATATCTATCTATATAGATTTATAGATCTATATAGATAGATCTATCTTTATAGATAGATATATGTTTATATCTATATCTATATATCTATCTATATATATATATAGGCAGTCTGTTGTGTTCCATTGGTCTGTATGTATGGTCTGTATGTTTGCCTTCATGCCAGGATCATGCCATTTTTATAACTACAAATTTGTAATATGTTTTTGAAATCTGAAAGTATGGTTCCACCAGCTTTGTTCCTCTTTTCCAATATTGCTTTGGGTAGTTGGAGTGTTTTGTGCTTCCATTTGATTTTATGATGGATTTTGCTGTAAAAAAATTACATTAGGATTTTAGTAGGTATTACATGACATCTGTAGGCTGCTTGGGTAATATGGACATTTTAACAATATTAATTCTTCCAGTCCACAAACAAGGGGTATCTTTCCATTTATTTGTGTCTTTTAAAATTTCCTTCATGAATGGTTTATAATGTTCACTGTATAAGTATCACCTCCTTCGCTGTTTGTTTATTCCTAAATTTTCTTTAGGGTTTTCTTTTCTTTTTTTAATTTTTTATTTTTTATAAACATATATTTTTATCCCCAGGGGTACAGGTCTGTGAATCACCAGGTTTACACACTTCACAGCACTCACCAAAGCACATACCCTCCCCAATGTCCATAATCCCACCCCCTTCTCCCAAACCCCCTCCCCCCAGCAACCCTCACTCTTAATCTCTTTAGGGTTTTCTACATGTAAGATCATGTCATTTGAAAACAGATGTATTGTGTTTAATAGAAATGGTGAAAGCAGGCATCCTGGTCTGGTTCCTGATCTTAGAGGAAAAACTTTCAGTTTTTCACCCCTGAGTATGTTAGTGGAGAGCTTGTCATACATGCTCCATGATTTTCATCCCTGAATGGACGAACATGTGATTTTTATCTTCCATTAAGTTTATGTGGATTATCACATTAGTTTGTTTGCATAATTTGAAACACTGCTGCATTTCAGGGATAAACTCCACTTAGGGATAGAGTTTATCCTTTTAACATGTTACTGAATTTGATTTGCTGGTATTTTGTTATCTCTATTCATCAGGACTATTGACTTTCAGTTTTCTGTTCTTGTAGTATCTTTGCCTGGTTTTGGTATCAGGGTAATGGTGCCCTCATAAAATGACTTTGAGAATGGTCTCTCCAATTCAGTTTTTTGGAAGGCCTTGACGAGGATTGGTGATAATTCTCTAAATATTTGGTAGAAGTCACTGATGAGGGGCCCCTAGGGGGCTCATTCAGTTAAGAAGCTGCCTTTGGCTCAGGTCATGATCCCAGAGTCCTGGGATCGAGCCCCACATCAGGCTCTCTGCTCAGCAGAGAGCCTGCTACTCCCTCTCCCTCTGCCTGCCATTCTGCCCATTTGTCCATGCTCTCTCTCCATCAAATAAATAAACATTTTTTTAAATAAATAAAAATTCTTTAAAAAAAGTCACTTGGGCTGTTGTTTGTGGGAGGCTTGTGTCTACTGCAGTGTCCTTACCAGTAATTTTTCTGTTCAGATTTTCTATTTCTTTAAAATTTAGTCTCAGTAGGTTATATGTTTTAAGGAATTTATCCATTTCTTGTGTATTATCCAATTTGTTGTATCGTTGTTCATAGTAGTCTTGTAATTCTTTGTATTTCTGTTCCATTTGTTGTAATGTCTCATCTTTCATGTCCAATTTTGAGATTTTCTTCTACTTCATTAGTTAGATAAAAGTTTGTCAATTTAGTTTACCTTTTTTTTTTTTAATTTATTTTGTAGTGAGCTAGTTCCTTTTTTTTTTTTTTTTAAAGATTTTATTTATTTATTTGACAGGCAGAGATCACAAGTAGGCAGAGAGGCAGGCAGAGGAAGAAGCAGGCTCTCTGCTGAGCAGAGAGACCGATGTGGGGCTTGATCCCAGGACCCTGGGATCATGACCCGAGCCAAAGGCAGTGGCTTTAACCCACTGAGCCACCCAGGTGCCCCAATTTAGTTTACCTTTTAAAAATCCCCAACTCTTAGATTTTCTGACCCTCTGGTCTTTCTAGTCTCTATTTTATTTATTTCTGCTCTAATACCTTCTGCTTATTCCAATCTTCTTCTTCTTCTTTTTTTTTTTTTTTTACATTTCTTGAAGTGTAAGATTAGGTTTTTGAATTTTTGTTTTGTTTTACTGTAGCTGTTTATCACTTATAAATTTTACTTTTGGTACTTACTTTGCTACATCCTAAATTTTGGTATGTTACATTTTCATTTTCATTTGTCTTGAGATATTTAATTTTCTTTGTAATTTCTTCTCTGCCTCATTAGTTATTTAAGAATGTGTTAAGTTCCACATATTTGAGAATTTTCTAATTTTCTTTCTTTTTGATTTCTAGTATCATTCCATTGTGGTCATAAACCATACTTGATATAGATACCACCTTTTAAATTTGTTAGGTTTTGTTTTGTGACCTAATGTGATCTATCCTGGAGAATATTCCACATGCACATGAAAATGTGTATTTTCTACTGGTGTTGAATGGAATATTCTGTGTATGTCTGTAGACCCATTTACTCTACTGTTATTTAAGTTTGCTGTTGCCTTATTGAGTTTCTGTGTGGATGATCTGTCCTTTTTTGTAATCAGGATATTGAAGTCTCCTACTATTTTTGTATTGTGATCTATTTATTCCTTCAGACCCATCAATGTTTGCTTTATAAATTTAGGTGCTTTGATGTTTAAGGCATATAAAGTTTATAGTGATGAAGGATTCCTGATGATCTGTCCCTTAAATCATTATATAATGGCCACCTTTATTTCTTGTGACAAATGGACTCAAAGTCTTTTTGTCTGATAAGAAGTCTTTCAGTTACTGTTTGTGTGAGATATCTTTTTTTCTTTCATTTCTTTACTTTTAGCCTACGTCTGTCCTTAAACCTGAAGTGAGTCCCCTATAAGACAGCGTATGGATGGATTTTTTAAGAAATTCAGTCAGCTACTCTGTCTTTTCACTAGGCAGCTGAATGCATTTATGTTTAAAGTAATTATTGATAGTTAAGCACTTACTAATACCATTGTAATTGCTTTCTGACTTTTAGTTCTTTTGTCCCTCTTTCTTTCTTTTGCTGCCTTCTGTAATGATTTGTTGATTCTTTGTAGTGATATGGTCTGATTCTTTCCTTTTTTACCTATAAATAAATACCTATAGGTATTTTCTTTCTGGTTACCATGAGACTTAGAATAATTATAATCTATTTTAAACTGGTAACTGATTGTGTGCAAAGTCATCTATAATTTTACTCTGTTGCACACAGTTATTATTATCACAGTTTCATCTTTTTATATTGTGTATTCACTAATAGATATTTGTGGTTGTAGCTATTTTTAATACTTTGTCTTTTAAATTTTAAATTAGAATTAAAAATGATTTACATATAGCATCACCACTTCCTCATATCAGGGAGATCATATGATAGTTGTCTTTCTCTGCTTGACTTATTTCGCTAAGCATGATACGCTCTAGTTCCATCCATGTTGTCGCAAATGGCAAGATTTCATTTCTTTTGATGGCTGCATAGTATTCCATTGTGTTAAGGGAACAAAATACCTAATAAAGCTCATTAAAATTTAAAATCCTCTAGTTCAGAACTTATGATAATTTTGACAATGACTAAGTTGATTTTTTTTTTCTGTTCCCTTTGATAAAGTATTTTGAACCTGTTCTATGTTCAAATAGATATGCAGAGGAAATAGTTCACTCTAAGGGAAGAAACTTGTAAAGTATTTTGGTCACCTCTCTTCACTGGCAAACAATGCTGTAATTATTTCTAAACTTGCCCAATGAATAAAGTTGGATGAGGTCTTCAAAAAAAAAAAAATGATTTACATATAACCATTGCAGTATTACAGTATTCTGTATCTGTCTATATATTTGCCTTTACCAATGAATTATATACTTTACTATGCTTCAATGTGGTTTATCATCCTTTCAGGTTAACTTGAAGAACTCCCTTAGCATTTCCTGTAAGTCAGTTATAGTGGTGATAAATTCACTCACTTTTTGATTGTCTATGAATGTCTTGAGACATTCACATTGGAAGGGCAGTTATATGTGATACAATATTTTTGATTGGCAGGGTTTTTTTTGTTTGTTTGTTTGTTTGTTTGTTTGTTTTCTTTTAGCACTTTAAATCGGTCATTCCACTTGTGGCCAGTAAGATTTCTGCTGAGAAATAGTCTGATAGTCTTATGGGAGGCTCCTTATATGCAATAAATATTTTTTTCTTTCAAAACTTTCAAAGTTCTCTTTTGTTTAAATTTTGACTATTTGATTATAATGTGTCTTAGTATAGACTTCTCATGATTTATCATCTTTGGAGTCTTTTGGATTTCCTCATTCCGGATGTCCCATTTGTTTCCCCAGATTTGGGAATTAATTTTTTTTTTTTTTTTTTTTTTTGCCATATAAGCATTCCATGTCTTTCTCCCTACCGTCTCCTTATAGGACTTCCATAATGCATATGTTGGTTCACTTGGTGGTTGTCCTATAAGTCCCTCTGTTTTTCTTCACTCTCTTTCAATATTTTTCTTTCTGGATCATTTTAAATGACTTTTTGTTTTATTTCCTGTTCTTCTGTTTATGAAATTTGTTGTTGTAGCAATTTTTCTATGGGTTTTTTTCAGCCCATTATTGTATTACTCAGTTCCTAAACTTCTATTTGGTTCCTTTGTATTTTTTTTTAAAGACTTTATTTATTTGACAGAGAGAGACACAGCAAGAGAGGGAACACAAACACAGGAGTGGGAGAGGGAGAAGAAGCAGGTCTCCTGCCGAGCAGGGGACCTGATGTGGTGCTCAGTCCCAGGACCCTGGGATTATGACCTGAGCCAAAGGCAGACACATAACGACAGAGCCTCCTAGGGGCCCCTCTTTTGTATAGTTTCTATCTCTTTGTTAATGTTCTCATTTTGTTCAAGTATTGTTTTCTTGATTTCATTTGTCTGTCTTCATTCTCTTGTAACTCACTGAACTTCTTTAAGATAATCATTTTAAATTATTTGCCAGGAAATTCATAGATCTCCATTTCTTCAGGGTTGGTTAATAGAGATTTATTTTGTTCCTTTGTGTCATGTTTTCTTGAATCTTCATGTTCTTTTTGGTTTAGTATTGGTGTCATTTGAAGAAAGAGGCACTTCTCCTAGTCTTATAGTTTGACTTCAACAGTGTGTCCAGTTTGAGATTCCAGGAGCTACTCAGTTCTTTTCAGTGAATTATACTCTCTGGACTTTTGAATATAAATTCCTAAATAGAAAGATGTTTTCCTCCCCTTTTTTCCCCCAGCATCTCGTAATCTCTTGCTCTTTACAGTGTCTTACTGCTAGACTGTGGGATGGGGCATTGGAGACATGCTCCACTCCTCTCCCTTCTTCTTTGTGGAAAAGTTTATGCCTTCTCCTTATCTCACAAAACTGCTGGGCACAGTTAGATGCTGACAGTATTTTCTTTGTTTTTAATTTATCTGCACCAAACCATACTAGTTCCAACAACATTTCAAGTTAGGTGAGATGGAAACAAGCCTCAAGGATTGTACACTGAAAAGGTGGGATTTTAGAGGCTTGCTCTGCCCCTCTCCCTTCTTTCTGGAGGAGAAGCCTCAAGGTTTGCATCATTTCACAGTCTTTTTCCCCCTCTCCCAAGCTTGCAGAACCATGCTGGGTTCAGTAAACTGTCCACTCCTTTACTTTATCCTTATCTGTACCTAAGCATCCAAACTATGCTAATACCCTCAGCACTCCAGGTAAAGTGAGGCACAAACTGGTTCCTAGGGTAGTATACTGAAAGGGTATTGGACAAACTCCAGTTTTTTATTATTTCCTAGGGGAAATAAAATGTCACAAGGTTTGGTACCTTCTCTCAGCCCTATAGAATCATGCAGGCAGCGGTATGTCACTCATGCCGTTTCTTTGTTCTTAGCAGCCTCCAGGTGTCAAAACTATGCTGATTCCATCAGTGCTCCATGTAACGTGAGACAGAACCTCATCTCTCAGGCAGTGCACTAAGTGTCTGGGATATTGGATGCACGTTCCAGTCTCTTTTCTCTGAGGGAGAAACTAGGCCAACACAATCTCTCTTGGTACCTAGCTGTACCACCTTGGGGGAGGGGCTGATGCAGGTAAAGTGAAATTGTCCTTCCAATCCATTTCAGCATGACTGTTGTCAGCTTTATGCTTGTCTGGAGTACCATAACCAATTAACTGGATTTCAGACTTCTCATAAAGATATTTTGGCCCATATATTGTTGGTAAATTGGTGTTTTTTTTTTTTTTCCTGTGGGCTGACAGGGCTAGAACTTCCTATTCTGCCATCATGCTGATGTCCCTCTAAAGACCAGATTCTTTAAATGAAAAAAAACAAAACAAAAAACAGACCATCAATAAAATTATATTTTCAGTGCCCATGACTCAATCAAAACTTGCTAGATATGGGCAACATATATACACACAAGAAAAACAGTAAAAATCAATAAAAACCAAAAAACCCCACCAAAAAAAAGCCAGAGATAATAGAATTATTAATAGAGAATGAGATTAATAAATTAATTATGAATATAATCAGTGTTTTGAAGAAAAATATGAATATAATCAGGAAAAATGGAAGCTATATAGAAAAAATACATGGATTTTAGAGATGAAAGATTATGAAAATTATGAAATAAAAAATTCACTAGGATTAGCAGGTTAGACAGTATAGAACAAAAGGTCAGTAAGCTTGGAAAGATAGCAATAGGAATAATCCACATTAAAGAAGAGAAAGAAAAAAGATGAAAAAGAAAGAGCTTTAGTAGCCTGCAAGACAATATCAAATGAATTAAAATACCACTAGTTTGGGGGAGCCTGGGTGGCTCAGTTGGTTATTCGTCTGCCTTCAGCTCCGGTCATGATCTCACAGTCCTGGGGTTGAGCCCTGCATCAGGCTCTCTGCTCAGTGAGAAGTCAGCTTCTCCCTGTCCTTCCCACTCATGCTCTCTCTTGCCATCTCTGTCTCTTTCTCTCCAATAAATAAATAAAAATCTTAAGAGAAATTTTATAAAATAAAATAAAATAAAATAAAATGCTGCTTGTTTGAATCCTAGAATGAAAAGGAGACTAGAAAGTAATTTGAAGAAATGTCTAGGACATCCATGTATTTCATGAATTCTGTTCACTCACTGACTCAAAATCTTAGCAGATGCTAAACAAGGTAAATAAAAAGAAAGCCTGTAAGATATAAGCAGTCTAATGGCTGAAACAATGTAAAGAGAGAATTGTAAAATTAGCCTCCAAAATGAAACTGAAAGGTTTTTTTAATTTAAATTTTTAAATTCTTCATCATCCTACATATGCTAAAAAAAATCATTAATGGGATTTGTACAGGTGGAAGGAACTTGCGTCATCCAGAAACTCAGATCTAAATAAGAAATGAATAAAACCAGAAATGCTAAATATGTGGATAAACAAAGCATAATTTTCTCATTAAAAAACCTTTAAAAGGTAATTGTAAAAGGTAATTGTTTAAAGGAATAATATTTACAATGTATTGTAATGAATTTATAAAAGCAATAATAAAGTAGAACAATTTGTGAAAACACAAGCCCAGGGAGAACATTAATAAGGAAGTATACTTTTGTGAGGTTCATACCTATGTTTATTAACAGAGACAAGAGTAGCTGAGAGTAGGCTATTATAAATTATGGATGCATACTTTAAATCAAAGCAGAATCCTGTAAAATTAGAAAAAAAGTGAATTAATAAGACAGCAGAGGTGATAAAATTACAGTTATTATGAATGTTCAAAAGAAGCTAAAAAACGAGGAAGAAGGAATAGAGGACAGATGGAATCATTAGAAAGTCTGTGCAAGAGATAAAATGCAAAATAAAATGTATAATAAAAAATATAGACGTGAAGGAATATGTGGAAACGATAGGAACAGAGAAGGTACAGGGCAAAGAGAAAACAATTACTAATAAGGGAGATTTAAGGATAATCACCAATAATTTAAATACCCTAAACACTTCATCAAAAGGCAACTATTGGATTAAAAAGCAATATTCAACAACTTGCTGCTATAAGAAACCTACTTTAAAGGCAAAGAAAGAAGGGGCAGTTGGCTAAGCATTGGAATTATCTTTTCAGGTCATGATCTCCTGGGTCATGCTCAGTGGGGAGTCTACTTGAGATTCTATCCTTCTGCCCTTCCCCTTACTCGCTCATGGCCACTCTCTCTCTGTCAAATAAATAACTCTTTTAAAAAAAATTAAAAAATATATATGGAATGGAGGTACTAATAATAAATCTGGAGTGACTATAATTATTTCACACTAAATAGGGTTTAATACAATTGTTTTTAAAAAAGATTTTGTTTATTTATTTGACAGAGAGACAGCACACAAATAGAGGGAGTGACACACAAAATAAGAAGGAGAAGCAGCCTCCCTGCTGAGCAGAGAGCCTGATGGGGCTCGATCCCAGGACCCTGGGATCGTGACCTGAACTGGAGGCAGATGCTTCACCTACTGAGCCACCCAGGCACCCCACAAAGTAGGTTTTAAAGCAGAAAATATTACTGGGAAATAATAATTTGTTATAAAAGGGTCAATTCATCATACGTTCCTAAAAGTATATGCATTCAACAGCTAAGTTCCGAAATACATGGAAACAAATGAAAAAACTGACAACTGAAAGGAGAACTAGAAAAATTAAAAATGTACTAGATGTGAGGGTTTTGTTCTCAATTTCTAAGAGAACGAGAACAGAATCAATACACACCAAGGTGTGGAAAACAGTATCAACTGTATTGTTGAAATTCACATCTTTAGGACACTCCACCCAGTATGTCCCTGGCAGAATTTTAAGGACGTCCTCTCAATAAGATTCCTGTTCCATGTTCACTCAAACCCCAATTCAGGTGTTTTGTCTATGTAATGCATGTCTCCAGTCCTTTACCTTGAGATAAGGAGATCAGCCTCTGGAGTACTACTTGGGAGCCCTTTAAAAAGTAGAGCGATTGTTCTGGCTGGCGGGCAGAAGTTGTTGCTGGCTCTGAGGATGGTAAAGGGCACTTGAAAGGGGCGCAGGTGGCTTATAGGAGCAGAAGAGCAGTCCTTGGCTGACAGCCAGCATGGAAACTGGGACCTCACACCTACAGTTGCAAGCTTTGGGACTTTGCCAACAACCTGAATGAGCTTCCAAGTATATTTTTCTCCAAGCTTCCAGATAGGAGTTCAGTCTGACCAATACCTTGAAGACTTCCATCTGACTAGACCTTAAGCAGAAAACCCAGTATAGCCTATCCAGACTTGTAACAAACAGAACTTCGGGATCTTAAGTGGCTTTGTGTAAGCTGGCAAATTCGAGGAAATCTGGAATAGGACAATAGGATATTTATATATAGTTACAGCAAACACTCTGATTTCAGTGCACAGAGAACATGCAATTAGATACTGAACCCTAAAACTACTGTCAGTAAATTTAAACGAATGGAAATTATACAAATAATCATCATAATCATATGTTCTCTAAGCATAATGAACTTAATTAGACATTAATATTACCATATCTGGAATATTCCAAATACACAAAATTAAGGCTTAGTCTTCTAAATAAATTGATCATCAGAGAAGAGTGCGCTTGGACGGCTCAGTTGCTTAAGCATCTGACTTCAGCTCCAGTCATGATCTGGCATCAAATCCCACATCTCCCTTTGCCCCTCCTCCTGCTTGTGCTTTCTGTCTCTATCAGTCTCTGTCTCTCTCTCTCTCCCTCCAATAAATAAACAAAATTTAAAAAAAAAAAAAAGGAAGAAGAAATCACAAAGGAAACTTGAAAACATTTTGAGCTGAAAATACAGCCTATCAAAATTATCACCATAGATGCCACTCCCATGTATCTCTTAGTTTTTAAAAAGTGTCAGTTTTACCTAAAATTTTTAATCCCACTCCCTTCTGAAAACGAATGGATCACTCCCTTCTGAAAACGAATGGATTCCTGACTTTTTTTTTTCCTACAATCCGTTCTCAGGGGTGCGTCACTTTCGTTTGCGGCCATCCTGGTCAAGTGAGTGTACCGCCCAGAGGCCACTGACATGAAAGAAACTGGAAAGAAGCATCACATAAATGAATTGCTGCCCTGTGGCTGTAGGCAACAGAAAGCACTCTCAGGAGCTCTTTCCCTCTCTCTCTCTCTCTCTCTTTTTCATAGACCAGCCCTAGAGTTTGTCTTACACACTGAATCTAATCAGTTGGCTTCCAGATAAATACCTGGTTAGAAGTCATGTTGCCATTCATTTCCTTCCATTCATTTCCATAAATGAGGGTCCTGTTTATGCAGGAGAAATATTTCTCTTCAGTGAGTACGTCACAGACAATAGCATTAAGCTTCATGTACCTGGAGAACGAGGAACCATAAAACACACCAAACCCCCAAAACCTTACTTACAAAAGCAACAGTTAGAAGCAGGTTGGAAGATGAGAGTGAATGAGGACGTGGTTGTACTCCAGGTCACCACTGTTCTGAGTTGTTGCGATTGGTTATTTCAGTAATAAAGAGCTAAGAATAAGTGAATAAAGAGCTACGAATAAGTATTTCAAAGTCAATTTCCTTCTTCTCCTCCTTTCCTTCCTTTCCTTTCTTCTTCTCTTTAAATAATGCATGCTTTGTATGGATAAGAAAACTGGAATCATGGCCTTTTAGCCACCTAGGGAATTGCACTGAAAGCAAATCTAAATAAATCATAAGACTTTCCCCAGCTGTCTTTGCTCTCAAACAGCCCAGCTCCCGAGGCGGGTTTCTGGATGTCTACGGCACTCCTTAAAATATTTTTGATAGTTTGACTAGTTATTCACTGTGTTTCATTTTATTCACTTTCTACATATATTCTGACTGCTCCAAGGCCAACCTACTCATACCCGAGCAGTTCTCATCAGAACTGTGAATTGTTCTTAGAACCATATTGCGGTTCAACGTTGAATACTTAGAATGCCTACTACATGCAAGGCAGGCATGAGCTGTAATTGCTGTACAGAGACTTAGAAATGGAATGTAGGTTTTAAATGATACAACCAAAAATATTTTGTATTTACGGAGTCCCCATTTGGAATGAATCAGATGTTTCTGTTTACTGATACCGTCGTAAATATATGAAACTTAGAGGGCATTGTTTAAGGTATTAAGAACAAATATCCTAGGTGATGTATGTTTAGGTTGTCTATTGATGTTATTGTGGGAAAAGGATAAATGTTCCTTTCTGGCTTTCATTTATTTTTTATGTTTCTTAGGGGCAGGGTGCCAGGGTTAGACGACCTGTGAGGAGGGTGTGAAACAGGCACATCTCACTGGTGCACCTGCAAAGGACTGCATTTGTATATTATTGAGTTAATGTTTTTGTTAATTTTGTACCCTTCATTAAAAGGCGATGCCATTAAATCAAACATTGTGATCTAAAAGTTAGGACCTTATTTCACATCTACAGATGTCTATTTTTACTGGTTTTACTTTGATATCGCAAAGTTTATCAACTTTTTTTTTTTTTTCAGTATACGGTGTTAAAATCCAGAAAAGTAGGATGTATCAGAGTATATGTCACATGATACTGCTTGACTCAATTTTACCATTACTTCTACAAATAATTCAACTGCTACTTTTCAGTTTTAACCTATTGTTGGGACAGAAAGTCTACCGTCAACCCATCTCGTACCAAACTGTCCCCTGACATTTACACTCTCTGTAGCTAGTCACAAAGACAATTAAGTAGGTCAAGGTCACCACAGAGTGACTCTCCTGTGACTGGTTTCTCCCCAGAGGAGAGGAATTGGCTTGTTAGCTGCCTGTTACAAAAAGGGTGGAGACCTGGGTCTTGAGGGCTTCAGGTGTGGAATGTGATGATCATCAGTAAATGTCAAGGGGCCTCGGTGCTACTGAGATGCTGACCTATAATTAGACAAAGGGAAGGGAAATCCCGGACCACTTTACACAAGAGACCACAATGCTGTTGGAGCCTTGGCTGGTGCCCCTAGGAGAAGAAGCAGTAAAAAAGGTTGTGTTCTTAGAAGGCCAAGGGCAACCATCCCACACATGACTTCATGCTTCAAGCTACTATGATTCACTTGAGGACCACATCTGCCCCAAAGAGAGCTTGATACTTTGTATTTCTGTTTCTGTGATTACATTATAGCTAACACAGGGACACTTCTCCAAGGCCAGCATAATTCCATGCAATCCCATGGAGGATGTGAGTGAAAGCGGCTTCATTATTGCTGTATAATTTGACAGAATGACAGCTCTGAACATGAATCTCTCATATGGAGAATGACTGATAAGTTTTAAGGTCTGCTGCATTCATCCTACTCCACAATATGGAGGACTTCACTAAACGTGTTGTTAGTGCCAGGAGGCCCTTTGTAGCAGGTTTTGCTCATTTTGAGCCAAAAGAGGCCCAGGATAAAGACAGATTCTTCCCTAAACTAGGCAAAGTATGCAATACAAGACAATCAGGTGATTATGCAACTAGTTGAAACAAGGTATTTCTATAGAACCAAATTCTTTCATAAAAATAAATTTTCCTTAACTGGAGAAACCAAGGGTGTGGCTCCTAGAACAAATTAATCCTTAGACTTCTCCACTATGTGACTCTGGACCTCAGTATTCTCATCTGACAGCCTTTAAGGAAAAGGGAGAACCAAGGTGGACCTTTCAGGTTTCCCATCTACAGGTGAAACAGAAAGCCTTATATCCCAGTGAAGATATAGTGGGGTAGGAGCAGAACATGATGGATAGAAACATTTATGCTCTTTGAGTATCAGGTTCTTTTGAGACATGTAAGCCAAGCATTCAATTGTCTGGATTTTGGAAATGGAGTGAAATCAGGAAGGGAGGTAACTGCAATCATTTGGGTGTGAACATTCAGATACATATTATCTTCTGTTGTGCATGCTGCTGAACATACTGTTGGCTTTGATGTTTTATCTGCTTGTATTATGAGTGTTATTCAAGTCCAAGTGGGATTTTGTGCATTTCAAAGAACATCTTGTAGGGAGGCTCTAGTGGGACTAGCAGTGCCCATCATACCATCAAATAGTCTTCCCATTTGTATATTAAAAAAAAAAAAATCCAAAAACCCCAAACATTCTAACATTCCAAGAGGAGAAAAGAAGGTCACAGAGTTCTTGTGAGTTGCTCAGAGCCCCTCTTTAACAATGCAGTCCACTACCTGTCCAAGTGCCATGTACTCTTCCTCACATCCCCCCTTGGAAATTCAAACTCAGGGAACTTACACTAAACACTGTGATGTTCTGGACAGTGCTCTGATCCTGAGCATTGAACTGTCCTTTATCTCTGAGCCAAGAGTCTTGGATTTCCTAATGGTATGCATGAAACTGTGGCAGGCCAACTTACTAGCTTGCAGTGAGGGTCCACGTTCAAACCCTTCACAGTTCTTGACAAGCAAGTCAAAACGTAAGGAGCAACATGGGTTTGAGGCTCAAGATCGATCTCTGAGACAGGAAAGGAACATTTTCTTGGCCCTGTGGCCCTCAGTACCAAAAAGAAAGTCTGGCACCTAATTAGATTGTTTTGATATTAAAGGCAATATCCCCCTTATCTGGGGTCCTTTGTGCAAGTTGGGTAGAAAATATGGCCAGTAGGGCTGGGGTCTTGTGTAGTGCACAGTGCAACGGGCCGTCTCAGCAGCATTCCTCTTGTGGTTTAAATCCCCCAGCATTCCATCTGAACTACACAGATCTGTCACTGAGGTCTACTCCGACGGGAGCCTCTGACAGAGGGAGGCAGCTTCTGTGTGGTGGTTTTCTACAGGTACTGGACTCCTTGCTTCCCCAGGAGGTCTACCACTGCATTCACTTGAGACACAGGTACTGGCCTGTTTTGGGGAACTCCTGGAGACCAAATGCCTTTCACAGGATTCCCAGGTGAAATATTGCTTCCAGAGAGTCCCATGTTGGGTTGGGAGCCACTCAGTGGCTAGCCGCTGAGTTGGAAATGTTCAACAGTCTCCTTTTATTAGATGGAGAGGGTATATTCAAAAGAGGAGCCATCTGGATCTGCAGTCATGTCTTCCTTATACAAAATGGCCGCAGGCACATCTTCAGAACCTTTTACCCACCCCACCCCCCCGCCTCCCCTTGACCAGTAATAGAAAGCTTTGACTACCGTGGGAGCCCGCTTCTAGGAATTCATTGAGGATGTCTGGGCTTGGTTTATTGATAGCTTGGCCAGACTGAAAGCCGTAGGTGTCCACTGGGGGGCAGCAGTCATCCAGCCCCGTAAGTACTCTGAAAGACAGTTATTCTGGCCTTAGACCAGTAGTCTGCAAACCAGTCCTTATTGTGTATGTTTCACATACAAATTTCTTATTTTACTAGGAAGATTGTAAGCTCACAGAAGGCAGCAATCAGATCTTGCATATCACATGTCTCCAGGCCAGGTCCTATAAGAATTATCCCATAGTTCAAGATACATCTCTTCAAAGAATGCATCCTCTATTATAACTGAATTTAAATTAAATCTTCATTTCCTTAAGAATGTATTTTTATTGTATATCTTGATTCAATGAATTTGAAGCATAGGGTCCAGTTTATTTGTTTGAGCAACTAACATCCTGGCTAGTTGTTTAAAAAAAAAAAAAAGAAAATCTTAAGGCCACACAACAGTTCACCTTATTGTAATTAGAATATTTAGATGACTCACTGACTAAGGTTGGGGTGTAGATAGTGAGTGGTGAATTCTTGCCACGTCCTGTTGCACATTCCCAGGGTCTGGTCTGTTTGTCCCAATCAGATGTGCTGAGAGAGTGGACTGGTGTCGGTTCCTGAGAGGTGTGTCCCTGATTTCAGAGAATCCTGTTAGGTTGAACAATCCCTAGCCATTGCTCCTGCCCCCAGTATTTATTCTTATGCTTGGTTCTTCATGATTCTTCATATTTTATTGAGTCTCATGAGACCTACTGTAACCAAAAACTACTATCAGCATAGAATCCCAGGAATAGCTTTGCATGATTTTATGTCTAGCTTCAGCCCTCTGAATCAGTGCTTCCTTGGAAATTAAGCTGAAGCAGGGGAGGCTGTCCCTAGTTAATTTTCCATTATACTTTAGAAAGTAGATATACTGTCGGGCGAGTGACCTTACTTCTTAGGTTTCTGCATTAAGTTCGCCACCAGACTCTAAACCGCACGCAGCAATGCGGCACAGTGGAAAGAATATTGGACTTGATCTTTTTAATGAGTTTTAGCTCTTTGTCTCCTCAGTTAAAAATATAGCCTTAAGTAAGCGACTTCAATCTCTGCCAGTTTTCTGATGTGTCAAATCTCAAATGAAAGAAACTAATTAAGACCTAACTACTCTTCCTGCCTCCAGTCATTCCCATTGTCAATTCATTTTTCAGTTTTAAAGGATTAAACTTCCTAGCACAGGGAAGGTGGGAAGGTGGGTTCCTTCCCAACCTCCCCCCCCATGCCCCTGCTGATAATTTCTGAACATTTCCTGTGCTGAAAGATAAAGTTCAAACTTCTCAGATGGGTATGTCACTTTGTTTCAATTCAACGTACATTTGTTGAGGGGAAAACTATATATAAAACAATAATTGAGGCTCTAATGATGCAATGATGAATGCAATAGGCTTCTTCCCTTTTTTAAAAGAAGTTTACAGTGTAATAGGAACACCCTTGAAAATGAACAGTTCTTTTTTTTTAAATCACACTATGTACAGTAGTACTGTGATAAACATATGTGTTATGAAGATCCTCCAAAAAGAGAGAATTAAAATAGTAATATCAATAGCTATTATATTAGTAATAATAGTAATAATGAGAGCCATTGTTTGTTGATAGATGTATGGTATGTTTGGAAGTTTAGATGCATTTTTTTTTGTGAAAGATTATCTTCTTTTTACAAATTATATAATTTAATGAAAAGATGAGAAGTGGGATTCATACTCAGATTTGCCTAATTACAACATCCATGCCCCACTGTATTAGTTTTATGTGGTTGCCATGACAAAATACCACAAATCTAGTGGCTTTAAAGAACACAAATTTGGGTGCCTGTGTGACTCAGCGGGTTAAGTCTCTGCTTTCAGCTCAGGTCATGGTCTCAGGGTCCTGGGATAGACGCCACATCAGGCTGTCTGCTCAAGGGGGAGCCTGCTTCCTCTTCTCTCTCTGCCTGCCTCTCTACCTACTTGTGATCTCTCTCTCTCTCGCTCTCTGTCTCAAATAAATAAAATCTTTAAAAAAAGCCCAACAACACAAATTTATTATCTCACAGTTCTGTAAGTCAGACTCAGTGGGACTCAGGTCTCACTGAGCGAAAATCACAGTCTGAAGGGTGCATTCATTCCTTCCCAGAGGCTCTAGGAGAGACTCCATTTCTTTGCTCATTCAGGCTGTTGGCAGTGTTCAGTTCCTCATGGTTGTAGGGCTCAGCTCCCCATTTCCTTGCTAGCTGTCAGCTGAGGGTTGTATCCAGCCTTCTGAGGCCACCCACATTCCTTGGCTAGTGGCTCTCTTTCTCCATCTTCAAAGCAAGGAATAGTGAATCAAGTCCCTCTCATAATTTGAATCTTTTTTGCCTCTCTCTTAAGTCTTCACACTTTGCTCTTCTATCCTTCCTCTTGGGCTTTTTAGGATTTATGAGATTAGGTTTACTAGGAGAATTCCAGATAATATTCCCATTTCAAGGTCCTTGCCTTTGATCACAGTGCCAAAGTCACATCTCCACCCCCACCCCTGCCATGTGAAACAACATATTTGCAGAGATTTGAGCAGGGACATTATTCAGACTACCACTCTCAGTTTCTTTATCTTCTTTTTCCCCCTAAAGAATAAGGTATCTGGTGAAGTTCAGTTACTTGGATCTAATGGAGTATACCCCAACGTGGGCAGAACATGGGCAAGGACTCGGGCCCATAGAAGTCCCTTTATGTTTGGAGGAATGGCCAGGTATCTGGTGTGGATGAAAGACAGACTGGGTAAGACTTGTGAATGGCTCTGAGTAATGTACTAAGCAGTTGAGAGTAAATCCCAGTGAAGGTGGGAGTGAGGAAATGCTTTGACCATGAAGCAGACAGCTGAAGATCCCTCATCATTATATCTCTCCTAATTCTGTACATGAATTTTGGAGTGAGAGCATGTGGATTGAGTTGTGGATCCAGTAGTGACTGGTTTATTCCATCCATGATTGCTCTTATAGTTTGATGGAGAACAAATACGATCATACATATACGTGTACAGGCAGGTCCGTGTGTGTATATTTCTGCACACACACACACATATGAAAGTGTTTGTAAATTATCAAGTGCTATAAAAATATTCATTTGCCTGTCAAGTAAGATTGAGTTGATTCTTAGTCACAAGCATGCTGTGATTCATGCCTGTTTTTATGAATCATGCTGGTTTTCAATTGCTGGAAAGGCATTTTCTATTCTCTGTATTTCTTCCATGAATTCTGCTCTTCTTTATAAGGCAGTTTAGTATCCCGTTCCTCAGTATCCAGCTGCTGTGACCCTGGTCGCCTCATGTCCCTTCGTGTCAGAGATCTTGCATTGCATTCACAATGTCATTCAGTTTTCCCATCATACATTGAACCGTGTGATTAGGAAATCTTTACTGTAATTGCATACACAGGTGTTATTTTTAAATACCTTTAGGAGGGAGATGTAACCATTTGCTTCTTGTTATTTCTTAGTTTTTCTCTTTGGCCTAGGATTCTAGGCAATGGACTATAATGAAAAAGAGCACAATTTCAGTATTAGTTGCATTTGGGTCTAAATCCTAGCTCTGCCATATGCCAACATCATGAATGTGCTCAAATTCATTAATTTTAGTGTAAAATCAAGTTAATATTTATTTTTCAATGCTGTAAGAATTAGAAATTATATATAAGTATATTTATATATTCAAATTATTATACCTATATGGTGTCTGGTATTGGTTGACATTCAGTTAATTATAGCTATAGTAATGAAAGTGATGACTACTAATGAATGTTTTTGTTATTTTTAACCAAAGCATATGTTCACCTAAATTTGTTTTGATATAGTTATTTAAATTGTGATCTGGTTCCCCCCCGCCCAAATATCTTATAATTATTTATTTATATTTCAAAATAGTCTTGTGAGGTCAGTTGTAATAACTGTTACAGTAATGGAAACATTTTTATACAGAAAGACTAAAAGAACTGATTAAAACCAGACTTTGAGGGGCACCTGGATGGCTCAGTGGGTTAAAGCCTTTGCCTTCGGCTCAGATCATGATCTCAGGGTCCTGGGATTGAGCCTCGCATTGGGCTCTCTGCTCAGTGGAGAGCCTGCTTCCTCCTCTCTCTCTGCCTGCTTCTCTGCCAACTTGTGATCTCTGTCAAATGAATAAATAAAATCTTAAAAACAAAACAAAAAATCCAGACTTTGAATCACTGCAGTTCTGTGACTTGTCCTCAATATGGTGATTTTTGATGCTGTGATTAGTTAACTATTTTGCTTCCTACCATTAAGCCCTCTCTTACCAAAGGTGAAATTTGTGGTCCTAAGACTATCTGGGTTTTGTACATCTCCACTAAAATTATTTGGGCTCTTGATTATGCAACAGAAAATCTAAACAACAACAACAAAAAAACACCAGTTCTTCTTTACACTGGTTATTTGTTATTTACAAAAATGTTATATTTTTAAAAACCTCAGAAGGAAGGTACCTTTGATTACCTTAATTGCTTCATTGTCTCAACCCTTCAGTTCATTTCTCAACCTATTTTTTGTATTTATGCCTAGCCCCTAGTAGAAATACATTGGTTAGATAGATAGCTGGATAGCTAGTTATGGTTACTCATCAACAAACTTCAGGGAAAATTCAGCATTATCCTTCTTCAGAGATAACGGCTGAATGTGGCAGTACAGTCAGTATGTGCTAAGGCATGATTAGCTGTGATAATATATCTTGGCTGATTTATAGACTTTGAAGCCATTTACGTTTCCTGCAAGTTCAGTTTTCTCATCTATAGAAAAGGATCCTGGTCTCTACATCTCCCTAGGGAATGAGATGAGAGTAATACAAAATAATACATGTTAATATTCTATAAAAATACTTTCCAACATGGTTCTAATTTCTCTTTTTTACAAATAATATTAGAATAGAACTTTATTCTGCCTCAGATTTCTCCCCGCTATCCCTCCCCAACTCCCACTTGAGTAAAAGTTTACGTCACTCACCCAGTGTTTTATGCCAAAACTTCAAAGCCATTCTTGAACTCTCCCACTCTGATTATCTATCTTCAGTCTTTTAGAAATTTCTGTGGGCTTTGTCTTAAAAACATCTTCAAAATTCATCCCCTTTATACTATCCAGCCTGTACTCTAACAGTAATAATGGGAGCTCACATTTGTTAAGTGCTCACTGTGTTCCAGGCACTGCCTATTTAATACTCTTAATATTGCTAGTATAAACCTACTGCATTTCCTCACAGGGTTAATGGAATAGACTTACAATTGGTTTCCTTATACGCATTCATGCTTCTCTATTGTCCATGTTCCATATACTAGCCAAAGATTATTTTTTTAGAGTTTTTTAATATTATTAATTATCCCATGATTCTGGGCAAAAACTGCCAGTAGCTCCCCATCTCAGAGTAAAGCCAAAGCCTTCACAATGGCCATGGAGCCTGCCTGCTGTTCCTCTGTATCTCTACTCCTGTAATTTAGAACCACAATCACTAGGATCTAGCCATATGGGCTTTGCGATGACCCTCCACCATTACTCAAACGTAACTTGGGATTCCCTTGACCTAACTTGCATGGCTTTATGCTCTACATTTTATTTAGGTTCTTTAGGTTACATTTTATTTAGGTTCTTTATATTCTTTTAGGTTATTTAGGTTCAGTGTTATATCTTTGGAGATGCCTGCAAAAGACCAGTGCCTCGGCCGCCCACACACACTTTACTCTCACTCCCTTGTATGTGTATTCCAGCATTATCTTTCTCCTCCTGGGAGGAGAAACACCATGGGGACCAACACTATCATCTTCAACACTGTACTCCCTGTGCCAGAGCAGTGTGCCTGGCACAAAGGAGAATATTGTTACTTCTCTGTTGTATAAAGGAGTAATTGAAGTAATGATGTGCAAACTCTTGTGATACTTTTGGTCTTATCAAAAATTTAATTCCCTTAACTTAATATTTATTTATTTATTTATTTATGACAAGCACTTTTACAATATTGAAGATCCATGGGAGAAATTTTTTTACAGCATAGTTTCAGGGAATGCTATGTTTCTCCTAAGCAAATAATGTGACTTTATCTTACAGATACTGATTTTTATAATTCTTTATGCCTCCGTATTGTAATATTTTCAGAGTGATCTCATGGCCCAGTTATTTTAACTGCAAGATGATTTTATCTAGATTCATTGTACTAGTCCATCTTTATACAAGACCGATATAATTAATTTACACGTTTGGCTACTTCGGTTCTTACTGAAAAGACATAAAATATTAAAATACTAAAATGTATCTTTGGTAATCTCTGAAATTGTGTTTATCCATTATTTGACATGTAGATCCACTTATCATGCTTTAAACTAAGAGACAAAATGGTTTGCCCTTGATACACGAGGCTGGAGTTGGCCAAATGAAATTTTTGGGTCATTCTAACCATGTTGACTCTTTGATCCGTTTGTCCTCACACTTCGTTGGAAGATTCCCCATAAAACCTGAATGGGGTGCTCTCAGGGTTTCCATGTTCAAGATCGATGTTACCCATTCAGTGATAAACAAGGGGCTTCAGGTATTCTGTCCCTTCTCCTTACCGTGTGAAGGAGTGGAACAATCATATTCATCCATTATTATTTTAAGACTCATGGGTGGGTTCAACAAAAAAAACGGGGGCACGGTGTGTGAGTTCACATCTCAAACACATACGAGACTAGGACTGTTAGCCCTTCCCTGGAACATATTGGTTTGGAGTAGGTTAATCAGATTATATGGTTGATAAAGTGAGACAAATTGTGCCATCCTAACACAGTGCCATGGTAGATGTTCAATGTACCACTCTCACAGGGTGATGTTTTTTAAATTTAATTTCTTTTAATTTTTCTATAAACATATAATGTATTTTTATCCCCAGGGGTACAGGTCTGGGAATCACCAGGTTTACACACTTTACAGCACTCACCATAGCACATACCCTCCCCAATGTCCATAACCCCACCCCCCTCGCTCGACCCCCCTCCCCCCAGCAATCCTTGGTTTGTTTTGTGAGATTAAGAGTCACTTATGATTTGTCTCCATCCCAATCCAATCTTGTTTCATTTATTCTTTTCCTACCCTCCAACCCCCCCATGTGGCATCTCCACTTCCTCATATCAGGGAGATCATGTTAGTTGTCTTTCTCCGACTGACTTATTTCACTAAGCATGATACCCTCTAGTTCCATCCATGTTGTCGCAAATGGCAAGATTTCATTTCTTTTGATGGCTGCATGGTATTCCATTGTGTATATATGCCACCTCTTCTTGATCCATTCATCTGTTGATGGACATCTAGGTTCTTTCCATAGTTTGGCTATTGTGGACATTGCTGCTATAAACATTTGGGTGCACGTGCCCCTTCAGATCACTACATTTGTATCTTTAGGGTAAATACCCAGTAGTACAATTGCTGGGTCATAGGGTAGCTCTATTTTCAACTTTTTGAGGAACCTCCATGCTGTTTTCCAGAGTGGCTGCACCAGCTTGCATTCCCACTAACAGTGTAGGAGGGTTCCCCTTTCTCCACATCCTTGCCAGCATCTGTCATTTCCTGACTTGTTAATTTTAGCCATTCTGACTGGTGTGGGGTGGTATATCATTGTGGTTTTGGTTTGTATTTCCCTGAGGCCAAGTAATGTGGAGCACTTTTTCATGTGTCTGTTGGCCATCTGGATGTCTTCTTTGCAGAAATGTCTGTTCATGTCCTCTGCCCATTTCTTGATTGGATTATTTGTTCTTTGGGTGTTGAGTTTGCTAAGTTCTTTATAGATTTTGGACACTAGCCCTTTATCTGATATGTCGTTTGCAGATATCTTCTTCCATTCTCACAGGGTGATTTTAAGAATTATATGACATAATGTACTGCAAGCACATACCACAGGCCCAAGCAGGAGTAAACACTTGATAATTAAATTATAAACTATTATTAATGTTATTATTTTACTTTGCACATGCTTGATAAATTTTAATAAAGTTAGGAAATTTTAAGTCAGATACATATTAGATGTAATCTTTGGGAATTGCACTTTAGCTTTCTTATCCTTTATTGCTACAGTTGAAAATAGAGATAAATAAAATTGTGGAAATAGCCCAAAGGTCCGTCAGCTGAAGGACAGATAAAGAAGAAGTGGCATATATATATAATGGAATATTATTCAGCTGTTAAAAAGAATGAAATCTTATATTTGCAATGACATGGATGAAGCCAGAGAGTATTTTGCTAATAAGTTAAATAAGTCAGAGAAAGACAAATACCATATGATTTCACTCATATGTGGAATTTAAGAAACAGACAAGCAAGGGAGAAAAAAAAGAGAGGGACATGCAAACCAAGAAACAGACTCTTCACTAGAAAGAACAAACTGCTGGTTACCAGAAGCATGTGTCAGGGATGCACTAAATGGGAGGTGGGCATTAAGGAGGCACCTGTCGTGGTAAGCCCTGTGTTACAGGCAACTGATGAATCGCTAAGTTCTGCTCCTGAAACTAATACTACATTATATGTTAACTAACTGGAATTTAAATAGAAACTTAAGAAAAAGAAAAAGAAAATAGAAGTAATGAAAATTTTTCATATGAGAATTAGAGATAATATTCATCAAGTACCCAGCACAAAGCACAGCATGTGGGAGGTGATGACTAACTAGTTGTTACCATCACGACTAATTTTATCATCCACTTGTACATTGCTCTGCAGTCATTATTAACTACACCTTTCATACATACGCAAATTCATAGATATAATGCTTTCACAACATGCATGCACAAAATATACACAGTTATATGTGACATGTGAATTTTGCAACACACACATGTGATGTGTGTGTATACAGACATGCACATGTGCCTACATATGCGCGCACACACACACACATACTGGAGAACAATTTTACCCTAGTTTGATGATACATGCCTGTTTTAAGGAAAGAGAGCCCATATATGAATGCTGTTACAAAAGACTTTTGTACTCTATTCATTATGAATGATGTATACAAAGTAAAAACTATATACATTGAAACAAATTCAAACCTAATTTATGCCAGTTAATTTGAAGCATAACTGGAGTGGTGTTCAGGCATACAAACACTTTGGGTTTGTTTTGCTTCCTATTAATAGAATTTAGCTTAGATGACTTGTTTTCTTTTATTTTCCCCTTTGAATGAGATAATTGCCTTAGTTTCATTACATAGAATTTGTTTTCACCATGTTGGCAAGGTTTACAAATGGAAATTGCTTTGTTATAGATCACGTTATACACAGCTAGTATTAAGCTGGGACTGTGACTGTAGAATTCTGTCTATACATAGAATAAGGAAATCTTTGCGGAAAGTGTTAGAAATGTATATTTTGAACAAATTCAGTAACCGCTGTTACTATCTAAAACAGAAGAAAGAAACTCAGAAATGTTTGTCATTTTCATCACAGTAAATAGGTCAGAGGTGATTGACTCTCCTTCTCTAATACGTTCAGTCTTGGCATCTCAAAGGTCAGCAATCCAAGCACTGCTCTTTCCCTGTCATTTTTATCCAGAAACCAAAATGCCAGCTCATCTTCCAGTAAACCATTTCCTGGAAGGCTCTCACTTGCTCACGGATGTGTGCCTCTCCTCCTGTTCTCTTCAGTTCATTCCTTCACTTGTTCATTCACTCGTTTCTTTGTTCACCTGGAAAAATGCACAGGGAGCATTTTCTGAGTACATGGTAGTTTCTCTTCCCCATGGGCGGCGTGGACTAGCAGGGGAGAAAGAGTCATTATGCACAGAACCATGTGGACAAGTACAATGGATATTATTAAAGTTTTGTGAAGAAGGGCTGCCTGGATTGGTGAAAGACCGTGGTGGATGGTCTTGACCAATCAAGACTGTTTAGCAAGAAAGTGGAAATTGAGCTGAAATGTGCAAGGTTTTCAAAGAGAGTTTTCTAGAGGCAGGTGGCCAGCAAATGTAAAATATCTGTGGATGGAGGGGTGCAAGAAGGCTAGTAGATTTTTATGGTGGAGGCTTGAGGAGGGACCATGAGATGAGGTTGGAAAGGTGAACAGCACACGGACCTTGAGTTGAACCTGTGTCCGTTAGTCCAGTAACATTGTTGGTCTTTACCTTAACTCTCATAGGAAGCCATTTAAGGACGTTCAAGCAGTGTAGTCGTCCAATTTGCATGTCAGAAACATTGCTGTGTTCACAGTGTATGATACGAATTTCAGGGGCACTCACGTGGATGCAGAGCATCAGTTAGGATGCTGTTTCATTAGGGAGAGACCCGAATGTCCCTGGAGAAGTGGGTGGTTCAAGAAAAATTGAGAAAATAAAATGGGACAGTGTTAGTGGTTGGTTGAATCCAGGAAATGAAGGAGGAGCAGGCATCAATGATGACTACGGGATTTCTTTTGAATTCTTTTCCCACTACCTTCCTTCCCTATTTATTCTGCCTTCTGTAGTTCATACTCCACTATATAAATGTAGTATAGATCTTTCTATATTTCATAGAGCATTTCATTCTGTATATCTTCTTGTCCAAACTGGAACTTGGTTCTTCCTTAACTTCAGCATTTTGTCCACAGCCACCTGGAATAAAGAGAGTTCAGTCTTCCATTTGCCAGAAACCATGATGTCCAGAAAACTGTCAACATTCTTGTCCCTTGGTTCAGGTTAAAACTCATTAGAGGAGTGTTAGCTATTTTGGATTCCCCAACTAGAATTACGACTTGAATCCTTTCTTTATCCTAGGTAGATGTCCTGGCATGTTATTTTTAAATAAAGCAAACATTTATTTAAATATACACAGTATCATCAAAATTGAGCTGGATTAAAGAAAAATATTTTCTTCTGAATTCTTTGTTTTCTATTTCCAGAGGTACTGCTAATTTCTTATGTCTCTTTCCAAAGACATTCACTAAACACACCAGCACAAGAGCATCTGGATGGCACAGGCTGTTCAGTGTCCAATTCTTGGTTTCTGCTTGGGTTGTGGTCTCAGGGTCGTGGGATCGAGCCCCACATTGGGCTCCGTGCTCAGTGCAGTGTATGAATAAATTTCTCTCTCCGTCTCCCTCTGCCCCTCCTGTTCATCCTCTCTCTCCATCCAGAATGAATAAATAAATCTTAAAACACACACACATCAGCATGTGTGTATGTTGTGCATGTGTGTGTTCCTCTTTCTCACTTTAAGAATATTCTTTTATTCTGTATGTGGGGCACCTGGATGGCTCAGTGGGTTAAGCCGAAGCCTTCGGCTCAGGTCATGATCTCAGGGTCCTGAGATGTATGCCAAAGTAAATTTCAAAGGTTTAAAATATTTAAATATTTTTTTAAAAATGAAATTACACAGCAATCATATAGTACTAGAAAAAAATATGGCAGGGCACCTGGGTGGCTCAGTGGGTTGAGCCTCTGCCTTCAACTCAGATCATGATCTCAGGGTCCTGGGATTAAGCCCCACATTGGGCTCCTTTCTCAGTGGGGAGCCTGCTTGCACCCCTCTCTCTGCCTGCTGCTCTGCCTGCTTGTGATCTCTCTGTCAAATAAATAAATAAAATCCTTAAAAAAAGAAAAAATATGGAAGAATTTTAATATTGCATTGTCAAAAACCATTAAAGGAAAGAATGAAAAATTTGACTGCATAAAAGTATAAAATAAAATTTTCCTGAAGTGATTTTGATCTGGAGATTTATCCCTACATCATACTTCTAGCTCTAGCTCTCTGTCTCATGGTAGTGGCTTCATTTGTGATATCTTAGATCCAATTCTCCCTAAATATTCATAGCCTCTAACAAGTACATTGGAAAACAATAAAATATTACTGTATTTTACATTTCCTGACAGCAGAAATAATTCCTTGGACTGTCTTCATGTTATTCCTGATAGGTGAATTTGAAACTTCAGAAAATGATCATTTTAAATGATCAAGCTCATTACCTTCTTAAATGTGATACACTAGAAATTCAAGGTATACAATTTGTTCACCACCAAGATGTCAGCAATTTCCTCCACGTCAGAATCATGAAGGAATATTTATTTTTAAAAAGTAGCTTTGGATTTCTTGTTTGAGTGCTTTCCCAGTAAAGGATTAGAACCGTTTGAATATTAGCATGTAATGTTAGCATAGTATTTCCTAATGATTAAGTATTAAAACTGGGTAATTAAAAAACTGAGGAATAAACTATTCTTTCTGGAAATATCTTTTTGAATGAACATGAGTGGCAATTTAGTGTAAATTTTTGTCATGCTGAGCAAGGCTCTAAGAAGTGCTCTTCACACATTTTGAACATTTGATGGGAATGAAGACGAAGGAAGCTGCCGGAACTGTATTTGAGCCAATGTGCACGTTGTTCTTAGTCGAGGGCTGAGCCCATGGCCCAAGAAGCCTAAAAACAGAGAAGCTGTTGGTTTTTGAACAAGAGTCTCTGACAGACTGCAGTAGTTAGCCACTTTGGAACTGTGATGGGCCTTCTTCTCAAAGCTTAGGCACTTCTGTTCCTCCTAGACTCCTTTCTATGTTTTCCTTGCTTTCTAAACACAAACCACAATCCCTCTACCTGTTTTCTTTGTCCATTCCTTCAGGCTTCTGTCATCTATAGTATGGAATTTCTTTTGTGCTAACAGTAAAGTGGATGCCACAACACCTTCACATTTTCAAGTCTTTGCTTTAGATTACTAAGGGGAGAGATCAAGAGGCTTAAAAAAAATAACAAATATGAAGCACATTCAGAATGTTTCAGGGTCTTCCAAAGCAACTGGTCTACTATTTTTTTTTTTTAACTTACTACATAAAACCCAAGAACCATAAGGGTTTTGTTTTCTATTCTTACATCCCTTAACAGGGTTGGCTGCTTGTCGGAACTCTCTTGCCACATAAATAGAACTGCAAAGTGAGAAAAAGAAAAGTAGCCCATGACATCTGGGACCTGGCCTGGTACTATATCATTTAGGCTTTGGTGTTGCTCTGAACTGGTGGTTCTCTTGTTGGACATCAACAATTTCACAGAGTGTCAACATCTGACAAAGCCACTCCAGAACAATGGATCACGATAAAAACAAGATCACTTTGTAATCGAGACTGAACACAGGCCAAACACGACCATTAGCTTGGCCAAAGAATAAAGGACCAGACATCTCCCTATCTTGACTCATAGGAGTGTTTCCAACCCATTCTGACTTTAGCCTATTCTAGTCATCCCTTAGTTAGGTAAGAATCAGTAAGATAGACAATCATGTAATTATTTCTCCTTCCTGAAAGCACCCAATCTGGATCAAAATTCCACTTTCTTTGACCCTCCCCAAAATAATCTACCCAAAGCCCTAATGTTGTTGGTTTTTTTTCTTTTTTTTTAAGATTTTATTTATTTATTTGAGAGAGACAGAAAGGGAGAGAGAGCACAAGCTTGGGGAGAGGCAGAGGGAGAGAGAGAGAAGCAGACTCCCATTAGTCTGATGTGGGGCTCGATCCCAGGACCCCAGGATCATGACCTGAGCTGAAGGCAGAGGCTTAACTGACTGAACTACCCAGGTGCCCACATACTAGTAATTTTTAATTTGATGCTGGAATTGTGAATTCCTGTTGCTAAGTGTTAAAGCTTGATATAGTCCTTTAAAAAGCATTGAACTTTGTTCTAGAGGCGCTGAAGTTGCTAACAGTTCTGTCGAGTCCTTATAGAGTTTAAGTTTTTTAAAAGACAGATTTAAGATAGAAGTCTGCAACTTTTTGATACTAGTTTTTGATTATATAAAAATATTTTTATATTAATATTTGATTAATATAAAATTTTTGATATTGATTTATTGAAGTATAGTTAAACATATAATATTACATTATTTTGGAGTGACAACAGTGATTTAACCATTACATATGTTGCAAAGTGTTCGCCACAATAGCTGTAGTCACCATATAAAGTTATTACAGTATTGCTGATTATATTCCCTATGCGGCACTTTCCATCCCTGTGACTTACTTATTTTATGACTGGAAGTTTGTATTTCCTTATCACTTGCCTCTTTGCAAAATTTCCTCTGTGTTTTTTTTTCTTGAACTCAGGAAACTTTAGTTTTTAAAGTAATCTAGTGTAAAAACAAGTTGAGATTAAAAGAATATGTTCAGTGAGTGAGTATGTTCAGCTTTGCAGGCCATATGGTCTTGATTGCAACTACTTAACTGCCATTTTAGTGTGAAAGTAACCATAGATAATGTGTAAACAAGTGGGCATGGCTAAGGCCCAGTAAAACATTATTTACTTAAACAGGTGGTAGGCCAGATTCGGTCCTAAAATGATAGATTGCCAATCCAATCCACGATCTAGATTCTACTTCCTTCTAGAGTTACTTTGGCCCCTACTAAATTGTACCCTCTGGAGTTCCTACTGAATGCCCTGTGTTTTCACCAAGGACTCCACATTCTGGCTGATAGAAACTCAAAGGTATGTGGCCCTCTGTGAACTCTGGCAATTTTTCAGCATATAACTCCTAGTTATTATTCTCTTAGAAGTTGTTCTCAGTCTCTTTTTTTGGATTTTTATCCTACAAATATAAAAACTAGAATTTAAACCAAGACTTAGGCATATCTCTGGGTCTCCTTCTCTGTACAGCACTCTTTCCTCCACCACCAAGCCTTGAAAATTCCAGCTGTCCCATACTATCTCCTCTATAGCGTGTGACTCCATTTAATGCTGGGCTGATCCTATTGGAGTTGGAAAGTGCCTCCATACAGAAATCTAGGGGTGATCATAGGGTATGCCTTTTTTCATTTCTCTAAAAGATCACAAACTTGTATTTCCTGATGTTCAGTGTCTATAAACACTTGTATATACTTTGCCTACGTTTCTAGTTGTTTATTGCTAAAGGATAATTTCATGGTTTATTACTGTTTCCTGCTGTGTATATACTGGGAGCAAAAGTCTTCATATTACTTATTTTGATACTCAAGTTGTCTCTGATTTGGCCAGTAAATTTCTCTAAAAGCTGCCTCCTTAAGCCTTTCATCATAATGCTACAATTTTTTGAGCACTTTATTATTTTCTGGTACAAAAAAAAAAAAAAAAACTAGGTTCTTCTTGAAATTCTTTGTTCTTAGTTCCAAACAGACTATTTTCTCAGAGATCTGGCTCCTTGTAATGAGGAATAATATTTAAATATAAATAGAATTTGAAATAGAGGAGTGACATTCAATTATGTTAAAATACCACATGGTTTTATTTTGTTTAATGGACCATAAGGGGTCAAGGGTAAGGCACAGAAATCAGAAAGGAAAGCATTATAATAAAATCACATAAAATGATAGTCTCTTAGATGAAAATAGTAACAATGAAAAATTATATATGTTATGAAATAAAAAGTTTTATACACACACACACAATTGTGTCCACCTTGGAACTGAGGATTGGCTCACCTTTGGCCAAAATTTGTTTTGGATGCTAAAACTTGACAATATTGATTGTACACTCAAAGGGTTGAAAATGTCCATTACTCACATAATGAGGCCTTCTGGGACAACAGGGTAGTTCCAAGGCATGTCCAAAAGCAGTTTTAGGGAACAAGGAAAGGAAATTGATTCGGAGTTTTCTGGTGGATGGTGGGACTGGGGTGAGAATTTCCGTGCACAGGTAAGGACATACATGGTTTGAACTGCCTGCCAGTAAGGGGAGTACCTGGGCTATCGCGCTGAGTTTCTGGATGTGGAACACAGAGGAAGCACTGTCAGCAATCCAGTCAGACATCAAAACGTGGAGCTAGCCCCTGCCACACTGAGCTCCTTCTAAGATTTGTTTTTCCTCCGAGTAACTGGGGTTATAGACTTGCCATAAACACAGTTGAGGAAGGCTATTCCCTGGAAGAATTTGGAGGCAAAGAATCAGTTTTCATTCCAGTAAGTTAAGCTTCAGATGTCTGTAAGATTTATTTGCATTGGAGGTTTTCACTTTCATCATTTCCTTTTTGCAAAAATAAACGGCCCACCAAGAAGGTCTCTGTCCAATTTGAATAATACATTTTTTACTAAAAATCAAAGTGATAATAATGTCATGAAAGCTTTAATATCAGAATCACTTAAATACATACACCCTCCCCCTTAGTAGCTGGTTTCTTTGGACAAAACAACAGACATGGGAAATAATTTGGAAATAGGTAAATAACACTATCAATGTTTATAATTTTCCTTGATATTTGGCAAAATGTTTTATGGGTAGGAACACATGATAGCAATGAAATTGTTTTTATTAATGTGAAATTGTTTTTATTAATGCTTTCTGTTCAAAATAATCTAATGTAGTATTGAAATTGTTATTTTTTTTTTGAATTATGTAGCTACATATGTTTTAGAAATTTTAAAAAATTATGATTATTCTAAAATATTGGCTATATCTGTTGTATAATATATTGGGATCTGTGGTGTGTTTCCATTTAGAAACATGTTCAAATTACTTTCTTGTTTGTTTTTAAAAGAATTAAATTTAAGTTTGATGCAGTCACTTTGGAGAAAAGCATCTTTTTTTTTTTAAATTCACTTCTCTTTTTATTGGTACTGTCTAAGTGATCTCCTTAGAGATACAATTTAATTTTTAAATTTTTAAAAAATGTTTTATTAACACATAATGTGTTATTAGCCCTAGGGGTACAGGTCGGTGAATCGCCAGGTTTACACACTTCACAGCACTCACCATAGCACATACCTTCCCCAGTGTCCATAACCCCACCACCCTCTCGCTACTCTCCTACCCTCGGCAACCCTCAGTTTGCTTTGTGGGATTAAGAGTCTCTTACGGTTTGTCTTTGGAGAAAAGCATCTTAAGAACCAGTTTTTTTTTTTACTCCCCAAACAAGTTGGAATTGACAGAATCAATACAAGTGCCAACTTGTGTAAAATTAAATGATCTAGTAATTTCACAGGTTCTCAATAGTCCCATGAGAAATAATGCATCTGGTAGTCAACACTACCATTTTTGTTTCTTGGTGGTCTGGTCTGGTGGTAGTTGACCTGGATCACTGCTCTTCTTTTTTTCAATAGATTAAAAAAGAAAGAAAGAAAAAAAAAAGTTCGGAAGACAATAGACCTGGGTCCAAATTGCATCTCTGCTCTTGAAAAATCATCAAGTTGCTTAACATCTATAATTATTTATTTTTCATCTATAAATGAAGGATAATGTACATGCTCTTCATTTCTGTGTAGCTTAGAATTGCTTTAATGTTATGATTCTGAGTCAGGTTCTGTGAATGAAACATTAAAGGCCTTTTGTCTTACCCCCAATCTGCTAAAACTGAACTGGGCAGAAATAAAAATAGTTTAATCCCACGCTGCAAGAAAGGAAACTGTTAGCAATTAACCCGGACAAGAAAGTTTTGTTAGAGGCAGAATGCATGGTTGAAACTTATTTTCAAAGGCTTTGCAAGTGTAAAGGGCATTTAATTAGGCAATTTTGAACAAACAATCCAGAAACAGCTTAGTACACAAAATGGCTAGAAGCCTTCAGAGCACTAGTCTTCTCCCCAGTGGTTTCTACATGGCATCCCATCCAGGTCCTCCCACTTCTTCCCTCTTAGCCATCTAGTTTCTAAAATATGGGACTGATCCAGGACCTGAAAGCTTCTTTATGAGATTTTGTCCACAGTTTTCAGCAACCAGAACACCGTCTAGTGAATCCCTGCATCACCCCACAGGTCCAATCCACACCTGTCCTCAGCTCCCAGACAGCCTCAGGCCATTGAAGCAACCACACAGAAATAAAATAGGGAGGCATTATCCGTTTCTGTACATACCAGATGGGGAAGACAGAAAGGGAGAAAATTTCTGATAACTGTGGAGTCACAGCAACTGAGGAGTGGATAATCCTAAATTGGATCTTTGAATGACTTCTACTAAAATATTGTTACCCTGGTGTTACACCCTATTGTAATATTGGAGCAGGATAATTATAATATCTTAAGCTTACACACTGAACTGGTTTGCCACTTCCAGAACACTGCATTTCACTCACTCATGTATTTGACTAGTATTTTCTGATCACCTACTAATGGCCAACCTCTGTTCTAGGCACTGGGGATATCAACAGTAGTCTCTCTAATTAGCTTAACTTCTGTAGGTGGTGCTATTCTTTTTTCTTTTTTTAGATAGAGAAACTAAACTCATCAAGGATAGGATGATGCAAGTCTCATAGCTGAAGAGGATCAATACCAGGGTTCAAACTCAGGTCTTCGGAAACATTGCTCTTTATTTTAAGCTTTCTGGAGGAAAAGAAAAATCAGCAAAAAATAAAACTACTGTTGATATTTCTTTGTAGGGAAATTATTTCTAAAATTCTAAGCAATTGACAGATATATATGCTTTTTAGAGAAAAATCTGTTATAAAGTTGAATATTATTTATATATTCATATCCCTGCTTCTTTGGAAGTACTATCTATCTATCTATCTATATATATATATCTGTATTTGGTTTCTGATAAATATTGAAATGCATGGGTGGTAATGGAATGTGCTTCCAAATACACCATAATACATATGCTTTTAGTATCCTAAAGATTTTGTTTCAGGATAAAAAATGGACAGCCTCACTGGCTTTCAGATCTAATTTATATCCTTGAACTTAGCTTGCAGGAAATGCTGTATTTAAGGAGACTTGGGGTACTTTCCTAGATCAATAAGATGATACTTGATTTTTTTTTTTCTTCATTTTGAATAATCCTAGTAAGCAATCTGTTGGCCAGAGCACTGGACAGGATCAGGAGAGAGAGATTGGTGTCAGATAACTCATACTCCTAAGAACACCATGTTTCTTTATATGTTAAAGTAAATCTACTCTTACTAGCTTTTAAGCTCAGTGATGAGTTAGTAGTGTTTCCTCATCTTCGTTTATTTTCTGTTTTCTAGGTTCCTGCCCCCCTGGCTATCGGGAATGTCAGAATGGCAAATGTTATAAACCAGAGCAAAGCTGCAATTTTGTAGATGACTGTGGAGATGACACGGATGAAAATGGATGTGGTACCTCCTGTACTTTTGAGAAAGGCTGGTGTGGCTGGCAAAACTCCCTGGCTGAAAACTCTGATTGGGCTTTGGGAGTTGGCTCTCATCAGAGCCTACGACCTTCTGAGGACCACACACTTGGAAACAAACATGGTAGGTTTTCCTCATCGTTGTCACAGTGTTGTCATCTTGTTGTCCTCCTGGACAGCGACTGGAGAGCTCCGGAGAGACTAGTGTGGGGTCAGGGCAGGCGAGTCCAACGTTTGACGAGTGTATTTGTCTCCTGAGGCTGCCATCACAAAGTACCAGAGATGTAAACCACAGACATTTTCTCACAGTGCTAGAACGAAAATGGGCAAAATCAAGGTGTCAGCAGAACTGGTCCCTTTTGAGGGCTGTCAGGGAGAGTCGCCTATTCCATGCCTCTCTCCGAGCTTCTGGTGGTCTCACACATGACTTGACTTATAGGTGGCATTCTCTTATGTCTTTACATTGTCTTCTCTCTACGCATGTCTGTCTCTGTGTCCAAATTTACCCTTTTCATTACCCTGAAGGGCCTACCCTGATGATTTCATTTTAATTTCATCATCCACAAAGGTCCAAATAAGGTCACTTCCACAGGAACTGGGATTAGGACTTCACCATTTTTGTGGGGTTGGGCGAGGAGACACAATTCAACACATCATAGCGAGTAACCAAAGTTTAGTGTTGTTCTGATCGTTGTAGATAGATGATAATGTATGCTGCCGTCAGCCACCTTTCCTCAATGACCCATCTTTATAATTAATAACCCTGAATTCTGCCACTCATTGGATCATTCACCTGCCCTGTAGCTTTTCAGATTCTCAAATGTCTCATCCACAAATGGAGAGAATCCAGTTTTCCCTGTGTCCCAAGCAGGGATTAGAGAAATGAGATGATACATATGAAGGGAAAGCAGGTTTGGAAGCTGTAGATGGTAACATGCAGATTAACTATAAGGTCACACCTGTCAGACGTGTTAGAATGCCTCATTTTTGCAGTGAGTACATGAGGTCTAGTCTCAGACTCCTTGGTCAAAGGACAAAGGGTGTCTGTCAGCAGAATAAAGCAAGGACCCTGAATTCCTGGAATCTTCAGAATAGGAAAGATGGTGTCTAAGAGTAGCAATTCCTCTTGCCTATGATATAGCAAAATCCTCCAAGCCAAACTGACCACACCAGAGAAAGGAAGGTCTGAGCTCTGTGCAGACACTCCGCTATACATGTAAAAAATGTTTCAAATATTTGAATACATAAATATAAAACTCAGGGTCTTCCATGTAACATATTAAGATTCTCAGCATTTTATTTTTGCTCTCAGTAGATGACTGCATTTTTGGAAGTACATTATAATTCCTTTATTTTTCATAGATAATATCTTTGCATTGTTTTACAAGAACTGGAAGGTATAGCGAGTCTGTTAAATGATACCTGTAACTATGTTGTTGACTCAGTGACTAAATACCCTGTCACATCAGTTAATCTGCATACTGTGAGGTACTTTGCTCAAAGCACAGACAGTTGGAAATCATTTTGTCCATGAGCTAGAAGCAAGGCTATTCGATTTTCTTTCTGCTTCAAATGCAAATGCCTTTGGCAGCTCATATCCTATAAACTATAGTTAAAACCCCTAACTAAGATGGAAAAGCTAAAATAATCCCCTCGTTGTTTCTGTCGTAATCTGAACGCTATCCTCTTTCCTAGGGCACTTCTTGTACCTGGAGGCCACTCCGGTGGGCCTTCGGGGCGAAGAAGCACACCTCAGGAGCGCTGTGTGGCAAGAATCCGGCGCTGCCTGCACCCTAAGCTTCTGGTATTTCATATCTACAAAAGCTACAGGCTCCATTCAGGTCCTCATTAAGGTAGGATCCTTGTCCCTGCTGCCTCTCCGCTCAGCGAAGGTTCCTACAGGCAGCCTGTGGCCAAAGGGAGTTTTCACAGTTCAGCTACCTTGACCAGAGGACGCTTCCTTTCATCATGGGGCACTTCTGTTTGGGGTTCAGATGCTCTGGGGGGTTTGATAAGCAACATGGGCATGGGAACTAGCTTGGAGCTCAACAGCAGACTCTGGGGTTATGACTGAATCCCAGAGATTCCTTTTATGATAACATTTAGTCGAAGACTCAGGTTCTTCCTTGCCATCTTGGCATCTCCTTCCCAGTAAAAGAGAATCGATTTTCTGTACATCTTAAGGGAGAGTGACTATCCATTTTTTTTTTTAAGATTTTATTTATTTATTTGACAGAGAGAGATCACAAGCAGGCATAGAGGCAGGCAGAGAGAGACGGGGAAGCAGGCTCCCTGATGAGCAGAGAGCCCGATGCGGGGCTCGATCCCAGGACCCTGAGGTCATGACCCGAGCCGAAGGCAGAGGCTTAACCCACTGAGCCACTCAGGCACCCCGGGACTATCCATTTTTAACTCCTGTATGAGCAATCACGAAGGAACTAATATTAGACATTTGGGTTCTAACCATACCTTGCCACGGACTGAACCGGTCAGATGAATGATCAAGGTGGGATTACGTTGAACTGCTTATTAATTATGACACAATAGTGCATTTTTTTTAGTGAGAATTAATTGGATGTTTCAGTCAGGGCTTTAATTTAGTATAACAAAGTGACAGTGTCCAGGTAGCAAAATAGCCAAGTATATATTCATATTAATAGGAATACCTCTATTCTTTGGCAAGTTAAAACAGCAGGAAAAAGGAGATGAGTGTGTGTATGTGTGTGTGTTCATGTTCATGTGTGTGTGTGTGTGTGTGTGTGTGTGTGTGTGTGTTTATTTAGAGAATTTGGTTAGAATTCCAAGAAAGCTGACTTTAGAAACATGCTGTTGAGGCCACTGCTGTTTTTTCACACATGAGCTTGCCTGGCGTGGCCTAACGCCGGCGGAGAATGCCCGACTAGAGCGCCACAGGGCTCCCATGTCTGACGCGACGATGGCTGCATAGCCCATGTTTTATCCAAAACCTGAGGTAACTTCATAATTTCGGATTCTTCTATCATCACAAATGCTGATAAGATACATGCAGCAAATACCACAGTGAATTATGCTTCTATCTAAATAGAGAAGCCTAACTGTAGTGCTGGAAGTTCTCACAAGAGTCGTTTGCTCGTACGTTACTGAGCGCGACGCCTGGTGACACAGACACAGGGAAGGATTTCGCACGTGAAGGACTTTGTACCCCTCTGTGGGTTTCGCTGTTAGGATTTGCTTCCCTCATGTTCACCTTTAATCTTACATCTCAGTAACAAACTTTTTATTACTGTGTAATGTAAAATGAAGCTATCTTGCGAGGTAAGTCTTCCTGTGAAGTCAGGTTGAACTCCTGTGGTTCCTCCCACCAGATTTCTCTGGGCATTTCACAGCATTTTTAAGGAACTAGATTCCTACCATAATTTTTAAAACACAGTTAACACTTGCTTAAAGGAAAGATGCTTATCCTCCTTTGGGGACATTTATTGCAAAAGAGAAAACTTTCATCTTGTATATTGATTTTACATTCAGGATTTTTAGGGCGATCATTTTATTTTGGTAATTAAGATGGTAAGTATTTTTTGATCATCATTACAAAGTACTTCTTAGGCTGCTCTCTGTGTGGAACCATGCTGGGTTTTAACCTGCTCATTAAGTTAGCCAGATGGCAAACACAATGGAGGCAGGGATTCTGCCTTTTCTTTCTCTACCTCTCGCTTTTGAAATGGTCTCAATTTATGCATGGGTTGCCTCTGGCTCAGTCTCCCCTGTCTGTTCTCAGGACAGTCTCCTTCTTGTTTCCCTGTTTTGCCTCCTACCAAAGCTAACAGAATCTGGCAAATTCAGCTTCTCACAAAATTTTCCTTGACCACTTTTGCCCACCGCGATTACTCCTTCTCAGAGTGTCCCTCACAGCTCCAGAAATCTTCTTTCTCACTAAAGGTTCAATTACATGTATTCTATTCAACAGGTAGGTCATAAAATCGTGAGAGTAAGACCTTGAAGTTTTAGTCTTTATGTCCCTCTGAGCTCTTCAGAGAAGGGACTGCAGGAAAGGAGAATTGTCCTCCTTGAGCTCACAGCCAGGCTCAAGGCATCCCTTTTTGGGACAGTCCTTATGAAGGAATGACTGTTAAGGGTAACATGCACAACAATAAATTCTACTTTGGGAAGCGTGGGTGTGGTTCAAGCTTAGGAAGCTAAACACAACTCCTTCCTTTATATACAACAGATTTATAGCTACATATGTAATTTTCCTCTGTAAATAAACAAAAACCCCTGAGAACTAGATGACTAGCATTTCCACAACAAAAGACAGAAGAGACTTTGAGAAGGATGGGACAGGCAGAGACACATCCTCCCTGGAACCCTACCACAGATGCAGTGATCCCACAATGGGAGGGATCCCCCAAATTTGGAATTCTCACTCAAGGAGTAAAGAACTTGTTCCCCACGTCAGGCACGTTGAGTGCTAGCACCAGAAAGTTGAGCCTGCTAAATATCTGATTTTAAAAATAAAATCAGGGGATGAAGATCAGGAGAAACATTGAACTATAAGGAACTTATACCCCATTCGATGAAGGCTCACTGCAAACCCCCTCACACTGAGATCCAGCATAAGAGGAACAGACTGAAAAGTACCGAGACCATAAGCAAGGGAGATCTGCTTACTAATTTTAAAGTGACTGCCAGGGAGGCAGGAACGTGTGAGGATTTTATCCAGGGCTGGAGGTGCTGGTGCATGCCATTTTTGCCACTCACGCTAGCTTCCTGGTGATGGAACATGGGTGCCATTTTCGGTGCCCTCTCTCCCGCTAACACACGGAGGGCTTGGTCTGCCCTCCCCGTCATATAACCAGACTGGGGGAAGCACCCCATGTTCCACTCACCCTGTACATTGTCGGATCTGCAGCAAGGCCAGGCACGTACCAGGAACTCGTCTTCCCCATGCAGCAGACAAGGCACAACCAGGACAGATGAATGCCCTGGACCCCAGCCACCCTGTGCACAACTGGGACGGGTCAGCGATGTAAGTAAGCCCTGATCTCCCTGCACAGCAGCTGTGGCTCTGTCTGAGCCAGCATAGTCATGCAGCCCATAGAGTGCCTGGTTCTGGTGGCCAAGGGAGGTGGTGCTTCTGAATCCCATGCAACAACTCCTTCACAAGACCATCCTTTCAAGACCAAGACGGCTAGCCAATTCACCCAATATAAAGAGAGAAATAAAGAGAAACAAAATGAGCAGAGAGAAAAGTTTATTCCAAACCAAGCAATAAGGGAACTTCTCAGAGAAGGACCTAAATGAAACTGAGATAAGCAACACCCTTAATAAAGAATTCATAGTAATGGCCATAAAGATGTCCACTGATCTCGGGAGAAGAACGGATGAACATAGAAAGAATTTCAACAAAGAGAGAGAAAAATAGAAGAAAATAACCAAACAGATGTTAAAACGGCACTGAGAAATAATACTGTAGGGGTTCAACAGCAGAATGGATGGAATAGAAGCATGAGTCAGCGAACCAGAAAGAGAGCAATGGAAAACACCAATCACAGCAGGAAAATGAAAGCAAAAAATAATTTTCAAAAAGACAGGACGCCTTAGGGGACCTCCAGGACAGTATGAAGCAGAATAACATTTTCATGATGGGAGTCCCAGAAGGAGGAGGGGAGGAAGGGCCAGAAAAATTCTCGAAGAAATGATGGCAGAAAACTTTTCCTAATTCTGGAAAGGAAACAAATATCCAAGTCCAGAAAACCCAGAGAGTTCCACACAAGGGAAACCCAGGGATGCCTGGGCAGCTCAGTCAGTTGAGCGACAAGCTCTTGGTTTGGGTTCAGGTCGTGATCTCATGGGATGTGGGATCAAGCCCCACATCAGGCTCCACACTCAGCGGGAAGTCTGCTTGAAGATTCTCTCCTCCTGTTCCTCCCTCTGCTCTCTCTCTCTCAAACAAACAAACAAGTAAATAAACCTTTTGAAAAAAGAGAAAAGATGAACCCAAAGAGAAACACACTGAGACACATTATAATTAAAACAGTAAGAATTAATAATAAAGAGAAGATATTAAAAGCCAGAGAAAAGCAATACACTGTATGAAAGGGAACCATTATAAGGTTACCCGCACGTTTCTCAGCAGGAAGGTTACAGGTCAGAAGGTCGTGCACTGCACAATAGATGCAAAGTGCTGAAGGGAAGACTTCCAACCCATTCAGAATTGAAGACAAGATTAAGAGTTTTCCCGGAAGCAGAAGCTAAAGTAGTTCATCACCACTGAACCCGACCATACACATAGGGAATGTTAAAGGGGGTCATCTAAGCTAAAAAGAGAAAGGCACAAATGCTAGTAGGAAAACATATGAAGTTGAAAACCGAACTGGAAGAGACAACTCATCAGGATACTGACTAACACCTTACAACGTGAGTATAAAGGGTAAAAGACAAAAGTAGTAAAATTAGTTAAAACTGCAATAATTAGTTAAGGGATAAACAACACAAAAAGATGCAAAACGTGTCATCAAAGATATAAAATGCACAGGAGGGGAGTAAAAATATAAAGCTTTGGAATATGTTCAAAATTAATTTACTGCCAACTTAAAGGAGACTGTTAAATATGTATTGTATGCGAACCTTACAGTAACCACAAATAAAAAACTTAAGAACACAAAAGTAAAAGACAAAGGAATCTAAATGTAAAGAAAATAAACACAAAGGAATAAACCAAGAAAAGAACAGAGATGAGTAACAAAAATAGCCAGAAAGCAATTAACAAGATAACAGTAAGTCCATACTTAATCAGTGATTACTTGAAGTGTAAATGAACCAGTCCACAATCAAAAGACAGAGTGTGGCTCAATGGATATGAAAAGCAAGATTCTTCTATATACTGCCTCATCAAAATCTCAGTGAGATGTCACCTCATACCTGTCAGAATGGCTTTTATCAAAAACACAAGAAATAACAAGTCTTGGTGAGGATGTGGGAGCCCTCGTGCGCGGTTGGTGGGAATGCAAACTGGTGTAGCCACTGGAAAGCAATATGAAGTTTTCTTAAAAAAAAAAAAATTAAAAATAGAGCTACCATCTGATCCAGCAATTCCACTTATGGGTATTTATACAAAGAAAGCAAAAACAGTGATTGGAAAATATATATATATGCATGCCTGTGTTTATGGCAGCATTATTTACTGTAGCCAAGATAGGGCAGTAACCTAAGTGTCTGTTGAGAGATAGATGTTAAAGAAGATGTGGTATATTTATATAACAGAATGTTGTTCAGCCATAAAAAAGGAGGGGGGGGGATGAAATCGTGGCATATGCAACAACACAGATACACCTTGAGGGCATTGTGCTAAGTGAGTAAGTCAGAGAAAGACAAGTACCATATGATTTCACTTACGTGTAGAATCTAAAAAAGCAACGAAACAAAACCAAAGAGAAAGACAGACTCATAGATACAGACAACAAACTGGTGGTTGCTAGAGGGGAGGGGGTCAAGGGACAGTTGAAATAGGCAGAGGGGATCAAGAGGTACAAACTTCCAATTATAAAATAAATAACTCGTGGGCATGTAATGTAATGTACAACGTAGGGAATACAGTCAATAACATTGTAGAAAGTTTGTGAACGAACAGATGGTAACTAGTCCTCTCCAGGTGATCATTTCATAATATGTAAAAATATAAAATCAGTATGCTATATACCTGAAACTAATATAATAATGTATGTCAATTTTAATTCAATGAAAAGTCTGATCTGGAAAATTTGTAATCTTAACTCTGAAATATATACATGCAATCAGATGCAAAAGGCACACAACCATTGAGCAATCATTTAATGACGCTGTAGTTTTAAAGGACAATATTGATTACACATCACAACCACAATAGTAGATACATCAACTCTTAATACAATTTCCTGTAATTCTTAGCACAGCCCTCTGAGTTAAAGAATGTGAGCCCTTTTTTTACTGAAGGTGGGCCAAGGGGTCTCATAGAAATAACCTGCCCATCCTGTGGCTACATAACCAGTCCGGAGACAGACTGGGACTCTGAATCCTTATGTTCTTACCAGGAATTTTTCCACTGACGTTAACGAGTTCTGCTTTTTTATGAAATGCAGATTCTATTTTAGTGAGATCCATTTTCATGGGATGAAATCATGGAATATTTTCTTTTTTAGGAAAACAAAAGGAGTAATAGTTCTTAGCATGGATATGTGTGATCCTTAAACTACTCCTGAGATAAAGGTGTGAATTTAGGAAAATAGCAGGAAAGCAATGCTATTTGTTTAGGAAGCAATTAGTAAAGAATGGTACAATTTTACTTATTCTATATATTTTATCTTTCTTCTATATTTCGTGCTTACAGTCACATGAGAACTAATTTTCACTAAAGTGATATGTTTGGAGCAAATGTAATGTTTGTGTCTTGAAGTGATGGGTGAATTACAAGAAGATGGGAAAATATTTTATTGAGAAATTAATTTTTCTTTCCTTTGAGTTTGCTTTAGTTATATGTGTAAAAAATATACACACATACACAAATGATGAATTTTCTAAGACAAATAATTTTTTAAAATATAACTGAATTTTTTAAATGAAATGAGTATTTTAGTACATAGAAGGATAGAATGATAACTCATTTCTTGGGCCAAACCACTTTGTGAGTAGGATTTAGTGCATGGGGACTAGTTGTGATCTCTGTGATTTTGTTCCCTTCATTTATGGTGAGTCAGTCAAAACTCAGAGGGACTTAAGTTAAAGGTTATAAGAAAGTGGATGAGCTCGGACTTGAACTCAGGTGATTAAAAAGTTAAGATTGTAATGTTACGTAATCAGTTTTGTTTCTGTCTTTCTATGGAGGAAAGTTGGCTGTTGAGAATTTAAAATACATTGGCTGAGTCTTTTTCTGAATTTAGGGGTTCTTTTTTTTTTTAATAGTATACTCCTTCTTGATGACATTTATCATTTCTACTTACCTTTTACTTTTACTCATTTACATTCAGCATTAAATTTCTCACCAAATGTATTGCTTTTCAGACCATCTAAGATTTAAAACGAAAAAATGAAAAAAGTGCTCAGGGGTGGAACAGAGTTGCATTACATAAAAGTCAACTTGGTTTTACAAATATATTTAATTTTACCTATTTATGTAGTGACTTGTTTTGTGATGGTGTTAATCAACGATGAGTAATATGTAGATTTTAATACATGATGAAGAATTCAAAGGGGTTTTTAAATTTACTGGTGTTTGACGATTGGTTTTCTTGGGTTAAAGTCTGTCTAGCCTCATTAGGAAACAAAGAACTTTTGCATCTTTTCAGCTAGACATTTGAATAAAATTCAGGAACACCTGCTACCGGAAGAGCATTATTGTTTTTTGGAACCACTCCATCTATAATAAACTGTTGATATTTTAATCAAGATGACTGTGTGCTGTAGGGAATTTTAACATATTTGACCAAAGGCATTCAGGGCTGTTATACTGTTGTGATAGAAAAAAAATAATTTATTCAAAACAGAAGTGGAGAAAAATAATGTATTTCAGGAGAGTCCTGATTATAGCAACCTAGTTACGCTGAAAGACCATTACTAAATTAGTTCATTGTTTTATCTTGCCTAGTGGTTCCGAGAATTTGAGAGCAGATGGGGTCGCCAGTAATTTGTTTAATCTAAACTATTCATTTACAGATGAAGGGGCTAAGATTAGGAGGTTATATTTCTTGCCCCAGCTCACATGGTATTTAAGAAAAAGAATATGGATCTAGTTGTTTTTTTGTGGCTTTTCTTTTCTTTTCTTTTTTTTCCTGATTTCTCATTTAGAGCTCTGCTATTTGTCTACCTGGCATTTCTATCTGAAGATCCTATTCAGTATGGAAATACAGATTTTGTTCACTAGGCAGTGCAAAAGGTCAAATCAACAAATGAAAGGCCAGATTCCTTTCCCTGCTTAGAAGACTGTGGTCTTCTGACTCTGCTTTTCTCCTCAGTCCAGTGAACAATGAACCTCAGTTGTGTGTAAGGGTTAACCAACAGGAGTGAATATTCCCTCTCCTTCCTGAGTCACCACTACGCCCTCTCCTGCCCCACCCCAAAATGCTCACCGCAGTCCTCATCTGAGGAGATCTACAACTAATTGCTAACACTCCAAGTGTCCAACACTTGGAGTGTGTCAGATACATTTTCGGGTTTAGGCGTATTTTGATCTCCTCAGCCTACTGAACATCTGATCCTATTTTAGTCATCTTGGCATTTTATTCATTATTTCAGAGCAAAGAATGTTGGGAACATGGATGGGAGGATACGTAGAATCTGGGTATAGAAAATTGATTTCTCAAAGACTGTCTAATAGATTTTAGACCATAAATCCATTAAACGAAGTCTTTAGTGCCAAAACTTCTCTTGCTTTTCCTGAATTGTTTCAGCATGTTAGCAATTCAATCTGCATAATTTTGGCTGTATTCTATTATTGACCTGGAGCAAACTGAGAGGGAAAGCAGTTTGATTTTTGCATTTTAAACTCCAGCACACAAGATATCAACACCTCCAGAGCTTTATTAAATTAATTGCCACAAGCTCACACTGCCCTGATTTATATCAAAATCAATGTTTCTTTTTATCATCATGGAGAACATGGCAATATTTGTTCCGGGCTTATTTCTGACTAAGATTTTTCTAAAGTTCTTGCTCCACGCCCCCCAACACATTACTTACCTCTTTCAGATGCTTCAAATACTAAAGAGAGGGTTTCTGTTCAGATGCTAACAGTTTCATTTAATTGCTTCCAGTAGTTTTGCTTTCAGGAAAATCCTATGACCAATTCTAAAGAATGGTATTTTTAGGGGCACCTGGGTGACTCAGTGGGTTAAAGTCTCTGCCTTCAGCTCAGGTCATGATCCCAGGGTCCTGGGATCAAGTCCCACACTGGGCTCTCTGCTTGGCAGGGAGCCTGTTTTCCCCCAGCTTTCTCTCTGCCTACTTGTGATCTCTGTCTGTCAGATAAATAAATAAAAATTAAAAAAAATTTCTGCTATTTCCCTTCCATTTTTCCTCTCACTCCTGGTGCTGCTCTTGTGATCAGTTCCCAGTTATGAGCTGATTCCCTTTTTCCATATGATGTGCTCATTCTTTTACACTTGTTAACTCAGTCTTGAGAATAAATTTGTGAGGTAGGTATTTTGTCCTAATTTTTCAGGCCTCAAAATTGAGACTCAGGTCACATAAATGGTAAATGGTATAATCAGCATTAACAGCCAGTTCTAACTCCAAAATCTATCCTCCAAGCCACTGCATTCAACTTCTGCTATTAGAATTTACAACATTCTCATATCCAGGAAGCTGTGATATTACTATCAGAGTTTTCAAGTGGCACTGATCCACATATATTAGAGAGGGGAAGTGATTACTTAGCGTTCAACAACTATTATAGTTTTGTTTTCTAACTTAGCTTGTCAACAGCTTGTGACAGTAATTATATTTATCTAAATCATTCTGCTTCACATCTAACATAATTCAAAAATTTCAAAATCATATTTAATAGCTGCATTTTAATTTTAGTGAGAAATAACTGAATTAGAAACAATGTAATTTGGGGCGCCTGGGTGGCTCAGTGGGTTAAAGCCTCTGCCTTCGGCTCAGGTCATGATCCCAGGTTCCTGGGATTGAGCCCCACATCAGGCTCTCTGTTCAGCAGGGAGCCTGCTTCCCCTGTCTCTCTCTGCTTGCCCCTCTGCCTACTTGTGATCTCAGTCTGTCAAATAAATAAATAAACTCTTAAAAAAAAAAAAAGAAAGAAAGAAACAATGTAATTTGATTTTTATAAGAGCAAAGCTAACTAGATAAAACTTAGTTATATTAATTTTTGTTCAAACACGAAATCTTTAAAACTGTTGCAAACATCTATTCTTTGGGAATCTTCTCTCTTGGGCTTTTAGTATGAGCAGACTTGGTTAGTAACAGTTTTTCCCTCTGAAAACAGGGATCAAGGAGCCATCCAGCGCCCCATGACCAGTGCTTCTTAATCATGTGCTTCTGTGTGTCACACATCTCTTTGGCAGTCTGATGAATGTCTCAGTTCTCATCATACTGTATCAAATGTATGAAGCAAAATGCTAGAATTTTAGAGAAAACACTACCGATTATTAAAATATTTTAAAATCCCAAATTTTGACTTAGTGAATATATGTTAAATGATAAGAGCTGAAGGAAGATGGAATTAACTGTTATAGGTTTAAAGGACTGATAATCACAAATGATATTTTTAACATATCCCCAATACTGTAATGTGATATTAAAATATTTAGTATTATTATTGGTGAGAGAGTCACAGGTATATTAACAACATGATTTGTTGCTTGCTTTCATGACTCAAGAATACACCAAATTTTAGTTTAAGTTAGTGAAAATAAAGGTGTTTTTCTCCCATTAGTGTTATGGTCTCTTGAAAACCACTATTTTATATGTAAGAAGTCTTGAATTTTTCTTAATTGTGTAAGGGGATCTATCTTATGTGCTCAGCATTTACATTTATTTATTAAGAAAGAAAGATCAGTGTGCCTTCAGTCCCTAATAGTTGAGGCGCAAAGACACGGAAGGTAACATTCTCTCTGAACCAAGTTCAGAACAGGCTAATCGTACATGACATGTAGGTGATGCCACAGCAAGGGGCTGGTTTAGCAGGCTTAGTAGCAGGCTCTCAGCTGGTCAGTGATTTACAGATTGGCTGCTAGTGGATGAATATATTGAGATTCGTCACCCAAATTATGGGGTGTCTTTTCCCATGTCGTAAGTGGTCATAGCTAGCGATTTTTCCATGTAATGTAAGATAGGGGAGAAGGCAGGGAAGAAAAACAATATTGTAATTTTCCTCGTTTGAGAGGTAAGTAGCTAGTCGTTTTACAGGTTTACCATTCATTTGTCCCCAGAGAAGTCGTAGGTGCAGCTGTGTTCAGAACTGGTCTCTTAGAAGAATTCCATGTGCTAGTTCATTTCCCTTGTTTGTTTCCTGTGATGTTTTCATTTTAACTGTTTGAAATAAATTCATCATGAGAAGACAGTCCTTTGTTCTCTCACTACATTTCTTTTTTTTTTTTTAAGGACACTGCCTGAAAAATCATAATGGTCTTCAGCACATGGTAGTAAATTTCTGGAATTCACAAGTTCTCATCAGTTAATTTTTAATGCCTGCACTGTTAATTTTCCACACAGTTTGTGACACAGGCTCCTACCAAAATAAGTTAGAATTGCTTATCTGTCGGCTGATTATTCTAACTGAAATCACATCTCTGACTCAGAGGCTGCTACAAGATTGGCAATCTGTGTTTGCTAATTATAGATCATAGAGTCCAAGTAGAGAAAACCCCTGTGATTCACCCTTGTATGCATTTTCCAAATAAACAAAATTCTAATAACGTTAGCAATCTTCCCTCTGTAAGAAATGAATATATCACATATTCCTGTTTGTAATCTCTGGTGAATTGCGGTTAAAAGAAATCTTTAAGATTTCTTTAACAGTGAAGAAATATTTAGGCTTAAATTCACATTTTCCAGATTAGTGCCTGTCTTCACATCTTCTACAGAGGTCAGAAATATTTTCTATTCATGTGTAAGTTGTTTCACATAGTTGCAGAAGGGCTTCTGCAAAATCTGCTGATTCCACTTCTGTGGATAGCATTATGTGACACAAAAAAAATCTGGGCACTTTAAGATATACTATGCACTAATTTATACTGTCTGTTGCTAACTAACGATCTCTTTTATTTATTTTATTGAGGACTACAACTTTTCCTTTGCAAATACTGGGTTCTGGCTCAATCCCCACTCTGTCCACCCCTCGCTTCCAGTTCACGCATTCAGACAGATCTTTACTGAGCATCTATTAAATACACTCCCAGCTGTCATGGAGCTTCTGAGTTTAGAGTGGAATTAACTGTTTGCAAAAAGCAGCAGTATGCCATTCAGTCTTTCTATCACAAACAGCCAGAGCTCTCCATTAGTCCCTGGGTGTTCTTCAATATTTAATTGTCCTCTTTCTGAAATTATCCTCTTTCTGAGAAGGTGACTTGGGACTTCCTGTGCTGTGTTCTTGGAATTGGAACTTCTTCGAGGTTGTGTCCTCTTTGGGTAGCATCATGTCTCCATACCACTGGGTCTTTTTTGTGGTCCTGTTACCCTGCAGGATGACTCTGTGTTTGAAGTTCTATTTTCCAATGACTGGGGAGCCTTAACCACACCAAGACTGCATCTGCCTTGTTTACTGTCCTATTTCTAGCTGTAGCAGTGTGCTTAGCCAGTAGTAGGTACTTTGATTGAATGAGTGAAAGTACAAGCAATGAATAATTAAATGGCAATTACGTATGAAACATATTTAATATTCTAGGAATGGAATTCAAAGCTATTAACATGTTTATGAACTGAAAGTGTTTAGAGGATATAAGAAAAAAATTGAACTGGATTTTGACAGTTAAGAAGGATTTAGATAAATAGAGGAAAGGAGGCAGGGCATTTCAAATGAGAGAATGCATAAATGTAGGAAAGCAGAAGATGTGTCCCACAGACCTTGAGTTTACCAATTATCAGCAACGAAAGATAGAATATTAATGGAAATAATAAAGTAAGCATTGATTTAACTCTTCAGTTTATATCTGATACTGTGAAGTTACTGTTATTTAACACAATGTTGCTTTTATTTTTATAATTTTCAATTGTTGCTGATCCTTACCTTTTGTCCTTTTTGGAGGAAATACTGTATTTTATGAATGTCATTTTTTTAAAGTTAATTGATATACAAGATAATATTAGTTTAGGTACATATCATAGTGATTTGATATTTTTACACGTTACATTATCATCTGTCACTGTGCCGAAGTTACTGCAATATTATTAACTGTAGTCCCTGAACAGTACATTACCTCCTCATGACTTATTTCTTTTATATCTGGAAGTTTATACCTATTATTCCACTTTACCAAATTTATTTGTTTATTTATTTGTTACCCCCTTACTCCTACCCCCTCCAGTTTGTTTCTTGTACTTGTGACTCTGTTTTGTTTGTTTTGTTTTTTAGATTTTATCTATAAATGAAATAATACAGTCTTTGTTTTCTTTTTCTATCTGACTTATTTCACTTAGCGTAATAGTCTCTGAGTCCATCCATGTTGTTGCGAATGGCAAGATGTCCTTCATTTTTACGGTTGAGTAGTATTCCATTGTATGTACCTAGCACATCTTTATGCATTTTTCTATTGTGGGGCATTTAGGTTGCTGCCAGAGCTTGGCTATTGTAAATAATGCTTCAGTAATCATAGGGTGCATATATCTTCAAATTGGTGTGTTTATTTTCTTTGGATAAATAAAGAGAAGTGAAATTGCTGGACTATAGGTAGTCTATTTTTAATTTTTTGGAGAACTTTTATAATTTCCATGGTGGCTGCACCAATTTAGATTCCCACCAACAATGCTTTGGAGTTCTTTTTTCTCCACAGACTCCCCAATATTTGTTATTTTTTGTCTTCTTGATAATAGCCAGTATGACTGGTATGATTTGCATATTTCCCCTATGTTTAGTGATGTTGAGCATCTTTCCACATGCCTATTAGACATCTATATTTCTTCTTTGGAACCATGTCTGTCAAACTTCTGTATCCATTTTTAAATCAGATTGCTTTTTTTTTAGTATTAAGTTGTATAAATTCTTTATGTATTTTGGATGTTAAACCCTTATTGAATGTATGACTGTACAAAAGATTTTTACTTTGATATAATTTTAATTGTTTATTTTAGCCTTTTGTTGCCCTTACCTTAGGAAACTGATCAAAAACAAAACAAAACAAAACAAAACAAAAAACTGTTGCTAAGACCCGTAATAAAAGTTTACTGTCGAGGAGGAGTCAAGATGGCGGAGAAGTAGCAAGCTGAGACTGCTTCAGCTAGCTGGAGATCAGCTAGATAGCTTATCTAAAGATTGCAAACACCTGAAAATCCATCGGCAGATCGAAGAGAAGAAGAACAGCAATTCTGGAAACAGAAAAACAACCACTTTCTGAAAGGTAGGACCGGCGGAGAAGTGAATCCAAAGCGACGGGAAAATAGACCCCGGGGGAAGGGGCCGGCTCCCGGCAAGCGGCGGAGCAACCGTGCACAAAATCAGGACTTTTAAAAGTCTATTCCGCTGAGAGACATCGCTCCAGAGGCTAAACCGGGGCGAAGCCCACGCGGGGTCAGCGTGGCCTCAGGTCCCGCAGGGTCACAGAAGGATCGGGGGTGTCTGAGTGTCGCAGAGCTTGCGGGTATTGGAACGGGAAAGCAGGCTACAGAGACAGAGCCGACAGTGAGCTCGCAGCTCGGTGTTACCTTGAACCGGTCGCAGGCTCGGTGAGCTCGGAGCGCGGCCGGAGGTCAGGCAGACGGGAGTAACTGGGCGCGGTTCTCTGAGCGCGCACTGAGGAGTGCGGCCCTGGGCTCTCGGCTCCTCCAGGCCGGAGACCAGGAGGCCGCCATTTGTATTCCCGTCCTCTGGAACTCTACGGAAAGCGCTCAGGGAACAAAAGCTCCTGAAAGCAAACCCGAGCGGATTACTCACCCCGGCCCCGGGTAAGGGCGGTGTAATTCCGCCTGGGGCAAAGACACTTGAGAATCACTACAACAGGCCCCTCCCCCAGAAGATCAACAAGAAATCCAGCCAAGACCAAGTTCACCTACCAAGGAGTGCGGTTTCAATACCAAGGAGAGCAGCAGAATTCCAGAGGAGGAGAAAGCCAAGCACGGAACTCATGGCTTTTTTCCTGTGATTTTTTTTTAGTCTTGCAGTTAATTTAATTTTTTCTTTTTCTTTTTTTTTTTTTTTTTTTCTCACCTTCGGGTAAAATTTTTTTTTAACTGTTACCTTTTTCTTTTTTAACGATTTTATACTAGTTTATCTAATATATATATTTTTTCTTTTTTACATTTTTCTTAGGTGTATTCTTTTTTAAAAAATTCTTTTCTTTTTTTTTCTTTTCTTTTTTTTTTTTTTTTATTTCTTCCTTTTTCAACCTCTTTTTATCCCCTTTCTCCCCACTCACGATTTTGGATCTCTTCTAATTTGGTTAAAGCATATTTTCCTGGGGTTGTTGCCACCCTTTTAGTATTTTACTTGCCCCTTCATTTACTCTTATCTGGACAAAATGACAAGACGTAAAAATTCAACACAAAAAAAAGAACAAGAGGCAGTACCGAAGGCTAGGGACCTAATCAATACAGACATCGGTAATATGTCAGATCTAGAGTTCAGAATGACAATTCTCAAGGTTCTAGCCGGGCTCGAAAAAGGCAAGGAAGATATTAGAGAAACCCTCTCGAGAGATATAAAAGCCCTTTCTGGAGAAATAAAAGAACTAAAATCTAACCAAGGTGAAATCAAAAAAGCTATTAATGAGGTGCAATCAAAAATGGAGGCTCTAACTGCTAGGATAAATGAGGCAGAAGAAAGAATTAGTGATATAGAAGACCAAATGACAGAGAATAAAGAAGCTGAGCAAAAGAGGGACAAACAGCTACTGGACCACGAGGGGAGAATTCGAGAGATAAATGACACCATAAGACGAAACAACATTAGAATAATTGGGATTCCAGAAGTAGAAGAAAGTGAGAGGGGAGCAGAAGGTATACTGGAGAGAATTATTGGGGAGAATTTCCCCAATATGGCAAAGGGAACGAGCATCAAAATTCAGGAGGTTCAGAGAACGCCCCTCAAAATCAATAAGAATAGGCCCACACCCCGTCACCTAATAGTAAAATTTACAAGTCTCAGTGACAAAGAGAAAATCCTGAAAGCAGCCCGGGAAAAGAAGCCTGTAACATACAATGGTAAAAATATTAGATTGGCAGCTGACTTATCCACAGAGACCTGGCAGGCCAGAAAGAGCTGGCATGATATTTTCAGAGCACTAAACGAGAAAAACATGCAGCCAAGAATACTATATCCAGCTAGGCTATCATTGAAAATAGAAGGAGAGATTAAAAGCTTCCAGGACAAACAACAACTGAAAGAATTTGCAAATACCAAACCAGCTCTACAGGAAATATTGAAAGGGGTCCTCTAAGCAAAGAGAGAGCCTACAAGTGGTAGATCAGAAAGGAACAGAGACCATATACAGTAACAGTCACCTTACAGGCAATACAATGGCACTAAATTCATATCTCTCAATAGTTACCCTGAATGTGAATGGGCTAAATGCCCCTGTCAAAAGACACAGGGTATCAGAATGGATAAAAAAACAAAACCCATCTATATGTTGCCTCCAAGAAACACATTTTAAGCCCGAAGACACCTCCAGATTTAAAGTGAGGGGGTGGAAAAGAATTTACCATGCTAATGGACATCAGAAGAAAGCAGGAGTGGCAATCCTTATATCAGATCAATTAGATTTTAAGCCAAAGACTATAATAAGAGATGAGGAAGGACACTATATCATACTCAAAGGGTCTGTCCAACAAGAAGATTTAACAATTTTAAATATCTATGCCCCCAATGTGGGAGCAGCCAACTATATAAACCAATTAATAACAAAATCAAAGAAACACATCAACAATAATACAATAATAGTAGGGGACTTTAACACTCCCCTCACTGAAATGGACAGGTCATCCAAGCAAAAGATCAGCAAGGAAATAAAGGCCTTAAACGACACACTGGACCAGATGGACATCACAGATATATTCAGAACATTTCATCCCAAAGCAACAGAATACACATTCTTCTCTAGTGCACATGGAACATTCTCCAGAATAGATCACATCCTCGGTCCTAAATCAGGACTCAACCGGTATCAAAAGATTGGGATCATTCCCTGCATATTTTAAGACCACAATGCTCTAAAGCTAGAAATCAACCACAAAAGGAAGTTTGGAAAGAACCCAAATACATGGAGACTAAACAGTATCCTTCTAAAGAATGAATGGGTCAACCGGGAAATTAAAGAAGAATTGAAAAAAATCATGGAAACAAATGATAATGAAAATACAACGGTTCAAAATCTGTGGGACACAACAAAGGCAGTCCTGAGAGGAAAATATATAGCGGTACAAGCCTTTCTCAAGAAACAAGAAAGGTCTCAGGTACACAACCTAACCCTACACCTAAAGGAGCTGGAGAAAGAACAAGAAAGAAACCCTAAGCCCAGCAGGAGAAGAGAAATCATAAAGATCAGAGCAGAAATCAATGAAATAGAAACCAAAAAAACAATAGAACAAATCAACGAAACTAGGAGCTGGTTCTTTGAAAGAATTAATAAAATTGATAAACCCCTGGCCCGACTTATCAAAAAGAAAAGAGAAAGGACCCAAATAAATAAAATCATGAATGAAAGAGGAGAGATCACAACTAACACCAAAGAAATACAAACTATTATAAGAACATACTATGAGCAACTCTACGGCAATAAATTTGACAATCTGGAAGAAATGGATGCATTCCTAGAAACATATAAACTACCACAACTGAGCCAGGAAGAAATAGAAAGCCTGAACAGACCCATAACCAGTAAGGAGATTGAAACAGTCATTAAAAATCTCCAAACAAACAAAAGCCCAGGGCCAGACGGCTTCCCGGGGGAATTCTACCAAACATTTAAAGTAGAACTAATTCCTATTCTCCTGAAACTGTTCCAAAAAATAGAAATGGAAGGAAAACTTCCAAACTCATTTTATGAGGCCAGCATCACCTTGATCCCCAAACCAGACAAGGATCCCACCAAAAAAGAGAGCTATAGACCGATATCCTTGATGAACACAGATGCGAAAATACTCAACAAAATACTAGCCAATAGGATTCAACAGTACATTAAAAAGATTATTCACCACGACCAAGTGGGATTTATTCCAGGGCTGCAAGGTTGGTTCAACATCCGCAAATCAGTCAATGTGATACAACACATCAATAAAAGAAAGAACAAGAACCATATGATACTCTCAATAGATGCTGAAAAAGCATTTGACAAAGTACAGCATCCCTTCCTGATCAAAACTCTTCAAAGTGTAGGGATAGAGGGCACATACCTCAATATCATCAAAGCCATCTATGAAAAACCCACCGCAAATATCATTCTCAATGGAGAAAAACTGAAAGCTTTTCCGCTAAGGTCAGGAACACGGCAGGGATGTCCATTATCACCACTGCTATTCAACATCGTACTAGAGGTCCTAGCCTCAGCAATCAGACAACAAAAGGAAATTAAAGGCATCCAAATCGGCAAAGAAGAAGTCAAATTATCACTCTTCGCAGATGATATGATACTATATGTGGAAAACCCAAAAGACTCCACTCCAAAACTGCTAGAACTTATACAGGAATTCAGTAAAGTGTCAGGATATAAAATCAATGCACAGAAATCAGTTGCATTTCTCTACACCAACAGCAAGACAGAAGAAAGAGATATTAAGGAGTCAATCCCATTTACAATTGCATCCAAAATCATATTATACCTAGGAATAAACCTAACCAAAGAGACACAGAATCTATACTCAGAAAACTATAAAGTACTCATGAAAGAAATTGAGGAAGACACAAAGAAATGGAAAAATGTTCCATGCTCCTGGATTGGAAGAATAAATATTGTGAAAATGTCTATGCTACCTAAAGCAATCTACACATTTAATGCAATTCCTATCAAAGTACCATCCATCTTTTTCAAAGAAATGGAACAAATAATGCTAAAATTTATATGGAACCAGAAAAGACCTCAAATAGCCAAAGGGATATTGAAAAAGAAAGCCAACGTTGGTGGCATCACAATTCCGGACTTCAAGCTCTATTACAAAGCTGTCATCATCAAGACAGCATGGTACTGGCACAAAAACAGACACATAGATCAATGGAACAGAATAGAGAGCCCAGAAATAGACCCTCAAATCTATGGTCAACTAATCTTTGACAAAGCAGGAAAGAATGTCCAATGGAAAAAAGACAGCCTTTTCAATAAATGGTGCTGGGAAAATTGGACAGCCACATGCAGAAAAATGAAATTGGACCATTCCCTCACACCACACACAAAAATAGACTCAAAATGGATGAAGGACCTCAATGTACGAAAGGAATCCATCAAAATCCTTGAGGAGAACACGGGCAGCAACCTCTTCGACCTCTGCCGCAGCAACATCTTCCTAGGAACAACGCCAAAGGCAAGGGAAGCAAGGGCAAAAATGAACTACTGGGATTTCATCAAGATCAAAAGCTTTTGCACAGCAAAGGAAACAGTTAACAAAATCAAAAGACAACTGACAGAATGGGAGAAGATATTTGCAAACGACATATCAGATAAAGGACTAGTGTCCAGAATCTATAAAGAACTTAGCAAACTCAACACCCAAAGAACAAATAATCCAATCAAGAAATGGGCAGAGGACATGAACAGACATTTCTGCAAAGAAGACATCCAGATGGCGAACAGACACATGAAAAAGTGCTCCATATCACTCGGCATCAGGGAAATACAAATCAAAACCACAATGAGATATCACCTCACACCAGTCAGAATGGCTAAAATCAACAAGTCAGGAAATGACAGATGCTGGCGAGGATGCGGAGAAAGGGGAACCCTCCTACACTGTTGGTGGGAATGCAAGCTGGTGCAGCCACTCTGGAAAACAGCATGGAGGTTCCTCAAAATGTTGAAAATAGAACTGCCCTATGACCCAGCAATTGCACTATTGGGTATTTACCCTAAAGATACAAATGTAGTGATCCAAAGGGGCACATGCACCCGAATGTTTATAGCAGCAATGTCCACAATAGCCAAACTATGGAAAGAACCTAGATGTCCATCAACAGATGAATGGATCAAGAAGATGTGGTATATATACACAATGGAATACTATGCAGCCATCAAAAGAAATGAAATCTTGCCATTTGCAACAACATGGATGGAACTAGAGCGTATCATGCTTAGCGAAATAAGTCAAGCAGAGAAAGACAACTATCATATGATCTCCCTGATATGAGTAAGTGGTGATACAACATGGAGGCTTAAGTGGGTAGAAGAAGAATAAATGAAACAAGATGGGATTGGGAGGGAGACAAACCATAAGTGACTCTTAATCTCACAAAACAAACTGAGGGTTGCCGGGGGGAGGGGGTTTGGGAGAAGGGGGTGGGATTATGGACATTGGGGAGGGCATGTGATTTGGTGAGTGCTGTGAAGTGTGTAAACCTAGTGATTCACAGACCTGTACCCCTGGGGATAAAAATATATGTTTATAAAAAATAAAAAATTAAAAAAAAAAAAAGGAAAAAAAAAAGTTTACTGTCTATGTTTTCTTCTAGGGGTTTTATGGTTTCAGGTCTTACATTCAAATCTTTAGTCCATTTTGAATTTATTTTTGCATATGGTGTAAGGTAATGGTTAAATTTCATTCCCCTACATGTAGCTGTCCTGTTTCCCCAAAATCATTTATTGAAGAGAATTTCTTTTCTTCATTGTTTATTCTTGCCTCCTTTGTCATAGGTTGATTGACCATATATGTGTATATTTGTTTCTGGGTCTCTATTTCATTGATCCATGTGTCTGTTTTTGTACCAGTACAATGCCGTTTTGATTACTGTACTTTGTAATATAGCTTGACGTTAGGGACCATTATACCTCCATCTTTGTTCTTTCTCAAGATTACTTTGGCTATTTTGAGTCTTTCATGGCTTCATATAAATTTTAAGGATTCTTTGTTCTACTTATGTGAGGAATGTCATTGGTTTATTGATGGGAATTGTATTGAATCTGTAGATTGCTTTGAGTAGTATGGACTTTTTTATAGTATTCTTCCAGTCTGTGAGCACAGTATATCTTTCCATTTATTTGTGTTGTCTTCAGTTTCTTCCATCAGTGTTTTATAGTTTTCAAAATACAAGTCTTCAACTCCTTAGTTAAATTTAATCCTAGGCTTTTTATTTATTTTGATGCAGTTGTAAATGAGATTGCTTCATTAATATCTTTTCCTCACAGTTATTAGTGTATGGAAGCACAATAAACTTCTCTGTAAGTTAATTTTGTATTACAACTTTGCAGAATTCATTTGTTAATTCTAATAGTTTTGTTGTTAGAGTCTTTAGGGTTTTCTACGTATAGTGTAATACCATCTGCAAATTGTGACAGTTTTACTTCTTCCTTTCCAATCTGGCTGTTATTTAAATTTTTTTTATTATCTAATTGCTTTGACTAGAACTTCTAATACTATATTGAATAAAAGTGACAAGGTTGGGCATCCTTATCTTGTTTCTGAACTTCAAGGAAAAACTTTCAGTTTTTCACCATTGAGTGTGATGTTGGCTGTGGGTTTGACATGTATATCCTTTATTATGTTGTTCCCTCCATACACACTTTGTTGAGAGTTTTTATCATAAATGAAAATTGAATTTTGTGATATGCTTTTTCTACATCTGTTGAAAAAATCATATGATTTTTATTCTTCATTTTGTTGTTGTGGTGTATCATGTTGATTCATGAGCATAGAACCATTCTTCCATCCCTGAGATAAATCCCATTTTATCATAATGTATGCTCCTTTTAATATTTTGCTGAATTAGGTTTGCTAATATTTTGTTGAGGGGGTTTGCATTATGTTCATCAGAGACACCAGCATGTGATTTTCTTTTTGTGTGGTGTCTTTGGATTTGCTGTCAGTGTAGTACTGCCTTGCAAAATGAATTTGGAAGCATTCCTTCCTCCTCAGTTTTCTGGAATAATTTGAAAATTATAGGTACCAACTCTTCTTTAAATGATTGGTAGAACCATCTGTGAAGCTGTCCAGTTCTGGACTTTTGTTTGGGGGAGGTTTTTTTGTTTTTTGTTTTTTTTTTTTTTTTAAATTCTAATTGGCCTAATAACATTGCCGGTATCTTCATTATTCAGTCTTCGAAGATTGTGCATTTCTAGGAATTTATCCATTTTTTCTATGTTTTCTAATTTGTTTGTATATAATTGTGGCAGTCTCTTATACTTCTTTGTCACTTGTAACTTACCCCCTTTCATTCCTGATTTTATTTGGGCCCTCTTTCCTTTTTGATGATTATGGCTAGTTTATAGGTTTCATTTATCTTTTCAAAGAAGCAACTCTTGGTTTTGTTGATCAAAAGAATTATGTGTGGGGGTTTTGTTTGTTTTTGTTTTTGTTGATGTTTTGTTTTTTAGTTTCTAGTTCATTTATTTTTCCTGTGATCTTCATTATCCCCTTCCTTCTGCTAACTTTGGTCTTCCTCTGGTTTTTTGTTTTGATTGTTTGTTTGTTTTTTGTTCCCTTAAAGTTTGATTGTTGACTTGGGATTTTTCTTCTGTGAGGTAGACCTGAATTGCTAATGAGTTTCTCTTCTATAACAGTTCTTTCTGCATCCCATAGATTTTGGAAAGTTCTATTCCCATTTTCATGTTTCTCAAGGTGTTTTTGATTTCTTGTTTGATTTCTTTGTTGATTCTTTTGTGTTTTTGCCTTTTCATTTTCTTCTTTATGTGAACTCTCCTGGAGAATGGTTCCTGTGCATTTGAGAAGAATGTATATTACTTCTTTTGGATGCAGTGTTGTCTATATATCTACTGAGTCAGTCTGTCTATTGTGTCATTTAAAGCCAGTGCTTCCTTACAGATTTTCTGTCTGGGTGATCTGTTAATGTAAATAGGGTATTAACGCTGTCTCCTATTATTACATTATTGTCAATTTCTCCCTTTATGTCTATTAATATTTGCTTTATAGAGTCAGTGCCCCTATGCTGGGTACATAAATATTTATGAATTCTATGTTCTCTTCTTTGACTTCTTTATTATAATATAATGTTCTTCTTGACATTTTGTGACAGTCTTTGTTTTAAAGTCTCTTTTGTCTCTCTGAGCACTGCTATTCCAGCACTCTTTTCATTTCCATTCACACAGAATATCTTTTTCCATCCCTTCACTTTTAATTTGTGTGTGTTTTAGATCTGAAGTGAGTCTCTTACAGACAGCATATAGATGGGTCTTGTTTTTTGTTTGTTTGTTTGTTTGTTTTTATATCCATTCACCTAATGTTTTTTGTTTGGAACATCTAGTCCATTTACATTTAAAGTAATGATTCATTATGTTTGTACTTATTGCCATTTTGGGTTTTTTGTTTTTGTTTTTGTTTTCTTTTGTTTAGTTTAGTTTTTGTAGTTCTTCTCTGTTCCTGCCTTCTTCTCGGAGTCTTTTCCTTTATGGTTTGATGGCTTTCTTTAGTGTTATGTTTGGGTTTTTTTCCTCTGTATTTTTTTATGTATCTTGTGTGCTTGGTTTGTAGATACCATGAAGTACATATATATGAACCTATATCTAGAGTGTCTGTTTAATTTGATAGTTACTTAAGTTCAAACACATTCTAAAAGTATTACCTTTTTACTCCCATTCATGTTTTATGTTCTTGATGTAATATTTTACATCTTTTTTTATATCCTTTCAGTACTTTATTAACTTTACCTATTTATTATAGTTGATTTAACTATTTTTGTGTTTTCATCTCAAAACTTTTTTTAGCTTTTTAAGTGACTGATCCACTCTCATTACTATGTATTTGCCTTTATCAGTGAACATATTTATTTATTTATTTATTTATTTATTTTTAAAGATTTTATTTATTCACTTGACAGACAGAGATCACAAGTAGGTAGAGAGGCAGGCAGAGAGATAGAGAGAGGGGAGGAAGCAGGCCCCCAGCTGAGCAGAGAACCTGATGTGGGGCTCGATCCCAGGACCCTGAGATCATGACCTGAGCCGAAGGTAGAGGCTTTAACCCACTGAGCCACCCAGGCGCCCTTCAGTGAACATTTTTAAATATAGTTTCTTATTTCTAGTTATGGCCTTTACTTTTCCACTTAAGACCCATTAGCATTTCTTTTTTTTTTTTTTTTAAGATTTTATTTATTTGTCAGAGAGAGGGAAAGAGAGCAAGCACAGGCAGACAGAATGGCAGGCAGAGGCAGAGGGAGAAGCAAACTCCCTGCCGAGCAAGGAGCCGGATGTGGGACTCAATCCCAAGACGCTGGGATGATGACCCGAGCTGAAGGCAACTGCCCAACCAACTGAGCCACCCAGGCGTCCCCCCATTAGCATTTCTTGTAAGGCCTGATTAATGGTGATGAGCTCCTTTAGTTTTGTTTATCTGGGAAACTTTATTTATTCTTGAGTTTTGAATGATAACCTGCCTCGGTACAAAATTTCTGGTTGTCTTTCATTTCAGTACTTCAAGTATATCCTATCACTCTCATTAAATTAAAAATACATAAAAAGTAAAGTTTATGCTGAAAAATCAGCTAATAGTCTTATGGGGTTTTCCATGCATGTGACTGTTTTTTTGTTTTGTTTTGTTTTGTTTTTTTGTTCCTTTGAGATTCTCTCTTTAATTTTTGCCATTCTATTTATACTATGTGTAGATCTCTTTGGGTTCATTTTCTTTGGGATGCTTTGTGCTTCCTAGACCTGGATGTCTTTTTCCTTCCACAGGTTAGAGAAGTTTTCAGCCGTTATTTCTTCAAATAAGTTTTCTGCCACTTTCTCTCTCTCTCTCTCTCTCTCTTACTGTTTCTCTCTCTCTTCTCCTTCTGGGAATCCTGTGATGTGCATGCTAGAATGCTTATTGTTGTCTCAGAGCTCCCTTAAACTATCGTTATTTTTGAAATTATTTTTTCTGTTTGCTCTTCTGATTAGGTGATGTCCACTACCCCATCTTCCAGATCACTGATCCTTTTTTTATTTCCATCATTTAAATTGCTGTTGGTTCCCTCTAGTATATTTCCATTTTAGTTATTGGATTTTTCAGCTTTGATGGGTTCTTTTGTAAATGTTCTAACTCTTTGTTCAAATTCTTACTGTGTTCCTCTATTCTTCTCCCAAATTTGGTGAGCAGTTTTATGACCATTACTTTGAACTCTTTGTCAAGAACATTAATTATTTCTTTTCCATTATGTCTTTTTTTTTCTGGGTCTTATCTTGTTCTTTTATTTGGGACTTAGTTTTCTGTCTCCTCATTTTGTTTGGCTTTCTATTTTTGTTTCTACAAATTAGGTGAAATAGCTACCTCTTCCAGACTTGAAGGAGGGGGCTCAGGTAGGAGCATCCCCTGTATGAAATCTGTATCCCTAGTGGCTTTGACAGGCGAGCTGTGTTGACCCCTGGAACTGGACCAAGTGTAGGCTCTGGGGTTCCTGGGTATGATGTGCCAGGACCACTTTAGGAGGATGGCTAGAGCTGCCCAAGTCACACTGTGCTGGGTCTGCCTTGGCATGCCAGCTGGAGCTGATACAGATGTGGTCTGGCAGGAGAGTCCCATGGTGTGCTGTACTGGGGCCACTTTTGTGAGATAGTTAGAGATGGTGTGAGTACTATCCCAGGGTATCCTTGGTCACTTCAGATGAGAATCACATTGGTCAGGGGGCTGGTTTGTATGCAGGCAGGGGTGGAGGGTTTTAGAGCACATGGTCCCGGGGTCAACTATAGCTTTACCTTAACTTTATAGCCACATTTATTGAGTAACTTGTAATTAGTTACAGTAAATAAATTGTAATACATCAAATTATAATTGGAAATTAGTTAACTGTGCAAATACTGGTGATAGTGTAATCAAATTTAAAAATAATTCAAACTGCTTTTTGAAAAGCAAAAGGAAAACACTTGAAAATTAAATTCTTAATGAATTTAACTTTAAAATTTTGCTTGATATGGGAAAACCAGTATCAAGTGAGTTGTTATATATTCATTCAGGCATTGTTGACATTTTATTTTCAGTAACTGACATGATGGTTTGTGTAACTTATGTAGAATTAAATTAAAAATACATATAAATTTTATTTAGTTCTCATAGCCCAAATTATGCACAAAATCTCTTAAGATCAAATATAAACAATATTGATAACGACAGCTAATGGCAGCTAAAGATACACAGTAGCCACCATTCAAGGTGACATTAATATTGAGCTATCAATTAAGAGTTTTTCTATTCAGTGCTGTTCATTTACCAACATTTTGTAGCACTCATCTTGCATATACTTTATGTAATTTTTTAAGAACTCCATGTCACTGCTGCTCATGTGATTAAGAAACTATAGGATTAATTAAATACTGAAGAATAAGATTTTTCTCAGTAACATTGAGTTTGGAAGGCCACAAACCATTGTGATATCTGAAATTTTACTTCCCAAGAACCAGGTTTTGACCCCATTAAAAGTGTCTGTTATATATTTTTACTTGCCTCTCTGCAAGTCCCAGCTATAATTTCTGCACATCCTCCTCCTCTTGTGAGGACCTCATTTCTCATCTTTTCTCGTGACAAGCTTTCTAACTTAACACCATTGCTACATTTAGTTTTTCCCTTAAACTATTTCTCATCAAGCAAATATAAACACATGTTATCATGTACATTTATCTTTTTTGCTCGTATCCATGGGTTATTATTCATAATTTAAAAAAATTGATGTCTTTTTCTACATTCTTCTAGTACTTGTCACTTTTTACCACTATCTTGAAGGTAGGATACAACTACAATTTATTTTGTGTCCCCCATAATGAATGATTCATTTTAGGCACATAGAATACCTGTTAGCGAAAAGATAAATGCACCCTATGTTTATTGCAGCATTATTTACAATAGCCAAGATATGGAAACAACCCCCATCCCCATCAATAGATGAATGGATAAAGATGTGGGGTGTGTGTGTATGTGTGTGTGTTGTGTAGATATATAGATATATGTGTATATAGCCACAAAAAAGAAATGAGATTTTCCCATTTGCTACAAAATGGATGGACTGAGAATGTATTATACTTAGTGAATAGGTCAGAAAAAGACAAAAACTATATGTCTTCACTTATATATCGAATCTAAAAAGACAAAACAAACTAAAGAAGAAAACCCAAACTTTTTAATACAGAGAATAAATTTGTGGTTGCCAAAGGGGAGGTGGGCAGGGGAATAAGTGAAATAGATGAAGAGGATTAAGAAGCACAGGTTTCCAGTTATAAATAAGTCATGGAGATGAAAAGTACAGCATAGGGAATATAGTCAATAACATTATAATAACATTTTATGGTGACAGGTGGTAACTGCACTTACCATGGTGAGCTCTGTGTAAGGTATAGAGTTATTGAATCAGTATGTTTTAAACCTGAAGCTAATATGTGGTATGTCATTAGCCTTTAAGTAAGATAAGGGAGAAGGGAAAGACCTTGCTCTGTATTTCTGGAAGATTCAGTGATGGGCCAATTGTCACAGATATCACCTCAGCATCCAGGCTCTGTGCCCATGCCGACCTTTTCCCAAACAGGTTTTAGATACTCTAAAATTTGTTTAACCCATCCTTATGTGTTTTATAGTAACCTTTAACATAATTGTTAACTTTGTGTTATTGCCTACCCAAATTCCTATCTCCCTGTCTTCATTTTTAAAATATCAGTTCTAGGATAGCATTTTGTTGTTTTGATTAGGACCATTGCCATAGAGAAGACTTACATTATTCTCTAGCCACTGAAGTCTAATGTATATTTGGAGTGTGATTATAGTACTACTTTGGAGAGATCTGCACAGATATATGATAGACATAGGATGATGGAAATAAGTTTTGCATCTTATAGGGTTAGTCCTTGTATAACCTGTCCCCAGGTAATTATCAGTAGCTCTTCTTTCACTTTCAAAAGTATCCCAGTTTGGATGATAAAGCATAGGATTACCCTAAGTATATTATTATGTAGTAAATCAGTGAAATGTTTAAATAAAAAAAAAATACTTGTTAGGAAAATAAAAAGATGATCAGTATCTCAGGAAGCTTAAATATAAACAAGGGAAGCAATATATTAATACATAATAATAAGAATTTGCAAAGTAGAAGATTTGGGGTAAATGTTGAGTAGGATCTGAAGATAGAATTACCTGTGCAATCTAGACAGATTGTTCATACTGTATAAAACCACTACTTTTTGGCCCTAAATTAAAACCCTTGATCGTGTTGTGATTGATATCATTCTCTTAAGAATTGAAAAAAAAAAATAGAAAAAAAATAGATGTTTAAAGTGGATTTGGCTGAAATACTGTTCTTTTTATCAACTAGACCATCTCCTTATGGATTTACTTTATGGACCAAGTGTAGGCTCTCGGGCTCCTGGGTATGCTGTGCCAGGACCACTTTAGTAGGATGGCTACATATCAATTGTATGGCCTACATATCAAATTTCCATGAAATTACTCATTGAAGACTTTGCTGTTGGTTCAAATACTAGTAGATTTTATTTGTTTATTTATGTAAAGATTTTATTTATTTATTTGACAGCCAGAGATCACAAGTAGGCAGAGAGGCAGGCAGAGAGATAGGAGGAAGAAGGTTCCCTGCTGACCTGCTGAGCAGAGAGCCGGGTACAGGGCTCCATTCCAGGACTCTGAGATCATGACCTGAACCGAAGGCAGAGGCTTAACCCATTGAGCCACCCAGGTGTCCCTAGATTTTATTTTTTGCTAACTGTGTGCTCTTTATTATTTTCTGTAGATGGTCAGTGTGCGTTGCCTTGTCCTCTTTTATGCTAACCCATTAGTGGCAAGAAAGTGTACTTAGTTCTTCAGTTTTATGAGCTGAAGGATCATTATTCTGAGTGCTAGCATGGAAGTAACATAGACACTCGAGGTTAAAAAGAAGGATAAAATAATATTTTTTGTCAATTCATGGATTTCTTTTCATTAGCATTCAGGAGCCCTAAGGATTTTAGGGGTCATATTTTTAATGAGTGATCTTGACTCTTTTTAACTTCACTGAGGGTCATTCAGCAAATAAAATCTCACCAAAGTTAGAGGTGCCGATGGTTCCTGAATGACAGAATGGTGAGAAAATTCTTTAAGTTACAGGAGGAGTACTTAATTCATGGGGGGGAAGGGGGAGGGGAGAGGTGGGTTCATTGAAATTACTTTTGAGAAAAGCTCTAAATTATAAGGTGGAATGTTGAAGTTAATAAATGTCTTAACTTCATTGGAACCAGACCTAATTTTTCTCTGTAGTCAAAAGGACATGTACATACACAAACACATAAATTGAAAAACAGAAAATAAAATTTCAGATAGTGTTAAACAAACTAAGCCTTTGCAAGGCAATTTTGTTCCTTTTGAGGGTTTTTTTTTTTTTTTTTTTGAGAAATGTTTAAAGAGAAGGTACATAAAGAATGAAATAGTCATAATTACAGGAAGTTTTTTTCTTTTTCATTTTCTTTCTGAGTTTGAGCACCAAATATGATAGGCCCATAGAAATGAACTTTTTGGCAATGTGCTTTGTTTAACTTAGATGTGGGGAGATTGTGAATAATTGTATCTCTACAGATATGTAATTAATAGTGAGTTCAGAGTACATTTATGCTTTTTTATTACTATTCTACCCATGCAGCAGTAAACATCATTTAGGAAAAACTCATATTTTAAATAGATATTTAAGTACTTGAAAAATGTTTTATACTTTGTAAAACAATTAAAGACATAATATTGACCTGGAGCTCCAGATAATTCTATTGTTGCTAAGATGCAGTATTTTTTATTTCATATGAAAAGTTTCTTATTTATCTCATATTCTTGAAAATCTCTCTTTTTTTTTCTCCAAACTCTCTAATCCCAAATACATGGACTTTTTTGGTCTGTCTTAAACCTATTAAATTTCTAAGAAAATTTTATGAATTGAAACATAGGCAGAGACAAATAAATTGCAGAATATTATTCTGACTGACAGATTCTGTAGAGTCACTTTGTTTTCCTAGTTCTCTGGGGAAATGGTAGCTCCATATCATATTTTATCTTGCACACACAAAATGGAAATTACTTATATTTTCTTTTAAGTTAGCACTTAGAAAAGTTCTGTTGAATATGTTAACTTCAGTGTGAATTGCTAAGATCAGAGTCATTAACACAAGGCACAGTACTCAGTCTTTTTTGCCTTCTCATGTATGATCACCACTCTGAATATATATGAAATTTTATGCACAGAGAAAAGAAAGCAAACTTACCAATTTTCTCTTTATAATTTACTGTGAATATATTCATGTAAATAAAGGGCCTATATGTGTATTCATGAAGACAATTAGCATTTTATTCAATAAGTTTTACCTAATGACAACAAAAATTCACTGCTTTTGAATGGCAAAATTTGTGAAAATGCGATTTGAAATGAAGCATTTGCGATTTTTTGTATATAATCACCTCAGTCTAATTTTCTCTGTATTTGTGAATTTGGTAAGATACTTGGAATGACATCCTTGTCCTTTTTGATGAGGGAAGTGGTTACTACTAGTAACGTGCAGGCAGCTCTATGACTAATTAGTTTTATGGAAAGTTATGTTGGACAAGAAGGGCTACCCCTTTCAACGGTCACTATTTTCTAATATTTTTGGTCTTGTTTTTATGTCTACTACTGAGTTGTTTATCAGGAAGCTGTTTCTCAGCCTTGTACCCTTCTACTTGCAACTCTTAACAATATTTTTGGTCATTGATTGTTCTGTTCTGGTTGCTGGCTAGGACTCAGACTCCTGGCTTGATCCTCCCCTGCCGGCACCTCAGCACCTCGCTGTTTTCAACAAAGGAAGAGAACTATGTTCCCCTTTGATCTCACCCACTAATTCACAATAAAACCACTAACAAGTCTTAGGTGTATGCCTTAGATTTTACAGGCCTGAATCTAATTTGAAGTTTAGAACATTGGAGGGGAAACAAAATTAGTTCCCAGGCTTATATTTTGCTTCACTTTTGACATTTCTTGGAGTCAGTTAAGGAATCTCATGGTCCATCTTTCAATGCATAGATGGATTCCAGACTCAAATAACACCGTCCCCTAAATATAGCAATTGATCTTGACTTTGGATGCACTTTCCCCCTTTTTGCCAAAGCAATCAAAAAATGCCAGGACCTATATCAGCTCATTTCCCAAAATGTGAGATATTTAGCTGACAGAACATCACAGTGGACTTCTTGATATGACAAAAGATCACTGGACAAGTAGCCAGAGAGAGAAACTTAGATTTGAATCCTAACTCTGCCACTTGTTAGTCAGGACCTATGACCATGAGCTGGTATAGCATCTATGAGCTACCATCTGTCTATATAAAATGGTAGTTACAACAGGAATTTCATAGCTTTAGGATCATCAGATGCTATAAGTGAGAGTGTGCTGCACATCCTCTAATGCACTTAGCAAATTTTAGGTTCTTTTTTGTTGTTGTTTGTTTTTAAAAGTAAGCATAGGGAAGGGAGGAAAAAGAATAATCCAGAATATTTATTTTTGTTCTTTTGTTAAAAATAAATTAAGTACTACTAAATGTATCATCCAAAAAATGAGAGTTTTCATTTAAATGGAGCCATTTTTTTTGATGCCAAATTCCTGATCTGCTTGGATGGGTGTGCATAGAACTTTGTCCCTCTGTTCCCTGATAACTGAGCCATGATGAGGTTCTGTCAGGTGTTAAGCTTAGAGTACAAGCTGTTATTGTTTGCTTCTCATAACCTGGCTAAGGATGTCTGTCATTTAGGAGATAATGTTAAAAAAGCAGAATGTTTTCCCGAGGTGGGTTTCTCATGACAAATAAATACCCAGGTGAAACTAGGATATTTATTTTTAAAGTAAAGGAAGGACATTGAGATATGTCAATGTATCCTATTAAGAAAACATTATGTCCCTTTTCCCACATGATAAATGCTCAAATAATCAGCATATCTCACAGGTTAGGAGAACATTAGCATGACATAGTGTGCAGACAACTCACTTAGTAGCTCTCTGCTGAGAAAAAAAAATAGTGTCCACATGTTACCAGAATGCCAGTTCTTCAGAAAAGCACTGAGTAAGAGAAGGATGATCTAATGATTGATTTTTTTTTTAAGTTTTCCATGTATACCACTGTGTCCTTCTTCCACCTCTAAATACATTTACAGCTTTGATTCCTGCCTTAAGTGATGATAGGATCTCTCTTCCTGATGTAGCGAAGTTCCACTTTTAGTCTTAATTGTACTCTCATCCTAGAATCTGGCTTGACATGAGCCTGGATTAAATCTCAGATTTAAGCGTAGGAATCTGTAACTTTAAACTACCATACCCTATTTCCTCTGTAAATAAATAAAGAATTCCTACAAAACATAACCAGATAAGCAGAAGATGTATGTAGGTATTCTACGCAAGACAAAGTACGAAATGGCCATTGAACATATGTAGAGATGCTCTACCACTGGAATAATCAGGGTAAGGCAAGTCAGAACACAGGCAGACCTTATTGCATACTCAGTTGTTGAGAAAACTTTCCAAAGGCATTTCGGTACCAAAACAACAACAATAACCAAACCAAACCAAAACAACAGAAACAAATTTACAAGACAGTACCGAGTATTGCCAAGAATACAGGACAAGCAGTGAAAGATTTTGAACACTTCTTTTTTTTTTTTTTTTTTAATTTCTTTTCAGCGTAACAGTATTCATTGTTTTTGCACCACACCCAGTGCTCCATGCAATATGTGCCCTCCCTAATACCCACCACCTGGTACCCCAACCTCCTTCAAACCCCCTTCAAACCCCTTCAAAACCCTCGGGTTTTTTTTCATTGTCTATAGTCTCTCATGGTTCACCTCCCCTTCCAATTTCCCTCAACTCCCTTCTCCTCTCCATCTCCCCTTGTCCTCCATGCTATTTGTTATGCTCCACAAATAAGTGAAACCATATGATAATTGACTCTCTCTGCTTGACTTATTTCACTCAGCATAATCTCTTCCAGTCCCTTCCATGTTGCTACAAAAGTTGGGTATTCGTCCTTTCTGATGGAGGCATAATACTCCATAGTGTATATGGACCACATCTTCCTTATCCATTCATCGATTGAAGGGCATCTTGGTTCTTTCCAGAGTTTGGCAACCGTGGCCATTGCTGCAATAAACATTGGGGTACAGATGGCCCTTCTTTTCACTACATCTGTATCTTTGGGGTAAATACTTAGTAGTGCAATTGCAGGGGCATAAGGAAGCTCTATTTTTAATTTCTTGAGGAATCTCCACACTGTTCTCCAAAGTGGCTGCACCAACTTGCATTCCCACCAACAGTGTAAGAGGGTTCCCCTCTCTCCACATCCTCTCCAACACATGTTGTTTCCTGTCTTACTAATTTTGGCCATTCTAACTGGTGTAAGGTGGTATCTTAATGTGGTTTTAATTTGAATCTCCCTGATGGCTAGTGATGATGAACATTTTTTCATGTGTCTGATAGCCATTTTTTGTTTGTTTGTTTGTTTAGATTTTTTTTTTAATTTATTTATTTGACAGAGATCACAAGTAGGCAGAGAAGCAGGCAGAGAGAGAGAGAGAGAAGGAAGCAGGCTCCCTGCTGAGCAGAGAGCCCGATGCAGGACTCGTTCCCAGGACCCTGAGATCATGACCTGAGCCGAAGGCAGTGGCTTAACCCACTGAGCCACCCAGGCGCCCCCTGATAGCCATTTGTATGTCTTCATTGGAGAAGTGTCTGTTCCTATCTTCTGCCCATTTTTTTATATGATTATCTGTTTTGTGTGTGTTGAGTTCCTCAAACTCAACACACTCAAAACAGATTTTGAACACTTCTGATGGGAATGTAAATTGGTATAGAAATTTTGGAAAATAACTTGGTAATGCTAAGTAAAATTGAAGCCACATGTTTTGTGTTAGTTGTGTTTCTCCCTTGTACATTTAAGAAAAAAATACTTAAGTATCCAGGAGTCATGAAAAAAAAGTATTCAAAGCAGAGAGTTTATAAATGTTCTAAGCTAGGACCAACCCAAATATTAGTCAAGAAGAGAATTACTGACAGTGACTATTCCCTTCCCATAAAAGGAGAAATAAATATCAAACTTTTGCACGCGAATTCCCTTCTCAAGCACATTTTGGTTTCCAGCCTTGCTCTTTTACTGAGGTTTTGACCCTCCTTTGTGTATTTTCTAGGAATTACCTCTCCTGTCCTCCTAATGCATTCATAGACTCCATTAAATAATGTGTGATGTGTTGAAACAATGTAAATCATACATTAGAGGACTATGTTAACACAGAAAATGTTGCACTATCAAGTTAGGTAAGAGACAAAAGACATAAAGAGATGTTTCACTGTAGAAAGTATATAGATGGCCCCCCTCCAAAAAAAAAAAGCAAAAACAAAAACACGAGAGGGTTTTCAGTATTATTGGCTATTAGGGAAATACATGTTAAATATACAGTAAAATATCACTACATCCATCAGGAGGGCTAAAATAAAAATAAATAAGTAATGTCCACACCAGGGGCACCTGGGTTGCTTAGTGGGTTAAGGCCTCTGCTTTCGGCTGGGGTCATGGTCCTGGGATAGAGCCCCATGTCAGGTTCTCTGCTCAGTGGGGAGCCTGCTTCCCCCTCTTTCTCTGCCTGCCTCTCTGACTACTTGTGATCTCTGCCTGTCAAATAAATACATAAAATCTTTAAAAAGAAAAAAAAAATGTCCGCACCAAATGCGAGAAGCGTGTAGGGGTACTGGGGCACTCCTGTGGTGTTCAGATTATGAAACAGTACAGTCCCTCTGGAAAACAGTTTGGTTATTTCTTAAATCAACAAAAAGATATAAATATACAACTACTGTGTGATCTAGTAATTGAACTTTCAAGTGTTCACCCCAGAAAAAGGAAGACCTATGTTTACATGAAAGGTTGTGCCCAGATGTTGATAGCAGCGTTATTTGTGTTAGGCACAGCCTAGAAAGAGCCCATATTTCTTTCAGTGGGTGAATGATTAACTGAACTGTGGCATATCCATGGAATAGTAACTCTGCCATCAAAAGGAGCAAATTATAGATACTACAGATCCTGGTATTATCACAAAATGGCTACCATGATAAGCTCACAATATTCCAGATTTTAGTTCATTGGAAAGTTGCTCTTGTCTATTATAAACCGTGTCTTGGAGAAATTAATGCACAGATAATATCCCTGGCTACTTATGGTTTCTTTTCAATTTTACTCTTATTTCATCAATTCCTATTTCCAAATGTTTTATTTTCACACACTCTGCTTTTCATATTGTCTGTATTATCCCATGTCAAGTTTTAGGTTTTAACTGATAGTATGCTAAGTGGTTTTTGATATTTTGTGCCCAGGTTGTGTGGATTTTTTGTTAAGCTCATTACAAATCACTCTCAGTGAACCTCGAAGCAGTCCTCACAAACGTGAAGCCTAGAAAGCAGATACTTTTCTCACTACTCTGAAATTTTAGGTGAAGTAATTCTCACTTTGTGATGAAGCTGTAGGCAGGTATTTCGAATCAAAAGAATTGCATAGTACAAGCTCAGCTCTCGACCTCTGGAAATCTAAATTAAATCTCTCAGCTAAGTGCGAACACTGTGCACTTCAGGAAAATAACCTCGGTAATAGATTGGGGGAGAGAAGAAACAGAAGCTAGTCAACTGCTCATCTGCCCTTCCTTCCTTTCCTCCCTCCCTCTGTCCCTTTAAAGCTTCTCTCCTTCTTCCCGCCCTCGCTTCTTTCCTTCCCACTTCCCTCCCTTCCTTATCACCCTCCTCCCTCCCCTCCTCATTTCCGCTTCTCCCTTCCTTCTTTCCAGTGTTTAATGAGGACCTACTTTAAGCTAGGCAGAGATGGGAATAAATACTGCATGGTAGCAGTGAATAGAGGATTGATTTAATATTCTAAGATTTCTTTATAGCTTATGGGTTACTTCAGGGGTTTCAGACTTGGACACCACTCCATCAGCAATTAAATTTGTGTAAAAGAACATTAAATAATAATAATAATAATAATAATAATAATAATAATAAAGGATCTTCTTTTTTTTAGATTATAAATCACTGTTTCTCTTTTTTTTTTTTAATTTTATTTATTTATTTGACAGAGAGAGATCACAAGTAGGCAGAGAGGCAGGCAGGGAGAGAGAGGAGGAAGCAGGCTCCCTGCTGAGCAGAGAGCCCGATGCGGGACTCGATCCCAGGACCCTGAGATCATGACCTGAGCCCACTGAGCCACCCAGGCGCCCAATAAAGGATCTTCTTGGTGTCAATGTTTCTCAGCAACGTAGTCTCTTTTAATAAGTTATTTGATGATAAGGATTTTTTTTTCTTCCAGGTTAGTTTTATTGACTCTCTCTTAACGGAACTTTTTTGATAAATATGCTGCAATTTCATTTTAGAAAAGTTTTGTCAATGAGTATTGATTTAATAGGATATCAAGTTGCACACTTTTTTGACGAGGACGCTGAATTAGGCCACTGTCTTAGTCAACAGCACGTGGGGACGAAGGACATTTCAAAGTAGGCCGTAGCAGTTGTCTACGGTGATGTGTGGGCCAACCCTGAATGTATAAAATCCGGGCGTATAAGAAGATACTGTTTACGCTCCATCCTCTTACCATTTTAAGCTCAGGAAAGATACGGAGACCATAACTTAAAATGTCTGGGTTTGTGAATGGATTAGCCTAGTTCTGGAAACTTGTAGCGGCAGCAGCTAGCGCTTATGCAGTAGGGTCTAATGCCAGTCATCTCTGAAGGCTACCTAACACTGAATAAGCAGTTGATAAACATCTGCTTAATGGAACAAAGGGTAGCTAAGTCTTATTCATCTGTTCTTACAAACGAAGCTCTCTTTTAACTCAATACATTGCCTCATTTAATCCTTGTAATAACTCGGTGGAAAGGGCATTATCATTCTGCTCTTACTCAGAGGCAACAACTTGCAGAGTACTCATTAGCTTCTTACCGTTGGTGGCTGAGCTGGTCTACCTCGAGGATTCAAGCTCCCAAGCATTAGCTTAGGGTGCCTGTCTACTTGTAGGACTCCGAGGTTTGCAAATTCCACTTTTAGCCTTCACTCAACATCTAGCAGGGAAGCGACCAAAGGACACTAAGTACTTCCCTAGAATTCTTTGAGCATAACAGTGATTTGTAGTTTGGTAAGAGAACATTTTACTACTTAATTACAGAACTCCATTAAAGAGTTTTAAAGAAAATTATGAGCTGTGTGGGAGATATACACACATTTTTCTGATATATTTCTGTCATCTTTATTTCACAATGATTATTGTGTAAGTAAATTTCGTAACACACGCTGTATTAAAAAGTTTAGAATGGAATCCACGCTTTTAAGGAAGGAAAAATGGGTCCGGATTCATATAATTAACCCACGTAAATTGAGTCAACCAATAATCAAGAAAAATGGTACTAGCAAAACCCTATCAGTCAGCAAGGAAAGGCAACAAAGAAGTAGTATGCCACCTCTTGGAATCTTGTGTGAGCCTAGAAAGTCTCTGAAATACTTGAAAACACAGATTTGTAAAATGTTTCATGGAAAATCCCAGTGTACTCTGTCTGCATGGTGGAGACACACTGAGCTGAAAGGTTAGTATTAATGTGAATGTAGGGCAGCTAGAACCTTTAGGGCTGAACTTGAAGTCCTGTGGAGACACAGCCATAACTTAAACACACAACCTCCTGCAAAGGATAGATTCACAATTAAAAATGACAAACCAAGATAGTAAATGAGCCACCTCAAGTCTGTATCAGCCAACAAAAAGCTGAAGAACTACAACCTCATTTCTCTTCCCGAGATTACATCTTGCCATGTTTCTCCTCACACATTTGCCCATCATCATGGGGAATTCTGTGATTGGCGTGTCACTGTTCACTCTCATAGTCATGATAAGTGTTGGATGCTTAAAACATTGAGTAAATTAAAAGTTTACAGAGAAGGGGGAAAAAAGTCTTTCCTGGATCATGCATTTTAGAAAATAATTTTATATATTGAACCTACTCAATATACCTAGATTGAAACCTTTGAAAAGAAAGTGAGAGTAAATACCAGTTATGGAGCATCTTCTATGTGCAGGTACACCATATACACATAATATATTGTAGTTCTCTTAAAAAGCATTATGAGGGGCATCTGGGTGGCTCAGTTGGTTAGGTGTCTGACTTCTGCTCGGTTGTGATTCTAGGGTCCTGGGGTTGAGCCCCATGAGAATCATGTCAGGTTCCTGGCTCAGCAGGAAGTCTGCTTCTCCCTCCCCCTCTGCCTGCTGCTCCCCCTGCTTAGGCTCGCTCTTTCCCTCTCTCTGTCTGTCAGATAAATAAAATAATTTTTTTAGAAAAGTATTATAATAAAGGTTATCTGTTATGCTTTACAAAGTGAAGAACCAAGACACAACGATTTTAAATCTAACTTCATCGCTTTTGGTAACAATGAACTACTACCAAAAGAGTTTTGAAATTTGGGAGCTATTGATAATTTTATGCTAGCATTTTATTTAATGTCTTTGGGGGTACCTGGGTGGCTCAGTCTGTTAAGCATCTGCCTTTGGCTCAGGTCATGACCCTAGGGTACTGGGATAGAGCCCCAAGTTGAGCTTAGCGGGGAGCTTGTTTCTCGCTCTCCCTCTGCACGCCCCCCAATCCCTGCAGTTTATGCTTTCTCTCTCTCAAAGAGATAAGTAAATAAAATATTTAATAAAATAAAATAAATTGCCTTTAATGTTTTTTATTGTTTTACAACACTACTTCAATTTAGGACTGAGACATTGATTAAAGTTCTCAAATAAAACACAGTAATACTTTACTGTTAATATTCCATTTTCTATGGTTTCCCTCTGCTTCTTTTGCCAATTTCCTACTATTAGATTGATTTTGAGAGATTCTCTCTACTTACAACTTTTGATTCATGCTTACAAAAATGTATGCTAAATTTCTCTTTGATGTGCACAATTCAATTGGACTATTTCTCTTTTAATCGTGAAAAATAGAATTTTTGAAAACACTTATTTACATTCCCAACTATCTCCATCCATCTATGGGGTTACTGTTCTCCAGTTTCTCCTTTTTTTCCTACTCCAGTCTACAGCCAGTGAGTTGGGGATGATTTTTTGTCCTGTTTTGGTTTGGTTTGGTTTTTTTAATAGTGCGTTCACCAGTTTCTTCACCCCTGCTTCCCACTCCTTTCTTCTAGGTTAATTTGCTTTTAAATGTAGTACATTATTCAGTAATTTTTTTTTTTCGATTCTCCTAGTTCTAGAAGCTGTACCCCTTTTATAATCACATACTGTGTCTAAGAACTAGTCCTCTGGATAAGTAATCTTGACTCCTCTTCTAGATGGTAATTCTAATGGTAGCACCTGGGATGCATGTGAAGGGGAGAAAGAACAAAGTCTGTTCAGGTGTAATTTAAAACTCATAAAGTAGTTATTGATAAACCATTTTGCCACAAATAGGATGGACACTATATGATAAGATCTTAAAACACGTTGTTAAATAAGTGATTTGTGACTTGGAATTGGGAAGCCAGATAAAGAGAAGGACAGATTTCCCAAGTTTGGAATTTCAGTGGTTGGGGTAAAAATTCCAAGTGGGAAGATTTGGGAAGTCCAAGAAGGATCAAACTCATTTTGGAAAGAAGGTGATGAGGTAGTTTTAGGTTGTGTTTTAGTGCTTATGTGACATGGGGCATGTCAGTTGAATTACGCAGCTGTGGTCAGGAAGACGCTGGTGGGGGAGATAAAGACTTGGTGGTTACTCTCAGGAATGTACTAAATTTGGGGAGAGGGATGTAAATTTCAGTGTGCAAGAGAAGCATAAAGAGGTAATGACAGCTGTGGACAATCAGTGTTGTAATCAGCATCTTCTGAGCCACCCATTCCCCAAAAGCTCTGTAGGTTAGCAATTTTCTGGACTGTTGTGGGACTTAGGAAATTTCTTATAAAATTTATAAATGGCATAACTTTTTACATAAATAGCAAAACAGCAGAAAGCATCTTGTATACACCGCAAGTCTTTACCACAACCACATCTTCCTCACATCAATGCTGGGCAGCCCCAGATGCGTGGATGTTTTATTTTCCAGAAGATCAATAAATCAGCTGGCTTGAACTTGCAACACATTTTTTTCTATAGAAAGAATATTGTAAATCATGGTTTGTTTCAGAAACCAGTCCATAAATCCCTATTGAAACTATAATGCAGCTCTATATCTAAAGTTAAAAGCATAGGTATAGAAAACATCTTTTTGTTTTTTGTAAACACCAGAAACATAATTAAGCAAATGGGACAGACAAAATAGCCTTCAGCGGATGCAAGGATTTTTAAATATGTTGAATTAGAGATATCTAAACCAAATGGAAAACATGCCTTGAGTAAAATGGGTTTTTAGATTTACTTTTGGATGTTAGCAGTGGAGAAAAATTAAATTTATTTTGGGAGTGATAAAATAAATGGAGGCCAATGGGAATTTATGGGCAATCTCAGAGTCCTTGAACAGCTATTGTACTTTTCTGTTCATTTAATTTTATTTTAATACTTTTTACTTTTTTCCCCTGGTATTTGTAGATTGCCAACACTAAAAGTTAAGTTCGTTTTATTTATTTGAATTATAATTAAAGCAAATGTTTTTATTTGAGAGCACCAAACTTTCTGACTGCCTCTCCTAATCTTTCATGTTTAAAAGTTCTTCTAATTTTCCTTTGGATTAATTTTTTTCTGTTTTATTTTGTTATATTTTCCTTAGTATTATTATTATTTGCTTACTTCCTTATGGGAAGAGCCTTTCAGACTCATCAGTCTTCTTTTTTTCTATTGCATGTTTGTTTCACTTTGTATCTCCAACTGGACTTCAGTCTTTAACCGCAGAGTATCTGAGCTCAGGGTCCCATGTCTTCACAATGGTGTTACTGCCCCTTTAACAGACAGGTGTCCCTCCCTGAGAAAACCCTATCCTGGCACTTCCTAGCTCCACGTTTAAATTGTTCTACCCCAGAGGCATTTATCCACTAAACCATAGGACATAAGATATTATGAAGGTTCAGTTGAACTGCTTTAAGCAATTGGCTATGGAGCACTGTGGCCTCTTCCCAAAATAACATTATATCCTCAAAACCTATGGACTCTGAAAAACAATCTGAGGGGTTTGAAGTGGCGGGGGGGTGGGAGGTTGGGGGTACCAGGTGGTGGAGGGCACGGATTGCATGGAGCACTGGGTATGGTGAAAAAATAATGATACTGTTATGCTGAAAATAAATAAATGAAAAAAAAAAAACAAAAAAACACCAAAGCAGTATGATTGGAACAGGAAGAGGGCCTCTGAATCAGGTACTATGGGCATGGGAAGGTAGCTCACCCAGGCTGCTGAGTCAAACAGCTAAACTTAAAGGATGCCTAACAGGGCATGGACAGTGTATGCAGGACTTGGGTGCGGTTTATAAGAACCTTAATAGCCACCCAGATAGATGGCCAACCAGCTAAAGCACACATACTAGTGATATACAGCCATAAAAGGATTTTTCTACGAGGGAATTGATCATACCTTCAAATCAGTATAAGATCTGTACTCATTTAAATGAAGGTTGGTTACATAAACTTCTCAAAAAATAGTTAGTGGTGCGCCTGGGTGGCTCATATGGGTAAACATCTGCCTTCAGCTCAGGTCATGATCCTGGGATCCTTGGATCGAGCCGCACATTGGGCTCCTGGTCAGTGGGGAGCCTGCTTCTCCCCCTCCCTCTGCCTCTCCCCCTGCTCATTCTCTCTCTGTATCTCTCTCTCTCTCAAATGAATAAATAAAATCTTTAAAAAAATAGTAAATGATATTACGATTCCCCTTCTGACTTATTAGACAAAATCAATAATTTAAAGCCATAATCTCTCTAATTTTTGAGAGTCTATTAGTTAAGATGATTTGTATTTTCATAAATAATGTATTATTACACTGTCTTCATGCTAATGGAGTTGATTCACATATTTAAACATGATAAATGGCAATCAACGTGCCATTTCTATATGTTGATCAGAGAGGAAATTAGAATTTTTTTAATAGGACGTACGCCAAGTACCAGACCGTCTTAATGGCTTTCTTTGTTTGTTTTTTCTTTTTGTAGCTCATTGAATGTGCTCTTTTAAGAAATAGATCCTAGGGAGTAGATTATTTCTATAGACTTCCACATGATAACTATTTTTTAAAAGATCCTAGGATAGTTTTCATATTTAATGGACATACTAAAAGAATTTTAAGAAGTGAAAAACACTGTAATACTGCCAGTAGGAAAGGGTATGCTTATGGTCTTTATGATCTCTGAACAGTTAACTTGTTTCAAAGTGGTTTTTGTCTCTTTCTTTCATAGATGAATTCTAAGCATCAGGAATTGGGCTTGGTAAAGAGAGACACGCAGCTACTTATTTACTTAATGAATTAGACTTTTAAGAGAAAAAAAATCTAAGGAGAGTGTTGTGGCTTGCTTCTGGCCGTAAACAAATTGTCTGTTTGTAGGAAAGCACTGGTTGCCTGACAACTAATTTGCCTATGGGAGCGAGGCAGAAGTCACAGCGTCTTTTACCAGCCAGGTGGGGGCTGGGGGCCCAGCTGGGAGGCTGGCAGCCTGATAACCACTACCGGGGTAATCTGCATTGACGTACCCTCTGACACTCCTTGTTTGCTCGTATATATTCTGCAGTGCCTCGTGCCCAGGTGAATAACCCGAAAATTGGAATCTGTAATCCTTGCTAAATCGCTCTTGTGGGTTTGGCAGTAACCGAAGTTCATATCCTTGTCCTATATGGGGGGCCTCTGGTCGCCATCCATGCATTTTCTGGATTGTAATCTCTCTCCTTCTTCTTCCTTTTTTTTTTTTTTTAAGATCTTGAGAGAGAGGGAAAGAGCACAGGCACAAGCTTGAGCAGGGGGAGCGGCAGAGGAAGAGTGAGAAGCAAACTCTCCTCTGATTAGGGAGCCCCAAGAAGGGCTGGATCCCAGGACCCTGGGGTCATGACCTCAGACGAGGGCAGAGGCTTATCCGACTGAGCTGCCCAGGAGCCCTTTCTCCTCCTTCTGTGTTAGCCTCCTTAACCCTGTCCTTTCTCCAGTGTTTTCATTCTTACCATCTCAATGCATCACGTCGGTGTGCAAAGGTCTTCTAAAAATCCTTTACCTCTCTTATTCCTTACTGCAATCACGGTGTCTTGATTCAGCTTCCCTGCTCTCACTTCTTCAATTTGTGTTCACCTCTCAAAACTTCACTGAATCTTCTCTTGGAAAGGTTACCAGCTTTTTCTCACTGAAGCCAGTAACACTTTCCTGTGCCCAGATTGCTTGGCCACTCAGCAGCATTCGACATCTGTGTCCATCCCTGCTTAGAAACACTTTCTTTTGCTTTTCTTAGCTTATGGGATGCTCTACCTGAATGGCGTTACTCTACATCCTCCATCTTTTCCTTTCATTTCCTTTTCCAGACTCTTCTGTTTCTGCTCAACTTGTAAAATACTGGCCGACCTCAGGACAGGATCGTTGCTTCCCTATTGTTTTCTCTTCATGTCTCCTTGTGTTATTTGATCCTTTCACATAGGTTAAGTGTCCACTATTTTATTACTTGTCTCACATCAAACTGTCCAGTGAATTCAAGTTCAATTTACCCAGTAAGTTTAATATGCCCAGATGAAACTTTGATTTTGGTGCCTGCTTTAATGCTCCCTTATTTTTATAATAGCTTCATCTATGCATGATTTATATTCCCCAGAGTGGTTGTTAAGTACTCAGTTTTGAAATTGTATTTCACACCTTTATATTTGTCATGTCATAGAACACAAGAGGAAGGAGCTATTTGAGGCTTAATACTCATTGAATTCAATTAATGTATCAATATGGCAGGAGGAATAATCTCTGTAAAATAAATTCAATCTTTGTTCTGGGCAGGGAAACAAATTTACTTCTAAGTACAGTTGTTAATTAACCTTTCTATAATAATTTACATAAACAAAAGTATCTAAAACTATGTCTTAAGTACATGTACCATTTTCAGGTAGATAGAATGTGCTTCCATGTAAATGAATACAAAATGCTTTTCCTAGATTGACACCATTCTTTTTCATTTATGCCCAGTGCAGTTATTTTTACTGCTATTTTTATTCATTTCTTCACCACGATGTAGAGTGTAGGGTTCTCAATTCAAAGTTATAGATAGATATGGTATGATAGATATGTATATTTACATTACATATCACATCATATAAATATGCAATGTCATGTTAATTATCATTACCTTGTCTTTCAACAAATGTTTACCAAGTACCTATAGCATGCTTGGCCCTGGGGTTACAATAGCAAACATATGCATGCATAGACCCCTGCCCTCTGGATTCATTTCTCTTAAGGCAAATAGATTCACCTAAAAGAGGTCTTAACAGTTGTACATGCACGAACCCCTGAGTATCATCATCACAAACAATACAAAGATTTAGGATAAAGGTAGAGCTTCATACATAAATATGTGCTGATAACTATCATAATATCAGGGCTTAAGGGATATATTCAGCTAGCTAGATAATATAGACAGATGGATAAACATCCGTATGCACACATATGCATTGCTTTCAAACATTAATATCATACTTTACAAGATTCCACACTAAGAATAAAATAAAAGTTTATAATTTTTAACATAATCCATTATTTTTTAAGGTATGTTTTTGGAATTTTAGCATAAGCGTTTTGGAGGTTGGGGTTAAGGTTTTATTCTTTGAATACACTCCAACACCCACTGTAGTTTCTAACATGTGGTAAAATTATAATAAATGTGGGTTGTTAGGGCCTTCCATGATGTCCAAGTTGTTTACTATCACTGTTCTAGAGTAGGATGATAGCTAACCTAGTATGGTCATATGGCTTTCCGTAGGTACATTTCTGATTACTGAAATTACTGCAAAATGAAGACTTGTCATATTCTATATGTTAAACATGATGAGAAGCTTCTTTTCAGAGTCATATAGAGAACATGCTCTTCCGTAAATCTAAGGAAAAAATGACATATTTCCTTTCTCGAACTAAATTGATCATGATTTCCTCCTAGTTTAACCCATAAATGTTTTATGACTTCCTCCTTTCTTAATAGCCAACATCTCAGTTCAGGCCCCTTATCACACAGGAACTGTGGGATTGGCCTCCCTAACATTCTATCTTCACGTGTCCTTAACCAGCTAGGATAGTGGTCTCTGTGTCTTTTACCTCCTTTATCAATCCACAAAAAGTAGGATTCTGAAACACATATGTGATCATTTCACATTCACATTTCATTATTCAAGATCGTTTGGCGGACTCCTGTTACCCTCGAGGATGAACTCAAATGGTTTCAATATGCACAACCTTCTCCAGCTAACTGCTTTGTTTTCCCACCTCCCTCCACTGCCAGCTGAGTCCCACAAGGTCTACACTCTAGCCATTCCAGTCTATTAATACTTTCATTTGTCTCAGTAATGCATGTTCCTCTGTGGTTTTCATAGTTTTATGCATGGCCTTTTCAGAATGATCTTCCTTACTTCAAATGAGGAAAAAAAAAAAAATTCCTCTTACTCTTCAAAACTAATTCACTATCACCATTACCATGAAATATTCCAGCCAAGACCTGTACCCCTGGGGCTAATAATACATTATATGTTAATAAAAAATTAGAGATTAATTTAAAAAGTGGCCTTTGCATTTTGCTCATACTTTAATTTTAGCAGTTTGTAGTATTTTATATTATATATTATATCTTTTCCCATAGTCTCTGAGCTCCGTAAGACAGATAGCTTTCCTTATTCATAGGCCTAGAACCAGGCATGATGAATGCTTACTGAATGGATCAGTGGACTAAATACAATGCTGTTATTAGGAAAAGGAAAACAGGAAGACCTGAAGTGAGGTGTTACTTTCCTTGCCCTCTAGGAAATGTAAAGATAAAAGTTACCTGCAGAAAGAAGAGCTATCACATATTTGTTTCTATCCTATCTTATTTGTGGAGTCACTGTTTTCTTTATCAAATATGAAAAAGAGAAGAATAAGTTTTCTTTAAAGTCATCTCTATATTTAACTAATGCTCATCAGCGAACCATGGTTTGGATTACAGGTCATTTCATCAAGTTTCAGCTAGTGATGGAGCATATTGTTATTGTTGTCTTAAAGATTTTATTTATTTATGACAGAGAGATCACAAGTAGGCAGAGAGGCAGGCAGAGAGAGAGGGAGGGGAAGCAGGCTCCCTGCTGGGCAGAGAGCCCGATGCGGGGCTCGATGCCAGGACCCTGAGATCATGACCTGAACCGAAAGCAGAAACTTTAACCCACTGGGCCACCCCGGTGCCCCAAGCATATTGTTTTTTAAAGCTCTGTTATTATTGTGTCTTTAACAGTCTTCCCTGCATTTATTCTCTTTACCTGGATTGGACCTTTGCCATTATGTTGAATAGCAATATTATGAAACAAAAGAACACATTTTCTTTGCAGAAATTTTCAGGGATAAAGATCTAAACAACAAATGTAGTGCAAAAGGGGCAGTGATATCACCAAAGGGGCTCACAACATCCCTCCTGTGAGGAGCTACAAAGTGTACAGGGGTGTAAAATCATCTATCTGTTGGTCCACTATGGATTCTCAATGAGGGTAAATCTTACCAAAGATAAGTGGGACACAGTAGGTAAACTAATGGGAAAGATCTTGTGCTTTTGTCATCTGTCTCAAAGGGATTCCTTTCCAAATCTGTCAAAACAATAATAGCTCTTATTATCTTTTTCTGTCACTGTAGATGTTTCTGGTGTGTGTGCGCGCGCGCACGTGTGTTTTAAAGCAACACAGTACATCGCAGAAATTCTGCTAATGAGAACCAGGACTTGAACCCTGGTTGTCCAATGCACTCTGATCTGAAGCACTGACATTACAATGCTGACTTTGGAGACATGCAAAGAAACTCACTAAGTTAAATAAGGAATACCAAGTAATACCCAATTCCCTTGGGGTCATTGTGGGACAAGGCAATCTTAAAAGAGGGCACTTTTAATTCTTGGTTAGAGGCCACAGAGAAATAAGTAAAAGACATTACAGACACCAAAGTATTATAATTACTCCAGGGTTAGAGAAAGTTTAAAAGCTTTATACACTGAAGAGTATAAGAAAGGAACACACTTTATCATTGCAAATTTGACCAAATGCACCAGTGATCAATTGCTGCTCTAGTTAACATATCTTATATATCCTTCTCAAATTAATATGGTTAGAAATATCATCAATCTTTTTTCCCCACTCTCAGAGTTTTGGCTTGTCGGATATACATAAAAAAGATTTTTATAATTCATCATATCCCTCCCAGTCTTCAAAGGCAGACTGTTACTGCATCTTTTCTTTCTTTTAAAACAGGACAGGGTTAAAACCCTCAACTTGAAAGACATGTAGAAAGTTTGGCTTAGTTACAGGGATTTCAAAGACCAGAGCCAAAGTTAGTATGTTTGTGCCAAGAAGAAGGATGGAAGGAGCATATGACTGGACCCATCTGTAGCAAATTGCCTTTGATGATACAACAAAAAATAATTAAAACACAACAAAGAGCAGCGAATGATCCCAGTAGTGAACAAAATCCTTTAGAAGGCTGATAAAAATGCTGGTGCAGAAAAACAGCCTTTCTTCCAGGAAGAGATTTTGAGAAGGGAAATCCATTTCTTGAACCTTTAAAGAAGCCTTACTGTTTCTATGTGGGCTCTGCCCCATTTACCTTCTTTTCTAACCTCATGTTGGCATTAATAATATTCAGCAAAATTGACTCTGAAGCCCTGAGATGGAATGCCACTATGCAATATCTTTGCAATTTTATGATCAATAAAATACCCTTATGCCAGAACATAGTAATCAATGCATGAGAAATGAATTTCAAACAAAATAATAAAAGTATTAGCAAGACAAATATCTTTTAGATATTAAAAATGTCATATATAGAAAATAAACATAGCAACACGTAGACTACAACAGGAAGACCTATGGTATTTGGAGAAGTCATGAATTAAAACCCAAAGGCTTACGAGATAACACGTTAGAATTTAAGAATGATGAAAATAATTATTGCCCCATGATATTTGTGCATAGAGTGGTAATTGCTTTCTGGCTCCAAAGACACAGATTTAGACCAACAAATTTAACAAATGAGAATTGCATTTTTATACCGAATGCTAAGATGTAGAATACTCTGGATTTATGGAAACAATGTAGAGTAATTACTATATCCTATAATCTCCTAAGCCAGATTTCACTTCCTGTCTAGAATTCTTTCCTAAAGTTTATTTGTCTGGGTTTTCATTGTTCCTCCAATGTGGGAAGTTTATGAAGCCTCACTAATTGGCCTGGAAATTTCTGTGAGAAATGCAAAGTGTGGAATAATGATAGCATTCTCATTCTTCACTTTTGGGCTTCAAGTATACCCCCAAGAGAAGTAGTTTGGGTCTGCACTCTTCTCTCTGGTTCAACTTTAGGGCAATTCCATCATTAACCAGGCTCTTCCCTCACTTGTCATGATCATAACTAATCTTCTCCTAAGCAGTGAAGTCCCAAATGAGCTTCTCAAGCCCTTGCAGCACTCACTCTATATTCAATGGCTGCTGGGTTATGCTGTCAGGTTGGAAGAGGCCCCTTAGGATGGAAAGAATGAGAGGATTCAGCCAGAAAATAATGTGCACATTCCAATTGAAGAAGTTTTGTGAAGCCTAGTGATTGCTATTTGAGGTTCAGCTAAATCTGGCTTAGTAGATTTTATAAGGTGGTAATTGTTTGTATTGTTCCAACAAAGCATAGGTCTATATATTTTATAATCTTGCCATTCCGTGGTAAAATGCAATCCTACTTACTAAGTTTTACTCTAAATCTCTTTAGTTGGTGACAGAACTTTACTACAACTAACTCTATGAACAAATACCTTAATAATTATTTCTACTATCTTTAAGGTAGTCTATATTAACTCAAATGACCGTGATTAAGGAATATTAGGCTTCAGAGTTAACATGAACCTAAGATGGCCAAAGGCAAACACCCTACAATGAAGTACTCTATGCAAATGATGATAGCAGGATTTAGACTAAATGCATTAAGTCACAAGTATCCTGCTTGTACAAAATGGAGGACAGATGGCACTTTGAGGACCCACAGAAGAATACCAGAGTATTGAGAGACCCCAATGGCAGGTCGTCATCTGTATAAAGACATGAGACAACCAACTGACCCTACTGCCAAGAAGGAAGAGAAGAGAAATAAATTTGGGACCATGGAAGGAAGGTTGTGCGTTCCTTCCGCACGTGATGCCCAGAACCCAACTATTGACAAAGCAAAAAGGAGACTTCTATCATCGGCAGCTGAATGTCACCCTGAAGCGCTTGCTTCTGCTGTTTATGAAGGCCAGGACACGGCAGGGAATCTGATTTCAATCAACATAAGGACAGCCATCCTACCAATGAACACAATGTGACAAAGGAGGAGGCTGACCAATATCCCAAGAACGAAAGGAGATGATTATGTCATGTGAATAATTTATGGGAAACATTGATCTAATTAGGGATGACATGTAAAGATATAAATGAAGCCAGTCTAAGAAGAGATTGATGTAACATGTGAAGTCTAAAATAGAGCAAAGAGAAAAAAAAGCCATTTGTTTGGAATATATGCATAATTAAGAATTGAATTGGGAGTATGGAAATCTAGCTCATATTTCTGGAATTAGGCCAATTAATTGTTCCTTAAATCTTAACTTATTTCAGCTCAAGCGGTACAAAAGAGACATTACTGATTGTCCCTCACACAAACATTCATTACCCTGAGATCTGCCTCTTTGCAGGGCATTTCAAAAATCAAAGCTAATGTCATTATGAGTATATGATTAAAATATTATAGAAATTGATTTGTTGCTTTTGTAAAATGAAAAATTCACTCTTAATTGCTCTTGTATTCAGAAACTCCTCCAGTTGTGTTTGGTGTTAAGTATTAATGTTTGCCATAAAAATCACAAGTTCATGCTCTCTAAGACTTGAAATGGCCGTTGTCCAAAAGCGATAAAAATCCGAGCTGAGTTTAGTTGGCAGCATATGCCAGCAACCAGATTAATATCAGATACCAGAAAATTTGGGGGCCGTACGTGAAAACTGGTGGCTCTTTAAAGCTCTATATGAAGAGATTCCAAGAGTGGGGGGAAAAAGAAAAAGAAAAATGCAACTAAGGGGAAGAAGGTAGGGTTGGAACAAGAGAACAACTTTCCGAAAAGATATCAGTGGTTGACATGAATTACTTTGGGGGTTGTCTTTTTAAGTACTGTAGTTGTATATTTAATCACATCATTAAAAGATGATTAGGGGCTGTCTCTTCTGTTTCTTCATCTGCTAGAGTGGTTTTCCAAGACAGTAGTGATCTGCTCTAAGACAGCTTTTCAATGACAGTGTAAACTCCCCATCTTTTTATTGGCCCTTAAAAGAACAGTCTTAGCCTACATAATAGAATCTTGGCAGCTTATTTTGATTTTGCCTCAATTTGGTCCTCTCTCCACCCATTATTCACGATCTCTCTTTTAAAGAGAATGGCTCTCAGGGGCAGGAGCGTGGAAAGTGTTCTGGTGGGTATACGTAAGTGTGCGTACGCGCACATACACAGTCTGGCCGTAGAGGCACAAATACGGGTGTGTATACACATGGCATAGTAGCTCTACATACACGTGTCTGTGTGTACAGGTATGTGTATACAGGCCCGCACATATATATGTTTTCACTGGATCCCCACGAATGTGCCATCAGAGGGAGGTTATGACTATTCTTACCAGTCCGCAAGCCTGGAGCAGAAGTGAAGGACCCGAGCCTCTTCTGTCTGTTGTATTAAAAGACCTGCATGCATGCCCCCGACGTGGTTAGAACTACAGGAGGAAGGAAGAGGGCAAAGATCTCTAGCGGACATTTGGCAGTACTTTGACAGGATGAATGTGCAGACCTCTGTGGTCCAGGGCATTGTACAGGAGAATGATTGCAGGGAAACTGTTTTGTCCTTAGAGTGTCCTTCCAGTGCAAGGTACCAGCTCGTTCTGAGTCTCCCTCCCCTCCCGCAGGAATGCTAGGGCACTAATCTAGTCCTGGAGACTGAAGAGATCTATGTATCTCATATTTATGTATTTGTATTTGTTTTTCTCATTTTTATTTTTCTTCCTCTCGCTCCCAAAACATCCCACTAGAAAGAAAACTGGACGAGGGATGACCTTGTTTAAATAATTTTTTATATTTTACAAATACTTTTTAAAAAGATTTTATTTATTTGACAGAGATCACAAGTAGGCAGAGAGGCAGGCGTGGGGGGGGGGGGAAGCAGGTTCCCCGCTGAGCAGAGAGCCCAACGTGGGGCTCGATCCCAGGACCCTGAGATCATGACCCGAGGGGAAGGCAGAGGCTTTACTCACCGAGCCACCCAGGTGCCCCTAGAAACACACTTTTAATGTACTCCGAATAATGTTCAATATTCATGCATGAAGATACTGCTTAAATATTTGTGTGTCCTACACGCCAGGCATCATGTTAGCAGCTTTAAATGCTCAATCTCTAATTGTCACAAAACACAGGGTAAATATGACAGTTTCCATTTTTTACATAAAGAAAGGGAGGTTCATGATGGTTAAAAACATGTCTAATTAGTAAAGAACTGGGTTATTTCCGTTACGCTCCACTGAGCTCAAAATAAATATACTTGAGTCAGATTTGAAAGTGGTGAGAGGTTGTAGTTTTTCTGTCACTGACCATGTGGTTTAAGGGGTGGGAAATACCGAGAAAAAGCCGCATTGCCCTCCTAGACAAGTCTCATGGAAGACATCACTCATTGTTCTTTTTCTGCTAAGCCCCTCAGCAGTTTTGGAGTTTTCAGTCTTTGATAAATGAGAGGCAGCTTTGGCATCTCAAATTTATGGATAGAACTTTCTGTCAATTTTATTCTTTTAATATATTCACGTAATCCTTTTCTAATCTTCCTGTTTTGTGTGTGTGTGTGTGCGTGTGTGTGTGTGCATGTGTGTGTGTGTGTGTGTGTCTATTTGCAGCTTCCTTTTACTAATGAATGTGGTCATGAGGAATTTCATCGCCGACATCTAGGTCAGTGTACTAGGATCTGCCTAATTTTTACCATAAGTTTTTTCTTAACCACCTTATTATCACTTAGTTTTATCTTGTTACACTCTAGCATCATCATTTCTAATCCCTGGAACAAAAACAGGAGTAAATAAGTGCAATAATTATTCCTTACATGTAGTGTTCTTGTCCCTAGTAAATTTCTTGCCTTTTATTGCTGAGTAATTAACCCACCACTAATGGGCATTCAGGTCTCGGTGATGTCGTCCAAGACTTTAAGGAATGCATACAGCTCTTTTATGCTATTAAACCTTAGTATGGCTCTCATATTTTGTGTGTGTTTGTGTATATGTATGTATGTATACATATATTCAATCATATAGATAGATAGATAAATAGATAAAATTAAAGGCTAAATCAAATCACTTTCATGTATGGCTCTTATTCTAGCATTTCAGCAGTTAAAATATCCAGATAATAAATTATAGAGTAAGCGTTGTTCAGTTTTTAAACAGAAATAATACTTGTGGTTTAGCAGGGGCATAAACCATGTCTTACAGATGACCTCTTGTTAGCGGAGCCCTCCAGTTCCCGGTAGTAGGTGGCAGCATGGGCATTAGATTCAGACAAATCTGAGTTCAGTCTCTACTCTGCCCTTAAATTGCTTGCTGTGTGTTCTCAGCTTCAAGTTTCCCAACTACTGAGACTCAGTTTTCTTATTTATAAAGTGAATTATTAATAGGTAATTTCAGGATTGTTTTTAGCATTCTAAGACTGTATCTAAGACCCCAGAATAATTATAGGTATTACTATAATTACTATGTTAATACTATTATAATCTATATATAGTATATACATATAAGAAAGGAAATAAAAGGCTCAATTATCTTCTGTATAGGAGATATTTTATATGGCATCTTTGATAGAGGAACACAGAAATAAGACATGGAAGTTCCCATGAAGGAATTCATCCCAATAAGATACACACACATACACACACACACACACACACACACACTAAGTATAACTACACATATACATATACAAGCAGACCAAATATTAAATCACGTGCAATAATTTCCTGAACTGGAAGCATCAAGAGTTGTAAAATTTCCCATGAAGGAATTCATCCCAATAAGATACACACACACACACGCACAAACACACACACACACACATACACACACAAAATATAACTACACATATACATATACAAGCAGACCAAATATCAAATCACATGCAATAATTTCCTGAACTGGAAGCATCAAGAGTTGTAAATGCTTGACAATTCTTTCTTACCACTTGTCCAGAATCTCTGACCATTGTCAGCTGTTCTAAGTCAATGTCCCCACCTTGTGGACAGAATAAAGAGTCTGACCCCACATCACTTTCCCTTTCTGCCTTCTTGTCTTCTTGGTGTGGGGAGAGAGGCTTTGGTAATCTGGACACAAGTAGATGGTCTCTAAGACATTTAGCTGGCTAAATCTAAATTCAATGCAGGCTCCATATTTGGTGATTTTCATCAAAGGTATTCCTTCTTCATAAAATACAGGTAGATGTTTATCTCCTTCGTCTTTTCTCTTCTCTTCAAACTTCATAGCCAGGCAGCTGCTCAAAATGATTTGTTTATCTGAAATTGCTCTTATTAACTCTGAAATTCTAATCTCTGATTACTACCTTCTATCGTTTTATTTCTCAAAGTACTAAACATTGCTTTCTATCTCATGGTAAGCCCAAGATCTCCTTTTTCTCCTAATCTCTGCCTCTTCTCCATCATGCCCACCACACCCATCCCCATTTTCAGAGGATTGTTTCCCATGTGCTAGGTGATCTTCAATAGCCTTTATATATATTATCTCTTTTAATCATTTCAGTCTTCTGTGTTGGATGCTATAGGTCCACACTTCCCTGTCCAATTTTAAATTCAAAACTCTAAAGCACTCTGAAAATTAAAAACAATGTTTTTTACTCATTTGACATCAAGACCTGACAAAAACTAGAAGAGGCTATTGCTAGTCTTGATTGATTCCACTGAATGAAAAATAGTCATGTTTTACTCCGGAAGTATTCATGTATCTTACTGTGGAATCGATAGTACAAACTTGCTGGATATACACCTAAAATAGGGTAGGTGTACTGTAATGTCTTCCTAAAGTCTGAAAAATTCTGAATTAAAAAGCAAATTTATCACAAAAGGTTGAAATCACAAACTGTGAATGAGTATTGCCGTCATTGTCACTTACTTCACAGCTAAGGAAGGAAAGATCAAAGTGAATGGGGCCACTTGCCCAAAGTCACACGCTAGTAAGTGATGTAACTAAAATCCCAAAGTCGATCTGTATCCAGAACCTGATCTTTAAGCACGCACTTCTTCTGATAAATGCTGTAGCCCTAAATTTTCTGAACTCTGTCCTATATATTTTTCCTGCATATTTTCAACAGTCTTTGTATGATTTCTAGTTCCTAGTTTCGGGCTACCAAGGAAGCAGTCTCACTAAGTTGCTCCATTACTTATCAGCTACCAGGGGCTTCTGATTGGTTAAAGGACTGATTCTTAAATTCTCACAAAGGCATTAAAGACACTTTGCATAACATGACCCTGGTCTGTATGTCTGTATGTCTAATCTTGACTCTTCGGTTTTTAACACACTTTTGAAATTCTAATTGCATCAAACAATTCAGGGCCCCAAATATTCCAACACTTCTGTATGCCAGTGCTTTTAATCGTATGGTACTCTTTGCTTGGAATGTTCCCATTATAGCTGATGTACTTGGTGGTCTCTTGATGAGTTTTCAAGGCCCAATTCAAATGCTACACCCTTTAATGTATCTTATTAGTTTCATGTAGACCCTTCATCTCACTGCAAACCCCCACCAAAGCACTATGCCATGTTCCATGATATAATGGAATTTGCTCACACTCGAATGCGATATATATGGTGTTTTTCTCCCCTTCAGTTTGTGAGCCATTTAAATAATAACTTATTTTTCTTCTCAACACTCAGCTGAATTAATGGCATATAAAAGAAACCTAATAATAATTGATTGAAATTAAAATACAGCATTCATGTGAAACATATCTATTCGGATTTCATTACTTTCCTCACATGCATCAGGGAATATTAAAATGTAGTTAGCAATTTCAACATGCCTCCTTTGAGCTTATGCAAAAAGAAACTTGAAGTTTTATTTCTATCATTATAACATTTTATTAGCAAATGGAAGAATGCCTGACTTAGGAGTCAATGCTCAATATATGGGTTAAACAAGTAGAAAAATGATCAATTCATTTTATGAAGCTGGCATTTTAATCTTTAATTAATAAACCATTATTTATCTTATTTAATTCCTATCCTTTTTGAATTAATGGCTAGTCTTATCTCTTTTGTTATTGACTTAATTCTTATACTTTCGTCTTTGTTTTCATATCTTAGGTTTGTAATCTTTTTTCAATGTATCTTTTTATTTCATTATTCTACTCTGAGAATAGAAGTTTGGGTATTTTTGACTTTTCTGTTAAATAACAAACATTATTCCTATTTTGGGGAATCCAGTGATTTATTCAAGCAAGAAAATTCTCCCATTCTTTATATATACATAATACATACTTTCCTGAGTAGTAGCACCTTTGTACATTGAATTTTGTGTTTATTACCTAGTATTGATTCTTAGAGGAATTTGAATTGCAAATATGACTTTTAACACTCTACCGAAAGATTTTTATTCACATTTTATAAACAATGTATACTGGTGTCCCTTTGTGAAGAAAAATTTGTACAAGGATCTTAGCTTGAAGTTTGCTATTCATTTGTACACATTTGCTGTTGTACACACATTTATCTGTTTTATTTTCTCTGCCATTATTCCCCACCCCTCAAGGAAGACAGCAAACTGAGTTACGTCCAATAATTTTGTCATAAAATGTTGCTCTTCTGTTTGCATTGAATCATTATCAACTCTCATGAACAGCAGTGTGCCAAGGGAGAGATACAATCATTCATGACTGATATTTTGCTCCAGACCTTGCTGTCTCCTTATATTATTCTTCCTGTCTGATGCTTCCTAAGGACTCCTCATTTTTATTTTTTTCCATTGTTCTTCTGTGCTCAACCATAGGAATGTTTTTCTCCTTCAAGAACCAAATGTAGTGTGAAAGACAGTAGAAACCAGCCATCAACCACTAAGTAGGAAATCACCTTGAATATCATAGATTGGGGATTTTAATTGGGTTAGTGAGCTATTTCTATAAAGAGTATAATAAAGACCTTGCAAGAATCATTCTGAGTCTAACTTTTTACCTCTATGGCCTGTTCCTTATTATGGATAATTCTTGCATTCCTTTTTATATCACCGGAGATTTAGAACAGTTGTAGGAAAATTATCTCTATGCATATAATAACACACTCTTTAGAGAACATACCTTTTGGTGGGTTTTTAAAAGTTTATGACAATTAGGGGCATCTGGGTGGCTCAATGGGTTAGGGCACTGCTTTCGGCTCAGGTCATGATCCCAGGGTCCTGGGATCGAGTCCCGCATCGGGCTCTCTGCTCAGCGGGGAGCCTGCTTCCTCCTCTCTCTCTCTGCCTGCCTCTCTGCCTACTTGTGATCTCTCTCTGTCAAATAAATAAATAAATTCTTAAAAAAAAAGTTTATGACAATTAAGTTATACAATTTAAACCTATTGAAATTAGGGGCACCTAGGTGGCTCAGTGGGTTAAGCCTCTGCCTTTGGCCCGGGTCATGATCTCAGGGTCCTGGGATGGAGCCCCGCCTTGGGCTCTCTGCTCAGTGGGGAACCTGCTTCCCCCTTTCTCTCTGCCTGCTTCTCTGCCTACTTGTGATCTCTGTCAAATAAATAAATAAAATCTTAAAAAAATTTTTTAAATAAATTAAACCTATTAAAATAAGTGTTTACCTGTGTCAGAGAAAGAATCTGAAACCAAATAGAAGTTTTAAGGGAAGCTTTGAGGTAATTTTCAGCTGTACTAGTAATTTCATGCAACATCTTAATTCACAAGTTGAAATTAAATATCCATTCATTCACTAAACAAATGCTTTTGTAGGACCTGCACTATGTCAAGATCCGTTTTAGGCGTGGTGCTCCAGAGGTGAAAAAGACGGGAGAAAGCTCTCATCCTCACGATCTTAAATTGTGGTGAGAAAGACAGGCAATGACCAAATTTTGAAGTAATTGAAGCATAAAATGATATTGAAAAGTGAGAAGTGAAAGGTACTATCAGCAACAGAGTAGGAGTGAGGGTAGAACCCACCCTCAAGGTTCTGTCCACTTCTCTAAGGTGATATGGGAAGAAAAAAAATCCTATCACTAAATACTGCACTTCTGTAATTCCAGTAATTGCATTCCTGCTACAGTTTTTTCTTCCTCTCCCAAACTCCAAATATGCTAGATCCTTGTCAAGTTTGAAAAAGAAATTAAAATATTTTAGATGCTTTATAATAAAAATGTTTTCAGATGATATTCTATACATTGCATACTCATCAAGTATCTGTTATGCAAGGTGCTTTTGTTTCTTTTCACAGAAATATGTCTACGAAATGCCCTCCATTTCTGGTTGTTTATTAATCACTCACTATATGCAAGGCACTGTGTGAGGTACCATTTCTCAGATCTTGCCCAGCATTGCCTTCTGTATATCTAAGAGGAGAGGCAGATATTTATCTGGTCGTCACACTAGTAAAGACTTGATATAATTACAAGAGTGGTGAGTGCTGTGAAGGAGAAGCACATAGTCGTCTCAGTCTCTGGCAAGGAGGTATGATCGAGTTGAGGAGATCACCGAGAGCTGCACAAGGAGGTGGTGATTCCACTGAAGCATGAGTAGGAATTAACTAGATGAGAAGAGGAAACTAAAAGATTTCATAGGAATGTGCAGAGAAGGGAAGGAGCCTGGGCTATTGGAGGACTGCAAGAGAGTGAGTGCGCTTGAGGCAGGAGGAGGAAAGAAGAGAAGCCTGGTGAAATGAGGTCCAGCGGGGGTCTGTGAGCCACTTTAATGTTGAGGCTGCAGGTGTCTGCTAATGGAGCAGTATAGCAGCCTTCTGGTGTCATGATGTCAACGTTGATTTTATGAGATCACTTGATAGGGCCAAATTTTATTTAATAGCATGTCAGCCATACTGCCTATGGCACATAGACCCTGCTTACTCACGATTTACTCTACCACCAAGAGAAATGGGTCCATGCAACAATTAGTCTATGAGGTGGTGCACGCATACCTCATGCTTTCCTGGTTAAAGGATATCTTAATGCCATATTCAGTGGATGATAAAATAGTTCTGGGTCAGATATATTGGGACACTCTTGATGTTCAAACCCAACAAACAATGATAATTATTCTAGGGCACTGTGGGAGAAATTCCTTAGCTCTACTAACTCTATCTGAAAACAACAGCTTTCAACAATGAGCGTGGAAGAAAGTGACCTTGTGAACATGGAGGGAAAAAATTAATATTTGTGTGGAATATGGAAAAACTCAAATAAGAGTTGTGCATGGGGATTTTTGTGATCACTCTATAAACAAAGAGGACAAACACTGTATGAACTTCTCCAGACCATGTAAACATGTAGCTCCCAGTCCCAAAGGGAGATCCATAAAGAGCTTTCATCAGCTGTGATATGGCAAAAATGCATATGAATGGAAATAGGGATATAAATAGGGAATGTAAATAGGGATTAAAAAAAACAAAAATGTGTTTTTATGAATGAAAAAGGAACTGAACTTTCTATCTTACATACTGTAAATGCCTTTATGATTCTGTGGCTGGAAATCCTGGAAAACAGAAGGATTGGTATGGTAAAATGAAAGTGATTATAAGAAATTAATTATACAACTTCAGCTTCATTGATCTCTATACTCACAAACTGTTTACTTAAGTGACACATATTGGTTGCCTAATTTTTTTAAGAAATTTGTCAAGAAATGCATGTTTTGGATTTAAAGGCACAATATTCTAGCAAAAAAAAAAAAAAAAGTAACAGTATCCTGTTTAAAATGGTTTTGCCAAATATATGTTTTGTTTTTTTAATTTATTTATTTGACAGAGATCACAAGTAGGCAGAGAGGCAGGCAGAGAGAGGGGGAGGAAGTAGGCTCCCCGCTGAGCAGAGAGCCTGATGTGGGGCTCCTTCCCAGGACCGTGGGATCATGACCTAAGCGGAAGACAGGCTTTAACCCACTGAGCAACCCAGGGGACCCTCAGCAAATACATGTTTAAAAAAACCACATATATCTACCCGGTGAGTATATTGATTTCTCAGTATTACCCACCCCCCAGCAGAAAAACTCCTGTAAACACAAGAGCCACTGACTAAAGATATTATTGCAAGAATACCTGTTTGCTAGGTATTACTGTGGAAGAGATTTTATGCAATTTTAAAATAGCCTACCCTTGATTTCATTCTATTTATAAAAACTCAGAATAACATTAGCCTGTATACAAACTATAACCTTTTAATATGTTTGCAGTTTTAAAGAAATTTCTAGGTTTATTTTTAAATACTTGATGTTTTAGAGGATTTAAAGAATTAGACATTATTTATCCACTTGATACAAATATTATTCTAAGCCCTAACCACTCCTTTCCATTCCTTAAAATGTATTTTTAAAATATTGTAACTATAGTAGGTTTTAATACCATTAAAATCATCCATGTGGATTCAAATATTCAGTGTTTTACTCTTGTCCAGAGGCAGAGGATGAAACTAGGCTGTGAAGCCAATGATTAGGGCCAACCATGTATTAAATGATTTTTCTTTTATTGGTTAGATTCAAAATGATCTCTCTATGGCATTTCATCTTTTTATGTATCTTTTATGTGCTCAGTCTTTTATGAGCATAATGCTTATTTATAAATGTTTAAATTGTTTTGATTAGTTTGAAAAAAAATAACAGCAAGAAAAATCACGGACATACTAGACACAAAGCGAAAGTTTAATTTGGGGTGCCTGGGTGGCTCAGTCAGTTAAGCTTCTGCCTTCCGCTTAGGTCATGATCCCAGAATCCTGGGATTGAGCCCCACAGGGGGTTCCCTGCTCAGCAGGGAGCCTGCTTTTCCCTCTCCCTCTGCCTGCTTCTCCCCCTGCTTGTGTTCTCTTTCTTTATCTGTGTCAAATAAATAAAATCTTTAAAAAGAAGGAAAGAAAGTTTAAGTAGAATATTTATTATGTTACACAGTTTTTTATCTTCCTTCCCAATCCATATACTGTTTCTTTTTTTTCTCCTTACTGAACTAGCACAGAGTTACAGTACAGTGTTGAGAGGAGTGGTGTAAGAGGGAACATTCTCGCCTAAGCTATAGGATCTTAATGGGAAAACCAAGTTTCTCACCATTAAGTATATTTCCTGTAGATTTTTTATAGATGTGTTTTGTCAAGTTGAAGTTATCCTATATTCCTAGTTCACTGAGAGTTTTTATTATAAATGGGCATTGGATTTTTGTCAAATGCTTTTTGTGCATCTCTTGATATAATGTGATTTTTGTTTTTTACATATTCATGTGATGGATTATATTAATTTATTTTCAATTGTTGAACCAGCTTTGCATACCTGGGATAAATCCCACTTGGTCACTGTATAAAACTCTTTTTTTATTTCTTTAGATTAAGATCTATAGATGCTTATATTTTGTTCCGGGTTTTTACATCTACGTTTCTAAGAGATATTGGTCTATAGTTTTCTTGTAATGTCTTTATGTTGGTGTTAGAATAATGCTGCCCTCATAGAATGAATTACAAACTATTCCCTCTGCTTCTATCTTTTGAAAGAAAATATAGAGAATTCAATAGAATTTATTTTTTAAATGTTTGGTAGATTTCACAGATGAACTCATATGCGTCTGAATCTTTTAGTTTTGGTAGGTTATTAATTATTGATTCAGTTTCTTTCATAGCTACGGTATAGGCAGATCATTTGTTTCTTCTGTGTGAATTCTGGCAGATTGTGCCCTTCAAGAAATAGTATATTTTATGTAGGTCATCAAATCAGTGGGCAAAAATTTGTTCATAGTATTCTTTTATTATCTTTTTAATTTCCATAGGCTTTATAGTGATGGTCCCCTCGTTCATTTCTGTTATTAGTATTTGTGCACTCTCTTTTTTGTCTTAGCATGACTAAAGGATTATCAGCTTTTTTCTTATCTTTAAAAAATAGCTTTTGGGGGGCGCCTGGGTGACTCAGTGGGTTAAAGCCTCTGCCTTTGGCTCGGGTCATGATCCCAGGGTCCTGGGATTGAGCCCCGCATTGGGCTCTCTGTGCGGCAGGGAGCCTGCTTCCTCCTCTCTTTCTGCCTGCCTCTCTGCCTACTTGCGATCTCTGTCTGTCAAATAAATAAATAATCTTAAAAAAAAATCTTTTGGTTTTGTTGATTTTCTCTTTGGTTTTCTGTTTCAATTTCATTGAATTCTGCTATAGTTTTTCTTTTCCTTCTCCCTTTTTTTGGACTTAATTCGAAATAGTTTTGAAGGTAGAAATTAATAGTGCTAGCCACAACAATCAGACAAGAAAAATAAATACAAGGTGTCCCTATTAATAAAGAAGTTAGATAATTAGTTTTAGATCTTTCTTCTTTTCTAATATATCCATTTAATACTACAAGTTTCTCTCTAAGTACTCCTTTCAGTACATTGCACAAATTTTGATGTTTTATTTTCATTTCAGTTTAGTTAAAAATACTTTAAATTTCTCTTGAGACTTCTTCTTTGACTTATGAGTCACATAGGAATGTTTTGTTTTATCTCCACGTATTTTAGGATTTTTAACTATCTCTCTGTCCCTGATTTCTAGTTTAGTTTGATTGTTGTATGAGAGCAGATACTATGTGATTCCTATTATTTTTTCAGCTTAATACGTTTGCTTTATGGCCCAAAGCATGGTCTGTCTTGACAATTGTCCCATGTAAGCTTGAGAGATATCTGTATTCTGCTGTTGTTGGATGAAGTAGTCTATAGATGTCAAGTATGTCCAACTGATTGATTCTGCTGTTGAGTTCAGCTGTGTCTTTACTGATTTTCCACTTGCTTGGTCTGTCCATTTTTAAGAGGCATGTTGAGCTCTCCAGCTATGATTGTGGATTCATCTACTTTATCTTGAAGTTCTATAAGTCCTTACCTCATGTAATTCAAATGCTCTATTATTTGGTACTTACATGTTAATACTTGTTATGTCTTCTTTGAAAATCGATCTCTTTAACATTGGTAGTTTCTTTTTTGGAATACTTCTTCCTTTGCTTTTAAATGTATCTCAACAGGAGCCTTTGATGTGATTTTTTAAGCCTCTTTTTGAATTATGGTAAAATACATAGAACACTAGACTTATCCTAACAATTTTCAAGTGTACAGTTCAGTGGCACTTAGTACATTCACATTATTGTGCAGCTATCACCGTCATCCCTCTAAGAATTCAGGTTGAATAACTGAAACTCTGTACCTCTTAAAAAGAAGCCCCTTTTCATCCTCTTCCAGGCCCCGGTAGCCACCATTTTACTTTCTGTGTTTGTGAATTTTACTACTTTAGATGCTTTATATAAGTGGAGTCATCAAGTATTTGTCTTCTCGTGACTGGCATATTTCACTTAGTATAATGTCTCCAAGTTGTATCTATGTTGTAGGAAATGTCAGATGCCCTTCCTTTGTAGGGTGAATAATATTTCATTGTATGTATTGGCACATCTTATTCTTCCATTCCTCTGCTAATGGGCCCTTGGGTTGCTTCCACATCTTCTAAATTGTGAGTAATGCTGCTATGTACATGAATGTACAAATACTTCTCTTCAAGTCCCTGATTCCAGTTCTTTGGGTATATACCTAGAAGAGGGATTGCTGGATAATACCATAGTTAGATTTTTGGTCTTCGAGGAGTTGCCTATCGTGACTGCACCATTTTACATTATCAACAACAGTCCACAAGGATTTCATTTTTTCAACGTCCTCACCAACGCTTGTTATTCCTTTCCCTTTCCTTCATTTCTTTCTCTCTTCCCTCTCCTTTCTTTTCTTTTCTTTCTTTTCTTCTTCTTTCTTTATATATGCTTGGTTGTATGTATTTTATACTGTATGTGCTATTCTTTTTGAGTACGTTATAACTTTCATTATATTGATTTTCCCCCTTTTTTTCCCTAAAGATAACATCTTTGTTTTAAATATGTGCATCCAAATGATCATTTCCTATTGCTGCAAAACACTCTGTGAGGTATACTCATTATATTTTGCTTTTTCACCCTCTCATTGCCTGACTTCCACAGAGTCTGAGGATCTCTTTGCAGGTCATTTGATCTTTAAAGTTTCCTCTTACATAAATTGTTTGTGAATCTCTCTTACATATTTTTTTCTGCCTTGTAATTTTCCTATTGACTTTTTTGAGTTATTCTTATAATTTAGCTTTTAGTCTTTAACATATTTATATTTCTACTGTTGCTGTTATGGTGAGACTTCCTAATTGCTATTTCTTTCTCTCTTTTTTTTTTTAAGTTTACATTTGACTTTTTTTTCTTTTTTTAAGACTGGTTTTGGTCTTTAACTTAAAACACATTACTTACGCTCATTTACCCCCATTAATTTCTATCCCTTAACTAGATAAGCCATTTATCGTGCTCTTGTGACAATATTATCTCTGTCCATCGCTTTCTCCTATACTTCTTTCCACTGCCCTAAGAACTGATAATATGAATACTTTGTTTATTTTTCTCTCTGGATTATTTGTGATAACACTGTGTATTCTTTGGCCCCAACTTTGATGTTTTAAGATTTTATTTATTTATTTTAGAGAGGGAGAGAACACAAGCAGCAGGGGAGAAACAGGAAGGGAAAGGAAGGGGGAAAGAATCTCAGGTAGACTCCACACTGAGCACAAGCCTGACATGGGGGTCATCCTCATGACCCTGAGATCAGGACCTGAGCTTAGACCAAGAGTCAGATGCTTAACCGGTTGAACCACCCAGATGCCCACCAACTTTTATATTTTAACACTACCCTCATTTTCTGTAATCTTCTGAGAGATTCTCTTGAATTTCTTTTCTTATTTTACCATATGCTCTAATATTTGTGATGGGGTCTTTTTTGTGTCAAATTTGAGGTCCTGTATATGGGATGATAATTTTTCTTAAGCCTTAATATTTGACTGACAGTGTGGCTGGGTATAAAACTTTAGGTTCAAGGTCCTTTCCTTCGATACACACAGTTATTATTTTACTGTCTTCTTGTATCCCAGATTGTTATGAGGAAGTCTGATTTCTATCTAATTATTGACCTTTTCTTTTTCTGGAAATTTTTAACATTTTTTTCTTTGCTAGTCTCAAGTTTTATTATAGTACATAAGTACATTTGTCATTCTTTTCTATCTTATTTGATAATTCACACTGAAATATTGTCTTTAATATTTTTATGTGTCCCTTTCTTTTCTTATTTCTTAATCTTTGTGGAACTCCTTTTATCCATATATAGGCCTATTTTTATCCTTAAAATATCCTTTAGATATTTTAAACTTCCTACTCCTCCTTTTTCTGCTGACTCCTATGAAAGTTTAGGAATCAGATTCTTTCTACTCATTAATTAATTTTTCAGTGGTAACCATTCTTCTGTTTTTATACCTATTTTGTTTATATGGACATACTATATTTTTCTTACCCAATATTTCTACTTAGTTATGTTTAGGATTTCTTGTTTTATTTTATATTGCTATATCACTGCTTCTCTTCTTAGGTGTATGCATGAAACCTTTATTTTTGTCTCTAATGTATTGTTTAAGTTTTTATTTAAATTCCAGTTAGTTAATAGGTAGTATAATATTAGCTTCAGGTGTACAATACAAGTTATCCTGTACTTCCATATAAAACCCAGTGCTAAAACTCTGATTTCATCTGTTTTCTTAAATTTCCCTTTAGATGTTATATGTTGTTTAGTTTATTGTTATCTTTTTTTAATTAACATATAATGTATTATTAGCCCCAGGGGTACAGTCTGTGAATCATTAGGCTTACACACTTCATAGCACTGACCATAGCACACACTCTCCCCAACGTCCATAACCAAACTACCCTCTCCCTTGTCTCCTCTCCGCCAGGCAACCCTCAGATTGTTTTGTGAGATTAAGAGTCTCTTATGGTTTGTCTCCCTCCTGATCCCATCTTGTTTTGTTTTTTTTTTTCTTTGCTATCCCCCAAACCCCCCTCATTGCCTCTCAACTTCTTCATATCAGGGAGATCATATGGTAATTTCTTTCTCTGATTGACTTTTTTCACTTAGCATAATACCCTCTAGTTCCACCCACATTGTCACAAAAGGAAAGATTTCATTTCTTTTGATGGCTACATAGTATTCCATTGTATATATATACCACCTCTTCTTTATCCATTCATCTGTTGATGGACATCTAGGTTCTTTCCATAGTTTGGCTATTGTAGACATTGCTGCTATAAACATTCAGGTGCATGTGCCCGTTTGGATCACTACATTTGTATCTTTAGGGTAAATACCCAATAGTGCAATTGCTGGGTCATTGGGTAGCTCTATTTTCAACTTTTTGAGGAACCTCTATGCTATTGTCCAGAGCTTGCATTCCCATGAACAGTGTAGGACGGTTCCCCTTTCTCTGCATCCTCGCCAGCATCTTTCGTTTCCCGACTTCTTAATTTTAGCCACTTTGACTGGTGTGAGGTAGCATCTTGTTGTGATTTTGATTTGTATTTCTCTGATGCCGAGTGATGAGGAGTACATTTTCATGTGTCTGTTGGCCATCTGGATGTCTTCTTTACAGAAATGTTCTGTTCATGTCTTCTGCCCATTTCTTGATTTGATTATTTGTTCTTTGGGTGTTGAGTTTGCTAAGTTCTTTATAGATTTTGGATACTAGCCCTTTATCTAATATGTTGTTTGCAAATATTTTCTCCCATTCTGTCACTTGTCTTTTGGTTTTGTTGACTTGTTTCCTTTGCTTTGCAAAAGCTGTTGGTCTTGATGAAGTCCCATTAGTTCATTTTTAGCCTTACTTCCCTTGCCGTTGGTGGTATTTCCAGGAAGAAGTTTCAGTGGCTAAGCTCAAAGAAGTTGCTGCGTGTGTTCTCCTCAAGGATTTTGATGGATTCCTTTCTCACATTGAGTCCTTCATCCAACTTGAGTCTCTTTTTATGTGTGTTGTAAGGAAATGGTCCAGTTTCTTTTTTCTGCATGTGGCTGTCCAATTTTCCCAACACCATTTGTTGAAGAGACTGTTTTTTTTCCATTGGACATTCTTTCCTGCTTTGTTGAAGATTAGTTGACCATAGAGTTGAGAGTCTATTTCTGGGCTCTCTATTCTGTCCCACTGATTTATTTGTCTGTTTTTGTGCCAGTGCCATACTGTCTTGATGATGACAGCTTTGTAATAGAGTTTGAAGTCTGGAATTGTGATGCCACCAATTTTAGCTTTCTTTTTCAATATTCCCCACACTATTCGAGGTCTTTTCTGGTTCCATATAAAGTTTAGTATTTGAAAAAAAAATGGATGGTATTTTGATAGGGATTGCATTAAATGTATAGATTGCTCTAGGTAGCATAAACATTTTCACAATATTTGTTTTTCCAATCCATGAGCGTGGAATGTTTTTCCATTTCTTTGCGTATTCCTAAGTTTCTTTCATGAGTACTTTATAGTTCTCTGAGTATAGATACTTTGCCTCTTTGGTTGGGTTTATTCCTAGGTATCTTATGGTTTTGGGTGCAATTGTAAATGGGGTTGATTCCTTAATTTCTTTCTTCTGTCCTGTTGTTGGTCTAAAGAAATGCAACTGATTTCTGTGCATTGATTTTATATCCTGACACTTTACTGAATTCCTATACAAGTTCTAGCAGATTTGGAGTGGAGTCTTTTGGGTTTTCCACATAAAGTATAATATCATCTGAAAAGAGTGAGAGTTTGAAGACTTCTTTGCTGATTTGAATGACTTTAATTTCTTTTTGTTGTCTGATTGCTGAGGCTAGGGCTTCTAGTACTATGTTAAATAACAGTGGTGATAATGGACATCCCTGCCGTGTTCCTGACCTTAGCGGAAAAGCTCTCAGGTTTTCTTCATTGAGAATGATATTTGTGGTGGGTTTTTCATAGATGGCTTTGATGATATTGAGGTATGTATCCTCTATCCCTACACTTTGAAGAGTTTTGATGAGGAAAGGATGCTGTACTTTGTCAAATGCTTTTTCAGCATCTATTGAGAGTATCATATGGTTCTTGTTCTTTCTTTTATTAATGTATTATATCACATTGATTGATTTGTGGATGTTGAACCAACCTTGCAGCCCAGGAGTAAATTCCACTTGGTCGTGGTGAATAATCCTTTTAATGTACTGTTGGATCCAATTGGCTAGTATTTTGGTGAGAATTTTTGCATCTGTGTTCATCAAGGATATTGGTCTGTAATTGTTTTTTGATGGGGTCGCTGTCTGCATTTAGTATCAAGGTAATGCTGGCCTCCTAAAATGAGTTTGGAAGTTTTCCTTCCATTTCTATTTTTTGGAACATTTTCAGGAGAATAGTTTTAATTCTTCTTCATATGCTTGGTAGAATTCCCCTGTGAGGTTGCCTGGCCCTGGGCTCTTGTTTGTTTAGAGATTTTTGATGACTGCTTCAATCTCCTTACTGGCTATGGGTCTGTTCAGGTTTTCTATTTCTTCGTGGTTTGGTTGTGGTAGTTTATATGTCTCTAGGAATGCATCCATTTCTTCCAGATTGTCAGATTTGCTCATGATATGTTCTTAAAGTTGTCTGTATTTCTTTTTTTTTTTTTCATTTATATACTTTCAGCATAACAGTATCATTATTTTTTTAACCACACCCAGTGCTCCATGCAATCTGTGCCCTCTATAATACCCACCACCTGGTACCCAGACCTCCCATCCCTCTGCCACTTCAGACCCCTCAGATTGTTTTTCAGAGTCCATAGTCTCTCATGATTCACCTCCCCTTCCAATTTACCCCAACTTCTTTGATGTTGATTGTGATCTTTCCTCTTTCATTCATGATTTTATTTATTTGGGCCCTATCTCTTTTCTTTTGGATAAGTCTGGCCAGGGGTTTATCAATCTTATTAATTCTTTCAAAGAACCAGCTCCTAGCCTAGTTTCTTTGGTTTGTTCTATGGCATTTTTGTTGTTGTTGATGTTTTTATATTTGTGTGTGTGTGTGTGTTTCTATTTCATTGATATCTGCTCTGACCTTTCTTATTTCTCTTCTCCTGCTGAGTTTAGGCTTTCTTTGCTGTTCTTTCTCCAGCTCTTTTAAGTGTAGGGTAAGTTGTGTATTTGAGACTTTTCTTGTTTTTTGAGAAAGGCCTGTATTGCTATATATTTTCCTCTCAGGACTACCTTTGCTGTGTCCCACAGATTTTGAACCGTTGTGTTTTCATTATCATTTGTCTCCATGAATTTTATCAGTTCTTCTTTAATTTTCTGGTTGACCCATTCATTCTTTAGTAGGATGCTCTTTTGCCTCCAAGTATTTGGGTTTTTTCCAAATTTCCTGTTGTGATTGAGTTCTAGCTTCAGAATATTGTGGTCTGAAAATATGCAGGGAATGATCCCAGTCTTTTGGTTTTGGTTGAGACCTGATTTGTGACCCAGGATGGGATCTGTTCTGGAGAATGTTCGATGTGCACTAGAGAAGAATGTGTATTCTGTTGCTTTGGGATGGAATGTTCTAAATATATCTGTGGTATCTATCTGGTCCAGTCTATCATTTAAGGTCTTTATTTCCTTGTTGATCTTTTGCTCAGATGCTCTGCCCATTTCAGTGAGGGAGATATTAGAATCACCTACTATTATTGTATTATGATCGATGTGTTTCTTTGATGTCATTAATTGGTTTATATAGTTGGCTCCTCCCATGTTAGGGGCATAGAAATTTAAAATTTTTAGATATTCTTGTTGGACAGACCCTTTGAATATGATATAGTGTCCTTCCTCATCTCTTATTATAGTCTTTGGCTTAAAACCTAGTTGATCTGATAAAAGGATTGCCACTGCAGCTTTCTTTTGATGTCCATTAGCATGGAAAATTGTTTTCCATCCCCTCAGTTTAAATCTGGAGGTGTCTTTGGGTCTAAAATGAGTTTCTTGTAGACAGAATATGGATGTATTTTGTTTTTTTTATCCATTCTGATACCCTGTGTCTTTTGATTGGGGCATTTAGCCCATTTACATTCAGTGTAACTATTGAGAGATACGAATTTAGTACCATTGTATTGCCTGTAAGGTGACTGTTACTATATATTGTCTCTGTTCCTTTCTGGTCTGTTACTTTTAGGCTCTCTCTTTGCTTAGAGAACCCCTTTCAATATCTCCTGAAGGGTTGGTTTGTTACAAATTCTTTTAGTTTTTGTTTGTCCTGGAAGCTTTTTATCTCTCCTTCTATTTTCAATGATAGCCTAGCTGCATATAGTATTCTTGGCTGCATGTTCTTCTCATTTAGTGCTCTGACTATATCATGCCAGTTATTTCTGGCCTGCCAGGTCTCTGTGGATAAGTCTGCTGCCAATCTAATATTTTTACCATAGTATGTTACAGACTTCTTGTCCCGAGCTGCTTTCAGGTTTTTCTCTTTGTCATTAAGACTTGTAAATTTTACTATTAGATGTCGGGGTGTGGACCTATTCTTATTGATTTTGAGGCGGGGGGGTTCCTTGCACCTCCTGGATTTTGATGCTTGTTCCCTTTTCCATATTAGGGAAATTCTCTACAGTAATTCTCTCCAATATACCTACTGCCTCCCCCTTCTTCTTCTTCAGGAATCCCAATTATTCTAATGTTGTTTCATCTTATGGTATCACTTATCTCTTGAATTCTCCCCTCATGATCCAGTAGTTGTTTGTCCCTCTTTTGCTCAACTTCTTTATTCTCCATCATTTGGTCTCTATAGCACTAATTATCTCTTCTCCCTCATTTATCCTAGCAGTAAGAGCCTCCATTTTTTTTTTATTTCACCTCATTAATAGCTTTTTACAATTTCAGGTTGGTTATATTTTAGTTCTTTTATTGCTCCAGGGAGGGTTTCCTCTAATATTTCCATGCCTTTTCTGAACCCTCCAGCACCTTAAGAATCATCATTCTGAACCCAAGATCTGACGTATTACCAGTGTTCTCTTTGATTAGGTCCCTAGCCTTTTGGTACTGCCTCTTGTTCTTTTCTTTTCCTTTTTTTTGTGGTGAGTTTTTCTGCCTTCTCATTTTATCCAGGTAAGAATATGTGGACAAGAGGGTAAAATACTAAAAGGGTGGCAAAGGCCCTAGAAAGATGTATGCTAACCAAATCAGAAGAGACCTTAAACCAAGGAGAGAAGAATGGGGGTAAAAGGAATTTTTTTAAAAGAAAAATTTAAAGTAATTTCTATATATATTTTTTATTATTTTAATTTTAAAATTTTATATATACATATAAAATTTAATATATATATATACACACACACTATGTATTATATATATATGTGTGTATATATATATATATATATATATGCACACACACACACGAATGTGTATATATATATATATATATTAGACTGGTGAAAAGAACAGAGCCACCAATTTGATTTTGGGGGTATTTTGGTCTCTTAGAAGAAAATACCTCCCAAAATTTTAAAGAAAGAAGAACATATATATACAAAAATAAGGGTAAACATGATGATGGGATGTAATATGACTGTAAAGATGAAAATTTTTTTTAAAAAATTCTAAAAAAGGAATTGATAAGTTGGTTGGGAAAGAAAGAAAAAGAAAGTGGAGAAAATTTGTTCAGGCTGGAGACCAGAACAAATCCCTGTGCTAGATTTATGGTATATTTTGATCTATTAGAAAAAGTTCTGTCCCAAAATTTTTTAGAAGAAAAACCTGTTATGTATACAAAAAATAAAGTTAGATACAATGAAGGATAAAATATGACTATAATAATGAAGGTTTTAAAAGATTTTTTTTAGAAAGGTATCGTTAAGATAAACTAGATAAAAAATGTTAAAAGAGGGAAGAGGAAAAGTTTAAAAAATTAAAATAAGAAAAAAAGGTAAAATTTAAAAAATTTAATTAACTTTGCAAGATTAAAGAATCATGGGGAGAAAGCCATGAGTTCTATGCTTTGTTTTCCTCTCCTCTGGAATTCCGCTCTTTGTGATCAGTGAGCTTGGTCCTGGCTGGATGGTCTTGCTGATCTTCTGGGGAGGGGCCTGTGTAGTGATTCTCAAATGTCTTTGCCTGAAGCGGAATTACGCTGCCCTTGCCAGGTCCCGGGATAAGTAATCTGCTTGAGTTTGCTCTTGGGAGCTTTTCCCTGAAAGCTTTTGGTAGAGCTCTGGAGGACTGGAATGCAAAAGGTAGCCTCCCAATCTCTGGCTCAGAGGAGCTGAGAGCTCGGGGCCCCACTCCTCAGTGCACCCTTGGAGAAAAGCAGTCAATCACTCCCATCTCCCTGGTCTCTGGCTGTGCTCCAAGCTCACCCAGCCCATGACCAAGTGTTTCTATCTCTGGTGCATGGCCCCATCTGGAGTCTCCAACCCTAGCAGACTCCTGCCACTCTGATCTTCCAGTGGTTCTTCCCGGATCTGCCACTTTTGGGATCCCTGCTCAAAGAGCAGTGGTCTGATTGTGCCAAAGATCACAGTTTAATGTAATCCTGAGGTGAGAGCTCACTCCTCAGCCCCGTCTCTGTAGCCGGCTTCCCCGCTCTAATACCTATGAGCTCTGCTACACTCAGACACCCCCGATCCTTCTTTGACCCCATGGGACCTGAGACCACGGTCTCCCAGCAAGGGCTTCACCCCTGCTTCGCCTTCAGAGCGTTGTCCCTCAGTGGAGCAGACTTTTAAAAGTTATGATTTTGTGCTCTGTTGTTCCACCGCTTCCCAGGAACTGGCCCTTCCTCCCATGGACTATCTTCCCGTGGCTTCAGATTCACTTCTCCACACATCCTACCTCTCAGAGAGTGGTTGATTTTCTGTTTCTAGAATTGCTGCTCTTCTCTTCAATCTCCTGATGGATTTGTAAGTGTTCAGAATGGTTTGATAACTATCTAACTGAACTTCTATGACCTGATGTCATCTCAGTCTGTTACCCCTCTGCCATCTTGACACCACACTTATTGTCATCTTTTAATAGTTATTTGGCCCTGGGAGCCTAGTAACTTTGGCCTATGAACTTGTAGTATAGTAGTAATGTGAGTTGCTGTCTCTGGTGATTCAGGGAAAGGCAGAAGGCCAGCCATTTGCCTGTCTCCCACTCACCACTGTAACACACATTGCCATATATTTGGATATAAATGTTATAATAAGTATGTAACTTATTTATTAAAAGGACAAGTTTTAGTAAGTGACATAAAGAGTCCTGAATAAGTAAAAAAATAAAAGATATCTCAGGGTAAAAATAATTCAACATTTAAAGTTTCAGCTATTCATTAAATTATTCTAAAAATCATTTGGGAGACTGAATGTATGAGAAAACCTAAAGAGCAAAAGAAAAAAATTGAGGATGAAAATGTGACCTGCTAAAATGCAACATTAAGACTTAATCAACTCCAGTGTAGCAACTTTACTTCCCTTTATGTCTTTACTCTCTTGCACTTAAAGTATTTATGCCTTAATTATTTTCTTTATATACATTGAAAACCACATGAGATGGTATTTTAATTTTTCTTCAGCCATCAAAAATAAATTCAAGAACACAAGGAAAGTTTACTGTATTTACTCATATTTTAGCTATTTTTTAAATCCCTTCTTGATAATTATTCTAAGGTTTATTCTTTTATCCTCTCCTTTATGCTTGAAGAAACTCTATTAGCCATTCGTTTATGTTATGTCTACTAGTGACAAATTCTCTTTGTTTTCCTTCATTTGAAAAAGTCTTGGAAGAAGCGGTCCTAGGCTCCGTGCAGCCTTTGCTTTGGGGATGGAAGCAGAGTTTTAGTATTTCTCACATATTTTCTTTTCATGACACAAAAGGGAAACACTGGCATAAACTATGAGGGCAGGGTTGCCTGGGTGGCTCAATCCTTAAGCATGTGCCTTTGGATCAGATCATGATCCCAGCACCTGGGATCGAGCCCTACATCGAGCTCCCTGCTCAGAGGGAAGCCTGTTTCTCCCTCTCCGACTCCCCCTGCTTGTGTTCCCTCTCTGGCTGTCTCTTTCTCTGTCAAATAAATAAAATACTAAAAAAAAAAAAAAAAGTATAAGGGCAAATACATTTCCAGAACAAATACACAATATATAAAATAAAGAGTCAAAATGCATAATACATGGAAATCAGTTAAAAGTTAGGTAAATTGTTAAATTATAAGAAGAGAGTATTCCTTCAATTTCTATAATTTAATTATTATTGAACTAATGTCTATTTTTACTATTATTAGTGTGGCCAGTCACTTTTCATATATTTATTACCTTGGGTTCTTGGGATAGTTCACCATCCATACAGATGAATGTGAGAGATATGTCCTTGGCCAGTGGCAGAGTCATGAGTTGAAATTAAGAGGGTTTTCCTTTTATCAATTTAGAAAGAATAGAAAATCAGAATATTAAGTAAATAAAGCAACAGTGTATGTATGTGGAACAAAAATTAGATTGACATATAACTACTTTTTGAAAAATTGTTCTGATGTATATTGACATATATAAGAATAATACATACCTATACTTATGTAACTTTTCTAGTAATTTATTTTTATGACTTTCTCATATTAGATTATTACCTCCACAATGAGACACACACTCTCTTTCTCTTTTTTTTTTTTTCACCTTTTTATCCCTGGTATCTAACATAGTACATGTGAACATCAAATGTTTGCAGAATATATGAATGAATTGACAGATAAACTAATAACAAATAAATCTCCCATTTTACATTTGGATGCATAATTTTGGAAATTATGGGGATAAGATTTGATATATTTAAAGAGGAATTATAGTAAATATATTAGATATTCTAATGTCACCCGCCATGAGATTGACCCATGGTTGGTTTTCCAAAGAATTCACCCTTGTTTTCTTTTCTTACTACATAATATGATAATGGATATATTATTCAAATCTCTTTTTCACAAGAAGGTCAGTTGTAAGATTGAATAAATGGTTTTTATTTTATGGATTAAAGTAATCACACAACCTTTTGTGATGGTATTTGTTGAAAACCCATTGGGGGCTTGTCACAGTTAATGAGTGGTTCTAGAAACTTCAGAAGTAGATTAATAGAAAATATTAGCAAAGTGAGTTAAGTTTGTAAATTAAGGCAGACTTTACCAATATCCATGCCTGTTATGTTGTTATGTGTCAGACAGGCCCCCTCTACTTTAATCTTTAATTTAAGTAATCATTCCTTTGATTCCGCATCACTACAACATCACTGACAGTCAGTGATTAACCTTAAAAAAGGCTTTGCTTCTTTAGTCATCAGAAGGATATAAAATCCTATTAATTAGGTGCGAATTTCCTATCCCCTTCAAGGCAAAAGTTACATGAGTTTCTGGGTATAAAGACTTTTCTTATTCTTATTATTTATTTATTTATTTATTTATTTATTTTGGAGGGGGAAGGCTGTTCAGAAATCTATCTAGACACCATTAGTTGTTTTGCAAAGTTAAGTTTGGATTAACTAATATGAGGCTCCACTTTCTTTGTAATTCAGCCAAGGAAGAACTGTTTGATTGTGTCTCCCTCAGCACAACAAGGTGTCAGCCATCTTTATCAACATTAGTACCCTAAAAGCTTGAACCTGTAGAAATGTAATTCCTTTGGATCCTTTTTCCAATATTTCTCTTTTTCTTCAGCTTATATTAAAAAAATACCTGTAAATTATGTATTTCACAGTTGCATGCTATAAATCTGTTGGAACAGCTTGCTTGATTTTCTGGCTGCCATTCCCCTCAGTATTTTCCCTCGATTGCACGGTTTGATTACAAGCTTCAGACACAAGGTTTTGTTGTTACTGTTGTTAATTTGTTATGAAAACAAAATAGTGGATCCTGAGATATTAGTTATTTGGGGCTAACCATAAACATAAACATAGGTGTGCATATATTTATAATACTATATATAGAAAATATATAGTTTATTTATTTCTCCTTCCTTCAATATGTCCATCATCATGATTTATTAAAACATCTAATTCTCGGGAGGAACTAGGTCTAGAAGACCAAAGAGCAAGGAGAACCAACTTTAAACATATGGAGGAGGTACTTACATAAGTGTTTTAGAAAATTAATTTTTCCTTTATAACTGAAGAGTGATCCGTCATATTATAATAGAATTTTTTAGATAGCCAAAATAATATATTAGTAGGATTTTTGAAATCTTGCTGATCTTAGAAATCATCACTTTGCCACCATAGCTCACTTCACAATCCCTTTGTTATATCCGTCAGGGATAGTGATTTCTCCCACGTATTCCTCCTTCCATCCCATTTCTTCCATTTCTTCTCTTCCCCTGTGTAAATTATTTCCCTCAGAATACGAATAGAAGGTTGGGGGAGCATCCCAAGCTATAATCCAGGGTTTCTATAAAATGTTCAGATCCCATGAGATATCGAGGATTTCGTGTGCCTGCGGAGGAGAAGTGGAAAGCACTGAGTGAGCTACTCCTAGATAGTGGTGTCTTTGAAAACACCCAACAGACTTATCGGTGCTGCTAGGAAACACTGTAGTAGACTAACATGCCTCAGTTTCGCCGAGGTCAGGGACATCACGGATAGTATCAGAGTTCCAGGGTTTGTTTTATAATCAGTTTTCCCTAAGCAAATGCTTCTGTTCTAAGGGATTGGCTGTGTTTCTTCTTTGGTGTTTATTTCTCTACTGCAGACAGAGAAAGGACTGTCAAAAGTATGGCAAGAACCTGAGCAGAACTCTGCTGAGCATTGGCAAAAGGCTGCCATCCTGCTAGGAAAGCTAAGGAATTTCGAAGTCATATTCCAAGGCATCAGAACCAGGGATCTGGGAGGAGGAGCGGCAGTTGATGACATTGAATTTAAAGACTGCATGACTGGTGAGTTTCTGGAAATCACTTCTTTTTGGAACAACTGTCGTAATCTAGGCATTTTTATCTTTACTTCTCATTTACAAAATGTTCTGCTGTCATCTATTTGGTACATGCATACAAATATGTTGAAAGGGTTCATTTCATAATTGTTGAACACCCATGTTAAGGGAAGATAGCTTCTCCCTACCATTCGTACATAAGCATTTAATTCCTTTCTTGCTTCAGACCATCCCCTGACATACAGAAATATTTCCCTTTGCATTTATTTTTCAACACAATGTAAGTGTATGCCTAACATTTACATACATTTATATAAATCAATTTAAAATGAACCAGTTAAAAAAAAAATGGTAGAAAGCCATCACTTAGTGGAAATAGGAGAAATAAATTCAACCCAGACTTGAATTGAGAGCAGAGCTTTGGGTATTTAAAATGCTACTTCAGCAAGTGCGCAGCAACTTGAACAATTTTGCTCTCATTTATCTCACTTCCAAATGTGTGAAGTATAACTGTACTTAGATGTTCTTTACAAAACTACCCAGAAAATGTCAAAAATCATTACAAATACACTGGCAAAGTTCTTTCCGGGGCACTATTCCATCTAATTTCCAAAACAGCGCCATGCGAATGACACTGCCAACGAATTCTGCACTGATTCTCTTGGAGGCGAGCTCCTGGGACCGAGAGCTAAACTTGAGTGCTGTTTAATTTTATTATTGCTCTCACATTAAAGTATCTTTTCACTGAGGCAGCTCATTTTATGAGCAAGGCAGCTTCAAAGATCCCAGATGATGTAGGGAGCGCAGAGCTCCGGGTCTTCATGTGGAGAATGGGACAGGATTTGGGCGTGGAGATGTTTGGGAGAGGGTTCTGGACAACAGGAAATGAGGCTCTGGACATATAATCATGAAGAGGTATCTTAGAAGGTAGGCGTTTGTTCTAGAAGAAAGAACTTCAGTTCTTCTCTAGTCACCTTCCTAGTAATATGCTGATTTTCCATTATAGTTAGTTCTTCAATCTATAAATGATTCTGGCAACTTAAAAAAAAATCTCCAGAACTTTTTTTTTTTCCTAAGATTTTTGAAAGAAAGAAATTTTTATTGAACAGAAGAGATTCCTTTCCTCTTCAGGGAGGCAGAATGATTATTAGATGGGCTGATTCAGGGAAGATATCTGAGCATTATTATTCCAACTTTGCCAGTTTTGTGGAGGAGTTTACACTGTTCCCCCCCCCCCATTCTTATGAAGTCCTGTGAGAATTTACATGATTATAATCATTGCTCAGCCTACTGAGAAATACTTTAATATCTTATGTTTAGTGATAAAGTACTTTTTGGGCCTATAGTTCTTACTGTGTCTTGGAAATAAAGAGGCAAATCATGACGAGTTGTACTTGAACGTGGTCAGTTGTGTATCAAATATGTTTTAGGACAAAGTAGCCACTGCTTTATTAAGAAGCAGTTAAAGCCCAATCTGCTACAGGTAATGAAGGTTTTCAAATTATGTTTTAGTTAAGATAGAAGAAAAAAAGCATTACGACAAAGTGTGCAAGAATATCTATGAAACTAAAAGACGATGATTCTTTTGTCTCCTTAGGTTTTTCTTTATTAAGTTGTTTTTGTTTCTTTGACTGAGACAGTGAGAGAGGGAACACAGCAGGGAGCCTCATGTGGGGCTTGATCCATTGATGCTGGGTTCATGACCTGAGTCAAAAGCAGATGCTTAAGGACTGAGCCACCCAGCCAGGACTTGAGTGTCATCTTAGTTTTAACCTACATGCCATTAAAATGTTAATGTATTACTCAGAATTTGTTACCCTAAGCTGCTTGGCACTGCCACTGATTTAGAAGAGAATGGCATTTAACTAAACACCCCAAAATCAGAGAGGCACTATAGAACAGTTGTTAAGAACAGAGTCTTGTGATACCTGGGTGGCTCAGTCAATTAAGCATCTGACTCTTGATTTCAGCTCAGGTCATGATCTCAGGATGGTGAGATCGAGTCCCTGCCCCCCTCAGTCTCCCCTGTCTGTGAGGAATCTGCTTCTCTCCCTCTTCCTGTCACTCTGCTTCCCAACCCCCACCTTGAGCTCTCTCTTTGTCTCTCTAAGATAAAATAAATCTTTAAAAAAAAAAAAAAAAGAAAGAAAGAAAAGAAAAGCACAAGGAGTCTTATGGGACACCTGGATGGCTCAGTTGGTTAAGCATCCGACTCTTCATTTCGGTTCAGGTCATGATCTCAGGGTTGTGAGATTGGGCTTTGTGCTCAGCAGGTATCTGCTTGAGAGTCTCTTTCTTCCCTCTCACTCACCCACTCTCTCTCTCTCTAAAAGAAAAATTAAAAAAAAAAAAAAAGAACAAGGAGACTTGAGTCCAACTATCTGGGTATGGAATCAGCTTTTCCAGTTACTAGTTTGGGTGACTTTATTTTAGTTTGCCTCAGTTTCCTTATCAATAAAATGGGGACGATAACAATAGTACTTCCATCATAACTTCCTGTGAATATTAAATCTGTTAATATATTTGAAGTGCTTAGAAGAGTCTTGACACACAGTAAAATCTGTGTATCACATTTTATTGTTATAGTCGTCACCCTTCCTACTGACCATGACCATGTTCTCAGTTGGTGTTTTATTGCCCTGCACCAGGTAGCCAACTTCAAATCATATGCAGACACATTGTCATAGAGTCTGCCATGGAATTGTTGCTGTTAGCCATTTGAGGTGAAGAACTTAAAACATTACATCATGTTTATTTTTCCGTCCCATACTACCGATAGCAAAAGACCATATTTTATGTGATACCATTTATATGAAATATCTATAACAGGCAGATGTGTAAAGACAGAAAGTAGATTAGTGGTTCCATAGGGCTGAAGGAAAAAAGGGCTGAGGAGTAACTATTAAGGAACATGGCATTTCTGTGGAGGATGATGAAATATTCTACATTTTTTATGGCAGTTGTTGCACAACTGCATAAATATACAAAAGACATTAAATTGTAAACAAAATACAGGTGACCTTAATGGTATGTAAATTCCAAATTATAACACAATGAAGTTGTTTAAAATATGTATAAAAGCAGGGAGAATTATGGAAACATGGTAGTGATGATGCAGAGTGGTTTTTGGGTTTTCCCAAGTTCTCACATCAAAACAGTCAGAGCACCTAGTTAGCAAAGTCAGTAAATCACAGAAAACATAGACAACAAAATTAAGTGCAAAGGCATCCCTCCAAAAGCCAGTATATAAGCAAATAGGGATAAACCACCAATAGCCACAAGACCTGTGTGTTATTTATGTCTGTAAAGGAGAAGGCAGGAGAATCATGAGAGAGCCAACAGACACTCACTGGGAAACTCAGTCATGCCGTTTGAGAAGGCAGCTAAAACTGGAGGGAGCTAAAACCTATGGAATGAATGGGTCCAGAGCTCTGCGGGAAGTTCTGTGGGGTTGGAGTCGTTGACACCATGAACTCTCTAGCTTGATCCACCATGATCCCCTTCCATTTCAGTGGTTCCCATTCGTAAACCCAGCGAAGCAAAACATGAACAGACACAGCACTGGGAGTGGAATCAAAATGGAGTAGACTAGGGACAGACGAAGGAGAGGGAAGACCCACCTCAAAGTAGGGGATGGGGAAGAGCCAGAAAATCTCAAAAAACAAGGTACCATATGTTTTTATAGATTTATATAGATTATATAGATTTATGTAGGTTACTATACACTAATAACCTTTTTCAGGGATTTAACACAAATCCTTTAACTTCCTCCGTGTCATTATAGAGCTTCACTTTTCACATTTGCAGAATGACAGGATCATAATGGACTCTGAGATTTTCCCAGAATTATCTGACAACCCTGGAATCTATGCATATTTTTAAAAGTTTCGAATAATTGGGAACAAAGTTTAAAATTGATGAAAAGTGAATGTGGAAGAAAGTGGAGGATATATATGATTCCCATGTATTTCTATTTCTGTTTGGTGGTTATCTACTTTACCTGCAAATAAGGAAGCTATTTGAGCTCCATAGTTACTTTTTATTTTCCATTCAAAAACTTACAACTCAATTTATTAGATAATATTTAGTACATGACCGACATAAAGCTGTATGTATTTTTTTATTTCTTTGCATTCTGAATACATCACTGTACTATCTTCAATTTACTGTCAAATCTATTGTATTTTTCTAAAAAGAAAAATAAGGCATAGGCATAGTCTTCAGTCTGTCCAGGGACACGTTAAGAAGCATGTCTCCTTTTTGGGCAAGTTAACAAGGAAGCAAGTAGCTTATTCATGGAAAAATAAGTGACAGATTAGGAACTTGTTATCTCCTCTTTTTAAATTCATGTTGATTTAAATGTTTTTTTTTTTTTTTTTTAATAAAAATCTTACAAAGTGCAACTACCATCCTACAGAAGAAGGATGTAGGACTGGAATTTATATAGACAGGAATGAGATAGTCCATCATTGTAATTATCAAAGTGTCAATTCTAAATTTAAATGGTCACTCATTTTTCAAAGAGAGTATTATTTATTAAGGACGTCATTCAGCTGGTCCTTACTGCATTTACTATGAATACTAAGTAGCATTTATGTCAGTTGTTGGTAGCCCAGTTCTGCAAAACTATTAGGTGCATATCCTAGGTTACACTCTTGCAGTCCGCTCTGTGATTTTAGGCAAGTCACATGATCCTCCTTTGTCTCACTTTCCTCAGCTATGAAATAATAATAGTTCTTCCATCTCGGGGAGCTCTTAGGACTAAATCATTTCCTTCATGCAAAGTGCTTTGAGGAATGCATGAGATATACAGTAAACCCTGAATATTTGTTAGCTAAAAGTATAAAGGAGCAGCAAGAGCAAAAGACTTGATAATTGTAGGCATCACACTTTTTGTATCATTGTTCAAGATCTGGTTCTCTTCTGTTCACTTGTTCAGCAAACATGTATCGATTGCCTGGACTGCAGAAAACTCTGTGCAATGTACTGTGCACATCTCCTCTGCACAGAGCTGAGATGCACATGTTATGCAGTGTTTGGCTTCATTGATTTTCCATTTCCCCTTTCAGTGCCCCTGCCTTGACTCCCAGCACTTCCTCCCCTTCCCCACATGCCCCCTGTGCCTTATATTTCCTGGACTGCTCTGTGAACTGTTTCCAAGAAACTCGCAAGCCTGGTCCCTTAGGGTGGAAACCAATAATAGTGTAAGATGTTGCCTTTTCCACTAAAACATCTAGAAGATTGAATTGAATGATGACTAGATTTGAGTTTAGGGAAAAGGAAGGAATGATTTATGGAGTAGAAAATGCTTCCAGAAGTCAATAAAATCTTCTAAGTAGACAGTCGCACAGTAGCTATCCTGTGTTTCTCTAAATTCATACAGAACAAAATAATCATACTTCCCAAATAATCCTAAATGTGAAGGGAGGGAAATAGTTTGGAGATCAAAAAAGGGAAGCCAGCATCATTATAATTTTAGCTGTCTGGTGCATTGTCTTCACACATAAACTGAAAAGGCTTACTCTTTCACACCTTTCATTTTTCCCCTCAAAAACTGTATGACTCCTTGTTGAGGGGGTTGGGGAGAAGGGGGTGGGATTATGGACATTGGGGAGGGTATGTGATTTGGTGAGTGCTGTGAAGTGTGTAAACCTGGTGATTCACAGACCTGGGGATAAAAATATATGTATATAAAAAATATATGTTTATAAAAAATAAAAAAAAATTAAAAAAAAAAAAAAAAAAACTGTATGACTCCTAAGTGTCCTTTAAACAGTAATTGATCTGGAGTGAAAAATAGTGGCTTGATGATAATGATTTCAGTGCAGCATTACTCTGGATTCAAATTGAACTGGGGAGATCACAAAACAGTGATTGCTCTATATAAAGTTCACGAATACATAAATCTATAAACAGAAGTCTGTAGAGTTTGCCTTCGAAACTTAACCTTTGTCACTTAGTTCAGATGAAAAGCTGTACTTCTGCTCAACATATGAGTGCTTCAAGTGTTACTTTTAGATCTCACATAATTTTTTTTAATTAAAAAATTTTTAAAGATTTTATTTATTTGACAGACAGAGATCACAAGTAGGCAGAGAGGCAGGCAGAGAGAGAGGAGGAAGCAGGCTTCCTGCAGAGCAGAGAGCCTGATGTGGGGCTCCATCCCAGGACTCGGATCACAACACGAGCCGAAGGCAGAGGCTTTAACCCACTAAGCCACCCAGGCGCCCCTCACATAATTTTCTTTTAAAGTATATGTTGGAGAAAAGAAAAAAAAAAAAAGAATGGCAGTGAGTAAAAAAATAATAGTAATTGAACATCTCACCCTTATGAAATAATTAAAAGCCACTTATTTTTAATAACTAATGGTTAGATGATTTATAGCTCTGAATAATATAAGGATAGATAATGAGTCCAGATGGATGGATGGATGGACGGATGGAAAGAAGGAAGGAAGGAAGAAATGAAGGAAGGAATGACAGGTAGATTAATAGAAACCGTTTATTCAGATCTTGGTATGTGTGTGAAAATTCAGATCATAGCAAGTTTCTGCCTTCCTTGAGTTACATTCTGGTGGCAGACACAGATAATAAACAAAGTAATATGCAATATTGTGTCATGGGGTAATAGATGCCATGAATTATACAGGGAAAAAGCGATGGAGAATCATTACCTTGATTAGAGTGGTAAGAAACAATCTCTTTGAAGGTTACAGTTGAGCAGAGCCTTAAATGAAAGAAGGGCTCACCCTGCAAACATCTCAGTGAAGAGTTCCTCTGAGCCAGCCAGGCAGATTTATCAGAAGGAAAGCGCACTGATGGACGAAGGGTAAGGGGATAGCAGTGGGTCTCATCATTCAGAACTTCGTCATCAGAAACGTCTACTCTGTATTGGGGATCTCCTCACAGCACAGGAGTTAAACAGGCCGACTGGAATTGGTCACCCTAGGTTTCAATTTTGTCACTGCCACTTACTTGCCATGTGACCTTGAATACATGCTTATCAACTCTGTCACCTCCATATCTTTATGGCAGTAAAAATCAGACCTACTTTTATAGATTTAACAAATTGACATATGCTAAGAGGTTTAAACAGAAACTCTTTAACTACTCAATAAATGCTAAACATATGATTATCATCATCACCATCATATTTAAACTAATTCTCAGTAAAACTCCAGAAAATTGAGGTACCTGGAGGTTGCAGTAACTAATACCAGCTGGGTAGATTTCCTTACTGATGCTTAACAGCATAGAACCTTAGCCATTGTTAGCCATAAAAACATGTAGCAGTACTAAAATTGTCATAAATACCCTTGGGTTTTTAGTCAAAGAGAGGTAACTGAGTTTTATTAATTCGAAAATTTTGATTCTTCATCAGTGGAAAAGAGTGGTGATATCAGTTCATGGACTTAGGAACAAAAACTACAGTTTTTTTAAACCTATCATTTTTCGTTGTAGATATTATTTACTATTCGCAAAATATCCATTTTTGTTTGTCTTAATTATGTTCATTTAGCCAACGTATAGTACGTCGTTAGTTTTTTTTAAGTTTTTTTTTTTTTTTAATTTATTTGACAGAGATCACAAGCAGGCAGAGAAGCAGGTGGCGGGGGGGTGGAGCAGGCTCCCTGCCAAGCAGAGAGCCCGATGCGGGGCTCGATCCCAGGACCCTGGGATCATGACCTGAGCCAAAGGCAGAGGCTTTAACCCACTGAGCCACCCAGGTGCTCCACATCATTAGTTTTTGATGTAGTGTTCAACAGTTCACTAGTTGTGTATAACTAACCCAATGCTCATCATTTCCTTCCATGTTTCCCAGACCCTTTTGGGTAAGTGGATCCATGTGAAAAGATGTGGTCAGTGCGCTCTGAGAAAGTAAAGCATCACTTGCAGGTTGAAGCATTTATGTGCTGGAAGACAACCCTCCAGGTCTCCCTTCTGATGCTGTGGTAGAGGAGGCCTTATTTTTCAGATGTTGTGTCTCCACCTGCCTGGTCTTTCCTGAATTGGTAGAGAAAAGTCCCTCTGCCAATTTATTTTGGATATGGATAACAAGTGACCCTCCAGAAATGATGTTTTTGAAATTTGGGGTTTATTTGTTATGGGTCATATCCCCTATATTACAGAGGGAATATTTTTACAGCTAGAGCTGTTACAGAATTGTAGTAAATATATATAAAGTTGTATTTGACACTGGGTTGCCAAATGTATTGAAACAGATACATTTGTTGTCTCCGAGGTTACCTCATGAGGATTGTTGTTGCTTAATTAATGAACAAAAAGAAATCACAACCCAAGCTATCAATCCTTTGCAGGTTTTTTCCCAAACTGAAAATGTAAGGGGGAAGGATACCTATCTTTCAGAATCTAATACTCTATGTTAAGAATGAGCTTTCAGCAACCCTTCTCCTAGCCTTGTGGGGAAAGTGGTTAGGAGAAAAAAGTTGACATACACAAAATTCAGAGCCAGGGATTGAGAGTCCTTGTGGCGTCAACCCTCTGCTTTCAGTTGTTGCTAGCTAGTCTTCACTTTGCTTTATTGCTTGCATTGATTGGAGACAGGCCTCAGGAGAGAGGCTTCATTGTCACGGTCAACCAACAACATTGTTCTTCAATAAGCCTTAGAGCCAAGTTATTTGCTTCTTGTAAAATCAGTGCATCGATTCTTGTTCTTGGTCCCATGCCCATATTTTTAGAAATAGAAATTTGCAGTTGAGGTTGTTATAGCCATAATCAGCTATTTCAAATTAAAAAATTGAAGCCATTATACATCTAATTACTTTAACATTATATTGAAATCATTTGTTATATACCTGGGAAATATCAGATATTACTTTATCTTTCAATATAGTTGATAAGATTAATGTTCCAGTGTCAAAAAAGTCCATACTTAAAGCTATAATTATAATCATATCACAGTGACAAACTAAACATTATAGTTAATGTGATTATTCTTGATTATAATCTAAGCACAATGATATAACTTCATTCATTCATAATATTAAAGAAAAGTAATTGCTGAAGCATACATTTCAGTAAGGATTAAATGCCTTTGAAATACCCCTAAGTTCAAATGAAGGCTACTATAAATTTGAATACTAACATTATCCTCAGTTTGTTTAGTTTCTAATTCGAATTTTTGTTTTAATTACTATTAAACTATTTCCACAGTTACCTTGGTCGGGAAGACCATTGCATAAACTATTTGTGACAATATAGAACCTCATTTTTTACTGAACTATGTCTTAATAATTATTTTCTATTCAAAATTAATATTCATATCAATAAAACTTCCATTTTATATTCATGTTAATTAAAAAAAAATTTCCATTACACAGTTGAAAGGTGTGTTCTTCAGTCTTGAAACATTAGTAGAAATACATGTAATATATATAATCTATAGGTATACTTCACACAAAAATTTATATCAGTCGGATAAAAAATAAAGAAGTAGATTTGAATAAAATTTGCATATATATGTACGTGTACAAATATTAAGCCAAGGCTAGAAACAAACTTTCTTATCTATCATATTTCATGAAACACACAAACACATACACACTGAGGCATATGTGAGTTTCTGAAAAACCTCATATTTTGAATAATCACACAAGGAAAGGGCTTATGTGTGAGGCATAAATAACTAATGTAAATACTACTAATATAAACAATAATAATGGTAATAAAAAATACTAGCACAGTATAAAATATTTTAAAATCCTCATGGAAGAACTTTTCAGAAAATATATTACTGCATCTAAAAAGGGGGTAAGTTGGGAAGCCAGAAATCTTGGTGGAAGGGTGGTTTAAAAAAATGTGTGAGGCTGTTTAATAATGGAGACAAGGGGAAAGTGCCCAAAGACTGGAATAACTGTATGATAAAGAAGTACTTGGCAAAAGAAAACATGTGGAGAAGCAGAGTGAACACTGCATAACACGCATACTGAACAGCCCTGCATTTTCTTGGCTCTCTGGCTCAGTTGTGTTGGTTTCCTTACTTGGTGGCAAAAGGCATTATTTTAGTGAAGAGCATGACTTCTGTGTTGTAGTGACCTAACTCCCCCCTGGTCAGTTGCATAAAATCTTCATTGTTCTATGGAAACATGGATTACCTATGAAATAATCAAGATAGTAGATGGGACCTAGTACTACTGGACATTAGTGGGTGCCAAGGTCAAGCTAGACCTAGCCCATGCATGATTTCTTTTAAGGAGGCGATAAAGATATTTAATACAGAATGGGTTCTTGAAGGATTTGAGCAAAATAAGTCACACAAATTGTCTGGAAAGTTGCCTCAGAAGATTTGGGAAATACAAAGTTTCAAATTGTTGACTCAAAGGTCAGGAAGGAGCTCAGCAAAAGAAACCAAGTGTGGTTTGGATTTCTTTCCACTAGTTTACTTTTTGGTCTTTGGGTCTTTATACATTCTCATGATAATTTCTGGGAAGTCTCTAGGTTAATTAGGTCTAGTTTAATTGCCAATAGCATTAAACACAAAGGGAGTTTATTTAAGGATAGGAGACATCTTAGGAAAGCCAAGAGCAGGAACACAGTCCAGCTTCAAGAAGATTCTGGAACCAAGATTGAAGAGGGAACTTAAGCCATGCTTTTTCTGTGCCTCTTGTCTCTTAACTGCATGTCTGCACATCTGTTTCACTCCCTCCCCCGTGGAACCAGCTTTCTCTGCTTCACCATGCATAGGCAGAAAACACAAGTACGCCTCATGATTTAAGAGCCCTAACAACATTGCAGCAGAAACTCATTATATTTTAAATTCTCTGGTAGAGGACTCTGATTGATCAAGATCAATGATCAGATGACCTTTATCAGAACTATAGTCCGATGGCATGGACATACTGTACACCTAAGCCTACTGGGACCCAAGCTCGGTAACCATATGGATCAGAGGGAATCATCAGATGAAGGGAGTGAGGTAAACAAGTCTAGTGTGGGTCCATTGACAATGTATTCTTATGATGTTGTATCATTCACTAAACAAATATTAATATAAGACTTTCTACAAACAAATATTATAGGACACAAATGAATTGACTATTTCAGTAGATGGCTAGTATAATGGCATAGGTAAAAAGCAATGAACTGACCTGGAATATGCAGTGGGAATAGAGCAGTGGTCGAAGGGTGTATAAAAAATTGTAGGGAGATGACAGTTCAGGATGGGTGCTTTTAGGTCTGGTCATTATGCCTACCTTCCAGCTGGCAGGAAAAAAAAAATAAGGTAGAGAAAGAGGCAAAGAGCATATACTAACTGTCCTTTAAAAGATTCTGTTGCACAGCAATTTCATTTATGACTAATTAGCCTAATTTTGAATCCGTGTTCAAACTATAAAGAAATCCAGGCCATGTGTTTATTTAAAACTAAGGAAAAAGGTAGCGAAAATTTGTTTAGAGAAAAATAGCCTACCACAGTTTCCTGCTAGGCAACTTCTCAGCCTAAGAACATTCAGAATTATGACTGTAACTGTATATTGTCTGGGCGTCTGGGTGACTAAGTCAGTTAACCATCCAACTCTTGATTTCGGCTCCAGTCATGATCTCAAGATCCTGGGATCCAGCCCTGAGCCCCAAGACAGGCTCTGTGTTCAGCGGGGAGTTTGCCTGAGAATTTCTCTCTCTCTCCCTCTCCCCTTCCCCCTGCTCATGCTTACACACTCGTGTTCTCTCTGTCTCAAATAATCTAAAATTAAAAACTAAATAAAGGTATATTGTCCCACCCTTCTTCGGAGCACCCACTTCTTTGCTCTGTTTCTCTACATGCTCTCTGCTAAGGTTCCTGTGTGTTAACTTTCAATCCTTGAGCGTATGCCCACCCCCCGCAATCTCCGTAATATCCCCTTAACCCTTGCTTAAATTCCCACCTTTTCCATCAAGATTGTTTCCCTTTTCCATAATTTTTCCTAATTTAGTAGGCGAGTTGATACAGTGTTTTAATTTATATATACGATCAATAATGAGGTTAAATCTTTTTTAAACCAGTCTGGTCCTTATGCACATTCACATTTCTTCTTTTGAGACTTGCCCATTAGCTTCCTTGCCAAAGATTTTTATTGAGTTGTTTGCTTTCTTATGTTGATTTGGGCATGCTCTTTCTTCACTAACTATATAAACCCTCTATTTTAAGATATATTCTAAATACAGTTTTCTTGCTTTTCATTGTCATTTCATATTGTTTATAGTACTTTGAGAACATTTCATTCACTTAATTCTGTTCAATTTAATTTAATTTAATGAAGGTTTTACTTTCTAGGTTTGCTTTTGTCATTAAGAAACACTCTGAGATTAAAAATGTGGGTCTCATGTTCTTCTGTTTTTCATCTTTAATTTTAATATCTTATTTATCCGTTTGACAGACAGAGATCACAGGCAGGCAGAGAGGCAGGCAGAGAGAGAGGAAGGGAAGCAGGCTCGCTGCTGAGCAGAGAGCCAGACGCGGGGCTCGATCCCAGGACCCCAGGACCATGACCTGAGCCGAAGGCAGAGGCCTTAACCCACTGAGCCACCCAGGCGCCCCTCATCTTTAATTTTAATGCTTATATTTAAATGTCTTTGCGCCATACTTCTCCATCACAATAGAGATTTTTGGTAACTTTAATTATGCTTTATACTTTTTGTTGTTTCTTTTTCCAAAGTGCCCTACCAAGAACAATTCACCATAACATTATTGTTGTTTTCTTTATAATATTCTGGTACATTTTACTTTCCTAGTGTTGTGATCTACTATTTTATTTTTTAGTTTGTTGTGCTGTGCACTGGGGGAACACCCTAGTTTCTTTTCAGTTGTTATTTCTTAGTGGTTAATTAGAATTCTCTTAATTGTCTTACTCTGGTGGAAACTAAAACATGGAATTAGGTGATTATCTATATTATCAAGGACTCATCGGAATTCATTTGACAGGGTGATGTTTTCATTTTCTTAATTGCTTTAAGCATAAGCATAGTCCACAGTATTAAAGGTTCTTTTAATCTATACAAAAGCTAAATGTCTTAGTTGAACTATTAAAAAAAAAAGAAAACCAAAAAGAAATGAAATTAAGAAGTTCACCATTTTATTATTCACTAACTGATCTGTTACTGTTGGTATATTTCGAGATCATCTTTCCAAGACAGTTTTATGCCTAGATATATTTTTATGAGTTGAGTCATTGATTGATTGTTATCTCAGTATATATTAAATATCATAACCTTAAAATAATATCTCTACCCAGGCCTCCTTCCAGACCAATTAAACTGTTATCTCTGGGTGTGGGGTTCAGGCATCCATAATTTTTCAAGCTTTATGTAATTTTAACATGTAGCCCTTATTACACATATGAAACAGTAACTTAAATTATATTGTCAGTTTAATATTAGAATAAAGTGATCCCCCAGGTTACTATACACAAATTAAGAGCATTATCTACACTTTGGAAATTTTTTAGGTGCACTTTTCTGCTGGAGAAAATCACTGGCCTGTATTTTATGATAATCATCCTCTGGAATTTATTTTTATTGTAGTGCAGTTGATGGTACTAAATAATGTTATTTAACTTGGACAGTTTTTTGTACTTTATATAAATAGAGTTACACTATAAAATAATGTGCATTTTTGGTGACTTGCTTCTTTTCTAGTTGTATGGTTGTGAGGTTCTTCACTATGCATAGAACTGTGACATTAATTGCATCAGTTGTTTCATATAGTCATGGGCAATTATCTCTTAGCTCAAAAATAATTTGATTTAGGGGTTCCTGGGTGGCTCAGTGAGTTAAGCTTCTGCTTTTGGCTCAGGTCATGATTTCTAGGTCCTGGGATGGAGCCTGTGTAGGCTCCTAGCTCAGCAGGGAGTCTGCTTCTCCCTCTCCCTCTGCCCCCCCCACTAAGCTTTCTCATGCGCTCACCCTCTCTCTCTTTCTCTCAGATAAATAAATAAAATCTTTAGAAAAAATTTGATCCTATTTCTAAAACTTGCTTTTAGAGAATTCAGTGCTAAAAAGCCTCATTCATATAAGATTGTAACAATTGCTAAGAAGGGAGTTTTGTCATAGCATTTTCTTTCAAGTGTTTGAACTGTATTATATGTCAAAATAGGTTGTAAATTAAAAACTACTGTATAAAAAAAACTACTGTGTAATTAAAATTTATTTTTTGACCCAGCTTCAGAAAATTAAGTCACTCCTCAGATTTTGGAAGCAACAAATTAGAAACCACCCGACTTAAAAAATATTTATTACAGTACAGTTGGTAGAATCATTTATTTGCTCAGTTTCTGGGAACAGTATCCAAGAATTATTTACATATCAAGACTTAGAGAATCACCGCTAATAAATCTTCTTATGCTTCTTCTTTGTTTAACTCAATATACTCCTAAAGATGTGGAAAATTTGAAACATGAATAATTTTAATATAGCTTTGTCAATTATTTTTTGATAAAATAAGTTAATGTGATTTTAACTTATTCAGACATACTTATGTCTAACCTTTGGTGATGCAAAATTAGTTCACCTACTGATTTGAAAAGTCTGCCACGTGTACTGTTTGGGAAACACAGTTCTCATTGTCAAAATGGCAGATTAAATCAGGTTTACCTGTCATTATAATAAGCCTGTCTTTTTTAAAATTCACGTTTAAGTGTGTAAAAACACATCCCCCTCTCAGTTGTAAATGCAATACTTGCAGAATACGAATTTATCCCACATTCTTCACATATTTCTTTAAAACATATGCTAGCTTAATATCCTAAACAATAATGTTTGCCATTTTAATGATAACGTCCAACAGTCCATGCAAATCAAAGGCAAAACATTTAGGCATCCAACATTTGTTCCTCAGTAAAAATGTTTCCAAATTTAAGCTGAAGATAAACTCAGGCTTTGCCGTAACACTGGCTCCTAGCACAGTACCTAGCACTAGCACTTAGTAGGCAATCAGCAAACATTTTTTTTTCCTTTTTAAATTTTTTTAATTGTGGTAAAATAAACAGAACATAAAATGTATCACTTTAATCGTGTTTAAGTGTGTAGTGTAATGACATTAAGATATTTACATGGTTGTGCTACCATCACTGGCATCCACCCAAGAAGTCCTTATTTTGGAAAACTGGAACTCTGTGCCAGGTAAACCTTCTCTCCCCACCACCCCCTACCCACGGCCCATAGCAACCATCATTCTACTTCCTGTTTCTACGAATTTGACTACTCTAAGTGCCTCATCTAGATGGACCCAGACTTACTTGTGATTTGCTTACTTCACTTAGCATAGAAAGTTCATCCATGTTGTAGTATACGTCAGAATTTCCTTCCTCCTTAAGACTGAGTTTGATTCTGTGGTATGTATATACCACATTTTGTTTATGGTTTCTCTGTTAGTGTACACTTGGGTGTCTTCCACCTTTTCCCTCTGATGAATAGTAAGAATATGAGTGTATAAATACCTGTTGGAGTCCTTGATTTCAGTTTCCCAAAAATGGACTCACTGGATCATATGGTAATTATATTTTAGTGTTTTGAGGATCGCCATTCTGTTTGTCATGGTCCCTGTGCCATTTTACATTCTTACCAATAGTACATAAGCATTCTGGTTTCTCCATATTCTCACCAAAAATTGTTGTTTTCATTATTTTTTTTATAAACATATATTTTTATCCCCAGGGGTACATGACTGTGAATCACCAAGTTTACACACTTCACAGCACTCACCAAAGCACATACCCTCCCCAGTGTCCATAATCCCACCCCCTTCTCCCAAACCCCCTCCCCCCGGCAACCCTCAGTTTGTTTTGTGAGATTAAGAGTTACTTATAGTTTCTCTCCCTCCCAATCCTATCTTGTTTCATTTATTCTTCTCCTACCCACTTAAGCCCCTATGTTGCATCACCACTTCCTCATATCAGGGAGATCATATGATAGTTGTCTTTCTCTGCTTGACTTATTTCGCTAAGCATGAATGCTCTAGTTCCATCCATGTTGTCGCAAATGGCAAGATTTCATTTCTTTTGATGGCTGCATAGTATTCCATTGTGTATATATACCACATCTTCTTGATCCATTCATCTGTTGATGGACATCTAGGTTCTTTCCATAGTTTGGCTATTGTGGACATTGCTGCTATAAACATTCGGGTGCACGTGCTCCTTTGGATCACTACGTTTGTATCTTTAGGGTAAATACCCAGTAGTGCAATTGCTGGGTCATAGGGCAGTTCTATTTTCAACATTTTGAGGAACCTCCATGCTGTTTTTCAGAGTGGCTGCACTAGCTTGCATTCCCACCAACAGTGTAGGAGGGTTCCCCTTTCTCCGCATCCTCGCCAGCATCTGTCATTTCCTGACTTGTTGATTTTAGCCATTCTGACTGGTGTGAGGTGATATCTCATTGTGGTTTTGATTTGTATTTCCCTGATGCCGAGTGATATGGAGCACTTTTTCATGTGTCTGTTGGCCATCTGGATGTCTTCTTTGCAGAAATGTCTGTTCATGTCCTCTGCCCATTTCTTGATTGGATTATTTGTTCTTTGGGTGTTGAGTTTGCTAAGTTCTTTATAGATTCTGGACACTAGTCCTTTATCTGATATGTCGTTTGCAAATATCTTCTCCCATTCTGTCAGTTGTCTTTTGATTTTGTTAACTGTTTCCTTTGCTGTGCAAAAGCTTTTGATCTTGATGAAATCCCAATAGTTCATTTTTGCCCTTGCTTCCCTTGCCTTTGGCGTTGTTCCTAGGAAGATGTTGCAGCAGCTGAGGTCGAAGAGGTTGCTGCCCGTGTTCTCCTCAAGGATTTTGATGGATTCCTTTCGCACATTGAGGTCCTTCATCCATTTTGAGTCTATTTTTGTGTGTGGTATAAGGAAATGGTCCAATTTCATTTTTCTGCATGTGGCTGTCCAATTTTCCAGCACCATTTATTGAACAGGCTGTCTTTTTTCCATTGGACATTCTTACCTGCTTTGTCGAAGATTAGTTGACTATAGAGTTGAGGGTCTATTTCTGGGCTCTCTATTCTGTTCCCTTGATCTATGTGTCTGTTTTTGTGCCAGTACCATGCTGTCTTGATGAGGACAGCTTTGTAATAGAGCTTGAAGTCCGGAATTGTGATGCCACCAACGTTGGCTTTCTTTTTCAATATCCCTTTGGCTATTCGAGGTCTTTTCTGGTTCCATATAAATTTTAGGATTATTTGTTCCATTTCTTTGAAAAAGATGGATGGTACTTTGATAGGAATTGCATTAAATGTGTAGATTGCTTTAGGTAGCATAGACATTTTCAAAATATTTATTCTTCTAATCCAGGAGAATGGAACATTTTTCCATTTCTTTGTGTCTTCCTCAATTTCTTTCATGAGTACTTTATAGTTTTCTGAGTATGCATTCTGTGCCTCTTTGGTTAGTTTTATTCCTAGGTATCTTATTGTTTTGGGTGCAATTGTAAATGGGATTGACTCCTTAATTTCTCTTTCTTCTGTCTTGCTGTTGGTGTAGAGAAATGCAAATGATTTCTGTGCATTGATTTTATATACTGACACTTTACTGAACTCCTGTACAAGTTCTAGCAGTTTTGGAGTGGAGTCTTTTGGGTTTTCCACATATAGTATCATATCATCTGCGAAGAGTGATAGTTTGACTTCTTCTTTGCTGATTTGGATGCCTTTAATTTCCTTTTGTTGTCTGATTGCTGAGGCTAGGACCTCTAGTACTATGTTGAATAGCAGTGGTGATAATGGACGTCCCTGCCGTGTTCCTGACCTTAGCAGAAAAGCTTTCAGTATTTCTCCATTGAGAATGATATTTGCGGTGGGTTTTTCATAGATGGCTTTGATGATATTGAGGTATGTGCCCTCTATCCCTACACTTTGAAGAGTTTTGATAAGGAAGGGATGCTGTACTTTGTCAAATGCTTTTTTAGCATCTATTGAGAGTATCATATGGTTCTTGTTCTTTCTTTTATTGATGTGTTGTATCACATTGACTGATTTGCGGATGTTGAACCAACCTTGCAGCCCTGGAATAAATCCCACTTGATCGTGGATAATAATCCTTTTAATGTACTGTTGAATCCTATTGGCTAGTATTTTGTTGAGTATTTTCGCATCTGTGTTCATCAAGGATATTGGTCTATAGCTCTCTTTTTTGGTGGGATCCTTGTCTGGTTTGGGGATCAAGGTGATGCTGGCCTCATAAAATGAGTTTGGAAGTTTTCCTTCCATTTCTATTTTTTGGAACAGTTTTAGGAGAATAGGAATTAGTTCTTCTTTAAATGTTTGGTAGAATTCCCCCGGGAAGCCGTCTGGCCCTGGGCTTTTGTTTGTTTGGAGATTTTTAATGACTGTTTCAATCTCCTTACTGGTTATGGGTCTGTTCAGGCTTTCTATTTCTTCCTGGTTCAGTTGTGGTAGTTTATATGTTTGTAGGAATGCATCCATTTCTTCCAGATTGTCAAATTTATTGCCGTAGAGTTGCTCATAGTATGTTCTTATAATAGTTTGTATTTCTTTGGTGTTAGTTGTGATCTCTCCTCTTTCATTCATGATATTATTTATTTGGTCCTTTCTCTTTTCTTTTTGATAAGTCGTGCCAGGGGTTTATCAATTTTATTAATTCTTTCAAAGAACCAGCTCCTAGTTTCGTTGATTTGTTCTATTGTTTTTTTGGTTTCTATTTCATTGATTTCTGCTCTGATCTTTATGATTTCTCTTCTCCTGCTGGGCGTAGGGTTTCTTTCTTGTTCTTTCTCCAGCTCCTTTAGGTGTAGGGTTAGGTTGTGTACCTGAGACCTTTCTTGTTTCTTGAGAAAGGCTTGTACCGCTATATATTTTCCTCTCAGGACTGCCTTTGTTGTGTCCCACAGATTTTGAACCGTTGTATTTTCATTGTCATTTGTTTCCATGATTTTTTTCAATTCTTCTTTAATTTCCCGGTTGACCCATTCATTCTTTAGAAGGATGCTGTTTAGTCTCCATGTATTTGGGTTCTTTTCAAACTTCCTTTTGTGGTTGAGTTCTAGCTTTAGAGCATTGTGGTCTGAAAATATGCAGGGAATGATCCCAATCTTTTGATACCGGTTGGGTCCTGATTTAGGACCGAGGATGTGATCTATTCTGGAGAATGTTCCATGTGCACTAGAGAAGAATGTGTATTCTGTAGCTTTGGGATGAAATGTTCTGAATATATCTGTGATGTCCATCTGGTCCAGTGTGTCGTTTAAGGCCTTTATTTCCTTGCTGATCTTTTGCTTGGATGATCTGTCCATTTCAGTGAGGGGAGTGTTAAAGTCCCCTACTATTATTGTATTATTGTTGATGTGTTTCTTTGATTTTGTTATTAATTGGTTTATATAGTTGGCTCCTCCCATGTTGGGGGCATAGATATTTAAAATTGTTAAATCTTCTTGTTGGACAGACCCTTTGAGTATGATATAGTGTCCTTCCTCATCTCTTATTATAGTCTTTGACTTAAAATCTAATTAGTCTGATATAAGGATTGCCACTCCTGCTTTCTTCTGATGTCCATTAGCATGGTAAATTCTTTTCCACCCCCTCACTTTAAATCTGGAGGTGTCTTCGGGCTTAAAATGAGTTTCTTGGAGGCAACATATAGATGGGTTTTGTTTTTTTATCCATTATGATAGCCTGTGTCTTTTGAAAGCGGCATTTAGCCCATTAACATTCAGGGTAACTATTGAGAGATATAAATTTAGTGCCATTGTATTGCCTGTAAGGTGACTGTTACTGTATATGGTCTCTGCTCCTTTCTGATCTACCACTTGTAGGCTCTCTCTTTGCATAGAGGACCTCTTTCAAGATTTCCTGTAGGGCTGGTTTGGTGTTTGCAAATTCTTTCAGTTTTTGTTTGTCCTGGAAGCTTTTAATCTCTCCTTCTATTTTCAATGATAGCCTAGCTGGATATAGTATTCTTGGCTGCATGTTTTTCTCGTTTAGTGCTCTGAAAATATCATGCCAGCTCTTTCTGGCCTGCCAGGTCTCTGTGGATAAGTCAGCTGCCAATCTAATATTTTTACCATTGTATGTTACAGACTTCTTTTCCCGGGCTGCTTTCAGGATTTTCTCTTTGTCACTGAGACTTGTAAATTTTACTATTAGGTGACGGGGTATGGGCCTATTCTTATTGATTTTGTGGGGCATTCTCTGAACCTCCTGAATTTTGATGCTCGTTCCCTTTGCCATATTGGGGAAATTCTCCCCAATAATTCTCTCCAGTATACCTTCTGCTCCCCTCTCTCTTTCTTCTTATTCTGGAATCCCAATTATTCTAATGTTGTTTCATCTTATGGTGTCATTTATCTCTCGAATTCTCCCCTCGTGGTCCAGTAGCTGTTTGTCCCTCTTTTGCTCAGCTTCTTTATTCTCTGTCATTTGGTCTTCTATATCACTAATTCTTTCTTCTGCCTCATTTATCCTAGCAGTGAGAGCCTCCATTTTTGATTGCACCTCATTAATAGCTTTTTTGATTTCAACTTGGTTAGATTTTAGTTCTTTTATTTCTCCAGAAAGGGCTTTTATATCTCTTGAGAGGGTTTCTCTAATATCTTCCATGCCTTTTTCGAGCCCGGCTAGAATCTTGAGAGTTGTCATTCTGAACTCTAGATCTGACATATTACCAATGTCTGTATTGATTAGGTCCCTAGCCTTCGGTTCTGCCTCTTGTTCTTTTTTTTTGTTGAATTTTTCCGTCTTGTCATTTTGTCCAGATAAAAGTATATGAAGGAGCAAGGAAAATACTAAAAGGGTGGCAACAACCCCAGGAAAATATGCTTTAACCAAATTAGAAGTGATCCCAAATCGTGAGGGGGAAGAAAGGGGATAAAAAGAGGTTCAAAAGGAAGAAAGAAAAAAAAAAAAAACAAACGGAAAAACAAAGAAAGGAATTAAAAAAAAAAAGAAAACAAATAAGAAAAATATAAAAAAGAAAAAAATACATATTAGATAAACTAGTTAAAAAACGTTAAAAAAGAAAAAGATAAAAGTTTAAAAAAATTTACCAGAAGGCCAGAAAAAAACAAAAAATGAAAAAGAAAAAAATTAAATTAACTGCAAGACTAAAAAAAATCACAGGGAAAAAGCCATTAGTTCCGTGCTTGGCTTTCTCCTCCTCTGGAATTCTGCTGCTCTCCTTGGTATTGAAACCGCACTCCTTGGTAGGTGAACTTGGTCTTGGCTGGATTTCTTGTTGATCTTCTGGGGGAGGGGCCTGTTGTAGTGATTCTCAAGTGTCTTTGCCCCAGGCGGAATTACACCGCCCTTACCCGGGCCCGGTGTGAGTAATCTGCTCGGGTTTGTTTTCAGGAGCTTTTGTTCCCTGAGCGCTTTCCATAGAGTTCCGGAGGAAGGGAATACAAATGGCGGCCTCCTGGTCTTCGGCCCGGAGGAGCCGAGAGCCCAGGGCCGCACTCCTCAGTGCGTCCTCAGAGAACCGCGCCCAGTTACTCCCGTCTGCCTGACCTCCGGCCGCGCTCCGAGCTCACCGAGCCTGCGACCGGTTCAAGGTAACACCGAGCTGTGAGCTTACTGTCGGCTCTGTTTCTGTTGCCGGCTTTCCCGTTCCAATACCCGCAAGCTCTGCTACACTCAGACACCCCCGATCCTTCTGTGACCCTGCGGGACCTGAGGCCACGCTGACCCCGCGTGGTCTTCACCCCGGTTTAGCCTCTGGAGCGATGTCCCTCAGCGGAACAGACTTTTAAAAGTCCTGATTTTGTGCGCGGTTGCTCCGCCGCTTGCCGGGAGCCGGCCCCTCCCCCCGGGGTCTATCTTCCCATCGCTTTGGATTCACTTCTCCGCAGATCCTACCTTTCCGAAAGTGGTTGTTTTTCTGTTTCCAGAATTGCTGTTCTTCTTCTCTTCGATCTGCCGATGGATTTTCAGGTGTTTGCAATCTTTAGATAAGCTATCTAGCTGATCTCCGGCTAGCTGAAGTAGTCTCAGCCTGCTACTTCTCCGCCATCTTGACTCCTCCTCATTATTTTTTTATTTATTGATTTTATTTATTTCATTTATTCATTTTTATTTATTTATTTTATTATATTTCATTTTCATTTTTATTTTTCTGTGTTTATTTATTTTATTATTTATTATTTATTATTTTCTTTATTTTGTTTTACTACGAGACATCCTAATGGGCATGAGGTGGTATCTCATTTGGGTTTTGATTTGTATTTCTCTAATTTGCATTTATGACGGTGAACATTTTTTCATGTGCTTATTGGCTATTGTCTCTCTTCTTCTCAGTAAAACCATAGTTTTGTTTGCTCTAAGGCATAGTTTTGTTTTTAATCTACCATAATTTGTGACACAGTCTGTTGAACAGTGGCTTCAGCCATCATATTTATTCATCAAGCACAGTGATTTCATTATAGAGAATCAGTTTTCTGAGGTGATGAGCTGAACTGCTGACTTATAGCTACTAATGTATACTGAGGACTGCCATTTTTCTGTGGGTGCGTATGCTTCTCTAGCTTTCACTGTGAGCGGTTCTCTGATTTGTATCAAACTTCCGAAGACAACTTTGATGAGAGCTTGTGAATATCAAACCTGTTTACATTTATACTTCACTTGTCCTAATTCCCTTCTTCTCTTCCTCCCTCTCCCACCCTCCCCTCTTTCTCCTTCCTTCCTTCCTTCCTTCCGTCCTTTCTTTTGATTTTATTTATTCATTTGACAGAAACAGTGAGAGCAGGAACATAAATGAGGGAGGTGGGAGAGGGAAAGTAGGCTTCCTGCTGAGCAGAGAGCCTGATGCTAGGTTTGATCCCAAGACCCTGGGATCATGACCTGAGATGAAGGCAGAGCTTAACGACTGAGCCACTCAGGTGCCCCAGTTTTCCTAATTTCCTAATTTTAAAAAAGTAGCTTTAGTTATGTATGCATTGGTAGTAAAGAATATTGTATGATTAAGTGGCCTCATGCTAACTTTGTTTTATTTCAAGCTCATGAAACTCCATCTAGATGAGTCATTTTTTTTTTTTTTTAAAGATAGGGGATAAAAAGTGTGAGTCATTAAATACCACATCTCTCCTGTCACAACCTGGCCATATATATATATATCTCTGAATGTCAGATAGAGGAAAGATGAAAAGGTCTGTCTTCTGCAAAGTATGGAGTGTGCTGGTAAAGCAGGTGCATAAAGGAGAACCAGAGTGATCACAGGTGCGTCCTCAAGCAGAGCAGTTTAGGAAGCTTTGCATTTGGAAATGAAGATCTAAAAATTGATTTCCTTAAAACTGAATTCCTTTATCTCCATTGTAAAATCTTTATGTACTCTCTGATGTCTCCATAGCTCAGCCTGAAGATTGATGATGTATATATTTAGTCCTTTGTTTTCCTTCCAGTCTGCATGTCGGGTCTGTCACAAATCAAATTTCTAAACACATTTGGCTCAGACTAGGTCTTTTAGGTTTCGGTGGTCTATTACTCTACCCCCTTCTGGAGTCTATAGTCTCTTATGGGAGCACCTTGGCTCTTCTTTAGCCTTTTGTTATTCCATGGAAATTTTAGATTCGTGTGGATATGAATACACACACACACACATCCATTTTCATATCTGCATATATTAATGTACATTCATCTGCCACTGAGACAGGTTTCTCATTTATTCTATGGAGCAGGTATAAGCCTGTGGGTCCCAGTTTTGTGCGGGAGCCTCCAATACATCCTCTGCCCTGGGCTGGCCCTAAGCCAATGAAGTTGTCTCCAGATTTCAACAGAAATTTCCAATTGGCTGAATCCGTTCCATCTCTGGCTTTGAAGACTCTTGTATTAAAAAACATTTCAATATTGTATTACACATGTAGGTATTTCCTCTCAGATGATCTTAATAAGGTGACTAAAATCTCATACTGCCCAAAATGCTAATCAAAAAGTGATTTTTCCATCCATAATATTTAAAAATGTAGAATATAATAGTAACATAAAGGTGTTTTAGAATGTTCTATAACATATATTATGAAAAGTTATAATACCATTTTTGAAAGGTTAGCTATTTAAAATGTACATCTTTTCCCAAGATGTCAGTCTTGCTTTATTCTTTAGGAAATAATGTACTCTTTGGTGAGCTTCTCTTTAAACTAACTTATGAAACATATTAAGCAATTGAGATTTTTAGTGAATCCAGTGAGTATCCAGGTGTTTTGAGTCTAAAAGTTTTATGTTGTGTTCAAAGAAAACATTAAATATTTTATCATTTTTCAAATTTCCTTAAAAGTGTAGAACATGAACTTTATTTAATTTTATTTTTATAACATGAACTTTAATTATATTCTTTCAATTAATTCTCTCCAAAACAAGGAGAGATTTTTGATTGGAAAAGCGATGATCTTAGATACTATATAACATGATAGGATTTCATATCATTGTCTGAGTTTGAATTTTAACTCTACTATTTCTCAGCTGTATAACCTGGGACAAGTCATTTAGCTACCCTGCCTCTTCTTTACAATTAGATTATTGTGAAAATGTATTGATTTAATCCTTGCAAAGTGATCCTAGCCTAAATCAACAATTTTTATTATTTGTTAATGCTGGTTTTGTTTTCTAACTCTGTTTAGAAAGTAAATGATAATATAAAATATTATTAATGTTTCACAAAGCAGTGTTTTGTTGTAGAAAGAATGCTGGCCCGGGATGAATGAATTAGAACTTCCATTATCCATAAATAGGATAGTTTTATCAGCTTTATATACTCTTTGTTAGCTAAATCTTTGAAGAACACATTTTATACATAAAGAAAGGTTTTGAGAGACAAGCAGTCCAGAACCCAGAAGAAAATGGAAGAACTGACGGTAACAGAACTTTTACCAAAGTGTCAAGCATATACTAAAAACATTGCATACATCATCTCATCTGATGTTCACACACAAGTTCATATAGGACCTACAGTATCTCCATGTGTCAGAGAAAGAACCTGAGCCCAGAAAGATCCACTGATTTAAGCAGATCACACAGTTGTTACAGATTTTGCTCAGGGATATTTTAAGGTTTTGTTAAAAAATATTTTAAATTTTCTCTCTTTTTTGTAAATCATTTGTTTACAATTTTAAAGTACCTCTAAATGTGATTTTTGAGTCTCAGTTTTAATAATCATCTTTAGTCGATAGTACTCCTCTTAAAGTCTGAAGAGCAGATTCAAATAGTGTATTGACAATATAGTGCAGAATAAAATTTTATACATCTTACAAATGTATGAGAGTTCAATGGAAAGGGTCAAAGATAATATTTACTGTGATTAGACTTGTTTGTATTCATTTTGCACACAAAAGCATAACTTGATCATTGTATGACCCTGAAATTTGCACATAAATTGAAAATTATATAACAGTGTCCTACGGTAACCTTACTACATAAATAATAGACAAGATGGGCTAATTAAAAAGTCTGAATTAGATTGTTCAGCATTTTAGAATCTCTTATTCTCCATTAAAGCCCATAAATGGTACCAAAATCAGAGAGGTTCTCACTCCTTACATTTTTAAGATGTATTTTCGTACATGGGATTGTTTTTTATTGCATATGTTATTGGCCATTGCTATAGCCCATCCAATCTATAATAGGACCAAGAGAGATCAATAATAGATGTAATTAACTGCTCACATTCTTTTTTAGTCCATGTCCTGAAATCAGTTTTACCAACCTTGAGAAAATCAAGGTCACTTTTTGTTAAGGATTCTGGGATGAGAGCATAGAAACATGAATACAGGCAAGAAATAGTTGAAAAATCTGTGTGTTTGGGACCATACATAGGTAGGCATTATGAGGTTTATAAGTAATGTAAGAAGGTGGGAGAGATAAAGTAGGCAAAAGAAGAAAGTGTGTGTATTTTTTGTTATATTTAGTTTGTCTGATATGCTGTAGAGAAATCCAACAGAAAAATATATTGTAGGTTTCTAAATTCAGGAAGAGGTACAGATTGGGATGTAGATATCAGATCATCCGGCCCAGGTGGCACCTAAAACCATGATGTCCAAGGAAGAACAAAAGAAAATAAATCAGGATCACAGTTTGTTTTGTTAGCATTTAAAAGTCTTAGCCACAGGTGCCTGGGTGGCTCAGTTAGTCAAGCATCAGACTCTTGACTTCAGCTCAGGTCAGGATCTCAGGGTCCAAGATCCAGCCCTGTATCTGGCTCCTTGCTGAGCATGGAGCCTGCTTAAGATTCTCTCCCTCCTTCTGTCCCTTCCTGCCACTCACTTGCATGCTCTCTCTCTCTCAAAAAAAAAAAATTAATTGATTGATTGATTAATTAATTAATTAAAAGTCTTAGGCTAAAAGGAGCTGAGATGAGAAGGAAGGTAAAGAAATGTCAGAGGGCCAGGAATGTGATTCCTTTAGCCAAGGAGCTAAGGGAACAGGGGTCTTCAAAAAGAAAGGCATTTCGCATACCAGAGGCAATAGTGAAGTCCAGAATGGACACGGTTAATACTTCTTTCAAAATGGTAATTAGGAACTCACCAGATAGCTGAACAAGCATCCTGTTGTGGTATATAATGAATAGAAAAGAGGTGGGAATGGTAAGCACTTCTGAATCACTAAACCACTAAAGCATTCATGCATAAAAGTATCACATTCTGAGTTTGGGTGGTGGTGGTGTTTTATTTCCTTATTATTTCTCCTTCCTTCCTTCTCAGGCATTCTAATAATGTTTTTCTGTCTAAACCTTTGAGTCACTGATTTGATATATTGCCTGGGGTTCAGCAGTCCATTGTTCTTAAAGAATACAAAGAATCCATAAAGAACACTGGATATTTAACATATGTCCTGATCTAAAATAAAAATATCAATATTTTCGTTCATACAAACCTAGAAATGGTTTGTGAAATCATCTTTTTGCGTAAAAACATGAAAATATCAGTCTTTAGAGATTTTAGCGTGCACCTTGATTCTGTATCACCAGTTGAATCTCATTTTATTTATTTATTTATTTATTTTGGTATGTTCCTAAACCCTTGCTGTATACCAAGACACGGTCCACTAACTCTGCTAACACTTCTGATAATTTTGACACAAGCTGAACTTTGCCTTCGCGGAGACCACTGAGGTTACATTTTCAGAGGTCTTGCTAAGAATTGCCTGATATGTGCATTGACCTTCTTAAAACCTAACAATTTTTCTAACATAAGATAGATTTAAATGCTTCTGCTGAATAGAAACTATGGAAGGTATTGTTAATTTCCAGATGTTTGAAAATACGGGTCATGTGATATTAAGTTGTCAGCAATGTTGAGATCTCCTTTCATTTGCAGACTTGCCCCGATTGCATTTACAGAGCAGGAGAGTGCTCAAGTGAAATAAACAGTTCACCTGTGAAGGAAGATTTGGGGTGCATGATCCTCTTCCAAAATGTGTTTTAGCCTTTTTCTTTTTTACACCAGATGTTGCTCTTCCTTCAAATAGACCCGAACCTTCCATATGTTGCCAAACTTTCTTGTTAAGGAAACTGAGAAGAAAGGAGTTTTATAAAGGAGATTCATAGAGGAACCGCTTTGTCTCGGTCAAGTGGTCCAGTCTATCTTTCTAATTGGTTAAATGACTAGCTGAGATGACAGACACTTTGAAAGGCCATCAATGATAGAACTGCATTAAATATTTATTAATGCAACACTGTAATCTTGGAATTTTTATTGCTTTCTGAGGGCAACACATAAATATCTTTAATTATGGTGTTATCCATACTGTTTTACTAATAAATTTTTATCCCCAGGTTATAAATTCTTTGAAGGTAAGAACAATTGCAATATCTACCATGTTGTCCGACAGTGGCTTAATACATGTTTCTAGGATGAATGAATACAAGATTCTAAGTTGATAACATCACTAGATGTAAACATTTAGTACTTTTTATGGGAGACTGATTTTCAGTATTCCCATTTAGAGATGAATATTAAATGGCTTACCTAAGGGCACAGAGCTTTTATAAGAATGGGGGTTCAGATCATTACTTTGGTCCTCATATTTGGACTGACCATTAATAATCGGTATTGATGGAGCGCCTGGGTGGCTCAGTGGGTTAAAGTCTCTGCCTTCCACTCAGGTCATGATCCCAGGGTTTTGGGATCAAGACCTGCGTTGGGCTCTCTGCTCAGCGGGGAGCCTGCTTCTTCCTCTCTCTCTGCAGCCTACTCGTGATCTCTGTTGGTCAAAAAGAAATAAAATCTTAAAAAAAAAATTGATATTTACTGCTGAGCACTACCAGTTCTCACTAGAGGTAAACTTACTTAGAATGATAAAACTTTTGAAACATACCTTCCATAAAAACTATCCAAAGATAATCAAGATGTTAAAACAGACAAATGACCAGGCAAACCCACATATTAACCTGTAAAAATGTTCCCTCTTTCAGACAGTACAAATGCATCTTAATGTTTCTGCTTCAATGGATGCCCTCAGATGTTGATATATGTTTACCTTTAAGTGAACACAAGATACAAAAAAAATCATATATGCCAATTTCAGGGATTCTTTTTTAAAGCATAGATCTACCATTGAATAAAATGCAATTAGAGTAATGTTTATATTAAATAAAGAACTATTGGGAGAAAATTTTTATGGGACATTCTTTGGGTTATCTTTAGAATACATGGTCTAAGACATTAACAGTTTTTAAATATTAAATTTATATTGAAATTTAGGCGATGGAAGAACTGACAAAATTATATCGTGGGATATGCTTCCCACTCACTAAAACATATAAAAATACTTTGAAAAGTGCAAATTAGTACTCCAAACTAAATTTAAAGAAAGAAAAAAAAATCTACCAGTCTTAGGATTATAAGAAGGGATTCAAAACCTAGATCATAAGTGGATGCTAACTTCCCAGTGGCCTAAAGGTTTTGAGGACCTGGCCATAGAGTATAGTATCTGGAGACCGGTTTTTTTAGTCCTGTAGGGGAATGGGAAAGGTAGACAGTGAAACCGCTGCATAAGGCCCAGTCCTTTCCAGAAAACCCTCAAAGATAATTTGTTGTCTGTCTAGGGGCCTGGGAAAAACAAACAAAACAGGAGCTACTGTCATGAAACCAAAACCATGAAATTGTGCCACTCCACATATAGGATGGAATATGATGTTAAGAGTGAGAACTCCAAACAGCAAATTAATATTAAAATTTTTAGAACCACTTTACCATCAAGGACAGTGCAGAAGCCACTGTAAATTTATGCTGTTGAGGCCATAATGGGGTTATGATACAGAAAAAAGGAAAGCATGACAAAAAGAATAGGCAGGATGCTAAATAAAAAGAGTTAAACTAGTAATAAAATTATAACTGAACATAATTATCAATGGAAAAGTGAAACAAAGAGATTAGAGAAAAAACTGAAGAGTAAATCATCAAATTAATATGGGTCTGGGGCAGCTGGATGGCTCAGTCAGTAAAGCCAGTGACTTCTGGGTTCACCTCATGGCATGACCTCATGAGATCAGCCCCAGCTCTGCCCTCTGTGTGGATCTGCTTGAAGATTCTCTCCCTCTGCTCCCCCCACTTTCATGTGTTCTAAATAAATAAATCTTTATATATATATATATATATATATATATATATATATATGTATATATATATATATATATATATTTATATAATACACACACATGTGTATATATTTTTTATATATACATATAAAAAATATATATGATCTTACTCACCAGAATGCAGCACATGAAAGAGGGGAAAAAAACAGGACAGTGACTAAGAGACACTGAGGATCAGAGGAGTAAATGCAACATTTTTCTAATAGGACTTCCAGAGGTAGAAAACAGAGACTCAAGGAAAGACATTAGTTGAGGAGATAATACTGATGATTTTTTTAACTGAAAAAATAGAATGACTTTTCAAGTCATTAGAGCTTAGAAACAATGACATCTCAGTGGCAAGGAGCAACCTAGTACCCAGAGCTTGGTTTCATATAACATTTTCCAGTAAAAGGAACCAGGGCGAGGAGCTTGAGTGGCTCAGTTGGTTAAGTGTCTGCCTTCCACTCAGGTCATGATCCCAGGGTCCCAGATGGAGCCCTGCATCAGGCTTCCTGTTCAGTGGGGAGTCTGCTTCTTCCTCTGCTCCTCCCTCCTACTCTGTTCTCTCTTGCTTTATCTCTCTCAAATACATAAGTAAAATCTTTAAAAAGGCTAAAAAAAGGACCTACCATTTCTTAGAGAAATGGCTGATGGCTGATCCTAGGACTAGGCCAGAAAACATGCAAGATGAGCCTGAAGCAACTTGCAGTGCTACAAGATAAGGTGGTGTGCAAAAAGAGAAACCTACATCGGTGGGTATATCAAAGGAACCGAGGAGCCAAGTGAAAGAGCTCCACTTGGCCAAAGTTGGAACAAGTTGGACAATAAGATAAAGTTGCATTGTATTGTGACTCAAATTATAAGATATTCTTGAGTCCATACTAATATTTACTGAATATTCAGATTATCCGAATAAATATTTGCTGAATAAATAAGTAAACGAGAGAGAAGAAACATTTTCCATGAATAAGAATTCTAGCTAATTTATGTAGATTCCCTGCCATGAAGGAGGGGGACTGTAGATCACTGTAGATGTGGCCTACACCCAGTGATTCCCTTCCGAAGAATGCAGTATGGAAAGGGATAGAAAAGAGACCTTACAGTGGAGAATCATGGCAGGCACTACACCAGCCAGGTGAACAAGGTCAACAGGAGCACTACCAAGTCCTATTAATAGTTTATACTCTTGTCACTACCTGATGAAAATAACACTTCTGTAGTCTTTCTTCCCCCATACCATTAATTCTATCTAATCATGAGGGGAAAACAAATAAAACAACAACAACAACAACAACAAACCCAAATTCCAGGAGAAAGGCATGCTACGAAAGACTTGGCCAGTATTCTCCAACTAGGAAAAGTCACCAAAAACAAGGTAAATCTGAGAAGTGGTCAGAACAGAGTCACCTGAGAAGACATGGCATTACCACCTAAATAGCATTGTCTTCAAAGGCAGGGAATATGCCTATTATGTCTTGCATATGATTAGTATATTTTGTAGGAGAAATGAAGGTGCTGAAAGATGTGTGTCCATGTGAAATTTACTGTCTGCAATGGAGGGTATATTGAATATCATCACTTGAGAAGATGATAAAACTCATGTTTGCTGGCAAATACAATCTACAGAACGATTAGTTCTGTATAATGAAACTTTTAATCCAAATAGAAATTTAAAGGGGCGAGAGCTTCTTGATTGTCAGTTCTGTTTCAAAGCAGAATAAAGCCAGTTTTAAACTGGAGTCACTTTCAGGCTGGTGACAGTCTGTTCCAATCCATAGCAGATTAGTCTTAACATATGCATCATCCTTTTATTGCATTAAATATCTCAGCTATAGGGCACCTGGGTGGCTCAGTGGGTTAAGCTGCTGCCTTTGGCTCAGGTCATGATCTCAGGGTCCTGGGATCGAGTCCCACATCAGGCTCTCTGCTCAGCAGGTTGCCTGCTTCCCTTTCTCTCTCTCTCTCTCTCTCTGCCTGCCTCTCTGTCTGCTTGTGATCTCTCTCTGTCAAATAAATAAAATAAATAAAAATCTTTAAATATCTCAGCTACATTCTTCTACAGACCTTTTCTTCATTGTAGGATTTTTGATTTATCATGCTTTGGTTTTAGGTCTTTAGGATTCTGCCACCTTTTTTTTCTCTTTCTTTCTTTCTTTCTTTCTTTCTTTCTTTTCTTTTTTTGCAGGGGAGGGATGGGTAGAGGCAACGAGAGTGGGAGAGAGAGATTATTCAGTAGTCTCCATGCTCAGCACAGAGCCTGACGTGGAGCTCGATCGTACATCCCTGAAATCATGACCTGAGCAGAAATCAAGAGTCAGATGCTTAACTGACTGAGCCACCCAGGTGCCCCTTTTTTTTCCTAAAAAAAATATTAACTCTAGTTCTTTTTTTTTTTTTCATATGCTCAATTCTGCCAGCCCTATTATCTCAACCCTCTATTATGAGCACCACTGTTCTTTCCACTCTTATAGCATTAACTGTGGAATCTGTGAGATTATTGTTCATCCCACAGATTTGTCAACCAGGTAGGAGGTACTACTTTTATCATTTTGATTGAATAAACCTGAAAGTCGCTGAATATGTGTAAGACAGTCCCACTAACATAATCTGCCTTTTCTACTCACCGTGTTTTTGGTAACAACTGTCTGTCTATATTCTTGTCTTAAAGAAGATCTACTTCTCTTAGAATTGTAGGCTCTTTTCTTTTTTCTTGGGATGATGTCTAAACTATAGATATTTTAGTCTTTGCTTGCTTTACTGCAGTGCAAAGAGCTGACTTGATTTCTTTTCATGTCATTGCTACTCTATATTGTTAAGGAAATGAGCCTCATTTAGACATGTAGTCCATTCTAGTCCTTTTTAAAAACTAAAGAGTGAATTATTTAAAGTCAAAACACATTTCCTCTGTGGAGTAATTATATAGGGCTCCACAGCCTATGGCATGGAGAAATAAAATAATCCCCGATGCATAGAGTTGCATACTAAATAATACCCACATACTGCTCTGAGTTAACTATAAATTCTCACTAGTGTTAATTAAAAATTATATGGCAAAGCTTCTTCTATAAACCACTCAGTGAACATGACCTTTAATTCTTCTTGCTGATGCCCATACTTAAACTACTTGCCATTTTCTTAGATGCCTTCTTTTCCTTCTTCATTTTTATACTATATTTTACTGGTAAATTATTTCTGGAAATTATAGAAGTTAAAACTTGCATTTTTATCAAGAGATTTACTCTTTTTCTTCATGGAAATACTACCTAACTTTGAGTAAATTACCCTTATCTCAGGCACATCAGCTATGTACCTGTTATAATCTGTAACAAAGGAATTGTGAGCTTTATTTAATTTGTTGAACTAGATTAAAAATAGTTTGGGACCATTAATGCACATCTCTGTAAAGGTATAAAGTGTCATCATTGGACTTCCTGTGATTTAAAATGATACTCAAATATGTAAATTGCTAAGATTGCTTTGGGTAATATGGACTTTTAACAATGTTGGTTATTCCAATCTATGGAAATGGAATATCTTTCCAATATTTTTTATATCATCTTCAACATCTTCCATTAATGTTTTTTAGTTTTCAGAGTACAGGTCTTTCAATTCCTTGGTTAAGTTTCCTCCCATTTTGTCATTGTGGGTGCAGCTGTAAATGGGATTGTTTTCTTAATTTCTTTTCCTACTACTTTATTATTAGTGTATAGGAATGCAGAAATTTCTGTATATTAGTTTTTTAAATTAATTTATTAATCTTGTGACTTTACTGAATTCATTTATTAGTTCTAACAGTTTTTTGGTGGAGTCTTTAGTGTTTTCTATATATAGTGTCATGTCATCTCCAAATAGTAAAAGTTTTACTTCCTTACCAATCTGGATGGTTTTTATTTCCCTTTCTTATCTGATTGCTGTGATTGGGGCTTTCAGTACTACCCTGAATAAAAGTGAGAGTAGACAGTCCTTGTCCTGATCTTAGATGAAAATATCTTCTTTTTCTCCCTTGAAGATGATATTAGTTGTGGATTTTTCATATAGGGCCTTTATTATGTTGAGGTATATGTTCCCTCTGAACCTACTTTGTTGGTAGTTTTTGTCATAAATGGATGTTGTACTTTGTCGATGTTTTTTCTGCATTTCTTGAGGTGATCATATGGTTTTTGTCCTTTTTCTTATTAATCTGATGTCATGTTGATTGATTTATGAATAGTGAACCATCCTTGTATCCCAGGAATAAATGCCACTTGATTGTGGTGAATCAGTTTTTTCACATGTTGCTGGATTCAGTTTGCTAATATTTTGTTGAAGATTTTTTCATCTTTGCTCATCAGAGATATGGGCCTACATATCTCTTTGTCTGGTTTCAATATCAATAAATCTGGCCTTATAGAATGAATTTGGGAACTTTCCTTCCTCTTTTATTTTTTTGGAATAGTTGGAGAAGAATTGGTATTATTTAAATGTTTAGTAAAATTTACCTGTGAAAATTGTTTTTTTTTTATTTTTTTTTTTTATTTTTTACAAACATATAATGTATTATTAGCCCCAGGGGTACAGGTGTATGAATCGCCAGGTTTACACACTTCACAGCACTCACCATAGCACAAGCATATACCCTTCCCAATGTCCATAACCCCACCACCCTCTCCCTACCTCCCATCCCCCCTGCCCACCCTCAGTTTGTTTTGTGACATTAAGAGTCTCTTACATTTTGTCTCCCTCCCAATCCCATCTTGTTTCATTTATTCTTTTCCTAACCCCCCAGCCCCCCCCCATGTTGCATCTCTAAGATTTTATTTATTTGACAGAGAGATCACAAGTAGGCTGAGCACAGAGCCCGATGCTTTGGGGCTCAATCCCAGGACCCTGAGATCATGACCTGATCCGAAGGCAGAGACTTAACCAAATGAGCCACCCAGGTGACCCTACCTGTGAAAATTGTTAAAGTGGCCATACCACTCAAAGCAATCTATGGATTTAAAGCAATCCTTATCAAAATACCAATGACAGTTTCCATAGAACTAGAACAGATATTCCTAAAATTCGTATGGAACCCCAAAGTACCCTGAGTTGCTGAAGCAGTCTTGAAAAAGACGAACAAATCTGGAGGTATCACAATCCCAGATTTCAAGATGTACTACAAATCTGTAATAATCACACCAGTATTGTAATGGCACAAAAATAGACATATTGATCAATAAAACATAATAGCAAATCTAGAAATAAGCCCACACTTATATTGTCATCTGCTAGAGAGGAGGCAAGAATATACAATAGGGAAAAATAGTCCTTTCAAGAAATGATTTTGAGAAAACCGGACAACTACATGGAAAAGAAAGAAACTGGATCACTTTCTTACACCACACACAAAAATAAACTCAAAATGGATTAAAGACCTAAATATGAGACGTGAAACTATAAAACTGCTAGCAGAAAATATGGGCAGTAATTTTTTTGGAAATTTCTTTGGAAAAATGGAAACATTTTTCCATTCAACATGTCTCCTCATTCAAGAGAAACAAAGCAAAATTAAACTCTTGGTACTAGACCAAAATAAAAAGCTCCTGCACAGCAAAGGAGACCATCAGCAAGACAAAAAAAGCAATCTACTCAATGGAAGAAGATATTTTCAAATGATATATCTGATAAGGGATAAATATCTGAAATATATGAGAACTGATATGACTCAGTACCCAAAAAACCCAAATAATCACATTAAAAAAATGGACAGAGGACACAGACATTTTTCTAAAGAAGACATATGTATGGCATAAGGACACATGAAGAGGTGTTCAGCATTACTAACCATCAGGGAAATGCAAATCAAAACAATGAGATATCACTTTTTACCTGTCAGAATGACAAAAAAAAAAAAAACCACAAAACACACACACATACACACACAACAGAAATAGCAAGTGTTGGCAAGAATGTGGAGAAAAAGAACCCTCATGCACCATTGGTGGGAATGAAGACTGGTGTAGCCACGGCAGAAAACAATGTAGAGGTTCCTTAAAAAATTAAAAGTAGAAATACCTTATGATACAGTAATTCCATTACTGGATATTTATATAAAGCAAATGAAAACACTAATTCAAAAAGGTATATTCACTCTTCTGTTTATGCAGCCTTATTTACATAGTCAAGATATTGAAGCAATTCAAATATCCATTTGTAGATGAATGATTATGGTATGTGTGTAGATTTATATATATTATATGTAAATATATATTTAATATATATTTAATATATATAATATATATAATATATATTTATATATATAATATATATATTATGTGTAAATATACACACACACCATACCCTATATATAAAGATGTGTGTGTGTATACACACACACACACACACACACACATATATGTACAGACCCACAGTGGAATATTATTTAACCATTTGCAACAACGTGGATGGACTAGAGGGTATAACACTAAGTGAAATAAGTCAGTCAGAGCAAGACAAATATCATGATTTCACTCATAGGTGGAATTTAAGAAACCAAACAAGCAAAAAAAAAAGAGAAAACAAACAAACTCATAAATAGAGCACAAAGTAATGACTACAGAGAGGAAGGGATTGGGGGATGGGTGAGAAGAGGTAAGTGGGATTAAGAATACACTTAATGACTACTGAGTAATGTATAGTAATGTATAGAATTGTGAATCTTTGTATTGTACACCTGAAACTAATATAACTGTATGTTCATTATATTTCAATTAAAAAGTATGAATTGCTTTGAAAATTCTATGCTAGTTCCTAAACTCCCTTTAGATAAAACCATTATGCCTTCAGTTACTATAGCCAGAATTTACTAAACACAAACTATGGATTAGGAGCTATGCTGGGCTTAAGAAAATGCAACCCAAACTCCTGCTTCTAAGGGGCTTGGAAACTGGAGAGGCAGACAGAGCTTTAATGCAGCTCCTCTATGAGGTGGTAAACATTTAACATAGGAATAGAAGGGTTCTTCCAGTGGCATGAAACATAGCATACCCACCTGGGGCGTGGCTGGCAAAGAAAAGGCAAAACAAGGGGAGAGGGGAACAGTTTCCTGGAGTCTTGAGGTTGAGCAGACCACCAGGAGCCCAAGAAGGAATGGCCAATGTAGGTGAAGGAGGTAGCAGATGTGCACACACGGAGAAATGAACATGTGATCTCTTCATGAGCCCTTAAGGAGTAGGGCATGCTGTGGTTTAGCTGCAGGTGCTTACCAGGAGAGCTGCAGAAAATGAGACTAGCAAACTAAGCTGGCACCCAAATCAAAACATTTTAGTGCATGGATTAAGATGTTGGATTTAGGCAATGGATGATTTTGAAAGCACAGTCTATTTAATTTGCTGGAAAACTGGCTGTGAGACCGAGAGCAGAGAGGTGTCTCGAAGCCTGCCTTGGACAGCTATTAAAACTCGGGGGGAGGGGGTTGGGGAGAAGGGGGTGGGATTATGGACATTGGGGAGGGTATGTGATTTGGTGAGTGCTGTGAAGTGTGTAAACCTGGTGATTCACAGACCTGGGGATAAAAATATATGTTTATAAAAAATATATGTTTATAAAAAATAAAAAATTAAAAAAAAAATTAAAAAAAAATAAAATAAAAAAATAAAAAATAAAAAAATAAAAAAATAAATAAATAAATAAACACACACACACACAAAAAAAAACCAATAACTTAAGTGTATCTGTAAAACCACTAAAAGGGATATTAGAATTTTAAAGAAATATTATAAAAATGACTTTGTTTTTATTATTTTTCCCCAGTGGGAGAGACTTCTGAGAGTTGCCCGGAAGCCACTGATTTTTTGTGCCACAACAAGAAGTGTGTTGCGTCCCACCTTGTCTGTGACTATAAGCCAGACTGCCCTGATGGGTCTGATGAAGCTCACTGTGGTAAGTGATCTGTCTGCTCTCATGCAGCCCGTTCAGCACAGATTTTGCTACACTAAGAAAGTAACATATTGGCATTGATGACGGAGAGGAAATACTCTTTTCCTTGCACTAGAGGAGATTTAAAATAGTCAAAACATTTTCCCCAGCTTCTTTATCCACACATCCAAATCTCAGCCCGCTCCACTGTTTTATCCCCATACTAAACACCACTGCAAATCTTGTCCTAAAAATTTCTCAACATGTCATTGCACAGAACTGCAGGGGGAGGAGGGTGTCAGAATTTTAATCGCCAAAACTGACCTGTTGGTCTACATTTCTTCATTGGTTTTTATTTCCTTTTCCAGAAGATTGATTTTATAGATAAGGCTAAAAATGAGCACTTCAAATAAATACTAGTAAATGATTAATTTTATCAGTTACATTGCTCTGGGAAAATGGAACTAGATTGGCCACATTGGTTATTTTATTCAAACTTTAATTCAAGTGATTTTTAGAAGTCATGCATAAAACCAAATATGTAGTTTTAAAATATGAGCATGTATTTAAATCCAAAGAATTTTTCTTTTTTTGTATTTCTTTTTGATGGGCATTCATAGGGAACCTCACTACCATATAAGCTACCTGTTGCAATTAGGGTTTGCTGCATAGCAAACTACCCTAAACTACCCTAAACATAGCAAACTACCTTAGTTTGCTGCATAGCAAACTAGCCTAAAAAAGTTTCATTTTGTACTCAATTTTGTGGATCAGTAATTCAGAAAGAAATCAGCAAGGCAGGTTGTTTCTCATCCACATGGCTCCCAGCAGGTATCGCTGGAACTGGAGGGTCACTTTCAAGATGGCTTCCTCCCCTCCGGATTTGGCACATTCTTACTCTTTGATCTCTCTGTTTGGCTTGACATAGCATCTCGTTCTCCAGGGCTATCTAATATGGCTTGAGCTTTCCATAACAGGACTATCACAGGACCGTCAGATATCTTGAATGGGATTGGCTTTTACCAGAGTAAATACTTTCAAGAGCAAACATTCCAAGAGCCACAGGAAAAACAGGAAGAATTCATATGATTTAGCCTCGGAAATTCTAGAAGGTCACTCTTGGATCTTTCTAGTGGTCATGCAAATTAAAATGTCTAGCTTCAATTCAAACAGAGAAAGTGGGGGTAGATTCTACCTTTGGGACAATTTCATGCATGTACAGGTAAGGAGTATCATAGAAGTCATGTTCAAATTTTTCTTTTTAACTCAATATCCTTTTTATTCCTCAAGATCTTATAGTAATGATGCTTCTGAAGTGTTCATTTTATCTTCTTTTGTGTTTATTAGTTTCATTAAATTGTGGTGAAATGTGCATAACATTAAAATTTACCATTTTAACCATTTCTAACTGTATAGTTCAGTGGCATTAAGTGCTTTGGCATTATTGTCCAGATATCACCACCCTTCATCTCCAGAACATTTTTCATCTGGAAAAACTGAAACTCTATACCCATTAAACAATTAATGCTCCAATTTCCCTCCCCCAGCCCCTGAAAGCCACCATTTGATTCTCTGTTTCTATGCATTTGACAATCTGGCTATCTAACACCAGTATTTGGAACCATATAGTATTTTTCTTGCTGTGATGGACTTAATTCACTTATCATAAATTTCTCAACATTAATGCTATATTTTAATTTGAAATCAAAGTGTTAAAGGGAGTGAAAAATCACTGGCACTTCCTAAAACTGTACTACCAATGCCACAGTATTATAATCTTAATTTTATAAACTATTATATATTACCTTTATAATATATGCATTCTCAAATGAAATTCATAATATATTGAAAGATACTTCCTACTGTTCTTTTTTTTATAAGCTTCTATTTAGGTTTAACTTAGTTTTTTTTTTTCCTAGTGTTCTTTCTAGCTTTTTTAAAGTACTCCCAAAAATACATTTTTTGATACTGACTATAGAGAACCGATTCTAGTGAAGCTCAAAAAAAAAGCTCCAAAACGTTTGTAAAATCGCTATTTTCCCCACCAGACATAACAAGTAGAGAGTATTTAAAAAATCATCAGCATATAGTACCATTATAGTATATATGTATCCTATATACATATAGTATCATTAGTTTTTGGTGTAGTGGTAAACGATTCATTGGTTGCATATGAAAATAAATAATATCCAATCCAAAGTCAAAGAAAAAATCACCTGCAAAATAAAATGAATTTTCTAAAAGAAAAATAATTTGAACAAGGTGACATTGACATACATAATCCAGGGAGGGGAAGGAGAGCTGTCCTGTTCACAAAGAAAAATAGTTACAGGCAGTAAATGTTCCTCCTCTCACTTCCAGATGCACCTGTATTGAAAATATTTATATACAAATTATATTCTTCCATTTACTCCTATTATTAGTATGGGCTGGGAAAAGCTTTCTAAGTGTTGAATATATAAAAATGAGTAAGACATTGTCTTAGATTTCAGAAACTCACTTTCTCCTAGGTGGGGATACAAGGGGATATATCAAAATATGGTGTTCTCTGCTTTTTGAAAAAGTTGGTTATAAAAGAATTCTGATTACTTTTGAGATGTAACACGCACTATTCATAATAAGGCTATCACAGCACATTTGGACAATACAGATGAAGGCAAGCGTGTGTGTGCGCGCGCACGTGTGTGCACGTGCCCGTGAAACGTAAATATCGGCTTGTACAACCCAAATAGTTACTATTTTGGTTTTTCAAATGTGAATGCTGATTTTTGTCGTCCCCCACCCCCCACCCTTGGCTTCACTCATTTTTCCTCTCAGACTGCTTTATATGATTTTTATTTTTCCCACAGCTACTTGATGTATTGATGTAAAAATACACAGAGGCAGTTTTGATTTTCAGAACCTGAGTCAGTTGCATGCTCATATTTGTTAGTGTTGCCTTCAGCTTTGGTGGACAACCGCATGCAGAATTTGATTTTATTAAAATTAAAACAATATGTTGACAAATGAAATGGTCATTTTCCTTAAGACCTTTGACAGACTTTGCTCACATCCAAAAGGAGCACTCCACGTCACACGTGGGTATACGGGTGACTTATTGATTCTGCAAAGTGACTTGATCAGTATTTTTTTTTAAAGATTTTATTTATTTATTTGAGAGAGAATGAGTGAGAGAGAGCATGAGAGAGAAGGTCAGAGGGAGAAGCAGACTCCCAAAGGAGATGGGAGCCCAATGCGGGACTCGATCCTGGAAGTCCGGGATCATGACCTGAGCCAAAGGTAGTCGCTCAACCAACTGAGCTACCCAGGCGCCCCGATCAGTATTTTATGTTGAAAGTCTTTTGGATACATTGGAGACATCAGGGTTAGATTCCTGCAATCAGATAATCTGTTGTGGATGATGAAATAAATTACAAAATTTTCAAAATGGCCTTTGGAGAAAAATAAGGAAAAAATGGACATTTGGTTTATTAAACTGGTCTTCATTTTGATGTTGGCCCTCTCATGTTCAGCAACTATTTAAATTCTCAGAGACTTTTTTCCTCATCTTTATCTTAGCTAGAATCCCATCCGTTCTATAGAGTACTTTGAGAATTAAATAATATAAAGAATGTATTTGTTCAGTCTTCTAGGATTGATAATGTCAGCCTCTTTCATTCATTATTTTTATACTCTCTTGAAATTTGCCAAAGTGGATGTATTATATATACCTTATATACTTACCAGAAAATAAATTCAGCAATTCCTCAAAAGTAAATTTTTACTGTAGGTTATAAACAAAGGTAAATTTTTATTTTGTATCTCTAACTCCTGTTAGAAAAATTCCTGGTTTGGAATAAATGAAATCGATTCTTTTTAAAAGAAACCATAAAGTCCCAAAATGCGCTCTTTTTTTACTTGGAAGAAAATTATTACTTAACGCTTGTATTAATTGCTTTATACTCTAAGCTAGGGATGTGCAGGGTGTATGCAGATGGGTGCATACTCTGCTGCCTTTTACAGCAGCCACAAACATGATTATCCAGTCAGAGCCTTCTTTCCCACTGAACCCAAAGTCTTCCATATCCTTCTCAATGCAGCACTCTATGAAGCCATTTCATGCTGAGGAGAAAGTATTAAATATGGTATTAAATGTGGTATAGCTCAATAGGGCAAATATGTGAATGTGATGAATTAAAAATAATTATGGAGCCAGCTCTTAAAAATATATAAGTAAGTTGATCAATTTTACACTGACCATACCACTGTATGGCTGGAATACCATACTACTGGGAAAATGCCATTTGTTGAGACGGTGGTGGTAATACTTTGCCTGTTCGAGGGATCATGACAAAGATCACAATTTAGAAAATACTTTATCAAGAGCAATAACCATTTTGAAAGTACTGACCACATAATCATTATCAAGAAATATTACAAAGTTCCTTATATCATTTATGATTTAATAGCTATATATGGAACCACTATGGGCAGTAGGAATACTGCCCACATAGTAATGTTTATAGTAATTCAATGGTAAACACTTACAGTGACAATCCACAATAAAGAAGTAATGAGGGGCACCTGGATGGCTCAGTGGGTTAAAGCCTCTGCCTCCGGCTCAGGTCATGATCCCAGGGTCCTGGGATTGGAGTCCCGCATCAGGCTCTCTGCTCAGCAGGGAGCCTGCCTCCCCCTCTCTCTGCCTGCCTCTCTGCCTATTTGTGATCTTTGTCTGTCAAATAAATAAATAAAATATTTTTTTAAAAAAAGGTAATGGATTTCTAAATGAGTAATAATAACTATAATCACTGTTACGTGCCATAAAACACATGTGCACAATACTCTGACGTGTTTTGAAAAGGGAAAGATAGGACGGAAGTTGAACATTCAAAGACAACTGTGATCTACTAGATGGAATGAAGAAGATACATTACTAAATATTACAGTAGAAACTTCAACATCAGCCAGCCTAGCATCATGGTAATTCCTGTTGGTTGCCTGGCCCTCCTTTGTGTTTCTTAAAAACAGAACTCCCAATTTTATTTGTGGTGGCATTGCGACCAATGACAAATACCATCTTCTCCAGACTTCCTTGTAGCCACCAGAGGCCAATGACGTATACATGGGAATTTGGGGAAGGTATCTCTTTAGAAGGAAAAACACCAGACTAGAGGAAAAGTCGCTTCTCTTTTCCTCTTCCACTTTTTTCAATGCCTTGAACACATGTGATACTAGGGAGTACCACAGTCCTTTTGCAACCATGAATGAGCAGGAGGATGAGAAGGTGACAGGAATAACAGATGGAAAATATGTGCTTCACAACCACACAGCTGAACCACAATACCAACCCTAAACAGACAACTTCCTGGCCTCTTTTTAACTGAGAGGAATTAATTCCTGTCTGTTTCAGCTTCTACTACTTGGGTTTTCAGTTGCTTGGAACCAACCAATGTTTAATTAATACAGTGAGGAAGCTGTATTATCTCCTGTAGCAAGAGGTCAAAAGCAAGAATCCTAGAGTTGGTTGATTTTAGCAATTTCTGTTATCAAAACATTAGAACTACATGGACTCCTTCCTTCTTTATCCAGGGCTATTTTCATGTAAATGACTTTGTAATAAAGTTAGTTACCCTACCCATATAATCTCTTCGGTCCCAAGGATCATATCTTTACAGTGATAGCCTGAGAAAGAATAAATGGATTTTCTTTCTTTTGATTTGTTTTTAAGAAAAAGGCAATCTTTTCCTAGGTGCCTTTTCCACAGTAAGGCTCAATGTCTAGATTGTATCCCAGGACTATGGCTAAACTAATCAAGATGAGGAAAGAGAAAACATTGCCCATCATGATTGCTTAGATAACCTTCAAGTCATGTCTGGCTATCTGAATGAAAGAGGGTGGATTGTCAAATAAAATAGCACTTCTGTCCTCTACAAGAGAGAGAAGGAATGACAGATAAATGAACCCCCCAAAACTAAGGAAAACACTCAAAAAATAGAGGAAAGTAATCTTAAACATAAAATTTGAAAAAAAAAATCGGTTTTTATTTAAGAGATAGTTTTCTGAAAAATTTAGTTGGCACAGAGGTCATTTTAAGATTCAGTTTCAAAACGTTTTTCATCAAAGTAAAGGTTATTGTATGCAAGGTAAGGGGTTTAGGAGAGTATATTCAAATAGTATGAAAAACCCGATATTTTGAGCCATGGAAATAACACAAGAGCGTTCTTAAAGAAGATTAATGTGGTTTGGGTTTGTAAAGTTGATCAATGAAGGCTACACTGAAAAAAAAAATAGGCTCTTAAATAAATCAGGGGCTTGGACCAATGGAACTGGGACAGAGGTTATAAATTTCAGGGGAAGGAGAGAATTAAGTTTTCAAATAGAGAACTGACAAAGTGTTGGTGATAGACTGAATATGGAAATGAGGAATGTAGAACCAAAGATAACTTCAAAGGTAGAATCTTTTCTTTTTTTTTAAGATTTTATTTATTTTATTTGATAGAGATCACAAGTAGGCAGAGAGGCAGGCAGAGAGAGAGGAGGAAGCAGGCCCCCTGCTGAGCAGAGAGCCTGATGCGGGGCTTGATTTCAGACCCCAGGATCATGACCTGAGCCGGAGGCAGAGGCTTTAACCCACTGAGCCACCCAGGAGCCCCAAAGGTAGAATCTTTAAGAAAAGAGAAGATTCATGCTCTGAACTTAATCAGTAATCTCTGAGAAGAACTCATTTGGAGAGGTGAATGATGAGTTCATGTTAGGCTTTTTGATTTTGAGACAACAGTTGTATGTTCCAAGTGGAATATTCAACAAACGTTTGAAGGTATACACCTGCATTCCATCCTGGCTTAGATTTGTAGGTCATCTGCATTAAAGTGTGAAGGGCTGTGGGAAAGGTTGAGTGAAAGGTATACAGAGCAAGAAATTTAAGGATATAAAATTAAATCAAGAGGGGCACCCTGGTTATGTTTACAAGTTATAAGAAAGGAATTGGTAGAAAATGTGAGATTGAAGGACCTGGAAAAGTTCTCTAACTGAAATAAATGGAGCCATAGAATGCTAATAGCTATAGAATGCTTGATAAAGTGTTGAAATCTTAAGCTGAGATTAGCCCTACAAAAGGGAAAGGAAAAAGTGACATAATTTTGAGGTAGAGAGAATGAAATAGAATTTATCGTGATTGTATTGGTATCTTTAGAGTCATACATAAAGTCATATGTTAGATAAGGTGGAACAGAAGGTTCAAGGGTGGTTACAGAGAATCAAAAAAGATAGAGAACAATGATTTTATAGGTTCTGTGTGTTAGGGAGTCAGTTACATGGAAATACAATAGTGCAGAACCTGTATATGACATCATTCTAAAGAACACACAATGGCCATTTTGTATTTATACTGGAAGATTCTGCATGTTTGCCCTTATGTTAGCTAAACACCTGGAGAACTAGATTTCTTTCTTTCAGCTGTACTGATAGCACATTATAAACCTATTTATATCATGATACTGGAATGATAAACCTAAGGAGAGGATATAGAGAGCCCATAAATAAGCATCTAAAATTAAATGCATTATATACCATGTCGAATGAAAGAAATGTACATAATTAAAAATGATTCTAGATTTTAAGGATAAGATGCAGTCATGCCTGAGTAGTGAAATACTGATATTTAAAGAGAATATCGTCAGGAATCCAGAACATTTTCTGTACAATTTTTTTAAACTTTGTTTTTGATATGTTTGTCATCCATTTTAACAGCAAGTTTTTCTCCTGATGCAGTTTCTTTATGCTAGTATTAGTTTTACATTAAGAAGAAGTTATGAACGGGAAACCATCTGGAGAAGAAATATTAAAAGCAACATAAATGTCATCTCTCTAAAAAGGAAGGAAAAGTTAATAACAATCTCAATTCATTCACAGTGGTTAAATCACACAATCATTCTGTCTGTACAACACACTTTTACAGTGAATGCTCAAAGATAATAACTGCTGTGTGAAAAAAATTAAAAACGAAAGCAGGTATCAATTGTATTATGATGGTACTTTTCACAGATGACTAAGTAGTAGACATTCAGCTATTAACTGGTAATTTGTCTCATTATGAATAACTTAATTTTTAATGAGTTATCAATCAACCCTTAGAAGAGAACTTTTTTCAATATTGAGTGACTAGCTCTGAAATGTTATATGTGGTTGGTTAGTATGGTATCCTGAGAGAGTGTGTGTCCTCTACAGTTTACTACTTCTCCAAAGGCACCTTTTATTAGCTAATGACTTTGCCCCTCTAATCGTCTGTGCTCTTCAAACACCAGAATGAACACAGGGACTGAACTGAACTTCGAGACAATTGAAGCTATTGATTTAGTCAATCTGACTTACCTGTATTATCATAATATTATGTTCATTGCTTATGTGTAGACACAGTTTTATCTATCATCTATAATATTATTAGTCAATCCATACAATGCCTTCATGGATAAATGACAGTATTCATGCACTGCCTCTAGACTTTCTGATAAAAAAAAAAAAGCTACGATGTACATTGTACAATTAAAATTACCAATGAATGCCAATGTCCTAGTTCTTTAAATTGATTAATAAGTAAAATAGGCAGGCACTAATTCTAAATCATCACAAATGTAGTATAATACCAAGTGTAGTGTAAATTTCCAGAACATTCTATTAATATCTTCCTTTCCTTAGGCTATTATACGAGCACACCAGGAAGTTGCAATTTTGAAATAACTTCAGGAAACTGGACAACAGCCTGCAGTCTTACTCAGGACTCTGAAGATGACTTGGACTGGGTCATTGGCACCAGAATTCCTGCTGAAGCATTGAGCCCAGACTTGGATCACACCCCAGGTAAGTCTAACAGAGATCCCCAGGCCAAGTAATGCACCCCTGGAAATCTGCCTTCACCATTTGAGTGAATATCAGACGACATTCCTTGTGTGTGTGTGTGTGTGGGCAGAGCTCAACAGTCTTCATGAAAAGAGAGTGAGTCCTTTGTAACCTCTGAATTATTGACTAGACCCAGAACTGACATTGCTACAGCAAGGAAATCCATGACTCCTGTTTTAAGAGACTCACAGGTTTTATCTACTCAAAAAGTAAGGGACATTCAGATGAATGCCTGCCGTAGGCAGAAGTTAACAATGGGAGGAGTTCTCTTGTGGCCCCAGTGGCCAGCAGCTGGCCACCAGTATTGTTCCAGTCCCTCTGATGTGTAGGGGCTGAGACGTAAAAGGTAAGTGGTGATGGAAGGAATGGACATCAACAAACTCTTGACAGGGTTTGCCTCCTTCCTTGTTATTTGAGGTTAAAGGAATCCTTAATGGTCTGCCAGGTAATAGGATCAGAGCAGAAGTAAACTTATATTCTCATTTACTTTTACCCAGAAGTCTTGCCTACTCTGTACGCCCCCCACCTTGGAATCTAACTTTTGTTAGGGATAAAAAAAATAATCATTTTAGAGACAACTATTCTTAGGGATAAAATTTGTCTATATTTTCTTAGGGATAAAATCTAGCTTTTCTTAGGGATTAAAAAAAAAACTGAGGTATTTGTGATGGTTACTTTTACATATCAGCTTAGGGGGGTGGTCTTTGGATGAGGTTAGAGTTTAAATCAGTGAATGTTGAGAAGATTACCCTCCATAATGTGGGAAAGGGGTGTGGGGCTCATCCAATCAGTTGAAAGCCTAAATGGAACAAAAAAGGTCTGGCCTCCCTGAGCAAGAAGTAATTAATTCCCCTCAGCGCTGCATGCAGATGTCATGGGTCCAGTTGACTTTCCTGGTCTTCAGCCCGCCAGCCCACACTGTGGATCCGGGGGCTTGCCAGCCTCTGTGATCACATGAGCCAATTCCGTATGGTAAATGTCTTTCTGGATTCATATACATTTTATTGGTTCTGCTTCTCTGGAGAACTCTAATACACTATCACTCAAAACAATTGAAGCATAGGCACAATGATAAAGGACAAGATTATAATGGAATTAATTAAAATGACGCTTTAAAGGAAAAATATGCAAGATTATCTCAGCCATTCTATGACTAGCAAAAAGAGAAGAATACTTGTATTATTTATATATTCAGGCAGATTGAAAACTTTAAGACGTTCCATTACAGCCTACAAGTTCATTTTTGCTTGACATTTGGCCCGCATTTCAATTCCAAATTGAATATTCTTACTCCATTTGACCTGCCAGATTGTATTTCCTCTTCCTCACCAAGTGTGGTTTTTGGGTGTTTTGTTTGTTTAGTTTTTTTAAAGCATGAAGTTAGTGTACACTAGATTATAAGTTAATGGAACAGGATAGGCCATCAGGACACTGAGGTTGGTAATTAGGATTTAATACAAAACAGAGACCAGTTCAGTGGGGAAAAAGATAGTCTTTTTCAGTATGGAGTTGGCATATCTGGGTACATAGCTAAAAGAAAATGACTTTTTTTGTGTATTTTACTTTTCTGTATTTTATAGACAGAAATATATTTGGATGAATTAAAGACTTAAATGCAACAAGTAAAAACAATAAAACTCTTGCAAGAAAACAGAGGGTGAATCATGGGTAATGTAAAGACAGAATCTCACTTCCAAAAGACCAGAAGCCACAAAAGAAAAGATGATGGTGAAAAATTATAGTTGTAGGGGCGCCTGGGTGGCTCAGTGGGTTAAAGCCTCTGTCTTCCACTCAGGTCATGATTCCAGGGTCCTGGGATCAAGCCCCACGTTGGGCTCTCTCCTCCATGGGGAGCCTGCTTCCTCCTCTCTCTCTCTGCCTGCCTATTTGCCTACTTGTGATTGCTGTCAAATAAATAAATAAATAAAATCTTTAAAAAAAATTATAGCTGTGGCCTAAAAATTTCATAAACAAAATCAACAGGAAAACAATAGGCTAGAAAAATTTTTGTGTGTCAATTACAAGTTGGATACATATACATATAGATAACTCTTATAGACTTAATGGAGATGAAAATTTTAACAACCAGAAAAGATCTGCATAACTCATTCACAGGTGATTGCATTCAAATAATCAACAAAAATATCAAATGATGCTCAAGTCCTCAAGTTATCAGAAAAATACAAATCAAAATAAAAAGATGGGGAAAGGTTTTTAAAAACTACCATTGGATGGCAGAGAAATGGAGAAACAGGTGGCCAGAGAAGGATACTCATGCTTCTCTGGGAAATTTTCCATTCTGGAAAGCATTCTGACCATATAGAAATAAAAAGATCACCACATAAGCACATGTATATAAGGATATTTACCTCAACATTGTTTGTAGTTGAAAATAATCGGAAATAAAATGAATGTCCCTCATTCATACCATCATTTATTTGTTCCCTCATTCATTCAAGAATTGGCCTGTTGAATGCTAGGTACTGTTCTAGGTGCTGGGGATACGTTAGTGAGGAAAACTCAACTGCCCCAGTGCAGTCCACATTCTAGAAGGAGGGAAAAGCTAACTGATTCAACATGGTAAGGAAATAAAGTATGGAGTCCGTTAGAAGTTGAGTAAGAAGTAGGATTGAGAAGGCATGTGGACGGTTGTGAGTGTTATAGCTGGGGAAGGATCACAGTTTCTAGGCTGGTCAGTTAGGCTGTGGTGGGAAAATGCCATTCAAAAAAGACTTGAAGGACATGACTAGTGAGCCATTTGGATTCCTGAGTCAAGAGTATTGTGGTCAGGGCGCCTGGGTGGCTCAGTGGTTAAGCCGCTGCCTTCGGCTCAGGTCATGATCTCAGGGTCCTGGGATCGAGTCCCGCATCGGGCTCTCTGCTCGGCAGGGAGCCTGCTTCCCTCTCTCTCTCTCTGCCTGCCTCTCCGTCTACTTATGATTTCTCTCTGTCAAATAAATAAATAAAATCTTTAAAAAAAAAAAAAGAGTATTGTGGTCAGAGGAACAGCCAGTGCCAAATGCCCTGAGATCCGAGTATGCCCGGGGTGTGTGCCCCAGGCCACAGGTGATGTTTTAGGTGACCTAATGAGTTACGGTGGTACGTCCTGTGCACTGTATGATATTTGCCGGTCTTCCTGGCCTCTAGTCACTAGATACCCTCTAGTTCCATCTGTTACAAAATATTTTTAACATGATATTCTGCTTTTTGGATATAACATAATTTATAAAAACTATCTAGTGGTAAACTCTTAAATTATTTCCTAACAATTTCACTTATAGTAAACATCACAATAGTGAAAATACATTTAGATGAAATTTTGGTTTGTTTTTTTTTTTTTTTTACTTTTATGATAGTTCCTGAGGATAAATACTTTCTCTTTCTTGAGAACTTTTGAGAAATAATCCAGTTTTCATTTTTGCTGCTAAGATCGCAACAGTCCCATTTAGATACAATGTCTGTGAGGTCTCCTGATAACATCTACAGAAATCTTTCCTTATCTTAAGACAGAATTTGGAAACCGGGGAGGACATCTGCTAGTATAATGCTTCTAAGGGTACAACAGTTTCAGAGGCTCAGTCTAGGAAAAGATAAAAGTATAATCAGCAGACGTGGGAAATGTTCTGTGCGTTGCTCAGAGAGACAAACATGAATGATCAATTGATACCTTTTAATGGAACAATTAAAGACTATTAATGGCTGCTTTTATTTTCTTTTTTGAACTTTTATAACTTGTGTGAGTTCATGAAAGGCCACCTGAAAAGTTTTGAATCTGGTCATTATGCCATATTGTACACAAGTAATGCTGTCCACAGATAGAGAAAAGTAATCGTTCTCACAGAATACTTTATTATCTTCCTTGTTAATCACTACTTGAGACAGTGTATTTTTACAGAGTACTTGCTTCAAAGCAGCCCGATTAGATCATCCTTGATACACTAATGTGGCTCACTGAACTTGTGTAGGCCTCCCTGAAACAATGGGCCACTAAATAAAGGACATTAATTAATTTTGACCCCCTGGGAAAAACAAAATTCTTTACGAGAAGGCCAACCGATTCAAGGAGGCTACGGTCTAGTTCTAACCATCTCAACGTTGCTATTAATTAAAACTGTATTGATGGATCTTTTCACTTATTGTCACCAAGACGAAGCATTAGATCCTTAAGGAGGACATTTTCAATGCTCATCACAGGCCTGTTTATGAGCCTTTTTGGAGCCATTGTGGAAGCTGTGGAGGAAAACTACAGACATTAATCCACTCTCGTGTGCACATGAATAGTGTTTAGGCTTAGTATATACAGGCTTTAATGGCAAGAGTGACATTTGGGTAACACGAACTAATGAAGGTATAAAACAAAAGCTGCCGTCTCTCTCTCTCTGTCTCTCCTCCCCCCCCCTTTCTTCACAACTTTATTTTCTTTTTTGTGGTATAATTGACCATATCCACAATTAAATTCTAAAATTGGGAAAGATAAGAGTCATCTTTTTGCTATTTTTAAATTCCCTCCAGCATTGAAGATGGAAAGGCACTTGATAATACTTGTGTAGGTCTCATGTTACTTGTCTGTGTCCTTCTGTGTTTATTAACAGGAAAATATTTTGGATTAATTAATGCAACAAGCACTTCCTGAGTGCCTAGTAAATACACAGTGTGTTGGTAACTAAGGGTGTGAGTTAAGGAGATGTTTGTAAAGTAACTGGAATGAAATACACTGCCTGATGTTAGGCACAGGAAGTTACTATTGTGCAATTGTATATTCACAACACAAGGTCAAAAAATATTCTAAAACTATCTTAGTGATACCAATGCTCTAATGTATATAGTGACAATTTAAAGTACTAGGTGTTCAACAGATAAAACTTAATTGATAATGTGGGTTGACAGAGCCACAGGCAGATGATAATGGTACTTCTTTTTGAGTAGATGGGGCAGGTACTATTATTACTCCCACAGGTGAGGAACCAGAAAAGCTGAATGACTTGTCTAAGCCTGTATAAAGAATAACAAAGCCAGAACTGAACCCCTGGTGTATGAGCCTAACCCAAGCCCACTCCAGGACCTCCCAGGAGCAGGCTTTGTCCTTAATGTGTATTCACTATTGTGTTGGATCTTATAGAGAGAGTGTGAGGTTGTAATTTAGGAGTTAACCTTAGATACTTTTGTAAATCATGAATCTCCTTCCTCTCTATCTGGGGCCACTTAACTTCTCTTTCAGTCTGGGGGATATTACCATCTCACTCTGGTCTCTAATAGAGTAGAGGGAGACCCTCATATTCATTCACTTGGGAGGTTGGGGCTTGGGCAAGGATATGGAGTTAGAGATACGGAAGCCAGCCTTCACTCACAGTTTACCAGAATGCTCACTCTGATCTGATCTTACTCATGTACACTCATGCACTCATACACCTGAGAAAGATATTAATTGTACCGTAACACATTTTTTTAAACCATCACGTTTAAAATCTGATCATTGGACCAGCGGTTTTTGAGATATTCCAGGAAGCAGGGGAGAGGCCAATCGGATCAGAATGAACGGATAAAACAGTAGAAATTCCAGCCCAGGGAAATATGGTTCACTGTAGGTCTTCCCAAGGAAGCTGTATAAATAGTCTAAAATCAAAGTAAAAATACTGTTATGGACAGGATTCTGTCTCTCTAAAATTCGTACGTTGAAGCCCTAACCCTCAGTGTGACGACATTCAGAGTTGGGACAGAAAGGTAATTCACGAAGTCTTAAGTGTGGGTCCTGAATCTAATGCTGATGTCCTTATAAAAAAAGGAAGGGACACCAGGGATGTGCACACATGCAAGAAAGACCCTGTGAGGAGACAAGGAGAAGCCCCTAAGCCGAGGAGAGAAGCCTCACGAAAAAACCCCTGCCAGCACCTCTTGCACTTTCAGCACCTCTTGGACAGAAATGAGAAAATCACCTTCTGTTGCTTAAGGCGCCCACTCTGTGGTATTTTGTTATGGCAGGTTGAACCGATTTATACAAATACCAGGAAAGATTGTGAAAAACTCTTCAGAGTAACTCACTGGAAACCAGCACTCAGATCACCCGGCAGAGCTGGGAACTTGGCCCCACGCACGCATTTCCTCCCGTGACCACAGAAGGGCTTTTTCTCACAAACTAAAATCAGAGAGCTGCCGGGTACAGACAAGCAGACATCTGAGTGGGGAGAGATTATCGTGAGACAATTACAATCTAAGATAAAGGCACAGTCATGTGTGGAGTTACACTGGATCAACACTGTAAATATGCAGGGAAATAAAGATAACTCCATCCAAGAATAAAAAAAAAAAAAAAAAAAAGCACTAAGGGGATTTTGGGGGGTTCAGTTAGCTGAGCATTTGACTCTTGATTTTGGCTCAGGTCATGATCTCGGGTTCAGCATGGAGTCTGCTTGAGATTCACCCTCACCTCTCCCTCTGCCCCTGCCCTGCTTGCAGCACACACACACACACATACACACACACTCACTCTCTCTCTCAAATAAATAAATAAAATCCTAAAAAAAAAAAAAAAAAAAAATGGGGCATTACAGTTTGCCTGCCTGCTTACTTACTTAACCAAAGAAAATGGTTCTCAGACTTGGCTGCATATTAGAATTATCTGAAGAGTTTTAAAAAAATGCAAATTATCTGCCTCTACCCACTCAGATCCTGATTTAACTGGTTAATATTGTGGCCTGAGTATCAGGACGTTTAAGAATTCCTCAAGTGATTTTAGCATGTAGCTGAAGTTGCGAACTACGGGGAGGCCTACACCCCCAATGCACCTGTAGCACACCTACTTTTCATTCTCCCGAGGGACAAGCCTTCCAGGAAGATGGTTCTCTATAACAGCAGTGGAGATTCTCCCAAGTTGCCTACACTAAGCAATGAAAGCCTTCATTCAGAAGTTTCAATGCCTAACCAAGAGTCGGCAGGCAACCAAAGACAACCAATGCCATGAAAGAGAGAAATCGGGATGTGAAAAGAGAACAATTGCCTCTGGAGGAGATGGATGGCTTGGTGTAGCGGACGTTCGTTATATTTTCTCCGTGCTCTTTAGAAGGCTGTATTTCATACTGAGCTGTAGAAGCCCCATCCGGGTGAGCTTGCCCAGCTTCTCATGGATTTAGGATGAAAGCCGCCAATCAGATACATGCCAGCAAGACCCATTATCTACCTCTCTTTACCCCAACATGCTCTATAGGACTATAACCATTTTTATGTGCAAAATGATACTAAAATATAGAAACGTATATATAATACCTATATAGTATTCCAACAATCTTATCTATACTTAATATATCTTAATATAAACTGTGTCCTATTGATCAAAAATTTAATTACAATAAGGAAATACAGTTATTTTTCATTATAAAATGCTAGTTATAAAAAAATTAATCCTAATCTTATAGAAATATATGCTGATGTGGCTAAAGGAGATGTAATTGATATCCAGCATTACTTTCAAATTAGTGGTGTTAAGGAAGTAGGTGTTAAGACAGAGGAAACAAAACTGACCACGGTTGAACTTGTCGAAGCTAGGTCTTGGGTTGGGGGAAGTTCATTATGCTATTCTTTCTACTTTGGTAGAAGTGTGAAAGTTTCCAAAAACAAAATTGTTCCCTCAAGAGATGAGTGTGACTTACCCAAAGTGAAAAAACTGACAATATGATGTCTAGTGTGAAATAAGAACTGAGTAATCAGAAAACACCGAGAGAATTGTCAACAGGTAGAAGTTGAAGACAACAAAAATGATAATAACAGAAATAATATCTTCGCTAGATCCTCCGAGGACACTGAGATATATCAAAGGATTTAATTTATAAATCTGCCTTTTATCTAATCATTTAATAATACACTGGCATTTATTATGATACCAGTTCAGAAGAGATTTCTGTTTAAAATTGGATACCTTCTGGATACACGAAGAGGAGTTAATTCTTAATATACCATAATAATAATAATTACATTAAAGTATGAGAAGAGTGTTAAAAAGAAATGTGATTTGTGTGATGCTTCAACCATCACTTTAAAGATACATGTGACGAAATGGAAGATAAAATTATATGCATTGGCATGGTAAAAAAATGTTTTTCCCCCATTCATTCATTTCACAAATGATGAGTTCATTTTTTGCCAGCCACTATTTTAGGTATTTAGAATACTTGTAGGTCAGATCGGAGAAGGATCTCTGCCACCTCGTGGCTAATGTAACAGAAAGGGATAGAAAATCAGTGTCAAGCATTATAAATTAAAATAATGGGGGAGAAAGGAAACAGAGCAGTAAAAGAAGGATCAATCAGGAGAGGACCAGTGCGGGGTGGTGTAGGAATTATGGGGGTATGGGGAGGAAGTAAGTTAAGGAAATTTTCATGTGTAGCCACTAGAAGGAGGGGGCCTGGTGTTCCTGTTTTCAGTTTTATAAAGGGCTGAATGGATGTCAAACAGTCGCTCTTCTTATCCATTCACTCAAATCCAAACAAATAATTATTTTTTCAGACAAAAGAAGGAGAAATTCCAGAGCGATCTAGAGAAAGGGAAGTAACAGCAGTTAAATATTTCCTAAGAGTCAGGCAGTGTAAAAGGTGATATAGATGTTATCTCATTTAATCTTTAAAACATTGTGACATGGAAGATGCTAAATTCTTAGAAAGGTTAAAAAATTTGATCAAGTCATGGGTATGACTGAGCTGGAGGATTTGAATATCAGACTGTGACTCAAAAGACTTTGTTCTATAGCCTACACTGTCCCATATGATAGCCAGTAGCTACACAAACTACTGAGCCTTTGAACTGTGGCTGGTGCAAGTTGAGATGTGCTATAAGAATAAAACACACATTGGACTTTGAAGATGTAGTATAAAATATATATATATATATATATATATATATATATATATATATATATAAAAGAATTATCATTTATTTTTTATTTTTTTAAACATATAATGTATTATTAGCCCCAGGGGTAGAGGTCTGTGAATTGCCAGGTTTACACACTTCACAGCACTCACCATAGCACATACCCTCCCCAATGTCCATAACGCCACCACCCTCTCACCCCGGCTACCCTCAGTTTGTTTTGTGAGATTAAGAGTCTCTTATGGTTTGTCTCCCTCCTGATCCCATCTTGTTTCATTTATTCTTTTCCTACTCCCCCAAACCCCCCACACTGCATCTCCACTTCCTCATATCAGGGAGATCATATGATATCAACAATTATTTATATATTGAAATAACACTTTGGATTCGTGGGTTTGATAAAATATATTACAAAATATATACAGAATAAAATAAATTACAAAAAATTCACACATTTCTTTTTACTCTTTGAAATGTGACTACTGAAAATACTAAGACTACATAAATGGCCCACAGTATGTTTCTGTGAGACAGTCCTATTCTGTATTACACTGCCCACACCATAGGGAAGGCTTTCCTGTCTACAAAGGGAATAAAACATTAGAATCAACTAAAGAAATACTGGAAAGTGCCCATCTCTGGATCTGTTTAAAGATGTGCAGTCTCTTGGTTATGAATTCACACACTTCCAGCTGGGACCTCCAAAGATGATCTATTCACAGGTTCCAATCTGGTTTAAGTGGAAGGTACTTAGAAAGCAAAGCAGTAACAATTATAATAATTTAATCCAATTTATTATCTTCAGAATATTTCATTATGTATATTAACAAAGTACATCCACTAAATAGTTAACACAGTCTTCTTATGATATTAGCAATTTTCATGTCCAAAAATAATGCTTTTTGGCATTATTGCTCAAATATGAGAGTATCTTCTTCCATAATTTTCAGGTCAATTATTCGATCATTTTACAAGTATCCAGGCATTATAGTTTCCCAAAAAGGAATTCACCAAACTCCTATGTATTTGTTGACTTTATTTCTCAGTAAAATAATGAACCATTAAACTTAATCCTTTCTGTCTTCTCAAAAACTTTTCTTTTTGTATTTATTCCTTTTTTCTAAGTATCCTTAAACTGCCTATTACTATTATCATACTTTTTGCCTTTAAGCATCACAGTTTTCTTATCTTGAAAAAAAGAAATCTAACCTCAATTTCACTTCTAAGTACTATTGTTTTTTCTTATATTTCAAAGATGAGACAATACAAAAAAGTGTTTATACTCTCTACTACACTATATATACTTTCTTTGGTTCCCTGCAGTTTATCTTCTGCAAAAATATTATTTCCTCAGCAAATAATTTTTGGCCGTCCACTCTGGGTCATGGATCTAAACACTTTAGTGACTCACATTTACCAAACACACCAGCTCTCATGGGGCTTAAGTACTAGCTCCTTTGAGGACTTTATGATTTCGTAATTCTTCTTGCGTTATTCTGATTCTTCTCATGTTGCACTTGGCACTACTGCTTAATGCGCAGCTTCCTGGAAGTTCTCACCTGCAGTGGACTGTGATATATTTCCTAATATGCGTCTTTGATGCTTTTTCTTTTTCCTTGTAAAACCCAATTGTGAGTCTTACTCAGTATTCCTACTTTTACTATTTTAAATCTCTTCCTATACCTGTTGATTGCACAGAGTTTTCATTCTCTCAGTGTTCAAAATTTGCTAATTTCTGCATGCCTCTGGTCCTTATTTCCATGTTCTAATCTCACATTATCTGTTATCAGTGGGATAATTTCCAGTGTCTGCAAGTCATGTATCCAGACTCAAGCTTACCTTCCATTCAGAAAGGATCTCCTCCTGCTGCCCCTAATATTTCTGTTATTGACATTATTGTTACTTAACACAAGTCTTTCTCAATTTCTAATTCATTGAACTCTTCATTCTCAATTTACATGTTTTTACTTGGCATTTTCACTTCTGTCATCACAAGTGCCTGTTGGGCTCTTGTTGCCAGTGTCAAGAAAACTCATCACCAGTGCAAATACTCTCCTAAACCAGGCCACTCTTCTCACTGACACAGAATTAATGTTTCAGGATGGGGACTATTAGTCCTAAAAATCATCAGAAGCTCTCCGTTGACTTTTAGGGTAGCATTAAGGGCTTTCTATATTCTTCCCCAAGTGACATTTCTGATTTTAATTCTCCTACAAACACTTGTGTTCTTGTTCCTCAAATGTGCTCTGGGAGTTATAAATGTCATCTTTTGGTCATATCACTGTGTTAGCGTGGCTTGTAATTTTTTTTATTGATAGTGGATACAGTGTACCAGGTAAAAGGAATCAAGGTAAAGAGGTCTTCGGTGTGAACTTTTCTGTCTATCCGGTAGGAAGTAAGGTCATTTACTATTTACTGTTGGCTGGAGCTATAGGAGTCAGAAGGTTTTAACGTCTACTGGTGTCCCCCTCGGCTTCTCCCTTGTCTTTTGGTTTCCCTAGTGAATTTCTTTTTTTTTTTAAAGATTTTATTTACTTATTTGACAGAACAAGAGAGTGTGCATACTGGCACAGGAAGGAGGGGCAGAGGGAGAGGGAGACTTCCCATAGAGCAGGGGGCCCGACGCAGGGCTCCATCCCAGGACCCCGTGATCATGATCTGAACCAAAAGCAGACACCTAACGGACTGAGCCCCCAGGCACCCCTCCCTAGTGACTCAGTAAGCTCTGAGAGAGGGTGTTCTTTCCGCTGCAGCCCCCACTGGAATATAGGAGCCTGTGGATGGGGTGGGAAGGTGAAGAGGTGTTGAGTGTGAAAGTCAACGGCACTAGGAACCCTCCATAATCCTGTGATCTGTCACAATCTTTCAGTAAGCCTGTGCTCTTTTACTATGCCCTTGACAAGTACTTCTCAGTTTTCCCTCTCTCTTAGGAGATAGGAATTCTAGACCTTTTTAAGAAAAATAGGCATACTTCAAAATGGCTACTTTTCCTCTCTCCCAGAAAGAAACAGAGGGGATTTTTCTCCCGTCTTCACTGTGGGAACTTGGTAGGGCTTCTGGAAATAAGACTTTGGGGATGCACTTAAGACTTGTCGCCATGGAGTTCCCCTCTCCCGAGCTTCTCCATGCTGAGCCTCCGGTAGTCTGTTCATTGCGGTTTCCCTTTTCCTCACCCAGGGCCGGCTCCATCTGTGGTTCCTGCTCCTGCGGTTTTGCTCCAGTGAATTGTGATTCTCTGTATCTGCCTTCCTGTCTCCAGTGGTTTTCCCTGTGATGTCTACTCTAATTCTCTCATAGATATAAGAAGAGTTTTTGATTTTTTTTTTTAGTTTGGCTTTTTTTGTTGTAAAGTTGAGGCTGTGCCTCTAAGCTTCTTACATGCTAGACTAGAAACCAGGAAGAACCTCTTAGTGATTTTTTAAGAATGAGCTTTTGCCCCTCTAACCTACTTTCTTTGCCTATTACCATCTCCATTATATTCCTTAATATCTTAATATAATGATAGGTCTCTTATAAATTCTTTTCTTAGTCATCCAGTTTAAGTCATCTTTTATTAGATGAACTAGATGGCATTTACAGCCTATGTCAATATTTGGCATTAAAGGCTCACAATAACCCCAGTGAGCTGTATATTATTATTATTATTACCGCCCATCTGACAGAGGGTGGATATGAGACACCGTGAGGATTCAGTGATTTTCCCAAAGTCACAAAGCTTGTAAGTACCAGTAAGGTATGCTGGGTAGTCTGGCCTGTAATATGTCTTCTAAACAGTACGTACTGCTAGCTTTCATTGTCAGATTCTTTTGAGTATGTTTCATGTGTTCTGATCTATAACTTGTCTTTCTCCCTAACATCCAAATGTTAGGGACATGGCACCTTCCTTGTAGTAGTCATCCAGTCAATAACTTGTGATTGATTGTCGTTTTTTTTACTACTAGAATCATCTTTCGATCTATTTTTTTTTTAATTTCCAGGAGAGTAGCACTAATTTATACCTTTGTTCTAAGCACTTTCCATGTAGTGTATCCTTTAATCTTTACCACAACCCCATGAGGTAAGGTACTGACTATAATTATCTCTTCATGCTTCTGATCCTGAGAATTTCCATAGGCTGCCCAAGGTCACATACCAAATAAGTGGTAATGTCAGGATTTGAATGGAAGCCAACAGCTCAGGTACCTGCAGGCTTAACCATAGGGCCAGCCAGCCCAAGGTTTCTGCTCATTACATATTCATTAAAATAACCTGATGACACTGTTTTCTGTTTCCGTGAAAGGAAATTCTTCTGTTCTTGTTTGCTTTCCACACTCTTTCAGGTAAAATGGGTCTGAAATCTAAACAAAGTCAAAGTTCATACCATTTATCATTTAACTAAAGGATTTATGCTTTATTAGTTCTCCCTTCCTATATGACAAGGAAACAAGTTTTCTTTTTAATCTCAATTTGGCAAATAAAATCAAGTTACACAAATGCTATTAAGCAAATGCTTGTTTCTCTAGACATCTTGACAACAACACATAAAAGAGGTTCTTCAGCGTTCCTGCATTATGAAGATTAAGAGAGTCAGAATCCTTTGTCTCCAGCTACATTACTGAAAGTGCCAACAACTCCATTCATAAGGCACCTTCATGGGATTGAGGTATACTTATCCCTGAGCAAATTAAAATCTCTTAAAATAAGGTGACTATATCCCTACGATGAATAGATTGTGTTTTGGCGTGTCTCAGTGTTAAGCTTCATTTTTAGATCAGGTTAGTGATTACTGAAGGAAACAGTTCATAGCACCAAGATTTGGTAATAATAAATAGCCTTACAATGAGATAGCCTGTTTTTTTCTTAATAAGTAATAATTATTCTTAAGAGGAGTAATGCCTGAAGAATAAACTGTTAGAAAAGGTAGAAATAAAGAAATGCCAAATCAATGCATTGTACAGCCTTTCAAAAAGCAAATAGAAGTGATGTAATGACAGACATTTTCATCAAATGCCATGAAAACATTTCATTTGACTTCAGAGGCACTGGATCTGTGGTTGCCATTTTGACAACTTTAAGGAAAACTTTTGTTCTCTCTCTGAGCATGTTTACATTTCACAGTCTTTAAAACTTGCAGACAGAAAGAGAATGAGGGCATTTCAGCTGATAATCATTGTGCCCCCTCCCCTTTCTTTGTAGAGCGAGGGACAGGCAGAAATTACAGAGGATGTGGACCCAAGCTAAGTAAGTCTAAGTCTGAACAAGGGGGCATTTGCTATTTTGGAAGAGAGGCATATTGCATCACATTTTCAAAAACCATTAGGCAGCTTTATTTTATGAGCAAGGGGGAAAAAAACCAAAAAGACTAAAATTGCTTACAATTTAAAGCGGGAAGTGAATTCAGATCACTTGAAGTGGGAAATTGTCTTTTATGGTTTGACCCTAGTAGAAGTGAGTATGATTCTTCCGAGGGCACTGGAGCTGAAAAAATATAGCTTTCTTTGGAAAGTATTAACTGTCTTTTTATAAAAGAAATGTCAAATTTATTATGTTATGACATAATGACTCAACGAAACATTTCCAAAAACTCAAGATTGTAGCTAATCACATCGAAAGGACAAATTAGAGTCTCTACTGCATGCCAACACCAAAGTGAAAAAGAATGTCTGTGAGGCACACCGTTGGATTCTGAATGTGGCTAATGTATTTTGGCTCTCTCCTGTCAAGTAACAATGGAGAGCCGAACAAAGTGATGCTGAATTTATAGTCTTTGACACTAAGTGGCTCCAGTTTTTGAGAATGTGTGTAATTCTTTAAAGAGTGTCTAAGGTAAAAATTGAATATTGATGAGAAACTTTTTTCCAGTGCCTGATTGTAATTAATTAATATATGACATATAAAATCTGTATGCTAGGAATCCTAAGAACTTATAATCCTAAAACCTGTACCAACAAAATTGAAGTGTTACACTGAAAGGTACAGAAAATATCAGGAGGCAGAGTGTAGAGAGAGGTAACATTCAGACATATTTAGTAAGTGCCCACAATCCGGAGTACTGCTTCTGGCAGTATTAAAGTTTTATAAACCTAATTAAAGGCATTCTAATATAATATATGAGAATTAATTTACAATGGCCAACAGAAAGCCATAAAGCAGTTTAAAATCAGACCGACAATCAAAAAAATTTGCTTCTGTAAAAATCTGTCTCATGACTGTTGGGAAAAGTAGGGATTGGGAAAAATAAATGTAGAATTGGAAATGAAGGTGGTTGATCATTCCACAGAGTCACATGTAAACAAAGTCAACTGGTTCAATGATTTACCATTAAATTCTAAATATGTTGTGGCAGTTGAGACTTTTAAGCTTTCTTATCTGCTTTAACAAATTCTGAACTTCATGTGGGAAGCTTGATTGACCTTCCCCAAGGATTTTGCTAGATATAAATAGGTAGTTCTCAATGAAGCAACCTAAAATTTATAAACGTTTGAAAGTAGGTCTAGTCTGAGCTTGCTAGATAAAGAATGAGTCTATTTCTGAAAATATAATTCAGTGTAAGGTTTTGTAACTTTGTGATATAGTACATAGTTCCTGGATAATTCACATATTTCTATTAATAATCTCAAGAGGCTAAGCAACTTTTCACCTTTGTGATTCTCAGGAAAAAATATGGCATTGCAACAAGTCTATTCCCCTTACAAAGTCAAGCTTGGATACTAGAGTTCTAGAATTAAAAATACCAAAATACCAAATTTGCAATGGTTGCTTCTAAATTTCCAGGCATAGTTTTCTATTCTTAAATTTTAAAATGGTTAAAAGTTCACATTTGCATGCATTAATACATCAGCCAGGAATTGACTTTCTGACTTTTGTGTTCCACTGCAGGATGCTGTAAAACCAAATTGAATATGCAAATCAGGAGAGGCTAGGAGGGGTACACTTTGAAAGCTCACCCACAGTCCCCTAACTAATAATTGGAGTTGCTTACCTTTGATGTTGAGCCCTACAGAACATTGCCTTATACTGAAATAAATACGCTGCAGTGAAACATCCTGGATATTTATCATCCCCCATGAATTACTTTTTTTTTACATTAAGTTTCATAATATATCCCTAAAATGCAAACATTATATTGTTCTACATTCCTTTCAATTATGTCATATCTTTGCTAAGCTGATTTATGGTAGTTGCTATGATTAAAGTAAGTACTGGGGAAAACAAAAATGGGATAGGAAATGAAGGTGGTGATGTTCAATGTAATTTCAAGGTTTGAGACTTTGGGCAGTGCCTAATGAATACACTCTCTAGTGGAAAGTAATTGTGGTTATTTAAGAATTGTTTTGTTTTTTTCAGTTTGTATGTATTAGTTTTTCGAATGCCCGCGGTGTTGTTAGTATTTTAATAGGCTTTAAGTTGTTTGGACTTAAGGACTTAATAATAACAAAACCAAAATATTGCTTTCCTCCTGGGGTGCTATGAAAAAATTATTGAGATCCTGAGGATGCTGTGACTGGGGTTCCACGAGGAGCCTATAGGCAATGACTAAGGCTGAAGAATTTGGTTAGGTTGTATTCATTTTGTTGTGCAGACTTAAAACCTACCTTTAAAAAAGAAGTATCACATGATTAAAATTACTCAAAAGAAACATCTGAGTTAGTAAAGGATTAGTGTATTTATGTAGTTAGAAGAATAAATTTACCAAAATACAAGATTTTAATTCAGAATTTCTAGTTTTAAAATGGATTAAGTTTATGCCAGTGGACACAATCAGTTCTTTTCTCACTGCTCCAAATGTTTGACATTCAATATCAGGTTAGTAGTACAGCATGGAAATATGTATATTTAAAGTCAGGGTTAAACATGATTTGCTTTTGAGATGGAGGTATATTACTTCTCATTATATATGTCATACTATTTAAGAGCTGAGCTATGAAATACAGAATAGTTTCATACACACATACTGACCATTAATTTTTCTTATTTGGAACTAGGTCAAGGCTATTTCTTCGCATCCAGTATAGTATGACTAGATTCCATGCTTTCATCTTAACTGTATACATTATTATTATAGTGAGTTGGACTATACTATATTTTCTTTATTCAGGATAACATTGTAAGGTTTGTCTGATATTGTTCTCCAAGTGCATTGGGAATCCTTACAGACATAAAAGGCAATAAAATGAGGGAACACCTAGATCTTCTTCTTTAATCCGAGAATGTAGATTTAACAAATGTGTGTTCTTAATGAATAAGTCACAGTTTGTAGGAGATGTGACTGATGGCGTCTAGGTCTATCGTGGCTGCACATGCCACATGCCTGTCTTCCTGTTCCAAATAAGAAAACAAACATGTCATCCTTGCAAAGGAATATGAAAGCAAACTTTTCTGTGGCTGACTTAAAATATTGTGCACAATTTTCCTAATCCAATGTTAGCTAGTACATGTATTTCATAAAACAGTGAGGAGAGAAAACAGTTCAATGGTGCAAGCCATGAAACTTAACAGGTTATTTCCACTACTATTTTATATGGAGGAAAATCTCGCAGCATCCGTTCACATGTCATATTCCTTGGTAGTTTCCTTAAGATTTTTTTTTTTTTTTTTTGGTGAGACTTTTATAAAGTGTTCTTTTTTTTTTTTAATATTTTATTTATTTATTTGAGAGAGAGACAGTGAGAGAGAGCATGAGTGAGGAGAAGGTCAGAGAGAGAAGCAGACTCCCCATGAAGCTGAGAGCCTGATGCGGGACTCGATCCTAGGAATCCAGGATCATGACCTGAGCCGAAGGCAGTCGTCCAACCAACTGAGCCACCCAGGCGTCCCTATAAAGTGTTCTAAGTGAACGGAAATATTTTCAGTAAGGAACCTAAAAAGAAAATAGGGGCACCTGGGTGGCTTAATCAGTTAAGCATCGAGCCCCTGAGGGTTGTGAGATTGGAGCTCAGTGGGGTGTCTGCTGGAGAGTCTCTCCCTCTGCCCCTCCCCGCACTCACTTGTGCACAGGCGCATGTTCTTTCTCTTTCTCTTAAATAAATCATTAAAAAAGTAGATGTGAGTCCCTTTCAGTCTCTGGTCTGGCAGGTAAGGAGCTAGGAAGTCATCATTTATTTCCCCATAATAAGAAAAAAGCCAAAAGCTGAACAACCTAAAAATCAACAACTCTTTTTAAATTTATTAGAGAATTAAGAGCTCCACACACACACCACTGCCCCCAAACTAGAGACAAGCAAGTGGAAATGGAGAATCACAACTTACTGGAGCAGATGCGCCAGTTAGTATGGGGCCAAACAGGAGTCCAGACGGGGCAGGACATCCTCACCAATTACTGATGGATTGCTGTAGGTTCAATGTGGATGAGTTGGAGAGCTAGTCCAGGGGGTTTCAGTGTTAGGAAGCCCCTACACTTTTGTAAGTTTTACCTGGAGGAACCTTGTCAGTTTTTCACAGTGAAGATCAGAGGAAGCTCCTCTCTGCTTTCAGCAGGTAGAGGGAAGAAATAGCCATTTTGAACATTTCCCAGAACTTTCTTTTTTTCATAACAAACCTGCCCTCAAGAGAAACTATTTTATTAGCACCTAACGGACCTAAAAACACAAAACAAAACAAACAAACAGACAAAAACAAACAACTGACCTAAGAGTTAAGAGATGGGAGAGTTTACTGGGAAAATAATCTGGTATGTTTCTTACACTACTCATGAAGTGGTATCGTGATATTTTAAAGAGGACTTGGACTAGTGGTAATGTATATTGCAAACTCATTGTCAACCCCTAGAAAAGATTAAAAATATATATGTAATTGGTATGCTAAGACATGATAAAAAAATGAAATCATATGAAATGCTCAATTAAGATCAGAGAAGACTGAAAAAGAGTGAAAGAAAAAGAGAAAAAAAATACCAGTGAATAGCAAATTCTAACAAATAAGGTAAATGTTAATCCACCTATCTCAATAATCAGCTTAAATGTTGCTAGTCTATCTATATTCACCAATTAAAAGACTAAGAGAAGATTAAAACAAAACAGAAGAACCATGTATTGTCAGTAACAAACCCATTTCCAGTATAAATACATTGAATGAATGAATGGGGAAAAAAGTGAAAGAATGGAGAAAAATATTAACATTAATTTCAGACAAAGAAGACTTCAGAGGAAGGAGAACATGGAGGGATAAAGAGGATCAACAAATGATAAAAAGGTCATTACTCTAAGAAGACAAAACATCCTTCAGTGTGTAAGCCCTTAACCTCAGAACATCAAAATACACAAAGCAAACCTAATAGCATTGCAAGAAGAAAAAGAAGAATCCACTGCTACAGCTGGAGACTTCAACACCCCTCTGTCAATAGTAGGGCCAACAGGCAGAAATCAGTAAGGACATAGTTAAGCTGAGCAGCACCATCAATCAACTGGATACAACTGACATTATAGAATCCTTCAACAACAGCAGAATATACATTCTTCACAAGCTCACATGGAACATTCACCAAGATAGCCCACATTTGAGCCATAAAACACATCTTAACAAACTTAAAAGAAATCCTACAATGTGAGCTCTCAGAACATAATGGAATTAAGGTAGAAATCAGTAACAGATATTATTGGAAAATTCCAGAAAACTTGAAGATTAAATGGGTGGATATCTAAATAACATAATGAACCAAAGGGAAAAAAAAACTCAAAGGAAATTTTCAACTATTGTGAATTAAATGAAAAAGCAAATATAACTTATAAAAATTTGTCAGATTCAGTGAAAATGAATAGAGGGAAATTTTTAACAACAAATGCATACATTAAAAGAAATATTTAAAACTGATAATTTGTTTGAAGCCTAGGAAACTAGGAAAAGAAGAGTAATTTATAAAATTGAAATCAGGAAATCATTAAGCGAATAATCCAGTTAAGAAATGGGCCAAAGACATGAAAAGACATTTTTCTGAAGAAGACATGCAGATGGCCAAAAGACACATGAAAAGATGGTCAATGTCACTCATCCTCAAGGAAATACAAATCAAAACTAATATCACTTCACACCTGCCAGAATGACTAAAATTAACAACACAGGAAACAGCACATGGGGAAGAATGTGGAGAAAAGGGAACTTACACTATTGGTGGGAATATAAATTGGTTCAGCCACTGTGGAAAACAGTACGGAGTTTCCTCAGAAAGTTAAAAACAGAACTACCCTATGAGCCAGCAGCTGTACTACTGGGCATTTACCCAAAGGATACAAAGTAAAGATTTGAAGTGGGGCTCCTGGGTGGCTCAGTTCATTGAGTATCTGATCTTGATTTCAGTTCAGGTCATGATCTGAGAGTTATGGTCAGCAGGGAGTCTGCTTGAGATTCTCTCTCTCCCTCTGCCCCTCCCCCTGCTTGGGATCACTCTCTCACTCTCTCATTCTCTCTCTTTCTCTCTCAAATAAATACATTTTAAAAAATACAAATTCGAAGGGGCACCTGTCCCCTGATGTTTATAGCAGCATTGTCAACAATAGTCAAATCATGGAAGGAGCCCAAATATCCATCCACTGACGAATGGATAAAAAAAGTGAGATAGATGAATAGATAGGTAGATAATGGAATATTACTCAGCCATAAAAAATAATGAAATCTTGCTATTTGCAAGAATGTGGATGGAGCTAGAGTGTATTACGCTAAGCAAAAGAAGTCAGAGAAAGACAAATACTATATGACTTCACTTATGTAGAATTTAGGAGACAAAACAAATGAATATAGAGGGAAAAGAGAGAGGGAGGCAAACTGTAAGAGACTTTTAACTACAGAGAACAAAGAGGGTTGCTGAGGGGAGGTTGGTTGGGGGATGGGTTAATTAGTGATAGGTATTAAGGAGGGCACATTTGATGAGTTCTGTGTAAATGATGAGTCACTAAATTGTACTCCTGAAACTAATATTACACTGTTATGTTAACTAACTCGAATTTAAGTAAAAACTTGAAATTATAAAAATAAATAAAATAAATCATAGGTAAAATCAAAATGAAAATCTAGTTTGTTGAAAAGATTAATAAAATTGAAGATCTTCTAGATACATAAACCTAAACAGAAAAGAAAACACAAACTGCTAATTATCAGAAATAAAAGGGGGAACCATCATTACTTAAATGATACAAAAATGATAATAGACACTAAATGATAATAGAAATGGTACTAAAGTGATAATAGACACTAAAATGATAATAGAAAAATATTATGTACAACTAGGTGCCCACAAATCTGGTAATCTAAGTAGACCAATTCCTTCAAAGACACAAGCAACCAAAATCACTTGAGAAATAGATAATCTAAACAAGCTTGTAACAAAGAAATTGCTTACAAGGGTGCATGGGTAGCTCAGTTGGTTAGTTGTCCAACTCTTGATTTCAGCTGAGGTCATGATCTCAGGGCTGTGGAAATGAGCCCTACTCCTGATCCACATTCAAGCAGGAAGCTTGCTGGAGATTCTCTCTCTCTCTCTCAGCACCACCCCCCACTTCCACACACTCAGGCGCTCTCAAATAAATCTTTTTTAAAAATTGAATACATAGGGGCGTCTGGGTGGCTCAGTGGGTTAAAGCCTCTGCCTTCGGCTCGGGTTATGATCTCAGGGTCCTGGGATTGAGCCCCGCATCGGGCTCTCTGCTCAGAGGGGAGTCTGCTTCCCTTCCTCTCTCTCTGCCTGCCTCTCTGTCTACTTGTGATCTCTCTCTGTCAAATAAATAAATAAAATATTTTTTAAAAATTGAATACATAATTAAAAATATTCCAAATCAGAAATCACTAGACTTGACTGGATTCACTTGTGAATTCTCCCAAACATTTAAATAGGAAATGAAACCAGTTATATATAGTCCAGAAAATACAAACAAAAGGAGCATTTTCTGCCTTGTTCTAAATTAGATGAGGATTTGAAATAAAAAACAAAGACATTATAAGAAAAGAAAACTACAAATCAGTATCTCTCATCAACACAGATGCAAAAGTTCTCCACAAAATATTAGTGGATCCAATCTAATGAAAACATATATATGCAGCACAACCAAGTGGAAATTATTCAAGTATGTCAGACTTGTTTTATATTTGAAATTCAATTAATGTAATCCATCACATCAACAGAGTAAAGCAAAAAATTAAATGATCATGTCAATAGATGCAGAAAAAGCATTTGAAAAAATCCAAACATCCATTTGTGATAAAATACCTCAGTAAACTAAAAACTGAGGTGAACGTCTCTAACTTGATAAAGAATATCTTGCTCCTGCAGCACATACTGAAATTGAAATGATACAGAGAAGATTAGCATGGCCCTTCCACAAGGATGACACATGAATTTGTGATATATTCCATATTTTTATGGTGACTGTGGTTGATAATACTTTATTATATACTTGAAATTTGCTGTGAGAGTAGATCTTAAGCATTCTCATACACCTACACACACACAAAGTAAATATGTGAGGTGATGCATGGATGAACTCCTTTGTGAGAAGCCTTTCAAAGTGTGTACAAATGTCAAATCATCATGTTTTACACTTTAAATGAATTCCAATTGCATTTGTCAATTATGCTTCAGTAAAGCTGAAAAAAGATATCTACAGAAAACATACAGCAAACATTTATAATTGTGAGAAATTAGGCACTTTCCGGGTAAGAGCAGAGTAAGGCAAGGCTGTCTGTTCTCACCACTCATATTCAACATCATCCCAGAATTCCTAGCTAATACAGTAAGGCAAGTGAGGAAAACAAAAGATTACGAAGATAGATAATAAGTTGTGTTTGTTTGCAGATGACATGCAGTTATACACCATGAAGAAAACTCTTGGAATTAATAAACAGTTATAGCAATGTTGTCAGATACAAGGTTTGTACACAAATGCCATTTACTTTATTATATGCTAGACCTGAAAAATTAGAACTTGAAATTTAAAACACAATGATGATTATATTAATACCAGAGAGAGAGAAAGAGAAATACTTAAGTATAAATATAACAAATAAGTACAGGTTCTACATGAGAAAAAAATATAAACTCTGATGAAAGAAATCAAAGATCTAAATAAACTGGGAGATATTCCATGTTCGTGGACAGGAAGAATAAGTATTTTGAAGCTGTCCATTCTTCCCAATTTGATGTATATGTACAAGGTAATTCCAATCAAAATTCCAGAACATAATTTTATAGATAGCAACGAACTGATTCTAAAGTTTATATGGAGAGGCAAAAGACTCAAAATAGCCAAAAAAATATTGAAGTATTAAAAAAAAACAAAGTTGGAGGAAGTATAATACCTTATTTCAAGACTTACTATGAAGCTATAGTAATTAAGACAGTGTAATATTGGAAAAATAATAGATAAATAGAGAAATGGAACAGAACAGAGAGCTCAGAGATAGACCCATATGAGTAAGATCAACTTATATTCGACAAATGAACTAAGGCAGTTCAACAAAGAATGGATAGTCTTTTCAATAAATGGTATTAGAACAATTGGACATCCATATGAAAAAAAAAATCTAGATACAGAACTTAAACCTCTCATGAAAATTAACTCAAAATGGATTATAGATCTTAAAGTAAAATGTAAAACTGTAAAACTCCTAGAAGACAAAATAGGAGAACATTTAGGTGACTCTAAGTTTGGTGATGAGTTTTCAGATACAATACTAAAAGCTTGAGTTGTGAATGAAAAAATTGCTGAGTTGCACTTCATTAAAATTAAAATTTCCACTATGCATATGACACTATTAAGAAAAATAAAACTTAAGCCACAGACTTGGAGAAAATAGTTGCAAACACATATCTGAGAAAGGACTGTGTCCAACATGTAAAAAGAATTCTTAAAACTTAACAGTGAAAAAGTAAAAAATTAGACAAAAGATCTGAACAGATACCCACTGTAGAACATAGATGGCAAATAAGTATAAGAAAAAATGCTCCATATTATATGTTATCAGGAAAATGCACATTGAAATGACATGGAGTTGAAATGAAATACCACGGCATACCTAGTATAATAACTAAAATCCAAAACACTAACAACATGAATGCTGATGGGGATAAAGAGGACAGGGGACTCTCCTTCCTTGTTGATGGGGCTGCAGAATGGTACGGCCAACGTTGGAAGAAGAGTTGGCATTTTTTACAAAATTAAACATAACCATAAGATCCATTTTTACAAAACTAAACTTACCATAAGATCCAATAGTTGTGCTTCTTGGTATATACACAAATGAAAACAGACTTACACAGAAGCATGCACACAGTTGCTATAGGAACTTTATTCATAACTGCTAAAAGTTAGAAGAAACCAAGATATCCTTCATAGGTGAATGGATAAACACACTGTGGTACATCTATACAAAGGAATTTTATTCAGTGATAAAATGAAGTAAGCTATCAAGCCACAAAAAAGATACGGAAGATCCTTAAATGCATATTGTTAAGTGAAAGAAGCTAACTTAGAAAGGCTACATACTAAATCATTACAAGCATATCATACTCTGGAAAAGGGAAACCAGCGGATACAGTAAAAAGATCAGTGGTTGCCAGGCATTTGATGGGGGAGAGTGGGAGGAAGAGATAGAGAGGGGCTGCATGGGAGATCTTAAAGCACAGAAACTCTCCTGCACAATAGAGCAGTGGTGGACATGTCGTTATGCATTCGTCAGAGCCCGTGGAACACACAAGGGAATGAATGAACCTGACGTAAACTATGGACTTCAGTTAATAATAATGCATCAGTATAGGCTCATTCAGTGAATGTAACAAAGTACCGCACTAATGCCAAGTGTTAATAGTGAGCAAATTCCATGTACTGGGGAGGTTGGAACTCTGTAATTTCTCTCAACTCCCTTTTTTTAAGTGGATACAAGAACAAGTAACCCCTTAATGATTTCATGAGGATTCCAACCAGCCTGTCTTATTAACCACATATTTATATTTATTGGCAATCCATTTGGTGAAATAATGGTATTTGTGAACAAGAACAGGCGAAAAGTTAAACCATTAGAGGGCGTGAATGTGATCATCTAACTCTTTTGCAATTCTCTTCGGCTACTTCTGTTCTTAACTCTATTCAAGGGAGTAATGCATGCGTGTTCCTTGCATTGAAGAATACAGTGCCATAGGAATAAAGGTAACAACATATATACTGATTCCTCAGAGAGTACTAAATTCACCTGACAACAAGTTCTTAAATAGGAAAGCTTCATAAAAGAAGCCTCTTGTACTATTAATGTACCATTGATGAGTGAAAACCATGTATCTCAGTAACAGGACTAAAATGTCCGGGGGGAGAATATTTTAATTAGAAAATACTTTAATAGCTTTGATTTAAAACTGTAAATAAACATTTAACCTAAGAAAGCATACACACACACACACACACACACACACATATATATGTTAGTACACAATGTCATTTACTTTATTATATGCTATCACTGAAAATCAATCTATCTATCTATCTATCTATCTTTCTATCTGTCTTCATTCTTTCCTAATAAAAGCCATGCAGAGGACAGTAGTTATGATGAATTTTGACAGTGATGTCTGTAGAAAAAAATCCATTTGTGTTTCAATGGAGAGATCTTTCATGTACGGCTGCAGTTGAAGAGAATAGAAGTTATCGCTCAGCATGGTGACTTTCAAGTTTACATTTCATTTACTCTTACTGCCATTCGCTACTACTTTGGTCATTGTGGGAATCAGAACAACTGGAAATGAGATACACTATCAATCAGCCTCCAATATCCCATGCCCCTGCTCTACACACAGTATACAAAATATTTTCCTAACTTGAAATAGACAGACAGGTTTGAGCAAATTAGAAGAAAAGAAATGTACCTAAAGAGTGAGCTCAGATATTCGATCACTTTTGGTCAGAGTCACATACTCAGGTGAATTTTGTGAATCATGTAATCACAGTGACATTCTTTTTTCTCCTTCTCCTTCTTCCTCTTCCTCTTGTTTTTTTCTTTTTGGGTCAAAAGAATGAAACATCATTGATTTGTGACTCCACAGAAAGAAAATGACATGTGTGTGTTTGTGTGTGGGTGGGAGGCATGAAGTTTGCTCATGGTTTAAATATGTTCTGCCTCACGCTATGGCACCTATCATTGTGCTGAAGGAGTTATATTTGTCTATTTCAAGGGAGCGGTCGGCACTTCCTGTATGTCAGCTCATCTGGACACAAAGAAGGACACATGGCAAGAATCACTACTTCCCAGTACTTTCCAGCAAGTCTCGGAATATGTGCTGTTCGGTTCTGGTTCTACATGGTTGATCCCAGGAGTATGGGGGTATTAAAGGTACGAAAGGAAGGCAGGAAGTTTTTCACGGAAATGTTCATAGCATGTGTTTAAACATTTTTTTTTTTTTTAAATCACACAACACGGGTGTTGACTCCATTAATTTCTCATTTCTTTCTGGGACAGTGGGACTTTGGCCAGCAGTGCTGTCATTCATCTTAATCTCATTCAAGATTTATCTCATTCAAGGCAGCCACCTGAACTCAATTATGGTGTGTGCTATTGAAAACATCATCTAGAGATAAAAGAGGACGGGCACATTCTCATGCATCTTCTACTAAAAACTTAGAAAAAATGCAGAAATGTGATGGCAGGGATAATGATAAAAAGAATTTTCTTCCCCAGACAAGGTAAAAGCAAAGAAATTTACAATTTTAAGCATCTTTCAGCTTACCTGAAAAATAACATTGTCTGCTCCATTTTTGACTAATTTAAGACAAGAATCTGCATCAGATGCAAATGTCTTTGAAGAAGCAGGTTACTGCATTTTTACTTTTCATTGTCTGGAATATCCATAAGCGTTTCAATCAGCCTGAAACAATTTGGAAATCCTGATTTCTAATGGTAAGATTTATATATCAGAACACAATACCTGGTGTTACTGCTTTGTAATTATACAACTACCTGTTGTCTGAATAAAGACAATAGGAATCTTTGTCTGTATCTCAAACATCATCCCTTATAAACAGTAGCAGTTACTACTGGGTACTGTGAACTTGTATCTGCTCTCTGCTTTAATTCCACCATTCATCTCATGAGTTAGTATATTCACCCCAATTTTATAGTTTAAAAACTGAGGCTCAACATGGTTTAGTAACTTTTCTATTACAAAATCAATGAAAAATCTGATTTCAAAAATCTGACATCCCTTACCCTGCACGGTTTCACAGGTGTTCTGCAGTCTGTGGAAGAAGTCTAGGGAGGAACCTGGGAACAGAGAGAAAGGGGAAAAAAGGGCCTTATTCATTCTAGCCAGCAATAGAAAAGAGAGCTCTTCAAGTAAAAATGCAAACATGCAAAGAAAGTAGAGAATTTGTACTGATTTCTCCAAGCACGTCTGTTTTCCTGAAAAGCAGTGGATATAAACAACAGAGAAAGATCATTTTTAACAGTTTAGAAACAAGTAAATGAAGATCCTTTGACAACTTTGGAATTTTTTTCATAGTTTTTAGATACAGTACCTGAAACCTCAGCAGATTAGCCTATTGCTTATGGTCGATTTTACTTAGGGTAATTTATAACTGCTAACCTTAGACAGACTCCACAGCGCATTATTTCTACCGATGTTTTAAATGCAGCTTGCTGCGGTAAAAGAGGACGCAAGTCCGTGGTGGTTATTTATGGAAGTAAATACCAAGGGAAAGGCCAAGAGACCTTTCAACAGAACATGAGTTGATGTCAGTCACTAACTCTCAGAATGTTGCTTCCTTAGTTCAAAAAGAGCATCCTTACGTCTCTGAGCTCCTCACCAGCTGGTTGGTCAGACCGAATATTTTTGCACCCCCTACCCCCACCCCGGGCAGTTCATTTGTGAGCTTCTGAGGCAACTACTTAAGTTACCCATTGCTTTGAGCCATATTTCGGGAAACATGTAAACGTCAAAAAGAAATGTTGGCCTCCACTCTTGATTTTTGATACCTAGCTTTTGGTGACTTTTGGTTTTCCTAACCAGAGGCAGCAAGTACGCATGGTGATGCTTTTATGCTCCGGTGTTCAGAGAGGTCTACTGGGAAGAATAGTGCTGGGGGATTAGCAGGACATCTGGTTTGTGAAGAGGAATCACTCTCCCCCACTCCAGACCATCTTGATAGAGTTGACGGTCACTCTAGGTTTCTTGCATAGCTCCACAGCTGACCCAGATCATAATCTTCTCCAGTAGTTGATGCAGATTATAGGATGATTTTTCTTCTGTTTTACAAGTCATAAGGAGATAGACTACATTTGGACTCTTGGAGACCATCTTTCCCCAATGTGGAGAGACAGACTGAGAAAGAAGCTAACATAAGAAGGACTCCAACTAAAAAAAATATGAAGAAACAGAACAGTATTTGTTCTGTTTAAATCCTGGATCCTACCTTGTCTGAGCCCGTAAAATTCTCTGTTACTTGCTACTGAAAAGTCCTAGGCTTTACAGAAATCTAAAAGAAACCATTTTCATAATGTATCCTTATGTCACTGACAAACATAAGGGGCAAGTCTCACTTTCTCAGCTATTGAAAATTATGGAAAATTCTATGTATGGTTCTGGAGCACATGGTTCATCATAATTGTTCTAATCTGAAACCATTTCTTAAATTAATTGCAAAAATCCTTTAGAAAAGGTATGGCAAAATACCCCCCCAGGGTGAAGTTGTAGTAGAGGGTCCTGGAAATAGCTGGGCATTCTTAGGAGAGATTTCAGATTGTAGTTTGTGGTGGAATGCTTTCTTGTCAGCACACATGTTATGCAATTGTATTAAGTGCTGTGCATCCCCAGCCCTTCTGTGCTTTGTTCTGTACCCAAGAGAACTACACTTCCCAGGCTGCTTTGCTCTCTGCTTTCCCGGATAGGTTTGGCCAGTGCTTTCCATTGGCCAAAGACAGGAAAGCAGGAACACAAGCCTTTCTTCTCTCCCTATCCCTTTCTCCCTCCCTCCCCCCATTCCTTTCCATCCTCCTCCTCTCCTCTCCTTCCCCCTCCCCCTCCTTCCCCATTCCCTACCTCCCCCACCTCCAGCACCGCCCTCTGCTGAATTTCTAACTGCATTTCATTTATGACTCAGCTTGTTCCAGTTCAGCCCTGCCTCCACCACACAAGCCAAACTCCATCTTCCACAATCTCAGCTTCAGTAACTCCCCCCTTTGACTGTCTGGTTTTCGAGGTGTTTCCTACACATAATGATTAATCGCTAGAATGCTTCATGATTTCCTTGGCAATGAACTTTGTAACCAGTGCTCTACATTAAAGTTTTTCTGTTTGAAATACATTAGTCTATATTTTCTAGCTTGGCCCAGTCTGATACAGTGTCCACTCCAAAGAAAACACAAATCTTTTCAAGATAATAACTTGTAACACAATGAAAAATTTTGAGCAAGCTCCAGTCAGCTTAAATTTGTCCTCCTTATATTGACTTATTAAAAACTTGCCCTTCAGTTGGGGAAGACAGAAAATAAATTTAAAGAAATGCAAATATGAAAACCTCAACTTGTGATGCAATACTCTGGAGCAAATAAAACAGGTTTCTATAATAAGTAGTTACTCCTGGTCTGCTGAAAGAGTTTTATTTTATACTGAATGGTAAGGAAGTCTTTGAGAAAGATGACATTTGAATTTAGGCTTGAAAAAAAAGAAGGAGCCAGCCTTGGTAACATCTGGATTAAGAATGCTCTTGGGAGGCAAAACAAGCTAGAGAAAGTTCAGCGTATAAGGTATTTGAAGGACAGTATAGCTGGAGCAAAATAAGTGAGGGAGGGCGGGGTGGGGGTCAGGGGAATCATGACCAAGCAGGCTAGAGTCAGTTCCTATAGACGGGGGTCTTTTAGGAATACTTCCAGGAACCACAGAAAGTCATTGAAGAGGGTCTTAGTCATCTTGGGCTGCTACAGCAGGTTACTGTGGCATAAGCAATGAAAATTTACTAGAGGCTGAGAAGTCCAAGTTTAAGGTACTGACCAATTCAGTTCCTGGTGTGGAACCTCTCCCATCTGGTTTGCAGACGGCTGCCTTCTCACTGCATGCTCACCTACAGAGAGATCATCTCTCCCTGTCTCATCTTATAAAGACATGCATCCCATTCATTGTGTGTGTGTGTGGCGGGGGGTAACTACCCTCGTGACTTGATTGCCTCTCAAACACCTCACCTCATCTCCAAAATGCAGAACACTGGGAATCGGAGCTTCTGCATATGAATCGGGGTTGAGGGGACGTGTTCAGTCGATGGCAGAGAGTATTTAATTGTGGAATAATATAACCTCATTTGAAAGTTTAGAAGATCTATCTAGTTGTTCTGTGGGAAGAAATGGGGACTGGTGGGTGGTAGGTGGCCAGAGGTCCGGCAGTGAAACAAAGAGGCAAGTTAGAGGTGATTTCCAGGCTTTGCTTAGAGTCGAAGCTAAGGATAAATTGGGAAGTAATTTCTATAAATAATGAATGCTTAGATCTTTACCTGGCATAAAAAACTATTTTCTAAATAAAACATGCTTTCATTTTATTAGTATATTAATGAAGGGCATCATATAGAGCTAAAGCAGATAAGACGTACCGTCAATGAGATCAGAGTGAAAACCAATTATGATTTTCTGGTTAATTTTTAGGGTAAAAAGCCAAAATATTCAGATTTACCCCAGCCTGCAAAGTTGGCAAAATAGGTTGCATAGGAAAGGCTTGTATTTTATAGGAACATGGAAGCCTGATAGTAAAGGAATAATATTCAGAGTAATAAATGGATAATATTCAGAATAATAAAATGTTCACACAGGCATCAGTGTCCTTTGATTCAAAGGCTCAGAAAATAAGAGGATAATACTAATACATACTTTATTTTTTAGATCAGGATTTTTTTTTTTTCTGTCTTTCAATCACCTCCCTACATATAAAATTAAAAGCACTCCTTAAATTGGTGCTGGTCACTTTTTGATCCACATTGCTAAAAGAGCCCTAAGTGAACCAAATAATTTCCCATGAGATGACTTAGTTCCATTAGTTTGGCTTCCTAGCTTCTGGCTTGTTTTGATACTTAGCCAACTCAGGTGAATTATTGAATGCTGACGAAAAGAAGTAAAGTTTGTCACAGGGAAAGAGAGTTTCTTTAAAAATGACTAATATCTTTTTTATTATTTTGGACTCATTTGTAAAGGCACAGAAAGGAAATGAATAGGGAACTTTTACAATTGATACTTTTCATAACTCTTTTTTTTTTTAATTTACAGAAATTTCTAATTGCTCAGAGGGGAAAAAAATGAACTACTTCCTAAAGTTTCCTTCAGTGATAACAGATGAATTAATAGATCTAAATGGGCTTCAAGAAGCCTATTGTTCATATTTCAAAACAGTCAGCCTATCGTGTGAAATTGAAATGATCTTTATCTTAGTGTTGAGTTTTAAACAAATGATTTCTGCTAAACCCTGTGGAATTTGGCATGTAAATGTTCCAATCAGGGAATGGTTTTTCTTGTGGCCCCTTGTTTGTGAATTTTGTTTGTTTTGATATGATGTTTATGGAGATAGTAAGAACAGAGGGAAAAAAAAGACTGAGAAAAATATCAGATGGATACTATACCACCCAGTGTTTGAAGTCCTGTGTGTGTGTGCACGCGTGTGTGTATGTGTAGTCTTCACACTCCAATGGGACAATACTGACATTATCTACATTTTATTTTTTTTAATTTATTTTTATTTTTATTTTTTTAAAGATTTTATTTATTTGACAGAGAGAAATCACAAGTAGTCGGAGAGGCAGGCAGAGAGAGAGAGAGAGGGAAGCAGGCTCCCTGCTGAGCAGAGAGCCCGATGCGGGACTCAATCCCAGGACCCTGAGATCATGACCTGAGCCGAAGGCAGCGGCTTAACCCACTGAGCCACCCAGGTGCCCCGATTATCTACATTTTAACAGATTAGGAAAATGAGATGGAGAAAGCTTCAGGAACTTGTTCAAGGTCAGAGAGCTAGGAGATGGCAGGCCAGGGTGTCCCCAGATCCTCTGGCCCTGGTCTGTGCTTTTAATTACTCTGCTCTACTGCATCTTAGAACTAGAAGGTATTTTTTTTGGCATATTTTATGTTCTGTATTTCTATTATTTAAAATAATATGTTAGACCAATAGTTATTCTTTCAAAGGTGCTTTGCCTAGTGTATGTTCTGCATATTATAGTTTTCAGTATAGATTTGGTTTGAGTTTGCAGACTTTACCAAAAAATGGCATAATTATCATGTAAATAGTTAGATGCAGAAATTCATCCAGTCCTATGTTGAATAACAAGAAAAATGAGCAAAAATATTAAGTTTCCAAAGGGGAGCAAATATATTCATAAAAGTCTAATGTATATTTGATTTACAAAATACATATTCAAAATCAAATAGATACAAGTTTGCATAGCATATGCTTAAGGCAATTTATAGATTTTTATTCATTTTCTTTACTATTAATGCTTCATTTTAAAATACATTTTTTATGATATATTATTATGAAAGTTGTTGGGAGGCACCATCAGTGTTCTATATATAGTCTTATCCTTTAAAAAATTTCTTTTAAAGATTTTATTTATTTGTCAGAGAGAGCACAGAAGCAGAGGGGGAAGCAGGCAGAGGGAGGAGCCTGATGTGGGGCTCCATTCCAGGATGCTGGGATTATGACCTGAGCCAATGGTAGATGCTTAATTGATGGAGCCCCCAGGTACACTTAATTTTACTCTTTTTAAAAGTACATTTTACCCGATGTTCCAGGCAAACCGCTGCTCTCTCATTTGTGTTGAACGCCGAACCTCATGAGCGTGTCCGTACAAGTGACGGCACCCAGTTTATGAAGGAAGTTTTTGAGAATGCCCATTAAATGTTTAAGACAGGAAATAATAGGGCAAATGTCCCCTTGCATAAAAGGTAGAGAGATGAGGGTAGGAGCTGTTGAACATACTTAGCAAATTTCCGCTTTCTAAACAGACTTGTAGGGAAGATTCTGGATCGTACTCTAAATTTGAGCATTTCATGCTATTTTAAGCAGAAATATGGAAAGTAAAATATCAGTAGTTCTAAATGTGTTATGCACACTGGTGTGGCACAGGTCATATCGAGAACAATAGTTGAAAGGAACCGAAGTATGTTTTAGCAGTTTCCTCCCTTTTTGAGAATCGATTCACAATTCTCCCTATATAATATCAGTATCCTGTATTTTAATCTGATAGGTCTCAGGGTAGAGGAGAAAGGTAAGGTGGTATCCAGTGTGCAGTTCTGCGAGGCAGTTCACCACCTCCGACACTGCAGTGGGTTACACATACGTAGGGGTTACACATGCCTCAAACACACACATGTCACTCAAGACATAGTAAGAATCCTGGGCTTGTATCAGCAGCTTAGTAAAGACAGGCGTACAGATCTTCACAGCAATGAAACTTTGATAGCTCAGGTAGAGAAAAGGATGCCAACATGTATTGTGTATTTTCCATTGTAGATAACAGAAAAGTTAACTAGGATGATAAAAACCTGGCTGTTAAGTTGCTATAAAATGACTGATAAATTACCAGAATGGGAAGGTGCCCCCGGAAATGAAAGGTTGACACTTGAGAGAAGGAGCTAATCTAATTTGACCTTCAGATTAGACTTTGCCTTCAGAATATCAGAAAAACAGAAAAAGAAAAGTGACCTCAAGTCAAAGATATTTGCTGCTAAAAATTAAAATCAATTCACAGTTTTAAGACAGAGATGTGGGAATTTGCAAAAGTAGGTATTTCTTACACCTGCCTACAAAGGGGCAAGATGGAAAGTCACCTTGAGAAAGAACCAAAGGTCAGCTTTGCTTAGAAGTCTAGGTCCCAAGCACAATGGGATTTCTTAAAACAAAAACAAAAACAAAAAACATATTCAAAGTTAAAGCATCTTTTCTTTTACATTTTTTTTGAGATTCGATTTCTTTTTAATATCACACATAGATTTTAAGCATGGGATCATATTTCAAAACCCAAATTTGTTATACACCCCAAAATGTACTCTATATTTTAATTTTTAATTTTTTATTTATTATAAACATATATTTTTATCCCCAGGGGTACAGGTCTGTGAATCGCCAGGTTTACACACTTCACAGCACTCACCAAAGCACATACCCTCCCCAATGTCCATAATCCCACCCCCCTTCTCCCCACCCCCCTCCCCCCAGCAACCCTCAGTTTGTTTTGTGAGATTAAGAGTCACTTATGGTTTGTCTCCCTCTCAATCCCCTCTTGTTTCATTTATTCTTCTCCTACCCACTTAAGCCCCCATGTTGCATCACCACTTCCTCATATCAGGGGAACATCATATTATAGTTGTCTTTCTCTGCTTGACTTATTTCGCTAAGCAATATACGCTCTAGTTCCATTCACATTGTCTCAAAAGGCAAGATTTCATTTCTTTTGATGGCTGCATAGTATTCCACTGTGTATATATACACAACATCTTCTTGATCCATTTATTTGTTGATGGACATCTAGGTTCGTTCCATAGTTTGGCTATTGTGGACATTGCTGCTATAAAGGGTGCACGTGCCCCTTTGGATCACTACGTTTGTATCTTTAGGGTAAATACCCAATAGTGCAATTGCTGGGTCATAGGGCAGTTCTATTTTCAACATTTTGAGGAACCTCCATGCTGTTTTCCAGAGTGGTTGCACCAGCTTGCATTCCCACCAACAGTGTAGGAGGGTTCCCCTTTCTCCGCATCCTCGCCAGCATCTGTCATTTCCTGACTTGTTAATTTTAGCCATTCTGACTGGTGTGAGGTGATATCTCATTGTGGTTTTGATTTGTATTTCCCTGATGCCGAGTGATATGGAGCACTTTTTCATGTGTCTGTTGGCCATCTGGATGTCTTCTTTGCAGAAATGTCTGTTCATGTCCTCTGCCCATTTCTTGATTGGATTATTTGTTCTTTGGGTGTTGAGTTTGCTAAGTTCTTTACAGATTTTGGACACTAGTCCTTTATCTGATATGTCATTTGCAAATATCTTCTCCCATTCTGTCAGCTGTCTTTTGGTTCTGTTAACTGTTTCCTTTGCTGTGCAAAAGCTTTTGAACTTGATGAAATCCCAATAGTTCATTTTTGCCCTTGCTTCCCTTGCCTTTGGTGTTGTTCCTAGGAAGATGTTGCTGCGGCTGAGGTCGAAGAGGTTGCTGCCTGTGATCTCCTCAAGGATTTTGATGGATTCCTTTCTCACATTGAGGTCCTTCATCCATTTTGAGTCTGTTTTCATGTGTGGTGTAAGGAAATGGTCCAACTTCATTTTTCTGCATGTGGTTGTCCAATTTTCCCAACACCATTTATTGAAGAGGCTGTCTTTTTTCCATTGGACATTCTTTCCTGCTTTGTCGAAGATTAGTTGGTAATAGATTTGAGGGTCCATTTCTGGGCTTTCTATTATGTTCCATTGATCTATGTGTCTGTTTTTGTGCCAGTACCATGCTGTCTTGATGATGACAGCTTTGTAATAGAGCCTGAAGTCCGGAATTGTGATGCCGCCAACTTTGGCTTTCTTTTTCAATATTCCTTTGGCTATTCGAGGTCTTTTCTGGTTTCATATAAATTTTAGCATTATTTGTTCCATTTCTTTGAAAAAGATGGATGGTACTTTGTTAGGAATTGCATTAGATGTGTAGATTGCTTTAGGTAACATAGAAATTTTCACAATATTTTTTCTTCCAATCCAGGAGCATGGAACATTTTTCCATTTCTTTGTGTCTTCCTCAATTTCTTTCATGAGTACTTTATAGTTTTCTGAGTATAGATTCTGTGCCTCTTTGGTTAGGTTTATTCCTAGGTATTTTATGGTTTTGGGTGGAATTGTAATGAGATTGACTCCTTAATTTCTCTTTCTTCTGTCTTGCTGTTGGTGTAGAGAAATGCAACTGATTTCTGTGCATTGATTTTATATACTGACACTTTACTGAACTCCTGTACAAGTTCTAGCAGTTTTGGAGTGGAGTCTTTTGGGTTTTCCACATATAGTATCATATCATCTGCGAAGAGTGATAGTTTGACTTCTTCTTTGCCGATTTGGATGCCTTTAATTTCCTTTTGTTGTCTGATTGCTGAGGCTAGGACTTCTAGAACTTTGTTGAATATCAGTGGTGATAATGGACATCCCTGCCGTGTTCCTGACCTTAGCGGAAAAGCTTTCAGTTTTTCTCCATTGAGGATGATATTTGCAGTGGGTTTTTCATAAATGGCTTTGATGATATTGAGGTATGTGCCCTCTATCCCTACACTTTGAAGAGTTTTGATCAGGAAGGGATGCTGTACTTTGTCAAATGATTTTTCAGCATCATTGAGAGTATCATATGGTTCTTGTTCTTTCTTTTATTGATGTGTTGTATCACATTGATTGATTTGCGGATGTTGAACCAACCTTGCAGCCCTGGAGTAAATCCCACTTGGTCGTGGCGAATAATCCTTTTAATGTACTGTTGAATCCTATTGGCTAGTATATTGGTGAGAATTTTCGCATCTGTGTTCATCAAGGATATTGGTCTGTAGCTCTCTTTTTTGATGGGATCCTTGTCTGGTTTTGGGATCAAGGTGATGCTGGCCTCATAAAATGAGTTTGGAAGTTTTCCTTCCATTTCTATTTTTTGGAGCAGTTTCAGGAGAATAGGAATTAGTTCTTCTTTAAATGTTTGGTAGAATTCCCTGGAAAGCTGTCTGGCCCTGGGCTTTTGTTTGTTTGGAGATTTTTGATGACTGTTTCAATCTCCTTACTGATTATGGGTATGTTTAGGCTTTCTATTTCTTCCTGGTTCAGTTGTGGTAGTTTATATGTTTCCAGGAATGCATCCATTTCTTCCAGATTGTCAAATTTGTTGGCATAGAGTTGCTTATGGTATGTTCTTATATTTGTCTGTATTTCTTTGGTGATAGTTGTGATCTCTCCTCTTTCATTCATGATTTTATTTATTGGGTCCTTTATCTTTTCTTTTTGATAAGTCTGTCCAGGGGTTTGTCAATTTTATTAATTCTTTCAAAGAACCAGATCCTAGTTTCGTTGATTTTTTCTTTTGTTTTTTTGGTTTCTATTTCACTGAATTCTGCTCTGATCTTTATGATTTCTCTTCTCCTTCTGGGTTTAGGGTTTCTTTCTTGTTCTTTCTCAAGATCCTTTAAGTGTAGGGTTAGGTTGTGTACCTGAGACCTTTCTTGTTTCTTGAGAAAGGCTTGTACCGCTATATATTTTCCTCTCAGGACTGCCTTTGTCGTGACCCACAGATTTTGAACCATTGTGTTTTCATTATCATTTGTTTCCATGATTTTTTTCAATTCTTCTTTAATTTCCTGGTTGACCCATTCATTCTTTAGAAGGATGCTGTTTAGTCTCCATGTATTTGGGTTCTTTCCAAACTTCCTCTTGTGGTTGAGTTCTAGCTTCAGAGCATTGTGGTCTGAAAATATGCAGGGAATGATCCCAGTTTTAACACCAGTTGAGTCCTGATTTAGGACCGAGGATGTGATCTATTCTGGAGAATGTTCCATGTGCACCAGAGAAGAATATGTATTCTGTTGCTTTGGGATGAAATGTTCTGAATATATCTGTGATGTCCATCTGGTCCAGTGTGTCATTTAAGGCCTTTATTTCCTTGTTGATATTTTGCTTAGATGATCTGTTCATTTCAATGAGGGGAGTGTTAAAGTCCCCTACTATTATGTAGTATTGTTGATGTGTTTCTTTGATTTTGTTATTAGTTGGTTTATATAGTTGGCCGCTCCCACATTGGGGGCTTAGTTATTTAAAATTGTTAGATCTTCTTGTTGGACAGACCCTTTGAGTATGATATAGTGTCCTTCCTTATCTCTTATTATAGTCTTTGGCTTAAAATCTAATTGATCTGATATAAGGATTGCCACTCCTGCTTTCTTCTGATGTCCATTAGCATGGTAAATTCTTTTCCACCCCCTCACTTTAAATCTGGAGGTGTCTTCGGGTTTAAAATGAATTTTTTGTAGGCAACATATAGATGCATTTTGTTTTTTTATCCATTCTGATACCCTGTGTCTTTTGATTGGGGCATTTAGTCCTTTAGCATTCAGAGTAACTATTGAGAGATATGAATAGTGCCAATGTATTGCCTGTAAGGTGACTGTTACTGTATATGGTCTCTGTTCCTTTCTGATCTACCACTTGTAGGCTCTCTTTTGCTTAGAGGACCCCTTCAATATTTCCTATAGAGCTAGTTTGGTGTTTGCAAATCCTTCAGTTTTTGTTTGTCCTGGAAGCTTTTAATCTCTCCTTCTATTTTCAATGATAGCCTAGCTGGATATAGTATTCTTGGCTGCATGTTTTTCTCGTTTAGTGCTCTGAATATATCATGCCAGCTCTTTCTGGCCTGCCAGGTCTCTGTATATAAGTCTGCTGCCAATCTAACATTTTTGCCATTGTTTGTTTCAGACTTCTTTTCCCGGGCTGCTTTCAGGATTTTCTCTTTGTCACTAAGACTTATAAATTTTACTCTTAGGTGACGGGGTGTAGGTCTATTCTTATTGATTTTGAGGGGCGTTCTCTGCACCTCCTTAATTTTGATGCTTGTTCCCTTTGCCATATTGGGGAAATTCTCCCCAATAATTCTCTCCAGTATACCTTCTGCTCCCCTCTCTCTTTCTTCTTCTTCTGGAATCCCAATTATTCTAATGTTGTTTCATCTCATGGTGTCACTTATCTCTCGAATTCTCCCCTCGTGGTCCAGTAGCTGTTTGTCCCTCTTTTTCTCAGCTTCTTTATTCTGTCATTTGGTCTTCTGTATCGCTATTTCTTTCTTCCGCCTCATTTATCCTAGCAGCGAGAGCCTCCATTTTTTATTGTACCTCATTAATAGCTTTTTTGATTTCAACTTGGTTAGATTTTAGTTCTTTTATTTATCCAGAAAGGGCTTTTATATCTCCTGAGAGGTTTTCTCTAATATCTTCCATGCCTTTTTTGAGCCTGGCTAGAAGCTTGAGAATCGTCATTCTGAACTCTAGATCTGACATATTACCAATGTCTGTATTGATTAGGTCCCTAGCCTTCAGTACTGCCTCTTGTTCTTTTTTTTGTGGTGAATTTTTTTGCCTTGTCATTTTGTCCAGATAAGAGTATATGAAGAAGCAAGTAAAATACTAAAAGTGTGGCAAACAACCCTAGGAGAATATGCTTTAGCCAAATCAGAAGAGATTCCAAATTGTGAGGGGGGAAAAGGGGGATAAAAAGAGGTTGAGAAAGAAAGAAAGAGAAAAAAAACTAAAAGAAAGGAAGAAAGAAAAGAATTTAAAAAAGAAAACGAATAAAGAGAAGTATAAAAAAGAAAATATATATATATTAGATAAACTAGTTAAAAAATGTTAAAACAGAAAAGGGTAAAAGTTAAAAAAATTTTAGCAGAAGTAGAGAAAAAAATAAAAAATTTTAAAAAATTAAATTAACTGCAAGACTAAAGAATCATAGGGAGAAAGCCATGAGTTCCGTGCTTTGCTTTCTCCTTCTCTGGAATTCTGCTGCTCTCCTTGGTATTGAAACCGCACTCCTTGGTATGTAAACTTGGTCTTGGCTGGATTTCTTGTTGATCTTCTGGGGGAGGGGCCTGTTGTAGTGATTCTCAAGTGTCTTTGCCCCAGGCGGAATTGCACCGCCCTTACCTGGGGCCAGGCTGAGTAATCAGCTCTGGTTTGCTTTCAGGAGCTTTTGTTCCCTGAGCGCTTTCCGTAGAGTTCTGTAGGACCGGAATACAAATGGCGGCCTCCTGGTCTCCCGCCGGGAGGAGCCGAGAGCCCGGGGCCCCACTCCTCAGTGCGCCCTCAGAGAACAGCGCCCAGTAACTCCCGTCTCCCTGACCTCTGGCCGCGCTCCGAGCTCACCGAGCCTGCGACCAGTTCAAGGTAACCCCCAGCTGTGATCTTACTGTCAGCTCTGTCTCTGTAGCCGGTTTTCCCGTTCCAATACCCGCAAGCTCTGCAACACTCAGACACCCCCGATCCTTCTGTGACCCTGCGGGACCTGAGGCCACGCTGACCCCGCGTGGTCTTCACCCCGGTTTAGCCTCTGGAGCGATGTCCATCAGCGGAACAGACTTTTAGAAGTCCTGATTTTGTGCTCTGTTGCTCCGCCGCTTGCCGGGAGCTGGCCCCTTCCCCCAGGGTCTATCTTCCCGTCGCTTTGGATTTACTTCTCTGCCAGTCCTGCCTTTCAGAAAGGGGTTGTTTTTCTGTTTCTAGAATTGCTGTTCTTCTTGTCTTCTATCTGCAGATGGATTTGCTGGTGTTTGCAATCTTTAGATAAGCTATCTAGCTGATCTCCTGCTAGCTGAAGTAGTCTCATCCTGCTACTTCTCCGCCATCTTGACTCCTCCCCCTTTTACATTTTTATCTTATGAAATCTGTGAATCTGTTTTACTAGTAGATTCTAGATTTAATGCTCAGGAAGCCCTTGCCTGTTGTAAAATAACAAAATATTCTTGAGGCACCTGGATACCTCAGTTGGTTGTGTCTGCATCTGTCTTCAGCTCAGGTTATGATCCTGGGGTCCAGATGCTGACCCCCTTCTAGCCAGGCTCCCTGCTCAGTGGGGAGTCTGCCTCTCTCTCTTCTTCTCCCGCTGCCACCTCCCCCACTACCCTCATAAGCTTTCTGTCTCAAAAAGGTAAATAAAAGCTCTAAAAAAACACAAAATTTTGTCATTTGTTTTAGTTAATACATAATTTCAATTTTAGTTTAACCTAATTAAGCCACTTATAATTAATTTTGTGTAGGTATGGTGAAAGGTTAGAAGCTCATTTTTTTTTCCCCAAATAGCAAGCTGGTTCTTTCAATACTACTGTTTCATTACTGTGTCCTCTCCCTGTTAATTTGACATACTTTCATTACCACATGTGGAATTCATATGTTTATTTGTGAATTTTCTTTGGGTGTATGAAAGAATGATTACTACTTCCTACAAAGATAAGTAGATGGAGAGAGAGATGATAGACGCACAGAGATAAATTAAGTCATACTCCTCTACATATTTACTGTTATCTCAATTTAATTTGTCAATTTAGGAAAATAATATTTTAAACTGCTTCAGGGAAATTATGAAAGTTACAGTTTGTTTTCATTATTCTCAGCCTTTTATATTCCAGAGCCATTTTGTTGAACGTATAAAGATTCCAGGCAGTTATATGTGCTTGGAGAGTCATAACTTTTATCAATATTAAATGTCCCTCTTTATACTTTACCCCAAATCTTATTTTTTTCAGTTAATAATATGGAAGTTTCTTTTTTTAAATAATGTAAAAAATAATTTTACTAGTACTTTACCCATGCCTTTATTTTTAACTATCCCATGATACTTGGCTTAGTTATATCAGTTTTAAATACCATATGGCTAGATTTTTTTTCCCCATAATCTGAATCTCTGGCTTTTATAATTGAATTCAGTCCTTTTCACATGTGTTATTGTTTCATCATGATATAGACCTATTTTTTGTGTGTTTTCTATTTGTGTTTTATTTGTTTTATATTCTCCCCTATACCAGTCTTTAGTAGGGTTGATTAGATTTCCTGAATTTTTGCTTACTTCCGGTAAATTTTATTTTCTTTATTTTAATTTTTAAAAAGATTTTATTTTTTTTACTTGTCAGAGAGAGAGAGAGCACAAGCAGGGGAAGCAGCAGGCATTGGGAGAGGCAGACTCCCTGCTAAGCAAAGAGCCTGATGCAGGGGCTGGATCCCAAGACCCTGAGATCATGACCTGAGCCAAAGGTAGATACTTAACCAACTGAGCCACCCAGGTGCCCCTAACTTCCAGTAAATTTTACTTTCTAGGTCTCTCTTTCTAAAGTGGACACAGGTTTTAGCAAATCACTTTGTTTAAGTTATTTAAGATTTTAATGATTAAGATTTAAGAAGGATCACTTTGTTTAAAATATTTATCCAGTATCACTGAAAATCAATTGCATGTTTCCACCCACCCCTCAAATGAAAGACAACTTTGGCAAGTTTTATTACCCCAGCTCGTCTTCTCCTATAGCCCTATGTCTTATTCTTGTTGGCTGGAGCCTTAGATTCAGGGTGTAAATAATTCATCTGCTTTTTTGACAGTCATATTCGTAAAAACACTGTAGACCTCACGAGAACACAATTACCAAGTGTACGTTTATACTATATAATTCTGTATGTTTTCTAGGCATCTTTTCTCACTACTCTTTATTGATTCCTACAAAATCCGCTATGTTGGATTCCTTTTTTTGCTGATATTACTTTGCTAAGGCTGCCTTAAGGAGATACCACAGACTGGATGGCCTACACAACAGTAATTTATTTTCTCACAATCCTGGAGGTTAGTGGTCCAAAATCAAGGTGCAAGCAGGTTTGATTTCTTGAGTCCTCTCTCCTTGGTGCAGATGTTTGCCTTTTTGCCATGTCCTCGAGTTGTGTGTCTTTTGTGTGGGCAACCATACACCAGTATCTCTTCCTGTGTGTGCAGCTCCCGTATCTCTTCCTGTGCCCAAATTATTTCTTCTGAGGACACCAGCAAGCTTAGATTAAGGGCCATGTGAATGGCCCCCATTTCATGTACTGACCTCTTTAGAGCCCCTGTCTTCAAATACAGCCACATTGTAAAGTACTGGGGTTTAGGGTTCAACATGTGGACCCTAAAGGAGTTAGGGACTCCTGTTAGGGTCAGGAGGCACATTCAGCCCTAACAACATGTTTTGCTCATGCATTTCAGAAATTGTGCATGGGTGATAAGCTTTCTGACTTCCTGATTGACTGGAAAAAAAATGTGTGTGTGTGTGTGTTTGTGTGTGTGTGTATACATACATATGTACCCATATTAAAAAGTAGTTTGATCTAGGGTCAGACTTATTTTTTCCGTAAGTAATTGACAGCGTTGTTTCAATGTATTCTAACATTATCCACCTGCCTTATAGAAGAGAGATGTCTGATTATTTCTGCTCCAGGATTTTTACTTATTCTTCTTTTCTGTCAAGAAGCAGGGAAAATGTTCTTTTTATGCTTAGAGGTCATAAATCCCTACAGCAATTTGATGGGCCTTTGTCATTTTTCATCTCAGGGAGATTTTCATCTGTAATTTATCTGATTATTTCTTTCTAGAAAAATCTATGAGACAGACATAGAAACTTCTGGATCTGTCCTTGCTATCCCTTCACAGATATTCTCCACGTTTTCATCTCTTGGTTCTCTGGCACTGTAGTCTTAGAAGGATCACTTTACTTAGTTTCCCAGTTCACTAGTTGGAGTTTAATCTGCATTGATTCTGCTAGTTATTTCTTCTCTGAGAGTTTTATTTTAGCAATCATTTTGTTAATTTCTGAGAACTCTGAATGCTGATTTTAAAGCCTGTCCTATTTCATAGATATGATGGAGGCCCCAGTTTCTCAAGGGAATTAGTTACATTTCCTTATTTTTCCCCATTTATTCTCATCCTCATGGTGTTCAGTGTTCTGTTTAATATAATGTCTCTCTCTCAGAATTTTCCTCAACTGTCAGATTAATTGCTGTTGCTTTTCTATTCCTATAAGTAGATGAATCCAGATTGAATAGTATTACTCTATGCATTTTATTGCCCTCAGACCCAGTAAGAAATTTCACTGCTCCAGCAGGGAATGCATGTCCTGATTCAGGATTTCTGGTTATATGTTGCTCTGAGTGTAGAGGAGGAGTTCTGTTTTCCATTGGGCTTATGTTAATGGTGTCCTGGTAACTTCTTTATTTGAGGGTGGGGAATGGGAGGTAAAGTTGTTCGTCCCATCGGCCCCTCATGGACTCCTGTGTCACATCTCCCACATCAGCAGTGATTACCCATCCTGGATGTCCTAAGTACAAACACTAGAATCAATGGCTTCTAATGCAAGGGAATGACCTGGCTTTTTTAGGAGGTGTGTTGACTTATTTAGTGACGCATGTACAGCTCCTCCACTATGGCCTCCATCAATCTGGGTTATTCCAGAATTCTGCTGGGAACATTTTTTGTTCCTCTTTGTTTCACCTGCAGTTTTTCAATTTCACGCATTTTTATCCAACAGTTTCCATTTGTTCTATAGAAAGTCCTTAAAAAACTATTTCTGTGTTTTGGTAGCTGTGTTCCTCATTTTCCAGTGATTCTGGGGATTTATATTAGAATTTTTTTCTGTCTTGTCAGTGGAATAGTTTTGAGGAATATAGGTAAGCATATTTTATATTTTGAGGAATTTTGAGGAATTAATTTGAGGAATTATTTTGAGGTAAATATGTGTTTTCTGTTGCCCATCAGAACCAGAGACCATCTTCTCCCTATATTTACAGTTTTATAGAACACGCTAAAAGAAAAGTCAGTCAGCTACAGTTCCATGTTTTTTCCTTTGCTATTTTGCAGTCTAAATTTTCCTTCACCTTGAGGGAAGTTGTTTTGAAAGCATTTTAAAGTTGGTCTTGTGAGGAGGGAGAAAAAGCACGTGAGTATCAGCGTAACATCGAATGCTACCCAGGTCATTCTGCTAGTAAGAGACATTTGGTTGGTCCTTTATTTCTCATTACTCCTAAACAGTCTGCCTCTTTCAAGGAAAGTGAAGTTAATGTTGTAGAGCTACATGCAAATCAGCCATTTCAGTGTTTACATGGGTAGTAGCTGTAATTTTTCTCAGCTCTTTCCCCTCTTATACAGCCTATGATGCTTATTGCAAACTGAGTGATGTTCAGGGAAGGCAATTGACTGGAAGGTAGGAGACCTGTGTCCTAGACCCAGCTTTCTAAGTTACTAATGACTGGAAACACAGAACTTAAGATTTTATTTATTTATTTGACAGAGAGAGATCACAAGTAGGCAGAGAGGCAGGCAGAGAGAGAGGAGGAAGCAGGCACCCTGCTGAGCAGAAAGCCCGATGTGGGACTCGATCCCAGGACTCTGAGATCATGACCTGAGCTGAAGGCAGCGGCTTAACCCACTGAGCCACCCAGGCGCCCCACGCAGAACATTTCTAAAGCTCTTTGGTCCTCCTTCCCCTTATTTACAAGGACCCGGGCAATGTTTTTGTAAAAAAATCTGAAAAAACCTTAAATTGTACTGCGAGATTATTTTTTGGGATCCCACAAAGAGTATCAGTTTTTCATAATGAAATCATCCAGTTAACATTCTCACAAACATACTCATCCGAATATGTGAACTTTTTTTTTAGAATAGATGAAATAGGTTGTGTAGTAGCAAACATGTAAATAATTAATAATGGAAAGGAAATGCACTGTTAGTACTTTATGTACATTTATATACTTTGTACACATTATTTTAATTTAGATCTAATAACAGACTTATCAAATAGATATTAATATTTCTTCTATTTAATAGAGGATAAGTCACAGTTCAAAGAGATTAAATAATTTAGTCTAAGATATCCAATTAGTATTGGGATGGCCAGGATTAGAATTTGGATCCTAGCCTCTGATTGTAACACTGTTCAGCCTTCTTATTGCTAGGTAAGTTAAATACTAAAGCAAAGTTTCCCACTTTTAAAATATGATAAGGATGACCAGAAATGCCTTCCTATACCATAAATAATCACCAGCCACTTTTAGATAGTTCTTTTTAGTTTGAACAATGGTTTCATATAAATGAATTTACCTCATCTGCTTTGAGATATTAGATAACAGACTGGAGTTCTCGATCCCCTATCTCAAATGAGAAAGACAAAGAAAAAAAAAGTGTAATGTATTAAAGAGTGATATATTTCTTCAACTTTTATTTTTTTATTTATTTTTATTTTTTAAAACTATTTCATTTATTTATTTATTTGACAGAGAGAGAGGGAACACAAGCAAGGGCAGTGGGAGAGGGAGAAGCAGGCTTCCCACGGAGAAGGGAACCTGATGTGGGGCGCAATCCCAGGACTCTGGGACCATGACCTGAGCTGAAGGCAGATACTTAACCCATTGGGCCACCCAGGCAGCCTGCTCTTCAACTTTTAAAGACAGAGCTGAATTGTCGATTATTCTTTGATTCAAATTCTGATCATTCCAAGTTTTTTGGGGTTTTGTTTGTTTTTTCATCAACTGCTCCTCTGTTTAACCTCAGATAAATTCCTTATCTTAAGGCACTGTAGCTTCTTTATAACTCAGTGACTTCCAAACCCAAAAAGTTGCGTAGTGATGTTTTAGTGTGAACACGCACTTAATTGTAAACTTAGCCATGAGAGCTTTGTTAGCTCTCAGTGCAGTACCTGCATGATCTTGATTCTTATAAGTAAATACATTTATTTTTCAAACAAAATAATGGATTTGCTAAGGTGAAAATTGCAAAGCGAGAAACCCAAGATTCTGCTTCCAACCCGGACTGGAGTCAGGCATTCTCCCTGGTTTTCTCTGACGTTTTTGACTAGAAAGTCTTGAGATGCTTTCCAACTCTGGAGTTATGAAATGTGGAACTTTTCCATTCTTTGATTCTTTAGCAAATATTTGCAGAGCACCTGTTATATACATGTATTGTAGACGTACCTAAATAAACAAAACAGACTCCTTGCCCTGATAGGGTTTCCGCTGTCACCATGAAACAGACGTTAAACAGGAACGTGATCAGTGAGTAAGTGGGATACTCTTTGCAAAGACCATGTAACACAGTGAGGCTGAGTAAGAGGATTGGTGGGGCCTGGGATGGTCACAGTGGGCCACGCTGAGATTGTAAACTTGGAGTGAACACTTGAAAGAGACCAGGGAGCGAGCCATGCAACTAGGGGAGACAGACTGGGAGAATATTTCAGACAAGAAAACAAAACAAAACAGTGCAACAGCCCGAGTTGAGAATGTCCTTGGTGTTTTGGAGGACTGGCAAGGGAGCCTCATGGAGGGAGAGAGTCGTGAGATGCAGAAGAAGAGGGAGGGGAGAGAGATCTTGAAGAAGTATTTATACCTCTGGAAGGACATTTTTATTACCTATGTTATGAGGCCCAGTTCTAGAAAATTGCTATTATTGAGTTCTTCAGGGCTTCCTTTGATAGCTTAATGTACCTAGTACTTTGATAATTCATGCCTCTAATAGGCAAAGATGCTTCTTAAGAAGGAACTGGGGTAAGCAGTTGACATCTGCAAGGCAAGAGATGATGGGCCACGTGATTTTTATAAATGTCCAGTATTAGAAATAGAAAGTGTGATGGAAAGGGAAGGGAGGAAAGAGAGAGTAGATGTGTTCAGAGCACTGGGCGCCTGGATGGCTCAGTCTTTTAAGTGTGAGGCTCTTCGCTAGGCTCAGATCATGAGATCAAGTCCCATGTGGAGCCCTGCACTGAGCATGAAGCCTGCTTGAGATTCTCTCTCTCCCTCTCCTCCTCCACCCACTTGCATGCATGCTTTCTCTCCCTCTCTTTCTCTAAAATTAATAAATAAATAAATAAATCTTAAAAAAAGAGAGAGAGAGGACCAAGTGACCCATTTGAATAATGCTTAATTGGTGTTGAAATGGATGAGACATTAGTGTTTTTCCAATAAAATAGACAATTGAGTGAATCAGAGCAAATAAGAAAAATTCTCCACTAGTTATATTGCCTCTCTACTGTGTATATTTGGATTTTTAGAGTATTCTTTAATTAATACTTTAATTTTTGAGCAGTTTCAGGTTTCCAGAGAAAATGAGCAGCCTGTGCAGACGGTTCCAATAGAGCCCCCCCACACCTCTCTCCAATTTTGCACTATTATTGACACCTTACATCACTGTGGCATATTTGCTTTGCTGGATGAGTCAATATTAGCACTTTATTAGTAAAGTCTGTAGTTGACATTGGGGCTCACTCTTGGTGCTGTGCATTCCGGGGGTTTTCACATGGATGTCATGACTTCTGTCGACAGTACTGCCCGGAAAGTCCCCTGGGCTCGACCTGTTCCTCCCTCCCTTCTTCTCCAACACCCCTGGCAACCACTCATCTTCCTTACTGTGTCTATAGATCGTTTCACCTTTTCCAAAAATCCATAAAGGTACAATTATACTGGAAACTGTGTTGATCCGCACCATGTTGCGGTGGTGGGCAGGGTGCGAGGGTCCTGCCCCAGCTGCAGAGCCCCCAATGGAGCAGATTTACCCCATTGCTGCTGCTACCCCCACATCATCCACACCTCCACCTCCCCAGGGAGCCTCCAAGCGCCTTCACCCTCTGCCTTCCCTGCACTCCCAGAACAACCATTCTGTTCCCCCAGGAAACCACATGCAAAAGTCCCTGGTTTCTGGGGAGGCACAAGACCGAGTGAGGAGAGGGGCCCAATGGGGACTGAGGCCCACGCCAGCCCTGTCCATTTCCTAGGTCGCCAGGGCAGAACTGGATCTGCAGCCCCAACACAGCTGCTGAGACTGGTCGTGGCCTCCTACCCATTTGTCTTTGTTTTCCTGTCCCTCTGTCTGTCTACTTACCTGTCTGGACAATTCCTGTCTGTCTGTCTATTCCTGGGAAGCTCATTACTACAGGCCCTAGCATCTACCCACTCCCTCCCGTACTGTTATCCTTAAACTTACCTCTTATTCAGAACACATACACAAAATTAAAACAGCAAAAACAAATGAACAAAACCAACCAACAAACAAAACAAAACCCAAAGTCACCTAGATTTTTTCCTTTGTTATCATCTCGAGGTTTTCTAGTTTCTAGCCTTTTCACATTGGCTTCTTTCACTTAGAAATAAACACTAAAGTTTCCTGATGTCTTTTTGTGGCTCGATAGCTCATTTTTTCGTTTATGACTAAAGAAGCTTCCAGTGTACAGATGCACCAACATTTGTTTATCTGTTTACCCGTTGAAGAACCTCTTGGTTGCTTCCAAGTTTTGACAATTATAAATCTGCTATAATCATTTATGTGTAGATTCTTTTTTTTTTTTTTTTTTTTTTTAAAGATTTTATTTATTTATTTGACAGAGAGAAATTACAAGTACACTGAGAGGCAGGCAGAGAGAGAGAGAGAAGGAAGCAGGCTCCCTGCTGAGCAGAGAGCCCGATGCGGGACTCGATCCCAGGACCCTGAGATCATGACCTGAGCCGAAGGCAGCGGCTTAACCCACTGAGCCACCCAGGTGCCCCTATGTGTAGATTCTTGTATGGAAATAAGTTTTCAACTCCTTTGGGAGCACAGTTGCTGGATCATATGATAAGAGTTTATTTGGTTTTGTGAGAAGCTGCAAAATTGTCTTCTGAAGTAGCTGTCCCATTTGGCATCCCTACCGGCAGTGATAAAGAGTTTCTGTTGTTCCTTGTCGGGATTTGGTGTTTTCAGTGATTTGGACTTTAGCCATCCTAATGAGTGTGCTAGCCGTTTCTGTTTGCATTTCCCTGGTGATATACGATGTTGAGAGTTGCTCCTCTGCTTATTTGCTATCTGTATTACTGCTTTGGTGAGGGGTCTCTTCAGATCTCTTGTCCCTATTTTAATTGGGTTACTTTTTCATTTTTGTCTTAAACGTCTTGCATATTTTGGAAACTAGTCCTTTTATCAGATGTGTGTTTTGAAATCTTCCCCAGGTGCTCCTAGGGCCCTCATTCGGTTGAGCATCGAATTCTTAGTTTCAGCTCAGGTCATGATCTCAGGGTCATGGGGTCGGGCCTCGAGTAGGGCTCTGTGTTCTGCTTGAGATTCTCTCCCTCTCCCTCTGCTCCTTGCCCTCCACTTGCTCTCTAACGTGCACTTTCTCACTGGGATAAATAAATTTTTAAAAAATATATTTTCTCCAGTTTTTGTGTTGCCTTTTCATTGTCATAACAGTGTCCTTAACAGAGCAGAAGTTTTTAATTTCAATGAGGTCTACCTTACCAGTTTTTTTACTCATGGATCATGCATGATTCTTGTTTTATAGCTAAAAAGTCATCTCAAAACCCAAGATCAGGAATGGCTGGGTAGCTCAGTCGGTTGGGCATCTGCCTTCAGCTTGGGTCATGATCCCAGAGTCTTGGAATTGAGTCTCACATCGTGCTTTCTGAGCCAGAGCCTTCTCCCTCTGCCTGCCACTCCCTCTGCTTGTGTGCTCTTCTTTCTGTCTGACAAATAAATGAATAAAATCTTAAAAAAAAAACCCAAACAACAACTTATGATCACATAGATTTTTCTCCCATGTTATCTTCTTTGAACTTTTAGAGTTTTGTGGTGGACATTTAGGTCTGTGAGCTACTTTTAATTTATTTTGCTCAATGAGATATGGAAGTTCCATGTCTAGGATCACTTTTTTTTTTTTTTTTTTGCATGTGATTCTAGTTGTTTCAATACCATTTGTTGAAAATACTAATCTCCCTTACTGAGTTGCCTTTGTTTCTTCATCAAAAAGCAGTTGACTGTACGTATGTGGGTCTGTTTCCAGGCTCTCTTCAGTTCTTTGATCAGTTTGTCTAGTCTTTCGCCAGTACCACCTGCTTGATCACTGTAGCTTTGAAGTGTCTTACAGTCAAGTCGTGTCATTTCTTGGACTTTGTTCTTACTCTTCAGTATTGTTTTGGTTATTCTCTGACTTTTGTCTTTCCTTATAAACTTTAGAATGAGTTTTTCAGTTGCCTCTGTGTTACTTGCTGAGATTTTGACTGGGATTGAATTGAATCTATGTATCAAGCTGAGAAGAACTTATATCTTGACAATATTGAGTCTTCCTTACAGAATATCATCCATTTAATTAGAGCTTTCATTTTTTTTTCATCAGTTTTATAATGTTCTTCAAATGGAGCCTGTACTTTTTGGGCTACTATAGGTAGTATTATGTTTTTAATTTCAAATCCAGTTGTTCATTGTTGGGTTAGAAGAAAATGAATGACTTTTGTATATTAACCTTGTATCCTGCAACCTTGCTGTAAATTAATAGTTTCAGGAGTTGTTGTTGTTGCTGATTCTTTGGGGTTTTCTATGTAGACAATCATGTATTTTGCAAACAAAAGCCTTTTTTAAGGTTTTTTTTTGTTGTTGTTGTTGTTGTTTTACTAACATAAAAATGTATTATTAGCCCCAGGGGTACAGGTATGTGAATCACCAGGTTTACACACTTTACAGCACTCACCATAGCACATACCCTCCCCAGTGTCCATAACCCCACCACCCTCTCCATACACTCCTCCCCCCCCAGGCAGCCCTCAGTTTGTTTTGTGAGATTAAGAGTCTCTTATGGTTTGTCTCCCTCCCAATCCCATCTTGTTTCATTTATTCTTTTCCTGCCCCCCCCCGAGCCCCCCACATTGCATCTCCACTTCCTTATATCAGGGAGATCATATGATAGTTGTCTTTCTCTGATTGACTTATTTCGCTAAGCAAGATACCCTCTAGTTCCATCCACGTTGTCGCAAATGGCAAGATTTCATTTCTTTTGATGGCTACATAGTATTCCATTGTATATATATACCACATCTTCTTTATCCATTCATCTGTTGATGGACACCTAGGTTCTTTCCATAGTTTGGCTATTGTGGACACTGCTGCTGTAAACACTCGGGTCATGTGCCCCTTCGGATCACTGTTAACATTCGGGTGCATATGCCCCTTCAGACCCCTTTGTATCTTTAGGGTAAATACTGAATAGTGCGATTGCTGGGTCATATGGTAGCTCTATTTTCAACTTTTTGAGGGACCTCCATGCTGTTTTCCATATTGGTTGCACCAGCTTGCATTTCCACCAACAGTGTAGGAGGGTTCCCCTTTCTCTGCATCCTCGTCAGCATCTGTCATTTCCTGACTTGTTAATTTTAGCCATTCTGACTGGTGTGAGGTGGTGTCTAATTGTGGTTTTGATTTGTATTTCCCTGATGCCGAGTGATGTGGAACACTTTTTCATGTGTCCGTTGGCCATCTGGATGTCTTCAAACAAAGGATTTTTATTTTTCTATGATCAGCATATCTTTTTTTCAAAGATTTATTTATTTATTTATTTGAGAGAGAGAGGTGGGGAGGGGCAGAGGAAGAGAATTGCAAGCAGACTCCTCACTGAACATGAAGCCTGACATGGGGCTGTGTCTCAGGATCCTGAGATCACTAAGTGAGCCCAAAGCAAGTGCTGGAAGCTTAACCAACTGTGCCACCTAACCAGCCTGATCAGTATATCTTTTTATCTTTTCTTCTCTTTATTTTATATATACATTAGCTAGGACTTCCAGTACAAATAGAGGCAGTGAGAGAAGATATACTTGCTTATCTCATGATCTTAGCAGAAAAGTGTGTAATTTCTCACCATGAGGAATAGGCTTAGCTGTAGGTTTTTTGTAGATGTTCTTTATTAAATTGAGGAAGTTTCTTTCCTATTTCTAATTTCTTTGAGTTATTATCATAAATGGGTTTTAGATTTTGTCATATGATTTTTCTGCATATCAGTCGTCAATATTATCATATGATGTTTCTTTTATATCCTGCTGATATGATAGATGACATCAGTCAATTTCCCAGAGTTTATTTGCCTATCATACCTGTAATAAATCTCACCTAGTCGTTATTTGTCATTCTTTCTCTACATTATTGGATTCAATTTTCCTATATTTGCTGAGAATTTTTGAATCTATATATTCATGGGTGATACTGATGTGTCATTTTTCTTTCTAGCGTTTTCTTTGCCTAGTACCTGCATTAGGGTAAAGCTGGCTTCATAGAATGGATTTGGAAATGTTTCCTCTTTTTCTATTTTCTGGTTATGATTACATATAATTGGTATAATCTCTTTCTTTTTTTTTTTTTAAAATATTTTATTTATTTATTTAACAGACAGAGATCACAATTAGGCAGAGAGGCAGGCAGAGAGAGAGGAGGAAGCAGGCTCCCCGCTGAGCAGAGAGCCCGATGCGGGGCTCAATCCCAGGACCCTGGGATCATGACCTGAGGCGAAGGTAGAGGCTTTAACCCACTGAGCCACCCAAGTGCCCCGGTATAATCTCTTTCTTAAATGTCTGGTAGAATTTACCAGTGAACCTATCTGGGCTTGGTGCTATCTCTTTTGGAATAATTGATTCAATTTCTTTATTATTACAGGCCTGTTGAGATTATCTATTTGTCCTTGTGTGAATTTTGATAGATATGCCTTTCAAGGAATTTGGCAGTTTCATCCAGTTTATCAAATTTGTGAACATAGAGTTGTTAATAATAATTCTTTATTATCCTTTCATGGGATCACTAGTCATAGTTCCTCTTTCATCTCTGATATTTGTATTTGTATCTTCTTTTGCTTCCTTAGGTTGACTAAAAGTTTAATTTTATTTTAAATAAATATAATAAATAAATATATTTACAATCAAAATAACAAATATAAACAATAATTTTATTATACTTTTCAAAAAACTAGCTTAGGTGATTGATTTTAGATTTTCTTGCTTTCGATTATATGAATTTAAGTCTATAAAATTTCCCTCTAAGCACTGCTTCACTGCATCCCACAAATTTTAATTAAAAGTACACTTATTTTCATTTAATTTGAAATGGTTTCTTCTTATTATTTCTTCTTTAATCCATGTGTTACTAAGAAGTGTGTTATATAATCTCCCAAGTATTTTTGGGTTTCCTATATATCTTCCTGTTACTGTTTTCTAGTTAAATTCCATTGTGACCTGAGAGCATATACAGTACTATTTCTGTTCTTTCAAATTTGATACAGTGTACTTGATGGCTTAGAAAGTTGTCAGTCTTTATGAGTGTTCCCTGTGAAATTGAGAGTGCTGTGTCTTCTGTTGTTGCTGCATGAAGTATTCTATAAATGTAAAGTTGATGGTCGCTGTTCAGTTCAGCTATGCCCTTACTAATTTGCTGCCTCCTGATTGTCAATTAGTGATAGAAGGATGTTGAAGTCTCCAGCTATATGAGTGGATTCATATGTTTCTCCTTGCACATCTTCCAGTTACTGTCCAAGCATTTGACATTGTGGTATTAGGTGCATACACATGCAAGACTGTTATGTCTTCTCAGGAATTGGCCACTCTCTTCATTTTATACTAAACTATTGTCCCTGATAATTTTCCTTTCTCTGAAATTTGCTCTGTCCAAAGTTAATATAGCTTTTCTGGCTTTCTTTTCATTAATATTAACATGGTATATCTTTATTCCTTTTACTTTTAATCTATCTGTGTCCTTATATTTAACTCGAGTTTCTTATAGGCAACATATAGTTGGGTCTTTTTTTTTTTTAATTCACTGTAACAGTCTCTTTAATTGGTGTATTTATTTTTTTTTAATTTTTTATTTTTTATAAACATATATTTTTATCCCCAGGGGTACAGGTCTGTGAATCACCAGGTTTACACACTTCACAGCACTCACCAAATCACATACCCTCCCCAATGTCCATAATCCCACCCCCTTCTCCCAAACCCCCTCCCCCCAGCAACCCTCAGTTTGTTTTGTGAGATTATGGTTTGTCTCCCTCCCAATCCCATCTTGTTTCATTTATTCTTCTTCTACCCACTTAAGCCCCCATGTTGTATCACCACTTCCTCATATCAGGGAGATCATATGATAGTTGTCTTTCTCTGCTTGACTTATTTCGCTAAGCATGATGCGCTCTAGTTCCATCCATGTTGTCGCAAATGGCAAGATTTCATTTCTTTTGATGGCTGCATAGTATTCCATTGTGTATATATACCACATCTTCTTGATCCATTCATCTGTTGATGGACATCTAGGTTCTTTCCATAGTTTGGCTATTGTGGACATTGCTGCTATAAACATTCGGGTGCATGTGCAGCTTTGGATCACTACATTTGTATCTTTAGGGTAAATACCCAATAGTGCAATTGCTGGGTCATAGGGCAGTTCTATTTTCAACATTTTGAGGAACCTCCATGCTGTTTTCCAGAGTGGCTGCACCAGCTTGCATTCCCACCAACAGTGTAGGAGGGTTCCCCTTTCTCCGCATCCTCGCCAGCATCTGTCATTTCCTGACTTGTTGATTTTAGCCATTCTGACTGGTGTGAGGTAATATCTCATTGTGGTTTTGATTTGTATTTTCTTGATGCCGAGTGATATGGAGCACTTTTTCATGTGTCTGTTGGCCATCTGGATGTCTTCTTTGCAGAAATGTCTGTTCATGTCCTCTGCCCATTTCTTGATTGGATTATTTGTTCTTTGGGTGTTGAGTTTGCTAAGTTCTTTATAGATTCTGGACACTAGTCCTTTATCTGATATGTCATTTGCAAATATCTTCTCCCATTCTGTCAGTTGTCTTTTGATTTTGTTAACTGTTTCCTTTGCTGTGCAAAAGCTTTTGATCTTGATGAAATCCCAATAGTTCATTTTTTCCCTTGCTTCCCTTGCCTTTTGCGTTGTTCCTAGGAAGATGTTGCTGCGGCAGAGGTCGGAGAGGTTGCTGCCCATGTTCTCCTCAAGGATTTTGATGGATTCCTTTCGTACATTGAGGTCCTTCATCCATTTTGAGTCTATTTTTGTGTGTGGTGTAAGGGAATGGTCCAATTTCATTTTTCTGCATGTGGCTGTCCAATTTTCCCAGCACCATTTATTGAAAAGGCTGTCTTTTTTCCATTGGACATTCTTTCCTGCTTTGTCGAAGATTAGTTGACCATAGATTTGAGGGTCTATTTCTGGGCTCTCTATTCTGTTCCATTGATCTATGTGTCTGTTTTTGTGCCAGTACCATGCTGTCTTGATGATGACAGCTTTGTAATAGAGCCTGAAGTCCGGAATTGTGATGCCACCAACGTTGGCTTTCTTTTTCAATATCCCTTTGGCTATATTTAGAAAACTATCATTTAAAGTGATTACTGGTATTCAGATTAATTATCTAGCATATATGTTTCTCTTTTATACTTGTTGACCTTGATTTTTTTTTTTTTACCCCCTTTGGGTATTTTTGTTTTGTTTTGTTTTGTTTTTGTTTTGTTTGGTTTGGTTCTCTACTCTTTTTTTTTACCTTTGTTTTTAATTTTTTTGTATGATTCCTTTTCTTCTTCTTTCATAGCATATCGATCATACTTCTTTTTAAACTCTATTTTTCTAAATTTGGGCCCATGAATTTGCAGTATGCATTTATAAGTAACCCAGGTCCACTTGCAAAGAACACTATGCCACTTCATGGGTAGTGCAAGAACATTATAAACAGTATTTCATTTATTTCACTTACCCCGCAACTAAAATCACTGAATACATTCTTGCTGCTATTACAGTAACAAACTGTTACCTGTTAGATTAATTAATAATAAAAATAGAATGTTTTATTTCTTAATTTATTCTTTTCCAATATTTTATGTAGATTATATTTTCTGAATGATACAATTTTCCTTCTCTCTAAAGAATTTATTTTTAACTTTACTTGCAAGGCAGTAGATCTAATGAAAAATTGTTTTAACTCATGTTTGTCTGAGAAAATCTTTATTCTTTATTTTGATGGGTAATTTTATTGGGTACAGAATTCCAGGTTGGAGTCTCTTTTTTTTCTCTCTCTCTTTAAGTACTTCCAATATTTTTATTTCACTCTCTTTTTGTTTGCATGGTTTCTAAAGAGAAGTCTGATATAATTCCTATTCCTTCTTCTCTCTAATTAAGGTATTTGCCACCACCGCACCCAAACCCCAACCCCCTGTGGCTTCTTTCAAGATTTTCTCCTTGTCGTTGATTCTCTGCAATCATATGCCAAGGTGTAGGTAAATGTTTGGTGTTCACAAATTTTCAGGAATCTGTGGTTTTTTGTTTATCATTAATTTTGGAAAATTATCCTTCATTATCACTTTAAATATTTTTTCTGTTATTTTGCTTCTCCTGGTATTTACCTTATACATATTACACCTTTTGGAAGCATTTCACAGTTCTTGGACATTCTGTACCTTTTTTTTTTTTTCCCAGTCATTTTTTTTTCCTTTGCATTTCAGATTTGGTAGTTTCAATTGACATATCTTCCAGCTCACTCATGCTTTCCTCTCCTATGTCCAGTATAGTGATGAGTCCTTCAAAGGTGTGTTTCTTTTCTGTTAGAGTATTTTTGTTTATTTCTAGCATTTACTTTTGATTATTTCTTAGAGTTCCCTTCTCTCTGTTTATACTTACCACCCGTTCTTGCATATTGTCTACTTTTTATGTTTAAGCCCTTACCTTATTAACCTGTATTAATTCCTTTCTTCATAATTCCAACATCTCTACCATATCTAAACCAGGTTCTGATGCTTGCTCTGTCTCTTCAATTTGTGTTTTTTTGTCTTTTTTGACAGACTGACTTGATGTACTGGGTAAAAGGAGTTAGGCCTTTAGTGTGGGGTTTTATGTGTATCTGGCTAGAGGTTAGGATATGTTTACTCTTTGCTGTAACTGTAGATATCAGTTATAATTTCCCTGTTACCTTTATTTTTGTCTTCCCTATTGTCTTTGGGTTTTCAGGGAGATTTATATCTAAACAAGGCCTGCAGTGTGCTCTGTATCCCTTGTGTTCTTCTGTTCTTAATGCAGAAGCTCTCCTTATGTGCTGGTAAGTTGTGGGGTTTATGATTGGGTCTTAGTGAGTCTTTTTGTGCCACTGGGTTGTATCCTTCACAATCCTCTCAGGTGTTTGTTTGTTTGTTTATATCTCCACTCCTGAGGTAAGACAGGAAGGCTAGAAGTTGCTGGAATTGCTTCTTTCCCTTTCCCCACCTAGAATGCTACTAGGAGCTGGAGTTAGGTATTTTCCTTTCTCCAGTCTTGTTAAACCTCAGTAAGTTACAGTCTCTTTAAGTCGTTTGTCTTGAGGGAAGGTCCTGTAGGAGAACAGAATGCTTTGGGTATATTTCAAAATGGCTACTTTTCCCTTTATTTGCCAAAATTTTGAGGGAATTTTCCTCTAGTTTACAATACAAGAAACCGGTGGCGTTCCTAGAGGTCAAACTCACTAAAGTGTAGGGGCTCTTTAAGAATGTTTAACTTGAAACTTGTCTACAGTGGGCCTCCAGCCTTTCATCAGTTTCAGTCTGGGTTTTTCTACCGTGCTACTCGTTTCCACAGCGTTTCTTTCCCTGGGCTTCTGCCTCGGTAAGCTGTGATTCTTTGTGTCCGCCTATTATTCTTCCCAATTTGGGGACAAGTGGTCATGCTGGCTCTGTGACATCAAGTGTCTGATAGATCTAAGAAGAGTTGTTGATTTTCAGTTCAGCTGTTTTCTTGTTAGGACCAGTATGATGATTTCTGATCTATTTTATATACCATACGGAGGACTGGAAGCCTGTGCCGTGTACAAGTAATGGATTGTTTAATCTCGCTCTACAACTCTAATTCCAGATTTGTAGAGGGTGGTCAGTAGTCCTACCCTACATTCACACACGGAGTAGAGTTTACAAAACACACGTGACTGTGCTAAATTTTCATTAATATGGACAATGTTATTTCTCTTTTATTAAATAAGTTTAATGCCTATAATCTCTTCTTTTTGAAGGAAATTTCCCTTTTCATTACTTTTGATTTTTTTCTTTCTTATATTATATCAATCTGAGTGTTTTCAAATGAAGCCATGAGAAGCTGTACACTGATAAGGACTTACTGTAGTTCAGTTCCTTAATTTACCCTATCAGTGGTGAAAGAAAGACATCTAGCAGAATAGCTGAGTGTAACTGGGACCAAGTAAAGCTAAGGTTTCATCTTGCTGCTATATTTGACACACTAATTTCAATAAGTTAAATACATAATGAAATGAATAAAGTATCTCTGATATCTGGAAGTGTCCATTAGGAGACGTTAAGTCAGCACCAGCCTACCTTCCGTGTTGCCAGGCATTTGGAGATTGTGACTGGCTGTAGGAGAGGAACTTCAGGAAAATCTACTAATCTGGTTCTTGCAGTTTTTCACCAGGAAAACTTACATACTTGGGTATTGTCGAGATAACTGCTTTCTGGTTTCCATACTATTCTGTAATTGAATCATTAACTCATATTTTTTATTACTGCATCACACCTTTTGTCAAATGTTTTCCTCCCCAGGCATGCTCACTCTAAATAAGTGCTGAGGAGACTCCTCTCAAAAAAAATTCCCATATATTTAATTGAATATTATTATAATATTTGTATTTAAATCATGTATCATTTTATTCTGTGTTTTGATTTAGTAAGTTCTCTTCAAGTTTTCCCTGCCCTATATCATAAGCAGTTAAAATTATATCATCCTTGATTATAATATAATCTTGACTTAATATATATACATTATATTTTATGTGTTTTCTTTGAATCCATATTGTTTTATGATAAAAATCATGATAAAATGATTGTTTTTAATATATAATATAATGTAATTATATTAATGGTTATGTATCCAACCAACATTTAGAATATCAGAATAGCAGTATCCAAATTATTTGTTTAGCAGCTGATTTTAGAAGCTATTTCAAATAATAAGTTAATATTGCAATATAGATTGGTTTTTGTAAAATGTGTATAATCAAATATAAAATTTGAAACAAATTAAACTAAAATTATTTTTCAAGGATATTAGCCATTTTATTTTTCAAAATAATAGATTTTTGAAAAATAAAAAATATTTTGTGGACAGTTATCACAAAAATTTTCTGTGAAGACAGAGAATATTATTTTCATTGAACGACAGAAATAGATAATATTAACCTTTTATAGGGTTCTTACTTGCCAAAAACAAAAAACAAACAAACAAAAAAACCACAAAAAACCCCAGCATTATATGGAGCCCTTAAATGGTCCTCCTATTTTTACCATTGGCCATTGTGGCTACAGAAACACTGGATATAGCAATTATTCAGTTTAATGCACTGATAGTATTATAAATTCATGTTACAATTGAAACAATCCATGAGATTGTCAAAAAGTTTCATTGGAATTAAGTAGTGAATTAGTGAAGTTGATCAGAATGAATATGGACTGTAGTAGGGTGAAATATTAGGTACCATAGCTTGAAGTCTATTAGAGTTAATGCTCATGATGGGACACAGTGGGAGGGAGAACAGGCCGGGGATGTCATGGTGGATTTAGGAGAAGCAGAGTAAAAGGAGCATGAGGGAGATGGAATTTGGCAAGAGCATGCTTGCTTAATTAAAGATTAAGATGACTGAAAGAGAAACAAAAATATCTTAATAAAATACATTTATACTAAGGTTTTGAAAAAAAGCAAAAGGTGTTGGGTGTGTCTTCATGTAATTTAGTTTTCTGAATTGCTTTTTGTAGAAAAAGTTATAAAATAAAGCCATCCCCTTTTAAATCTTTAAGTTGTAACTCAGGATTTATGAAGGAAAAAAAGAGATACTTCAACTTTGTTTGACTTTATAAAGTTTTCCTCTTATCACATTGAATTGGAAGCTTCTTACCTTTTTTAATTTTTTGAAAATGGAGGAAATTTGTATTTATTTGAGAGATAGGTACCCACCAGATCTTAGAGCTTTGGGATGAATGTTTGCTTCTGTTGAGATTGGAAACACTTTGTTGACCCAAATTCCCTTCACACTGACTTTTAGTTAATTTCATCTACTGAGGAATCAATGTAAAAAGGGCTTTTGCTTACAAAATGTGTGCTTTTTCTACCATTGATGTTAAATCTCACTTTTCAGGTTTACAAATTTGGGGCAAGTTTTTCTATTTTTCTTTCTCTATGATCATCTTGATATGTTTTTAATTTTTTTTTAACGTCCATTAATAGCTGGATTCCTGACAGACTTTTTGCAACAGTGAACGTTACAGTTGTAGTTGTAGTTGTACAGTAACATTGTAGTTGCTAACTTCAGTTAGCAGCATGCTAATTTCTGGCTCTAGATAATTTGGTGGAGTATTTCTGGAATGCCATACAATATCATATCATTGCATGCAACAGAATGAGTGGTGTTATTTTCTCCTGATAGTATAAAATATGAATGAACTTTTGATGGATAAATTATCTTTAGATAAATTTTGATACCAAGAAAAAAAGTGAGAAAGTAGGATTTTTTAGTAGGAAGAAATGTTGTTAGACAAAAACACTGTTGTAATAGAAGAAAATTACTATTATATGTTTTCTTTTCTCTGAGTCATATTTTTCCCATATAAAAGAAAGCATTATATAAGTGATTGCTAACATACATTACTGTGTGTGTGTGTGTGTGTGTGTGTGTGTGTGTGTGTGTGTGTATAACTATCATTTCTAGGGAAATGATAACTGAAAGTTAGATACAGAAAGGTAGTATAGAAAAATAGGTTTACAACCTTGCCTGTTTTTGTTGTTTAAAATACAGATTTTTTTTTTTTAAGTGCATTAGGAAATGACACTTTTTGTTTTGTTTTGAATTTCTTTTTACTGTTCAAAAAGATTATTGGAACTTGGCCTGGTGATTGGTTTCAAAGCTAACTTTATTGCTCTTTCACTTTTCTGTGTTGAATCTGTGAGTTCTTGCATTTGGAAAGTCCTGGGTATTGATGTTAGTTAATTCAGGAAGATACCCTGTTTGTCAGAATAGTAAGTATGTTCTGCACATTGCTTTGGCTTTCGAGATGACTTGTATATGGCCATGTCCACTTACGATATGCATTCTCTTCTTTTGAAACAGCCTTGGGGAAATGTGGTCCTTTAGCATGAGAGATTCTAGTTTTTTTTTTTTTTAATTTTTTAATTTTTTATAAACATATATTTTTATCCCCAGGGGTATAGGTCTGTGAATCACCAGGTTTACACACTTCACAGCGCTCACCAAAGCACATACCCTCCCCAATGTCCCTTCTCCCAAACCCCCTCCCGAGAGATTCTAGTTTTATAGCTTTCCAGCTCTTAGATTCTTAAGATAGTTACAGGTTTTGGCCATGCCTACCATGATACACAGAAATTGACATGAAAAAAAAAAACAAACAAAGGTCTGACTGTTTAAAGAAAAAATAACTCGGAAAATCCATCGGCAGATCGAAGAGAAGAAGAACAGCAATTCTGGAAACAGAAAAACAACCACTTTCTGAAAGGTAGGACGGCGGAGAAGTGAATCCAAAGCGACGGGAAGATAGACCCCGGGGGGAGGGGCCGGCTCCCGGCAAGCGGCGGAGCAACCGCGCACAAAATCAGGACTTTTAAAAGTCTGTTCCGCTGAGGGACATCGCTCCAGAGGCTAAACCGGGGCGAAGCCCACGCGGGGTCAGCGTGGCCTCAGGTCCCGCAGGGTCACAGAAGGATCGGGGGTGTCTGAGTGTCGCAGAGCTTGCGGGTATTGGAACGGGAAAGCCGGCTGCAGAGACAGAGCTGACAGTAAGCTCACAGCTCCGTGTTACCTTGAACCAGTCGCAGGCTCGGTGAGCTCGGAGCGCGGCCGGAGGTCAGGCAGACGGGAGTAACTGGGCGCGGTTCTCTGAGGGCGCACTGAGGAGTGGGGCCCTGGGCTCTCGGCTCCTCCGGGCCGGAGGCCAGGAGGCCGCCATTTGTATTCCCGTCCTCTGGAACTCTACGGAAAGCGCTCAGGGAACAAAAGCTCCTGAAAGCAAACCCGAGCGGATTACTCACCCCGGCCCCGGGTAAGGGCGGTGTAATTCCGCCTGGGGCAAAGACACTTGAGAATCACTACAACAGGCCCCTCCCCCAGAAGATCAACAAGAAATCCAGCCGAGACCAAGTTCACCTACCAAGGAGTGCGGTTTCAATACCAAGGAGAGCAGCAGAATTCCAGAGGAGGAGAAAGCCAAGCACGGATCTCATGGCTTTTTTCCTGTGATTTTTTTTAGTCTTGCAGTTAATTTAATTTTTTCTTTTTCATTTTTTTTTTTCTCGCCTTCGGGTAAAATTTTTTTTTTAACTGTTACCTTTTTCTTTTTTAACGACTTTTTACTAGTTTATCTAATATATATATATTTTTTTTTTTACATTTTTCTTAGGTGTTTTCTTTTTTTAAAAATTCTTTTCTTTTCTTTTCTTTTTTTTTTTCTTTTTCTTTTCTTTTTGTTTTTTTTTTCTTTCTTCCTTTTTGAACCTCTTTTTATCCCCTTTCTCCCCACTCACGATTTTGGATCTCTTCTAATTTGGTTAAAGCATATTTTCCTGGGGTTGTTGCCACCCTTTTAGTATTTTACTTGCCCCTTCATTTACTCTTATCTGGACAAAATGACAAGACGTAAAAATTCAACACAAAAAAAAGAACAAGAGGCAGTACCGAAGGCTAGGGACCTAATCAATACAGACATCGGTAATATGTCAGATCTAGAGTTCAGAATGACAATTCTCAAGGTTCTAGCCGGGCTCGAAAAAGGCATGGAAGATATGAGAGAAACCCTCTCGAGAGATATAAAAGCCCTTTCTGGAGAAATAAAAGAACCAAAATCTAACCAAGGTGAAATCAAAAAAGCTATTAATGAGGTGCAATCTAAAATGGAGGCTCTAACTGCTAGGATAAATGAGGCAGAAGAAAGAATTAGTGATATAGAAGACCAAATGACAGAGAATAAAGAAGCTGAGCAAAAGAGGGACAAACAGCTACTGGACCACGAGGGGAGAATTCGAGAGATAAGTGACACCATAAGACGAAACAACATTAGAATAATTGGGATTCCAGAAGAAGAAGAAAGTGAGAGGGGAGCAGAAGGTATACTGGAGAGAATTATTGGGGAGAATTTCCCCAATATGGCAAAGGGAACGAGCATCAAAATTCAGGAGGTTCAGAGAATGCCCCTCAAAATCAATAAGAATAGGCCCACACCCCGTCACCTAATAGTAAAATTTACAAGTCTCAATGACAAAGAGAAAATCCTGAAAGCAGCCCGGGAAAAGAAGTCTGTAACATACAATGGTAAAAATATTAGATTGGCAGCTGACTTATCCACAGAGACCTGGCAGGCCAGAAAGAGCTGGCATGATATTTTCAGAGCATTAAACGAGAAAAACATGCAGCCAAGAATACTATATCCAGCTAGGCTATCATTGAAAATAGAAGGAGAGATTAAAAGCTTCCAGGACAAACAACAACTGAAAGAATTTGCAAATACCAAACCAGCTCTACAGGAAATCTTGAAAGGGGTCCTCTAAGCAAAGAGAGAGCCTACAAGTGGTAGATCAGAAAGGAAGAGAGACCATATACAGTAACAGTCACCTTACAGGCAATACAATGGCACTAAATTCATATCTCTCAATAGTTACCCTGAATGTGAATGGGCTAAATGCCCCTGTCAAAAGACACAGGGTATCAGAATGGATAAAAAAACAAAACCCATCTATATGTTGCCTCCAAGAAACACATTTTAAGCCCGAAGACACCTCCAGATTTAAAGTGAGGGGGTGGAAAAGAATTTACCATGCTAATGGACATCAGAAGAAAGCAGGAGTGGCAATCCTTATATCAGATCAATTAGATTTTAAGCCAAAGACTATAATAAGAGATGAGGAAGGACACTATATCATACTCAAAGGGTCTGTCCAACAAGAAGATTTAACAATTTTAAATATCTATGCCCCCAATGTGGGAGCAGCCAACTATATAAACCAATTAATAACAAAATCAAAGAAACACATCAACAATAATACAATAATAGTAGGGGACTTTAACACTCCCCTCACTGAAATGGACAGGTCATCCAAGCAAAAGATAAGCAAGGAAATAAAGGCCTTAAACGACACACTGGACCAGATGGACATCACAGATATATTCAGAATATTTCATCCCAAAGCAACAGAATACACATTCTTCTCTAGTGCACATGGAACATTCTCCAGAATAGATCACATCCTCGGTCCTAAATCAGGACTCAACCTGTATCAAAAGATTGGGATCATTCCCTGCATATTTTCAGACCACAATGCTCTAAAGCTAGAACTCAACCACAAAAGGAAGTTTGGAAAGAACCCAAATACATGGAGACTAAACAGTATCCTTCTAAAGAATGAATGGGTCAACCGGGAAATTAAAGAAGAATTGAAAAAAATCATGGAAACAAATGATAATGAAAATACAACGGTTCAAAATCTGTGGGATACAACAAAGGCAGTCCTGAGAGGAAAATATATAGCGGTACAAGCCTTTCTCAAGAAACAAGAAAGGTCTCAGGTACACAACCTAACCCTACACCTAAAGGAGCTGGAGAAAGAACAAGAAAGAAACCCTAAGCCCAGCAGGAGAAGAGAAATCATAAAGATCAGAGCAGAAATCAATGAAATAGAAACCAAAAAAACAATAGAACAAATCAACGAAACTAGGAGCTGGTTCTTTGAAAGAATTAATAAAATTGATAAACCCCTGGCCCGACTTATCAAAAAGAAAAGAGAAAGGACCCAAATAAATAAAATCATGAATGAAAGAGGAGAGATCACAACTAACACCAAAGAAATACAAACTATTATAAGAACATACTATGAGCAACTCTACGGCAATAAATTTGACAATCTGGAAGAAATGGATGCATTCCTAGAAACATATAAACTACCACAACTGAACCAGGAAGAAATAGAAAGCCTGAACAGACCCATAACCAGTAAGGAGATTGAAACAGTCATTAAAAATCTCCAAACAAACAAAAGCCCAGGGCCAGACGGCTTCCCGGGGGAATTCTACCAAACATTTAAAGAAGAACTAATTCCTATTCTCCTGAAACTGTTCCAAAAAATAGAAATGGAAGGAAAACTTCCAAACTCATTTTATGAGGCCAGCATCACCTTGATCCCAAAACCAGACAAGGATCTCACCAAAAAAGAGAGCTATAGACCGATATCCTTGATGAACACAGATGCGAAAATACTCAACAAAATACTAGCCAATAGGATTCAACAGTACATTAAAAAGATTATTCACCACGACCAAGTGGGATTTATTCCAGGGCTGCAAGGTTGGTTCAATATCCGCAAATCAGTCAATGTGATACAACACATCAATAAAAGAAAGAACAAGAACCATATGATACTCTCAATAGATGCTGAAAAAGCATTTGACAAAGTACAACATCCCTTCCTGATCAAAACTCTTCAAAGTGTAGGGATAGAGGGCACATACCTCAATATCATCAAAGCCATCTATGAAAAACCCACCGCAAATATCATTCTCAATGGAGAAAAACTGAAAGCTTTTCCGCTAAGGTCAGGAACACGGCAGGGATGTCCATTATCACCACTGCTATTCAACATCGTACTAGAGGTCCTAGCCTCAGCAATCAGACAACAAAAGGAAATTAAAGGCATCCAAATCGGCAAAGAAGAAGTCAAATTATCACTCTTCGCAGATGATATGATACTATATGTGGAAAACCCAAAAGACTCCACTCCAAAACTGCTAGAACTTATACAGGAATTCAGTAAAGTGTCAGGATATAAAATCAATGCACAGAAATCAGTTGCATTTCTCTACACCAACAGCAAGACAGAAGAAAGAGATATCAAGGAGTCAATCCCATTTACAATTGCATCCAAAACCATAAGATACCTAGGAATAAACCTAACCAAAGAGACACAGAATCTATACTCAGAAAACTATAAAGTACTCATGAAAGAAATTGAGGAAGACACAAAGAAATGGAAAAATGTTCCATGCTCCTGGATTGGAAGAATAAATATTGTGAAAATGTCCATGCTACCTAAAGCAATCTACACATTTAATGCAATTCCTATCAAAGTACCATCCATCTTTTTCAAAGAAATGGAACAAATAATTCTAAAATTTATATGGAACCAGAAAAGACCTCGAATAGCCAAAGGGATATTGAAAAAGAAAGCCAACGTTGGTGGCATCACAATTCCGGACTTCAAGCTCTATTACAAAGCTGTCATCATCAAGACAGCATGGTACTGGCACAAAAACAGACACATAGATCAATGGAGCAGAATAGAGAGCCCAGAAATAGACCCTCAAATCTATGGTCAACTAATCTTCGACAAAGCAGGAAAGAATGTCCAATGGAAAAAAGACAGCCTTTTCAATAAATGGTGCTGGGAAAATTGGACAGCCACATGCAGAAAAATGAAATTGGACCATTTCCTTACACCACACACAAAAATAGACTCAAAATGGATGAAGGACCTCAATGTACGAAAGGAATCCATCAAAATCCTTGAGGAGAACACGGGCAGCAACCTCTTTGACCTCTGCCGCAGCAACATCTTCCTAGGAACAACGCCAAAGGCAAGGGAAGCAAGGGCAAAAATGAACTATTGGGATTTCATCAAGATCAAAAGCTTTTGCACAGCAAAGGAAACAGTTAACAAAATCAAAAGACAACTGACAGAATGGGAGAAGATATTTGCAAACGACATATCAGATAAAGGACTAGTGTCCAGAATCTATAAAGAACTTAGCAAACTCAACACCCAAAGAACAAATAATCCAATCAAGAAATGGGCAGAAGACATGAACAGACATTTCTGCAAAGAAGACATCCAGATGGCGAACAGACACATGAAAAAGTGCTCCATATCACTCGGCATCAGGGAAATACAAATCAAAACCACAATGAGATATCACCTCACACCAGTCAGAATGGCTAAAATCAACAAGTCAGGAAATGACAGATGCTGGCGAGGATGCGGAGAAAGGGGAACCCTCCTACACTGTTGGTGGGAATGCAAGCTGGTGCAGCCACTCTGGAAAACAGCATGGAGGTTCCTCAAAATGTTGAAAATAGAACTGCCCTATGACCCAGCAATTGCACTATTGGGTATTTACCCTAAAGATACAAATGTAGTGATCCAAAGGGACACATGCACCCGAATGTTTATAGCAGCAATGTCCACAATAGCCAAACTATGGAAAGAACCTAGATGTCCATCAACAGATGAATGGATCAAGAAGATGTGGTATATATACACAATGGAGTACTATGCAGCCATCAAAAGAAATGAAATCTTGCCATTTGCAACAACATGGATGGAACTAGAGCGTATCATGCTTAGCGAAATAAGTCAAGCAGAGAAAGACAACTATCATATGATCTCCCTGATATGAGGAAGTGGTGATGCAACATGGAGGCTTAAGTGGGTAGAAGAAGAATAAATGAAACAAGATGGGATTGGGAGGGAGACAAACCATAAGTGACTCTTAATCTCACAAAACAAACTGAGGGTTGCCGGGGGGAGGGGGTTTGGGAGAAGGGGGTGGGATTATGGACATTGGGGAGGGTATGTGATTTAGTGAGTGCTGTGAAGTGTGTAAACCTGGTGATTCACAGACCTGTACCCCTGGGGATAAAAATATATGTTTATAAAAAATAAAAAATTAAAAAAAAGAAAAAAAAAGAAAAAAAAAAAAAAAGAAAAAATAACTCACTCTCTAACCCCAATTTGTACAGAAAGGAAGTATTATAGCCGAGGTGTCATGCTATCCCATTGCCAGACTCCATTCTTCCATTAACAACCAGGATGCCCATATGTCTCTAACATCCAAACCATAAAGAGTTGCCTTTTCTTCTTTTGCCCCCGTTTTTAGGTATATACTATTGAGGAATCTGGACTAAACATCCTTGTGTGGTCAGCGATTGGAAGTAAAAGAACTGGTTGGATATACGGACATGTTCCTCTCTCCAGCACTAGTGCATTCAAAGTGACATTTGAAGCTGATTTGGCTGGAAATGAGGACATCTTCATTGCCCTTGATGACATCATTTTCACCCCAGAATGTGTCTTTGGAGGTAAGTGATTTCCTTAGTAGATGGGATGTGCATGGATTGTTTTACTATCCTCATATGGAGGAACTGGGAATTCCTGATGAACAACATTTGTTTCCAGGCCTAAGACTGTTCATACATTGAAGGAAGATCAGTGTATGTTGTAGGGGGTAAAGTTTTTCTGTCCATAAACCTAACCATCAAGTTTTCATGTCCTCTAGGCAACCAGATGACCGTGATTACCGTCCTTTAAGAGACGTAGGGAAAGTTAGTTTCATTAGAGGAGCATTATCGTCTCCTTTCTTTATTTCTAAAGGTTCACAAGACTTACACAAGGTAAGGATTCTTCTGGTCACCTGTCATCTTCCAAAGTGTCTTTTCCGTCCATGTTAGCTTTTCCCCATCCCCTGGGCTATTTGCCTTCTCCTCACTGTTTCTACAGTACAGGGTAGAACTTTTAGTCAAAACAAGAGTCTTGTCAATAACACATTTTGTAAGAAATCATCCCTTTAACTGTAATCTGAATTTCTGCTATTTATGATGCTTCCGCTTGACTGGCTGTTTATTCTTTATAAAATCTTCAGATTTTCAGTGTTAAATAATAGGGTCATTGTCTTTCTGGCTACTCTATGCCTCATTCAAAGGTTTATTTTTACAGAGTTATTTAAAAGTTTCTTCTTTTGGGGAAGCCTCGCTGACTCAGTCTGTAGAGCATGTGACTCTTGGTCCCAGGGTTATAAGTTCAAGGCCCACGCTGAGTGTAGAGATTACTTAAAAAAAAAATTAAAATTGTTTTTTTTAAATTTTCTTCTTTTTAAGACCACACATCTGGGTTATTATCCTTCCAGTGATTTTTCTCTAGATCCTAAATCCTGGGCAATTTCAGCTTCCAGGTTACTCAGCCCATGTATAGTGTTGACCTTTTCAATTTCAGTTACCTTCATAAATATTCTTCCTTCATAACCAGCTCCCACACTGGATCTTATCATCCTATCTAAAATTTTAGGGTTAAAATTTTCATCTGATCATCATATCCTCTACTTTCTAATTACTCCTCCAAAACCTGTTTTCAAACATTGTTAATAAGAAAAAAATGCAATTCTAGATTCTCAGTGCTTCCCGTTTTCTCCCATAAAACAGTTTCTTTATACTTTTTTTTCCCTAATAATCCTAGATCTAGTGATCTGACATTTTAATTCCATTCTCAGTCAGCACTTTGAATTATTTTATGTCCCATTTTTTTTATTAATAACTTTTTAAAAGGATTTTTATTCATTTGAGACAGAGAGAGAGAGAGAGAGAGAGAGCGAGCCCTAGCAGGGGGTAGGGAGCAGAGGGAGAAGGAGAAGCAACTCCCTGCCGGGCAGGGAGCCTAAAGCAGGGCTCAATCCCAGGACTTTGGGATCATGACCTAAGCTGAAGGCAGGCACTTAACTGAGCCACCCAGGTGCCCCATGCCCAATTTTTTAAAAGATAAATTTGGGTTCTAATTATATGCCAGGCATCTTGCTAAGTACATTATGTGTATTAACACATTTATTTATTGGACAAACTCTGTAGGATAAATAAAAATATCCAAGACATATTCAGTCATAATGGCTTTATTGGTCTTTGAAATTGGGTTACTATAACCATTTGTATTTTCCAGGCTGCTGCTGATCATGTTCACTGGGACCATTAAATGTTTTGGTTTATCACCTTAGCTGGTGGTCAAGGGTCCTACACACATCTATTTCCCATTCCCTGGCACTGATTTTCTATAATAATCCTCAAATCTCCCAGCTGTTCCCTTGAACATCCTTCACTCTGCCAATGTTCTTATATCCCTTGAATAGAAAATAACTCCCTTAAATAACAAACACCCTTAACCTCTTGGTTCTACCTCTAAATGTGACTATATCCACAACCAAACTCTTTTTTGTCACCATTTGTTTCAGGAAAAATCTTCTGTCTTTCAAGAGTAAATGTTCTCAGTCATTTCCACTCTTAGTTCCTCCCAGTCACTGTCCCATCAAAGTCTTCCTTGTCCTATATCTTCCATTTCTTTCCTTCCCCTACTTACTCTTAGCTCTTCTCACACACATGCAAACATACATACGTACATATGTATATATATACATACATATATGCACATTCATGCATTTATATATCACTTCCCACTAATTTGAGCTCCTCATGAGCAAGAGGAGCTTGTTTATTTCATCTCCAGAGTCTAACACAATGACTGGGAAATTTGGGCTGAAAAGTTATTATTATTCTAAATAATCATAATAACAAGGATAACTAGTTGTGTGAACAGAGTTGCTAACATTTGCCTTAGGTTCTTGCCCACTATGTTATAGGACAGATTCTGCTTTTGAAGATAGTTCAAAACAAACAAACAAATGAATAAACAGTAAGATCTTTAGCATTAAACCATGTCTTCTTTCTGTAAGTTTCTACAAAGAGGTGCCTCCAACCAAGCCCACATCCAAAATCCAGAATCTTTGGGTATAGTTTTTACAGCAATGCTTTGTGATCGATTCAAGCAGATGTTTTCAGAAAATCATCAATTGAACCAGTGTTTCTCCAATGGGGGTATCAGGGCCCCCATAGTGACATGCCAGGAAGCATGTTCCATTGGATTCACTTGACGATCCAGGGAGAGAAGTTACATAAAGCGTTACATGACATTTGGAATAAACATGTACTGAGTGCTGGGGAGGTAACAGCTGGACTAAAATTGTGGAGACTTGAGTCTAAATCATGAATGTGTCCCTAAATAACTGTACAATTCTGAGAAAATCATTATAACTCCTTAGACCATATTTCCTCATCAGGGAGCTGAAGTAGATGATCTCCTAAGTCCCTTCCAGATCACGCAGGGCTGGGTTTGTACAAGAGGATCAGGAAAGCGGAAGGAATGCATGGAGAGAGATAGAGAAAGGGAGAGAGTACAGAGAGAAGTCAGGGGGCAGGTAGGGGGTATGGCAGGGGTAAGGCAGACAGGGGAAAGCAGAGGTGACATTTCAGTTAGAGAAGGCTCCTCACTCTTCGGTGTGTTGGTGAACTTGAGCAGGACGGCCCTTCAGCCAGGTTAGTTGGGAATCTACTATGTACTGTCCTGGATTTGGATTGGAAGGGCACTTACGAGCAGAAGAGAGAGAGAGAGAGAGTGAGTGTGTGTGTGTGTGTGTGTGTGTGTGTGTGTGTGTGTGTGTGTTTTAACCCCTCCATTGTGTACTGTCCTGGATTTGGATTGGAAGGGCACTTACGAGCAGAAGAGTGTGTGTGTGTGTGTGTGTGTTTTAACCCCTCCATTGTGTGTGTTTTAACCCCTCCATTACCTTAGTCTAAACAAACCTCAGGCAGCAGATTCTATAGATTTTGCCCCTCCTGCCCCTTTGCTTCCATTTTACTGTTCAAACTCTAGTTCAAGTCATCCTTATTAGTCACCAGAATCTCTGTAATGGCTGCATTACTGATTTATCTAATTTACTGACATGTAGCAAACTACCAAATTCATCTTCTAGGACCTATTATAGAAAAGTAGATCTGGCATCTTTCTTATTCAACACAATAATGATTTTTTTTTTCCCCCAAGCAACAGAATCTGACTTGGGTTAACTTAAGTAGAAACTAAGTTTGTTGAAAGGATTTTGGATAGTTCCAAAAATTTAATAGAATACTGAGAATCTAACTCAGAAAAACAAGTGGGAAGCAAGTGAGATAAAGTACATCAGAGGGTAAAACTGGCTAATTCCACTGTCTTTGAAAACTTGCTTTGGAAACTGGTCTATCTACTCCCCTGTCATCACTCTGAATGATCTCTAACAGTCCCTGTGTCATCCTGTCAGAATTAAAATTGTTGTTTGGAAGCATACCCTTGACCAAGCCCATGCGTCAGGGTCCCTTAGGCTATGCTCTCATATCTAACCTCCACACCATCCCGGTCTGCATGATGGCCAGTTCTTTTTTTAATCATAATCAGTCTTGAATACTCTGAAGCATATGGACCAAATTATATAGTTAACCAAGAATAGTAAATTATCTGTCTGGACTCTAACAGAGAGAGGGGAAATAAAAGGGAAACTAATCAAAATACACAAATTCATACAAGTTACAAAGAAGAAAAATGCTTATAGGTTCTCAATTACCTACTAAATAAGTTTCATATCCTTTAGTACAACTCTTGTCTTATCTGTCTCTGTCTATGAAATAATACCTCAAAATAGCACCCCCTGCCTCTATCCAACTATGCCCGTAGTCTTCCACCTCCATGACTTTGGACCCACTACTTCTGTGGCTGGGAACGCCCTGCCTTTTACCTCCTCTTGTGTAAATGCTTTTCTACTTTGAAGGGCAGAGCAAAACCGCATTTTTCATGAATTTATCCTTGAAACTCCCCACAGGAAGCCAAACTCTGTTGCAGATTCTCTTAGCTTGAAGTTTACAGCTCTCCTATAATATAGTTTACATGGTGTTTTATGATATTCGTGGCTTATTTTCTGTTTTTTTTTTTCATCCATGTTAAAAAATCATCATTGTCACTGTCTTGTTCTGTGTGTGTGTGTGTGTGTGTGTTTTAATTTTAGTGAGAATGAGTGATCTTTAACTTTTAAGTTGAGAAAAATCTAAAATAAATTCCAAGTCAGCACATGATATAAAATAGACATTCATTTTATATCAGAAGTGATATAGTAATTATAGATAAATTATTTAAAACATGATTTTAATGTATGGTTCATTTTTATAATTTTGATTCAGTTAGTGAATCATGAGCCTAATTTTAAAATGAGCACTGGTGATTACCAAAAAAGCTGAAAGAAAATGGTAACCAGTCAACCCCAGTTCACTTTTTGGCTTAGAGAATATTATTAGACTTTAAATTTATTCTTGTGGGTTATGAAGTCCTCACAGTTTATCAAAGGATGGGATAATTCCTTTTTACTGAAGGCAGGAACATTAAATTTAAAGGAAAAACAAAACAAAACACAAGAACCAGAAAATGGCATTAAAAACTAATACCAGGCAGGCTTATGCCAACAAGACCTGGGTTCCCCCTTGCCTATGTTTGGAGAAGCTTGCATGTTATACTCTGAAATGGTTCTTACTTGATTTCTTACTTATTATCAGGCTGGAAGGAATTTTGTTAAATTAGGGGGAAAGTTCCAAATGAAAACCATGAAAAACTCAGTCCCGTTATGAACCATACTCCATTAGGTTGGCTGGATTTGACAAGTACCTCCCTTTGAACCTGAAGATAAACCACAGGTTATTGTTCTAACTCTGTCTTAAAGGTGAATGCTTTTACGTGAGCACTGTTACTAGCACATAAACATACATATTTCTGTATGTATGGCCTATAATATATACATAATATATATTTTAATGCATAAGTAATATAACATCTATATAAAACAAAACATGTTGTAGTAATATAGCCGTTTCTCTAAAATATGAAAGCAGTAATCAACTCCTAAATTCCTAGTCATGTTTGGAAATTATCATAACCTTTGCTAAATCCTTTCTTTTCACTCAGAAATAGGGCCAACTGTTTTACCAGGCCAAGTGTGTCTGAGACATTCTGGGAGTTTTTCATTGCCAAGATCTATCTGGCTCTGTTTTGTTCTCTTGGGGTATTAGAGTCTACTTTTATCATGGTTTTCCTAATTCCCTGGAACACATATGTTGTTACCTCGAAAACATCCAGACTTTATGAAAACAAGTTTGTTTGTTTGTTTGTTTGTTTGTTGCCTAGGAAATAGAATAAAAAAGTGACACTGCTTCACTAAAAACACACACACATCCACAAACTGTTTTAAGAAGATTTTTTTAAATTAAAAATCAAGTGACTTCAACAATTCTCATAACAGTTTTTCTGATAACATCTTATTGGTCTGTGACAACATTTTACCCAGAAATGACTGGTTACTCTCTCTGAGAATAGTTGGAAGTGACAGAAATAGAAAACAACAAAAACAAATAAAACACAACTTTCATGGCTTAATGAAGAATAAATGGGTTCATTCATATGAGTTATTTTCACTAACAAACTTGCTCAAAACAGAAAACATAAGGTTAGGGAAATAACCAGGTTTTGGTAAAAACAGCTCTAAAGAAATGACGGTTGTTTCTGCCTGGTGGAGCAAATGATTGATCAATTAGGAAGTAAGTCCAAGTTCTAGAATATCCAGACTTTGCTGTTTGCTCCTTCTGGTCTTTCTGATTGTAATATAATTAACATAATGTTAGTCTTTCCTTCTGTAGAATCCCATATGGGGCAAGATAACCCAATATACTTCAAAGTAATCACTTTTAATCATTTCATCAGAGAGGGAAAAATTAATCTTAAAAATTATGCATTTTTTAAAAATAATAATCACATACAACACTCTGAGCTTAGAGGTGAGCTACTGATTAATATTTCCCAAAAGTTAATATTGATTAAATTAAACATAGCTCTATTTTTCTCTGTCTCCAGCGCCAGTGGCCTATTAACTGGAAGTGATGGCATCACAGCCATTTTTTTCTGGTTGGGTCATAGAAGTAGTCAAGACACTACAGCTGAGAGATTTCTGAAAGACCACCATAGAATTCTGTTTGACCCCTGAGTGGTCTTCTCTACCACCTGCCTCAGTACATCATCCATCTGTACTTTGGCCTTCCTAAGACTTATACAGCAGGTGTTTCTTAAGTGTGTATGAAATTGAACAATCTTCTCTCACTGCAGATTGCTTTAAACTCTTTCGATTCCCTTCAGTGCCTGTATTTCTGGTGTGTGATGGAGAGATAGCTTCCTACTCTCCATCTCAAGCCTTCTATGCTTAGACAAAAATCTAATAATTGATTGGTGCCAAAATACTCAAAATTTCTGTAAGTAAAAGCTTGCCAAAAACATTTTCTTTCCTGGTCCTTTCCCAGCCAGCAAAGAGTATAACACCATCATATCTGAAATGTTCATTATTTCCTCTGCAATTATAGGCTTAAGAGGGAGAACATGGGTGAGGCTGAGTCAGGCATTAGGACAGTGGTACTTCAGCCCTTAATCCTGTAAAGCATTGGAGAACCATTTTTTTGAGCAGGAGTCTTCCTTTGGGGAATGTAACCTGGAAGCAATATGAAGCATGAATTTAAAAAGGAATGTATTTAAGAATAATGGCCCTAAAATTAGAAATCAAGAGTTCAGCATTGGGGGATTTTTTTTTTTTTTAACTATTCAATAAAGTTGCAGTTAATGTGGGCCAGAGCTACCAAGTGAACAACAACAGTCAATTAGGTCAAGTGCGCAACCTGGTCCAACACGGAGCATAGCTAAGGCCACACCAGCATAGATATGTCCGACCAGGAACTCTCACACCATCTGGAAATGATAAAATAGGAATGAATCGGTTAATCCACTAGGGTCTGTCTGGGCTCCAGGCTTCATGACAAGAAAGAAATGACCAGCAACATTTTATATATATTCCCACATTCACACACGTTTTAGATTATTTGAGGTTAGTTGATGGCAGAAAATTCTTCATTTATGCAATGTCAGCCATTTACATTACCATCACTGTTTTTCCTTTAGGAAGGAGTTGGCCATAATTGTGGCAAAAGTTGATGTGGAGTAAAAGGGATCACTCTTTGGGGGCCTCTGAATTAGGTCCTGTTTCCTCAACTCTTGATGTTCCCTAAATGTATTCCTGATTTTCTTTTAAGTGTGTGACCTCGTAAGAGCTGGGAGGAGGGGGGGGAGCAGGAACTAGGGCAGTAGAGTACTCACCCCTCCACAGCCTTGTGTGCGCTTCCCTTCTGGTGCCCATCACCCACCGCCTCCGCCCCCCCCCGCCCCCGTCACTAGCGAAAAGCTCTGTGCTTTCAAACCACCCACCGATGTGCGCGAGTACATGCGTGCATACGGGTGAACACACGGTACTTGCACAAATGCACATATACACATTCTACGTATGTCTGTATACATTTTGAAATTCATTCAGCTTTCTTCTATATTTATTATAGCTTAGCCTTGAGTGGCTGCAGCTCTTCCCTTTGAAAATAATGATGCCTTTCTATTTGGCATCTGTTCTCAGGCCCTTATCAGCTTCCATGCTGGATCCAACTTCTGGAAGCTTTTAGATTTCCCTGACTTTGGTCTCTTCTGTCAGACTTTTGACGTTTCTCGTTTGTGTAGCCCTTCTGACAAGCCGTGTAAGCCCTCCTGACTTCTCACATACGCTGCATGCGGCCCAGACGTCTCTGTGTGCCCCCTACTCTTCTGTTTCTCTTTAGTCCAAACAGAGGTCACATTCCATCTTTCCAGGAATATTTAAGCTATTAGATATGGAAATTAAAGTAGATCAAAATGATTCTCTTAAGAGTCCAAACTAGAGATAACCATTATTAATGAAAAAAGAAATGAATATTTTTATACTTTATGAAGGTCCTTCAGGAAACATAAAATTATAACTCAAAATAGCCTCAAACCAAGAGTTCTAAAGAATTAAAATTAAATATATACGTGTGTGCGTGAGTGTATATATATAATTAAATATATATACACACATTTATAACCGATATATTTTACAGTGAGCGTTTAACCATTTATGTCATTGAGTATGGCAATATTTGGCAACAGCTTACTTCCTGCTCTTTAAAACTGAACTTCCTTGTGCATATTTTTTTTCTTTCAAAACAGGCAATCAATTTTGCCTTCACTAAGCATATTAATCATGAAGATAAAAATCCATCTGATTATCCTTGGGACTCTTGGCTCTTATTAAATTTATATGAAAATCATAAGAATGTTTCACTGTGTTTCACTGTAAATTGTCAGTATGAAGTAGTTTTTATTGTTATGAGAAAGATATTTCAACTGGTTCCCAGACTGAGTGACCAAGGAAGTTCAACATCCTGTAGGACAAAAGAAATACCCCCAAATATTAGGAATTATAACTGCGTGTAGAACATAGAATGAAGCAGACTGTGGTGTTCAGAAGAATGTCTTAGTTACTGGGAATTTGAATGTTAGTTAACAGTGTCAGTTCACTTTTATCCCAGGTGTTTTGTTTTTGTTTTTTCTACCATATCCTGAGATTTATTGCAAAACCAAAAGGGCAGATTTATTCATAAAGAGAGCGTGGTCTGTCAAAGTCCTTAATGTAAAAATCCCATAAACCTTCTGAAACAATTGGTAAAAACCCATAGTGTCAGTATGAATGTAGGATAGTTTTAGTTGCTAAATTATAGATTTACTAAAATACATTGGAAGGTTATTTTTGAGAGAACTTCTTGGTTTCTATTTTTCTGGTCTACCCTGTTTCATGGCTAATTAAATCAATGGACATAGTCATTTAGTCAGTGCATTCGTTATTTTATCCATTTTGGTCATTTCACTGCGTATTATCAAGGAAAGTAAAACTACTATTATAAACCATTCCCTTATTATTCATCCATTTAAGAAATATTGAGCCCACACTTCACCTGTGCTCCCTTGGACATTAAGATGTCACTGTATTTTCAAACAAAGGTCAAAACTTCACCTCTGGTTTGGATTGTCCAGACTCCATGTGAAATGACCACTCTGAGCAAAAACCGGGCAGAGACTTGGCAAGTAGGCGGTCGCAGTGATGCACCTGCCCTTTTTTGATGGCGCTAGAATAGCTTCCATGGTGGGATTTTTCACTGGTTTCAGAACCACTCTTGTCAAAACAAACGACCATACAAATCCCCTGTACTCTAAAGCAGCATGTCTTAACCTGTTTTCTGCTGAAACACACTGAAGTAAATGCCCGTGTGCTTCCCGCTCTCCTCATGCAGCAAAGACAAGAGGGCGGTGACTTCAGCACACTTTGTGATGCCGGCTGTACCCCGCACCCCTCCCCCGCCCTGGACTTCCTCTCCCCTTGGAGGAATCATCCTTGGCAGGAGGTAGCGCGGGGGCATAGCTTTACTGTTGGGACAGCCTTGCATTGGCTTTAACATACAGAGAGTAAATCAGTTGCAGACTGCAGCAGGAGATCCACCTCATTATTGATCTCAGCACCCGTTAGACTTGGAATTCATTTGAGACACTTTCCCCTATGGCTAATAGGAGATAGTGTGTGTGTATGCGTGTATGCATGCGCAATTGCACCAGGTGTGTGTGTGTGTGTGTGTGTGCGCGCACGTGCGCACATGTACAAGTGCACCAGGCTTGCCCACTGGCCTCTGGCTTCCTCCTGCCCCAACCTCAGGTCCACCCAATACCTCTCATCAGATACAGCCTGAGGGATGGTGACTTAACCACAAGTACCTTTAAGTTGAACCACGAAACTTATTGTTAAAATGAGTCCACCATTCTCCTGAAGTGTCTTTTTTCCTGCTCCTGTCTCTCCCTGTCACAGTCTCCACCATATGTGCAACCTTCTCTCTCTCCTACTTTCTTTTACTTTCATCTATGCTGACGGAGCCCTTCGGGATATATGGAAAGGACACTGTGAGCCCTGAATGTGCTATTTTAGCTCACCTTCCTGGTGGAGGTCTTTGTTCTGCTCTGGCCATGTTGTTATGCAGTGAACAGCAATGCACATTTCCAACAGAGCGTGCCAGACTTGGGACCGATCTGGCACTTGTCCCCTTGTGTGTTCACTGGCCTCGCACTTTATTTTATTTCATTTTTTAAGAAGATTTTATTTATTTATTTGACAGAGAGAAAGATCAGAAGTAGACAGAGAGGCAGGCAGAGAGAGAGGGGGAAGCAGGCTCCCTGCTGAGCAGCGAGCCCGATGTGGGACTCGAACCCAGGACCCTGGGATCATGACCTGAGCCGAAAGCAGACGCTTAACCCACTGAGCCACCCAGGCACCCCTGGCCTGCACTTTAGTTCCCCTGGTTTTAAACAACCTGCCTAAGTGGCTCACTGGGCCTGGTAAATAATGGGTCAGTGTGCTTGGCCTGTGTACTCTATATTTTTCATCATATTGTGTACTTTATTTTTTATTAAGATTTGATTGATTGATTGATTGATTGGAGAGAAACAGAGAGTGCACATGGCGGAGGAGCAGAGGGAGAGGGACAAGCAGACCCAGCGCCGAATACGGAGCCCCACACAGAGCTCAGTCCCACAACCCTGAGATCATGACCTGAGCTAAAAATCAGACATTAAACACTTAACCGAATGAGCCACCCGGGTGCCCTGAAAGCATTGTGTACTTTTTTTTTCCTTCTCAATTATTTGTTTTTTTAATTTTTAATTTTTTATAAACATATAATATTTTTATCCCCAGGGGTACAGGTCTGTGAATCGCCAGGTTTACACACTTCACAGCACTCACACATACCCTCCCCAATGTCCATAATCCCACCCCCTTCTCCCAACCCCCCTCCCCCCAGCAACCCTCAGTTTGTTTTGTGAGATAAGAGTCACTTATGGTTTGTCTCCCTCCCAATTCCATCTTGTTTCATTCATTCTTCTCCTACCCACCCTGATATGAGGAAGTGGTGATGCAACATGGGGGCTTAAGCATTGTGTACTTTAAATGTTGAATTTCAGAAGGGATCTGGAGAAACTAGAACATAGAAATTTCAGAAGCAGAACATCAAATATGAGTTATAGGCTAGCATACAGATTCTGAGGTATATTGTCGCTGCTTTCTCTTAGACGATGCTTTCTTGCTGTGTGCTCACAAGGTGGAGGGACCAAAAGTTATTTTGATCTCCGTGGGGGCTCTACCCTCATGAGCTAATCACCTCTCGAAGGCCCCACCTCCAGATTTCATCACATTCCAGGGTGTGAAACTGGGGCAAGGGGACACAAACATTCAGTCTGTGGCATGACACGTAGCCACTATTACAGTGTCGTACAGAAGAATTTCTCCGCTCTAAAGTCCCCTGCGCACCACTCATTTATCTCTTCTCCCCCAACCCCTGGTCACCACTGAGCATTTTTCTGTCTCCACAGTTTTGCATTTTCCAGAATATCATATAGTTAGAATCTGGCAATACTTAGCCTTTTCAGATTGACTATTTTTTTTTTTTCATTCAGTAATCTGTGTTTAAGATGATGCTGAGAATATTCTGGTTATAAAAAAGAACAATTAATACTGTTCATTTTTTACAGGACTGTATGACAAAGATATCACCTCTAATGATTAGCTGACTCCACGGGTGACACCCATGAATAAATACATTTATTAAAATTTTAGGAACACTTTCTTAACGTCTCGAAGGGATTTTGCGGCAGATCGCGTTGAATTCAGAAGATAAATTTGCCACGTCTTCCCAGAGTGCTCATTTCATTTGAATACCTGGAGGAAGTTTTTATATTAGAAAAAAGCACGGATATATTCTGTAGTAGAATAGAGAATTTTCATTAGATAAAACAAGAGACTTAAGAGAAATGCTGAGCCTGTGGAGAACTGCTTCTGGCTAAGAGCCTATTTAGACTCCCCTAGAGATGCAAGTTCGTGTTCCTCTTGCATCAGAAATACTTCAGTGGAAAATTTAAGAAGTGATTCAGAGGAATTCGGTTAAAAACAAGATACATTTTGGTGGTTAGAGAGTATCTTAGGTCGGGTTCCCAGGGAAGTGGACCCCGAGGCACTGATTCCTATGCAGAAAGCTGACTAGAAATCCTCCCAGCAGCAAGCCCCGTGAAGCCAAGGGAGTGGGACTGGGCAGAGGGGCGGTAGGGGTCTCAGCCCATGTCACTGGGCTCTGGAACCGCACTGGCCCTTTCAGAGATGTGCCTCACTGAGGCACAGGTCCTGGGCCATTTTAGGCCCAGTGCACCAGTCAGTGAATGGAGCTGTTTCCTGGAGGAAGTTCCCGGGACCGGACTCAGGTGTGAGCTGTCTGAAAACCTCCCGACACCTATGGTTTAGAATGCCTTGATCTTGGTCGAGGAACCCGGGCTGCCCAAGACAGAGTCCACAAAAGCTAGCACAAGTCCACCAACTTCCTTGTAAAGAAGGACCTAGAATGAGTGAGTTCTGTATACCTTTCCCTGTAAAGAATTCTAAAATAATGGAATCACTATCTCCCAGTGAAAGAGATTATTTTATATTTGTGTATCCAATGTAAAGAAAAATGTAAAGGAACACACACACCCCCTTCTGAACAGGAGAGAAGTATAAGGAATTTGTTCCTGTCTTGGAATATGGATAATTAATTCCTTCATGGTTTTTTTCAGTTCATAAAGATAAAAGTTCAATGCATAAAATATTTTAGAAAAAAAATCAAATTTCGAATACTTTTTCATACTTTTTTATACTTTTTTTTTTAATTTTTTTATTTTTTATAAACATATATTTTTATCCCCAGGGGTACAGGTCTGTGAATCACCAGGTTTACACACTTCACAGCACTCACCAAATCACATGCCCTCCCCAATGTCCATAATCCCAACCCCTTCTCCCAAACCCCCTCCCCCCGGCAACCCTCAGTTTGTTTTGTGAGATTAAGAGTCACTTATGGTTTGTCTCCCTCCCAATCCCATCTTGTTGTCCATCAACAGATGAATGGATCAAGAAGATGTGGTATATATACACAATGGAATACTATGCAGCCATCAAAAGAAATGAAATCTTGCCATTTGCAACAACATGGATGGAACTAGAGCGTATCATGCTTAGCGATATACTTTTTTTTTTAAAGATTTTATTTATTTATCCATTTGACAGAGAGAGAACACAAGTAGGCAGAGAGGCAGGCAGAGAGAGGAGGAAGCAGGCTCCCCGCTGAGCAGAGAGCCCGCTACGGGACTCGATCCCAGGACCCCGAGACCATGACCCTTAAATGTGAGATTAATCTAGTGGGTGTGTGTGTGTGTGTAAAGGTATAAAAAATTAAATGCAATTTTTTTTTCTAAATTCGAGTTTCTGACGTACTCGTGGGAGCATACAACTCTCTCTGCTGCTCTGACCTGTTAGTCGTTACGTAAGGACAAGGTAGCAGTGTCTCCAGTTCAATATGCTGGTTTCCATGGAAGGTTCCCTCAAATATATGGCTTTCCCCACAGAGTTTGAGTCTAAATATATCCCAGATATATTACCACTAGTGAGTGAATCAGGGGGAAGAGGAAGTGTCAGATTTTGTTTTTGTTTTTGTTTTTTTAATAAATTCACATCACCATCCTAATGCATAAAACAAATAATTCTTATATATATTATATAATTAATTAAATTCTTATATAATCTCACATATATTACATATAATATATAATCTACATCTGATATATAATTATGTAATTATAATTATATCACATATATATTCTTTTCATTTTATTTTATTTCTTTTCAGTGTTCCAGAATTCATTGTTTTTTAATGTAGCATACCCAATGCTCCATGCAATATGTGCCCCCCATAATACCCACCACCAGGCTCACCCAACCTCCCATTCCCCTCCCTTTCAAAACCCTCAGTTTGTTTCTCAGAGTCCATAGTCTCTCATGGTTTGTCTCCCCCTCCAATTTCCCTCAACTCCCTTCTCCTCTCCATCCCCCAATGTCTTCTGTGTTATTCCTTATGCTCCACAAGTAAGTGAAACCATACGATAATGACTCTCTGCTTGACTTATTTCACTCAGCATAATCTCCTCCAGTCCCGTCCATGCAGCTACAAAAAGGTATTCATCTTCCTGATGGAGGCATAATACTCCATTTTATATATGGACCACATCTTCCTTATCCATTTGTCCATTGAAGGGCATCTTGGTTCTTTCCACAGTCTAGAGACCGTGGCCATTGCTGCTATGAACATTGGGTACAGATGGCCCTTCTTTTCACTACACCTGTATTGTTGGGGTAAATATCCAGTAGTGCAATTGCAGGGTCATAAGGAAGCTCTATTTTAAATTTCTTGAGGAATCTCTGCACTGTTTTCCAAAGTGGCTGCACCCGCTTGCATTCCCACCAATAGTGTAAGAGGGTTCCCCTTTCTCCACATCCTCTCCAACACATGTTGTTTACTGTCTTGTTAATTTTGGCCATTCTGCCTGGTGTAAGGTGGTATCACAATGTGGTTTTGATTTGCATCTCCCTGATGGCTATGATGATGAATATTTTTTCATGTGTCTGTTACCCATTTGTGTGTCTTCTTTGGAGAAGTGTCTGTTCATGTCTTCTGCCTATTTTTTGACATAATTATCTGTTTTGTGTGTGTTGTTTGAGGAGTTCTTTATAAATCTTGGATATCAGCCCTTTGTCTGTAGTGCCATTTGTGAATATCTTCTCCCATTCTGTGGGTTGCCTCTCTATTTTATTGACTGTTTCCTTTGCTGTGCAGAAGCTTTTGATCTTGATGATGTCCCCAAAATAAATTTTCACTTTTGTTTTCTTTGCCTTTGGAGACATATCTTGAAAGAAGTGGCCGATGTTGAAGAGTTTACTGCCTATGTTTTCCTCTAGGATTTTGATAGATTCCTGCCTCACATTGAGGTCTTGTATCCATTTCAAGTTTATCTTTGTGTATGGTGTAAGAGAATGGTCGGGTTTCATTCTTCTACACATAGCTGTCCAATTTTCCCAGCACCACTTATTGTAGAGACTGTCTTTTTTCCACTGTGTTTTTTTTTTTTTCCTGCTTTGTCAAAGATTATTTGACCATAGAGTTGAGGGTCCATATCCAGGCTCTCTACTCTGTTCCACTGGTCTATGTGTCTGTTTTTGTGCTGGTACCAAGCTGTCTTAGTGATCACAGCTTTGTAGTAAAGCTTGAATTCAGGCAACATGATGCCCCAGTTTTGTTTTTCTTTTTCAACATTTCATTAGCAATGTGGGGTCTCTTCTGTTTCCATACAAATTATAGGATTGTTTGTTCCAGCTCTTTGAAAAATGTCAGTGGAATTTTGATTGGGATGGCACTGAACGTATAGATGGCTCTAGGAAGTATAGACATTTTAACAATGTGTATTCTTCTGATCCATGAGCATGGAATGGTCTTCCATCTTTTTGTGTCTTCTTCAATTTCTTCTATAAGTGTTGTGTAGTTTCTCGAGGACAGATTCTTTACCTCTTTGGTTAGGTTTATTCCCACGTGTCTTATGGTTCTTGGTGCTCTAGTAGCTGGAATTTCCCTTTCTATATTTTCATTTTTAGTGTATAAGAAAGCAACTGATTTCTGTACATTGATTTTGTATTGTATCCTGCCATATTACTGAATTGCTGTATGAGTTCTAGTAGTTTAGGTGTGGAGCCTTTTGGGTTTTCCATATAAAGTATCATGTCATCTGCAAAGAGAGAAAGTTTAACTTCTTCCTGGCCAGTTTGAATGCCTTTTATTTCTTTTTGTTGTCTGATTGCTATTGCTAGGGCTTCTAGTACTATATTGAACAACAGTGGCAAGAGTGGACATCCTTGTCATGTTCCTAATCCCACATATATGTGGGAGCATATAACTCTCTATGCTGCTCTCACCTGTCAGTCGCTAAATAAGAACAAGGTAGCAGAGTCTCCAGTTCAATATGCTGGTTTCCATGGAAGGTTCCCTCAGATATATGGCTTTCCCCACAGAATTTGAGTCTAAATATATCCTAGATATATTACCTCTAGTGAGAGAATCGGGGAAGAGGAAGTGTCAGATTCTGTTTTTTTTTTCTTAATAAGTCACATCACCATCTTAATGCATAAAACAAATTATTCTTATATAATTATATAATTAATTACCATTCTTACATAATCTCACATATATTACATATAATATGTAATCTATATCACATATAATTATGTAATTTTTATATCATATACTATATAAGATATAATATATAATTTTACATATAATTTAAATAATTTATTAGTAAAAGTTGTTTTAAGATGTAAAGAATACAAAACTATTCCTGAACTGGTCCCCACTATTATGTATTTTTTTTCTCTCTTGATATACAAGAGAGATGAGTCGCCCATCAACTACTGTCAGAGAGACAGTACGAAGTATAAGGACCATTCTACTAGTAATGTTCCAGCAAATTAGTGCACTTAGATATATTCTCATGTATTTCTGGCCTCTGGAAATTGCAACAAGTTAACAGTCTTTTTTCATGCTTTAGGTTTTGACTGAGAGCTAATTTTAACCATTTCTGCAGAATAGTTTCATGTGCTAATAATTTATTAAACTAGTATTGTGTCTTTGGGCCCTTGAAATTTATGGGCTTCTGGGTCCTCATTTGTAAAAGAAGTTGGTTTGGGTTTGAACCACATTATCTTCAGGATGCCTGCTAGTGCAATATCTTGTCATCCAGTATGACTTTGTAGGCACTTTACATATGATAGCATGTGACCTTTGAGCTGTCATCAAGACCCAGGGGCAGAGAGGAGTGTGATAGAGCCATGGCAGAGGTCTGCTTCTGTGACCCCGCCCTAACCAGGGCCTCAGGAGCCAAATTTCCCAAGGGGAACCACAGAATGTTTATTAATTTCCTACTGGTAGGTTGACAATTCCCTTCACAAAATTTCAAAATTGTGAATGCAGCTTCCCAAAATGCTTACCTGACTGCATAAAATATCTTTACTCTCGAGGAAAATCTGATTTAGCGGTCAAATTTAAGACCAATGAACCAATATTTCTTCTTTAATTTGAAAGTGTTTTTTTTTTTTTTTTTTTTTTAAGAATGTCGTTTCTGAGGTTAAGAAGAGACATCTTCTCTAATAGCACTTGGATGTTTTGTAGAGCTCCTATCATTCCTAATTGAAGATTAATTTACTTAAATTACCATAATTTTTCATTTTTACCCAGGAATAAATGTATCCTATAATGTTTCAACAATGGACAGAGCAATAATTCTCCTCATACGGAAATGACTTGCTTTCTGTTTAGGTCCTGTGGCACCCCGGCCATCAACCTGTGAAGCCAATCAATTTTCTTGTATCTACACACTCCAGTGCGTCCCTCTCTCGGGGAAATGTAACGGTCAGGAAGATTGCATAGATGGCTCTGACGAAATGGATTGTGCTCTCAGCCCTGCTCCTCAGCACTGTGGTGAAATGGAGTTCCAGTGCTCGAGCGACGAGTGTATCCCGTCCCTCCTGCTATGCGATGGAGTGCCCGACTGTCACTTTAATGAAGATGAATCCGGCTGCTGTGAGTTATTTTCACTAACTCGGTGTGCCAGGGAAGAAAGGCAGTTTGGAAATTATAAAGAGAGCTGGACGGGTGAAACAAGGTTCTCTAGAGTCTTACCGTGATTTTCTCATCAGTAACATAGTTGCTTGTATTATGTTGCTAAACAAAGCATGTAGGCCTTGCTTAGCGTTTTTTAAATTAGCTTATAATGTATTATTTGTTCCAGGGGTATAGGTCTGTGATTCATTCAGTCTTGCATAGCACCCAGCACTCACCACAACACATACCCTCCCCAGTGTCCATCACCCAGTCACTCCATCCCCCCAAAAGGCCCTTCCCTCCAGCAACCCTTGGTTTGTTTCCTGAGATTAAGTGTCTTTTATGGTTTGTCTCCCTCTGTTGTTCCATCTTAGTTCGTTTTTTCCTCTCTTCCCCTATGACCCTCTCTCTGTTTCTCAAATTCCTCAAATGAGTGAGATCATGAGATAATTGCCTTTCTCTGATTGACTTATTTGACTTAGCATAATACCCTCTGGTTCCATCCATGTTGTTGCAAATAGCAAGAGTTCATTTTTGATGGCTGCATACTATTTCATCATATCTATATCTATATCTATATCTAGATATATAGATATATCACATTTTCGTTATCCATTCATCTGTCAATGGGCATCTGGACTCTTTCCAGATTTTGGCTATTGTGGACATTGCTGCTATAAACATTCATGTACACGTGCCCTTTCAGATCACTACATTTGTATCTTTGGGGTAAATACCCAGTAGTGCAATTGCTGGGTCATAGGCTTGCTCTATTTTCAACTTTTTGAGGAGCCTCCATTCTGTTTTCCAGAGTAGCTGCACCAGCTTGCGCTCCCTTGAAAAGTGTAGGAGGGTTCCCCTTTCTCTGCCTCCTCGCCAGCATCTGTCATTTCCTGACTTAATAATTTTAGCCATTCCGACTGGTGTGAGGTGGTATCTCACTGTGGTTTTGATTTGTATTTCCCTGTAAAATACAAGTGATGTCCACAGTAGCCATTCAGTATGGCTGTTGTCCACAATAGCTAAACTATGGAAAGGGCCCAGATGTCCATCGACAGATGAATGGATGAATAGTGCCATATAAGCACTATTTCATGTGTCTGTTGGCCATTTGGATGTCTTCTTTGCAGAAATGTCTGTTATGTCTTCTGCCCGTTTCTTGATTGGAGTATTTGCTCTTTGGGTGTTGAGTTTAAGTTCTTTATAGATTTTTGATTTTTGGATACTAGCCTTTTATCTGATATGTCATTTGCAAATATCCTCTCCCATTCTGTTTAGTTGTCTTTTGGTTTTACTATTTCCTTTGCTGGGTTTACCAGCAATGCTGGGTTTTCCAGCATTTCTGGAAACATACTGTTTGTAGTCACACTAATCTCTGTTAAACTTACCTGATTTCCTTTTTTATTTACATCTGAGCCATTCATGTGGAGAATGCGCCTATGTATTTTTTATCTTTTTTGTTGTGGCTATTACCGTGTGCCACCATGCAAAATTGTTAACAGTATTATGGACTACATTTCTTATGCTGTACTTTTCATCGCCATGACTTATTTATTTTATAACTGGAAGTTTGTACCTCTTAATCCCCTTGAATGATTTTGTTCACCCCACAACCCCTCTCCCCTCTGGCAGCCACCAGTTTGTTCTCTGTGTTTGTGATTCTGTTTCAGTTTTTGCTTGTTTTTAAGATTACGCATTGGAGTGAAAACATATGGAATATGTCCTTCTTTGTCTGACTTAACTCACTTAGCATAATACCCTCTCCATCCATTTATACTGTCACAAGTGGTAGGATTTCATTCTCTTTTTTTGGCTATATAATATTCCATTGTGTGTGTATGTATGTATGAATGTGTGTGTGTGTGTGTGTGTGTGTATATATCTCTTTTTCTTTATCCATTCATATATTGATGGATGCTTGATTTCCATATCTTGGATATTATAAATAAGGCAATAAACATAGGAAGGCATATATCTTTTTGAATTAGTGTTTTGTTTTCTTTGTATAAATACTCAGATGTGGAATTTCTAGATCATCTGGGTAGTTCTGTTTTTAATTTTTTTAAGGAACCACTGTAGTATTTCTTGTTTTTATTGTTTATTTTTGTTTTATTTTTATCGCTGCACCATTTTACATTCTTACCAATAGTACACAAGTGTTCCTTTTTCTCTACATGCTAAACACTTGTCCCTTCCTTTCTTTGACACTAACCATTCCTACCAGTGTGAGGTGATATCTCTTTGTAGTTTTGATTTGTATTTCCCTGATGATGAATGATGTTGAGCAAATTTTCATGTTTCTGTTGGCCATCTGGTTGTCTTCTTTGAAAAAATAGTCTCTTCAGGTCCTCTGCCCATTTTTTTTTTTAAGATTTTATTTATTTATTTGACAGACAGAGATCACAAGTAGGCAGAGAGGCAGGCAGAGAGAGAGGGGGAAGCAGGATCCCTGATGAGCAGAGAGCCAGATGTGGGGCTTGATCCCAGGACCCTGGGATCGTGACCTGAGCGGAAGGCAGAGGCTTTAACCCACTGAGCCACTCAGGTGCCCCTCTCTGCCCATTTTTAGTTAGATTACGTGTGTGTGGGTAAGTATGTGTGCAGTTAGTTGTTTGTTTTGGATAATAAGCTCTTATCAGGTATACCATTTGCAAATACCTTTTCCCATGTAATAAGGTTTTGTTGTTGTTGTTGTTGTTGTTTTTTAAGTTTTGCTGATAGTTTCTTTGTGTAAAAGCTTTTTAGTTTCATGTACTCCAAATGGATAATTTTCACTTTTGTTTTCCTTGCCTGGGGAGACAAATCCAGAAAAATAAGGCCAATGTCCAAAAGTTTACTGCCTATGTTTTCTTTTAATTGTCTGGTTTCAGATCTTACATTTAGGTCCTTAATCCATTTTGACTTTATATGAGTATATGGCACAAATGCTCCGGACTTACCCCTTTGCATGTAGCCATCCAGTTTTTCAGCACCATTAAGCGAAGAGACTGTCTTTTCCCCAATGTGTACTCTTGTCTCCCTTGTCATGAAAGGACATAGTCGCCTTATGTGCATGCTTATTTCTGAGCTCTGTTCTATTCCATTGATCTGTGTGTGTGATTTCTGTTGGTGCTATACTACTTTGACTACTATAGCTTCGTATTATAGTTTGAAATTTGGGATTGTGATGCTTCAGCTTTGTTCTTTCTCACGATTTTGGCTATTTGGAGTCTTTTGTGGTTCCTACAAATTTTAGGATTATTTGTTCTAGTTTTGTGGAAGATACTATGGGTATTTTGGTGGGGATTGCATTGAATCTGTAGATTGCTTCAGATATTTTGGACCTTTTAGCAGTACTAATTCTTCCAATCCATGAACATGATACATCTTTCCATTTGTGTTGTTTTCAGTTTCTTTCATCAACATCTTACAGTTTTCAGCATATAGATTTTACATCATTACAGTTTTCAGCACACAGATTTTTCACCTCCTTGGTTAAATTAATTTTTAGATATTTTTTGATGCAGTTGTATATGGGACTTGTTACCATTTTAACAAATGTTTTTGGAAATGGATCGAGGATATGTAGGTAAACTTTCTTCCCAATGTAAGTATTTATGAAGCTGGCTCAAGCAAAGGGCTATAGGCAAATACTCATTTTAATGAATATATGCAGGTAGAGGTTGGACCTCGACCAACTACCTGGGTAGATATGTCAATAAGAGTTCATGGGAGAGTAAATCCCAAGGACATGGGTTTGAATATCCTCTTTATCACTTACTACATGTTCAGGCTTGGGAAGGTTATTAGAACCAGCCTTATTAGCATCCACATAATATTGCCTTTTAGAGCTATGAGGATTTGAGAGAATATATGGACAATCCTTAGCCTGACATTCAGCACTTTCTACTTTCATTATAACTAATCTATTCGTATAAGGAAGGGAGAGTGTTGGTTAAGAAGTAATTACACCGGGGTGCCTGGGTGGCTCAGTGGGTTAAAGCCTCTGCCTTCGGCTCAGGTAATGATCCCAGGGTCCTGGGATCGAGCCCCGCATTGGGCTTTCTGCTCAGCAGGGAGCCTGCTTCCCCATATCTCTGCCTCTCTGCCTACTTGTGATCTCTCCCTGTCAAATAAATAAATAGAATCTTTAAAAAAAAAAAAAAAGTAATTACACCAGTCATTAAGGTGAGCACAAAAGCATCGTGAGTCAAAGCACCACTATCATCTCATTTAATTATTTGTATGCTTGGTGTTATATTATACTGTATTCTATATTGGCATAGGTTGCAGTGATAGTGCTATGTAAACTACCTGTTAATGACCACTTTTCTTTTTTAAGTAGTAAAAAACTTTTTAAGTAGTAAAAAACATCTTGGAATGTAAGAGGGGACACTGAAAGAAATATAAGGCTATTTCAGTGTCTTATTTTGAGTGGGCATCGGGAATTATAACTGTCAGAAAAGGAGTACAGATGAACGCAAGAAAGGGGAGACAGCATTTGGATGTTTAAAGGTTTTAGTCATAAATAAGTGAACTTCGTTTCCTAGTTTAGGCTTAGAGATTGGTTTTCCATTTCCATGTTATTTCCTACACGTAGATTCTTTCTGTAATAAAGCCAGCTTGTCAAGTCCTATAACATTTTCTTAGAGGAAGGTAAACAAATGGAAGTGAATAAAGAAGAGAAAGCCTGCCAAATAATTTATCCCTATTCCCATCAGGGCTCTAATGTAATTTGGTTGAAAGAAATCTTAGTAAGTTCAATAGAGTCATATGATACTTGATTTCAAATACGAATGCTATTTAAATAGGAGCTTAGGAAAGTACAGTATCCTTATATTTTGAGACACTCTCTGGAAACTTGGTGTTTGATGATAGAGTCACATGGGAAATTCTGCTCCTGAAGGGAAATAAGCCCATGCTAGGAATAGACTGGTATCATGAGAGCATCGCTTCTATCCATCTCTGATATATTTGATTAAGTTGTGGGTCTCTAAGGAAAACTGTTATGAAAATAAACTAGTGAAAAAAGTGCTAGGGCAAATTTATAGGATAAAAATACCTAATGATGACAGTTGACCAAAAGATTAAAGACAATAGTTTTTTTGTTTGTTTGTTTTTCTGGGTTTACCTACTGATTTAGAATGGTAATTTTTAAAAAATTCAGTCATTTCTTCATTCACAAACTCTCAGTAAGAATGTAGTCTATGCCATATATTATACGGGCATTGATGATAGATGGATATGGTATTAGACCAACTCAGGTTGTAGATACATTGTATGTTACTGAAGGTGATAGTCAAGAATAAAATGTGAGAAGTTCTGTGACAGATAAACACAGTGTTATTGACTGTGTAGGGTACTTCCTAACAGTGGTGCTAGGGAATCTGTAAATTTTAATAAGAAAAGTGATTTCAGGGGCAAATTTAGAAAGATAGTAGTCATTAGGCAAGTGAAGCAGAGGTGCTTGATTCCACTAAAGAATGGTCTGGAAATAGAGAAAAAGTTGTTTGCCTGAAGCAAATTTTGTATAACTGGAGTGGAATTTGTGGTCAGAAATGTAGAAATAAGTCTGGAGAGATAAGCAGGGACTAGGTCTTGAAGAATCCTTCCTCACCCATCATACTACCGCCACCCACAGTTCAGGTAGTACAGGGAATGTGCTGGAGTTGAGGGATGGGCTGGCTGGGAGATGCCACAGGAGTTGATTGGGGAACAATGTGAAGGAAAGATTTTGATGAGACTTTAGAGATGGTCAGGTGAGGAGGAAGAGAAAGTAACCAACATTAGTTTCCCTGTTTCTGATTTGGGCAACAGGACAGCAAATTTGCCCTTTCCTGAGCTGGGGAAAACGGAAGAGAAGCACCTCGGAGGGGAAGATTATGGCTTCATTTTTAAACATGTTTTGATTGTGGTATTTATGGCACATTCACATGGAGATGCTCAGAAATGTATTCAGAATGGATATGTGGAGCTCAGGAAAGAGATAAAGCGATTTACGTAAATCACCTGGGCCTTCAGTATATAGGCTTGAAGCTGTGGGTTTGGAGGAGATAACAGAGAGAGGAAGACACAAGGTGTAGGACAGTTAAGAAAAAAACAAAATGCTTAAAGACGCGGAGATGCGGTCCCAGGCACAGGAGGACAGCAAAGGAAGAGTGATAGCCATAAATGAGATGTAGAAAGTCTTAAATATGAAGAGTATTCACAGTTTGGAATGTTTTTGAGAGATCATGTAAGATTTGGCCTAAAAACTATGAATTGGGAAAAGCACAGCAAAAGTCCTGGTGACCTTGGAAAGGAACTTGCTGTCAACAGGAAGGGGAGAATTCTGAAGCCAATCTTTTATAGAGAAAATAGTCAAAGAGAGACATCAACTGTTGACTCTTCCAAGAAGCTGGCACTTAGAATGTGTTATAGAACAAAATAAGAGGTTTTTTGTTTTGTTTTTTAAGTTGGTTGGTTTTGAGAACCTTGTACACATTTAAATGTTGGTAGGAATAAGGATTCTGAAGTGGTTATAATTTAAACAGGGAAATCAATAGAAAATGGTATTTAAAGGCCTTTTATTCTTGCAAAAATAAATGTTTTAGGGATCAGAATGTTTATGTAAACCTGTGATGAGTTCAGCATTTAAAAATAATTCATATTTAATATTGTCTTTCCACTGGAAACATTTTTTTTTTTAATAAACTGAAGTGGTACATCTTTACCAAAAATAGCCCCCTTCCATTAAAAAAAAAATGAAAAAGGAGGAAAAATAAATATGGTTTAATTATAAAAGAAAATAGCACAAAATTAGGAGGATTCCTCTTATTGATATTCCCCCAGTTCATCAGATGTTACCTCAGTCAGTATGCTGACAAGACAGAGATGGCACACTGATATTGTAAAATTTGAGATTATTCAATAAAGGGGTTATTCAGGGAAGTAGTGTGCAGAAAGAAACCACAACAGATAGTAAAAGCAGGGGCTGTTATCACCCTTAGGCCAAAGGATGTGAGAAGAGGGAAGATTTGTCTTAACCCGGAATCAGAGAGAGCCTCCTGATGCCAGGTCAGGGAACAGCTAGCCCATGGTGATCTCACAGCCTCTTCCATCCGGGTTACTTCTTGCCGGTTCTACATATCAGCCAAACCCAAGGAAAAGCTAGAGGACCAAGAAGCATGTGGATATGTCCTTTATAGTTCAGCCTCCTGGATCCGGAGCAGAGAGAGAAGATGCAGAAAGTTCCAGGAGAGGCCCATGGAAGCTGCCAGTGATGGATGTGACTGTGAAAAAGATAGGAAAGTGGGTAGTCTACCTACTTCCTACATTTATACTCCCATACTAGTCAACATGTCTTATGAAGTTGATTGACACTTGGAAGATTTAGAATGGGTCATGCTCCTCAGATCTGTGGACCAACCTTTATCATCAATATTTTTATTACTCGCCTTTAAATATATTTGTTGCGATCCCAGGATCCTCAGGTGCTTCTCAATAAGAGTCGGAAGATCATCTCTCTGCATTTGCCAGCTTCTTACCACAGTGTTCCTTGGCTTATTCAACATTAAAATAATGGTGATTGTCTGTTTTCCAGAGATATTGAAGAATTGGATGAATACAGCCAATTGTGTAATACACATAATAAGTTATTATTCTTTTCCCATTACATTGTTTTTGTAGTTTTATAAAAAGTACTTAATCTGCCCAGATACTTCAGTAAGAGTAGTAGTTGGTTTTAGTTTAAGGATAGAGTAAATACCCATCCCGCCTGTGCTAGGTACAGGCATGCCTTGAAAGGCTGATAGCCTTTATTCTCAGAGCAAGAGCGTGGTCACTCTGCTCTCAGAAGTGCTGAGCTGCATGCATGAGTTTTCTTCATCATAGTAAATGGATACACATCCCTAGACACATGTACTTTACTTTTATGTATGTTTGTATGCAGCAACGATAATTTATAAAGGGAATTTTGCTTTAGGAAAGTAACTCCAGTGAACCCTTCATGAATTGCTTCTGTTTAATATATCTCTAATACCGAGTGAAGGAGCTAAAAGTCACAGAATGTTCTGTTACTTGGCTTATTTTGGTAAGAAAGAGTGTCAGACTCTAGGATGACAGATTGAAATAAATGTTTCTGTAGACATTGAACCATAATGTTTGAATATGGTGAAAGTAGATATTATTCAGGGAAATTACAAAATCTGAGTTTCCTATAAATTTTATATGTAGATTACGTGGAGTATTTTTGAAATTTTTCTTTGTCATATCTGTAATAATAATGAAGGAGAAAAAGAAAGTAATGGTTTGATGACTTTTCCTATATTCAGTACAATGTACTTTGCTGTGTGGGTTTCAGTAAATAGTACTTGCTAGTCATAATTTATTTGCCACCTATTTTTAAAAGGAAATTGATATATATCTATAACTTTAATATTATACTATTTTAAATGCCATAGAAACTAAGAATTTAGTTTTAAATTTCATAAAACATCTAATTTTAATTTAAATTCAAACTTTCTTAATTTAAACTTTCTCAAGAAGGGAAAAGTAAGACTTTTTGTACATTAAAACCATTTATTTTGTTGCATATTTTTTATGTGTTTCAATACTATTTGGGCCAAAGCTGAGAGGATTTATAGCCCTTACAGGTTAGAGCTCTTCACTGTATAGTCAATTTGAAAATAAGCTATCACTCACACTGGAAATTGCTTTAGGGGATATGGTTGGAGTAGATGAGTATTTTCAAGAGTAGAAGTGTCTGAAATAATGCTTCAACAGTAGATGAGTATTATCTATGAGCTTTGTATACAAATTTCAACATATTATATTATCTAAAACATTAAAACTGTTAGGGTGCCTGGGGGGCTCAATTGGTGAAGCATCTAAGACTTCGTTTCAGCTCAGGTTGTGACCTCAGGGTCATGAGAGCAAGCCCCGTATCGGCCTCTCTGCTCAGAATGTCGTCGGCCTGTGATGCTTTCTCCCTCACTCTGGCCCTCCCATTTGTGTTCTCTCTCACAAATAAATACATCTCTCTTTTTTTTTTTTTTTAAAGATTTTAGTTATTTATTTGACAGACAGAGATCACAAGTAGGCTGAGAGGCAGGCAGAGAGAGAGGGGGAAGCAGGCTCCCTGCTGAGCAGAGAGCCCGATGTGAGGCTTGATCCTAGGACCCTGGGATCATGACCTGAGCCGAAGGCAGAGGCTTTAACCCACTGAGCCACCCCGGTGCCCCTCAAATAAATAAATCTTAAAAAAAAAATTAAAAACCCCTAAAAACTGTCATTTTATATGATCTCTCAGCCCCTTTCAATGCAAAATAATGATGACAAGAATGTGTATACACACACACACACACACACATGCACACACACACGAATATATAGCGCATGTGTGTACATACATATTCATTTTTTACAAACACCTCTTCATCTTAGAAGAGTTGGAAGATTATTCTGTTTCCTAGTTTACTTGGTTTGCAGTATCATTTATCTTGTCAATGTAGATCTTAAAATTATTTAACCTTTTGCAAAAGCTTAAAGGTCATCTCTTCTGGGACATTGGGCATTTGTACAGTATGGTTTTGGGTGGTTTTTCAGTTTGCACTACCTCCTTACACACACTCCCCAGTGAAAGGCAAACTGCCTTGCTCACTGTTCTAATATCAAACCTATTGATTCCCCACTTACAGATTTTGTTCCCACTCTTCTAAATGGCTTTTTACTAGAAACATGAAAATTTAAAACATCTCCAGACTCTACTCTTTCAGTCCTTACAGACTTTTGTGCACTGAAGGAAACTCTCATTTTTATAATACTAATCTGTACCAATGCTTTCGCAATTAAGTCTGTCCTTTTGGCATTTCTTTATGTTATTATTTTGGACTCTTAACTGGTTTCATATTGGCATTTTGCTTTTATTGTTACATATGTTCTGGTCACTCTTTCTGTTTGTTTTCTCGTCACTCTTTCTGTAAAGTGTTTCCCTGCACTCTCCAGTTGGAGTGCTAAGCATAGACTCTTGTGTGGAGGGACAGCTCTGTAATATTTACTGGTGGGAACTGAAGTTCTAGCACCCCAGGATTACTCAATGAAAAGCATCGCTTTAATTTTCAGAGCTAGGATTTTTAATCAATGGACAGACACACTCTTAAAAACATCTTGTGTGTAACTTGAAAATTAATTTTGATAGGTAGCTGTCAAACTGTATGATAACTCAGACAATTCCAACCCATAAATATACTTTTTTTAAAAAAGATTTTATTTATTTATTTGACAGAGATAGACATAGTGAGAGAGGAACACAAGCAGGGTGAGTGGGAGAGGGAGAAGCAGACTCTCCACTGAGCAGGAAGCCTGGTGCAGGACTCAATCCCAGGACCTTGGGATCATGACCTGAGCCGAAGGCAGACGCTTAATGTTCTGAACCACCCAGGCACCTCACCAGCCATAAATATACTTAAAGAAAAGAAAAAAATCATGATAATATTGGCAAAATTTGTGTAAGACCCTTTCATGGGTACATTTATTCCTGAGTCTTCTAAAATACCAATTTAGCTTGAGAAATTTGTACTTGTCTCTATCCTAGTAGAAGTAACTTCCCAGGTCAATCCTTCTTTAAAAAATTCTAGCAGCGGGATTGGATTAAAGTGTTCAAATAAGGTATTGTAAGTGACACCATTAGGGAAGTCAGAGAAAAGCAGAACCATTCTTGCTGAACTTGGGTTAAGCACCACAAAGCCTTGCCCTCCATTTATCTCTGAGGAAACCTAGGACTCAAAGGATTAAGCATAGAAAATCAGCATAATCAATATTGTTATAATTTCATGCTTTTGAAATCTATCCAGGATTCCTGACAAGATGATGCCATGGGTCTGTGTTTCAACATTCCCTCTATTCCAAACACAGCAAAGCTAGATGGAAGAGTTATCACAAAGAAAGGCTTAGAGATATGATAGATTTCAGCATGGGGCAAAACTGGAGTAGAACCAGAGAGGAGAGATCAGGCATGATTCCAGGTTCTCAAGCAAATACAAGATGAGAGATGTCTAATGACAGTCTGGAATGGAGGGTTCTTCTTCAGCGCTAACTTGTAAAAAGAGCCTCAACATTTTACCGCTTTGCAGGAAATTATAGCCCTGATGAGACAAAAGAATGAGGGGCAGGAAGACAAAAATACAGTTTCAGGACTAATTGTAGCATCTGGGGGAAGTCGAGTACTTGTCAGGACTAGATTGCCACAGAAGTATCAGTGCCCTTGGTTAGCAAAGGTAAAGTCATTTTTCTGAAATAACTCATCCTATGAGCAAGACTTGGACTTGTCTCTTGAAGTCAGGCTGACAAGAGACTCTGGAATTAGTAAAATGCACCACGCCAGGAAGACACAGAGTCATCTTACATTGAGCTGCTGTGACCTACATCATGTACCCGGTGACCACCCGGGATTTACAACCGTGTGGAAATTGATGAACATTCAAGTAATGGTTGCTGTCACTGCAAATGAGCATAATGTCAGGGACATTAGGGGAGCAGCAGAGGAACAGAGAGCTCTACTTGGACATAAAAGTTAAGTCTAAAATCCATTCAGACGACATAGTATACACAGTAGATTTTCTACATATGTGCCTGTATAACAGTACCTAGTGCGCAGCTGGGAAACGATTCTGTCAATAAACTTCTTTTTGAAAAATCAAAAAGAACTATAATACATAATCCAAATATAAGACCAGAAAGATGAGGGATGGTATAATAAACTGTCTTACTATTTCATTAGAAGAAATTCATTTTTTAAAAAATGATGATTATTCCCCGCAGCCAATGAGAGCTGTTCTGATGGTGCGTTGATGTGCACTTCCTCTAACAGCTGTATCCCAGTTCACAAGCGCTGTGATGGTTTGGTCGACTGCATGGATTTCCAGCTTGATGAGTCCAGCTGCACAGGTACTCAATTTCCATTAACATATTCTTTACAATATAAGCCAGTAACTTAACCCGTAGATGATAAAAATAACAAAACTTGAAATTCTAAATAATTGCCAAGTATGGAATAATTGGATTTCTATTATTGGTTTAGGTCAGGAAGAATATTAACGTTAACATATAAAAAGCTTATAAATATATAATGTAATATATAACATATATAATATATATAAATATATAATGAACTCATGCTTATTCTATATAAATGAATGTTCCCCGATGAAGAAAAATCAAACACTAAATTTTAAGTTAATAAAACTTAAAGTTATTAGTATTTGATAATATCTTTGATGCAAATTGCTTGGTTTCTAAAATAAGGAAACAATCTAACATGTTATTAATTTTTTAATTATAATTTTCCCACTTCTCTATTTGCATGATCTAGTCATGTTTAAAAGTCAGTTTATTAAGCTTTAGACTGACTTTTAAAAATTCTTCTCTCCTGACCCTGCAATATTTATCAGAACTGGTAATGTATGTTTGTGATTATACTTTTATCAGAACTGCTTTAAAATTCTCTAAATTTATTATAGTCCATTGCTAACATCTCTCCTGGGTAATTGAACTTTTATTTCATGCAGGAGATATATGAAATAATAGATAAGTAGGGGCAATATAAATCTCTCACAACAAAAATACAAAGTCATAATAAAAGATATATTCAATCATATATTTTAAATAAATTGGAGATATTTAATATCAAAACTAGGTGAGAATGTATTCTTTGTATCTTTCAAGAGTGCAGACTATTATGAGATAAGTGACAAAAGCATGATAATTATAATCAGATCACAGTGCAAGAAAGTCTTATTTTTTATGCTGCTGAAATGAATACTCACAGAGCACTGAATTTTATGAGTACAAAAGGAAATCAAGAAGCGAGCAAATCTGGTCCCATAAAATATGCAAAGATGAATGGTCTCTGCCATTATTTCTGTACTAGGCATGCTTATACATCAGACTGATACCCAAAGGAAATGCTTTCACTTTCTTTCCAGAGTAAGAAAAATATAAACAAGATAGTTTCAGTCTTTGAAACTATTAAGACAAAGCACTGATATCCAGTACCCAAATTTATTTGCATAAAGGTGAGATTTTTGTTCAGGATAGTCCTCAGTGAGAACAAATATACCATAACATGTGATGGGTTATTGTCTGACTTTAGGTATTTTACTTTTATCATTCATCCTGACAACGCGGAGGTAGTAGCAGAGAGCACATTCTGGTCGCCCCATCTAGTTGAGCCATTCAGCAATTCATTCACCGTTCATTTACACATCACACTGCCCCAGCTGCTGGGTTACAGTAATATAAGGAACTCGTGAAACAGCTTTCAGAAATAAAATTCACATTACATTTTTTGTTCTCTATATTTTCTGTGCTTTTCAGTTTGTCAAACAGATACGATGTAGTCAATGCTTCTGTGTTTAAGAATGTGTCTAGGCTTAATCCACACGAAGAGGTGTCAATGCCCGTGACACCTTCCTCTTTCTTTCCAAACATCATCTCCCTTTTGGGTAGCGTTTCATAGACTTTATGAGCCCGATCCTGACAGCATCCAGTAATGTCCCTGGTCGCACAGCAGGCGGTGAGCATCTGGTCTCTCCTCACCTCAGGCCCTATGCAAGTGTTGCAGGTTAAGTATATTTCGACAAGGCCGTGTGTTCCCAAGTTATGTTAGAAAGGCATATTATTTTCAAGTTTTGGTTGCTTATGCAGCAGAAGGTTATTGAACAGAATGTGTCTGGCTTAATTTAAATTGGGAGTTTTTTCCAGTCATCTGTAGTAGTGGAGGTTAATGAAAGTTATGTTAAGGTGATACTATAATTATGATAATCATCCTTTGAAGTAGAATAAGGAAAAGGCATCAAAAATATAGAGTTGTAGGGATGCCTGGGTGGCTCAGTCAGTTAAACATCTGGCTTCAACTCAGGTCATGACCTGGGGGTCCCGGGATCAAGCCCTGCACCAGGCTCCTCCCTGCCCAGTAGGGAATATGCTTCTCCCTCTCCCTCCGCCCTTCCCTTCTCCCACCGCTCGTGCTCATTCTTGCTCTCAAATAAATAAATAAATAAAATCCTTGGAAAAAAAATAAGGTTTTAGGATGGGGTGTTACGAATACAGTTTAATATGTTTAATAATAATAATAGTAATACCTAATAATATTTCAGAAGGTTTTATTTTTATTAAGTTTTTTTTTAAAAATTTAATTCCATTGGTCTCAACATGTAGTGTTCTATCAGCGTCAGGTGTACAATACATTGACTCATCACGGCTGTGTCTCACGCCGTGCTCGCCTTGATGAGTGTGCGCTTCATCCCGTCACCTCTTTCACCCATCCCCCTCCAACTCCCTTTGCTCTATTTTCAATGAATACCCTCCGTTAGAGCTACTCTTCTTTCCAACAAGAACATTTTTTACTCGAAGCATACACCAAACCAAAGCACTATAGAGTAGAGCTATGCCAGATTGCTAAGCCATAGTTAATCTTCCCTGCAGTCCCTGTGCTGGGATTTCAAGATAAAGAGAACAGTCTGTGCCCACTGGATATTTGGTTTACTGCACCAAGCCATTTGGTTTTCTGGAAGATTCTTAGACCCTTATAGCTCCTAAAACTACAGGCAAGTTATTGGCAGGTGTATATCTAATCCATGACAGTGCATAAATACTGTACCATTCAAAGAAGTTGATGATCATAATATCAAGAACAGCAGGGGTTATACAGAAATTCTTACCTGAATAGCAGATCATTTGACACTTTTAAACCAATAGACTTTAGGTGTTAGAGGACTGGAATTTAGTTCAGTATCTGTTGCTCCTTTGCTATTGACTTGAGCAAATTATATTATTAACCAGTTTCCTTCTCTGTGAAAAAGGATCTCTATGAATATAACACATACTGCTATGAGGATTAAATGAGGTAATGCCAGTAAAACTCTTAAGACAGTCTCAACACAGATCAGGTCTTCAGTAAATGATAGTGGTAGTGGTGCTCATAATGGCACAGGGGAGAAGGAAAGGAAATGCTGGAGAGAGCATTGGTCATAGAAATTAGGTTTCATGGGCAGTTTAAACAATCCCCAAATACAGAGAGCTGGCTGAGAACAATTATTTAATACACTATGCATACCTAACTCACTCGTATAGAAATGTTACAAATACCTTTCATTTTATCTTCTCAGCAGCCCTAGAAGGCAAGGTGATGGATATAATTCGCACTTTAAACATGAGAAAGCTTAGACTTAAACCGCTTAGTCCAAAGTTACACAACCCATTACCTGAGCGGGTGTCAAGGAGGGAGAACCAGGACTCACGTGACTATCAGTCTTCTCAGCAGTCCACTGTACGAGAGCTCTCACTTCCTAGCCTCCAGTTGAATCATACTGGCCTCCAGATACACGGTCATAATAACCAATGCAGGAGGGCACAAGGCGGCGAGACACTGATGTGGCTAAGGAGCCTGAGGTTCTCCTATCAACCCCATAGACCCCGACTTGACATTTGAGAGCTGCTTATATCTTGGGAGTTTAATAGTTTAATCTCTTCATTGCTAACTAGTCATAGACCCCTCCCTGCCCATTTCAGCTGTTCCCTACTTTAAACTGTTTTGAGTAAAGTAAAGGTGAAAAGATGTTGTACTGTGTCTTTCCATTCTTATGGATAAAGAACCTGTGGAGGTCATCTACAAACAGTCTCTCTTCCAAAACACCAAGTTTAACTCCTTGCTCTGGCCAGTGCTTCCTTTCCACGGTGCTCCATTATCCAGTGTAATAAAATGCATATTTAAATTTCCACAGCTTTATTTTGATGTAAAGCAAGCCTGTTTTACTCTCAGCAATCATGGTAAATACTAATAATCCCAGGGGGGGAAAAATGTGCAGCTATGTGTATTTTGATGTTCTATGTAATATCAGACACTCTACGTTTTTTGTTTTTCCTTATAAAAACAAAGCCCTTATGTGAGGAAGACTGAAATTGTACTTAAGACCAAACATAACCATAAAATGGTTTATCTGAAAGGTTTCTAGCTATTTATGCTTTATCATGCTGGTGGGCTGTTTTTAGTCAAAACCAGCTAATTTCTTGTTTAGGAAGGAAATTTCACATCTGTTGTGTTCAGCTGAGCATGCCCTGAAAGCCTGAGGGGTGTAGCTGTAGCCCCATCTTTAGCGCCACACTCCCTTGCTGTAATTAAAGAGGGAGGAGGAGAGAAGGCAAGACTGGACCTACAGATGACCCTGAAGTAGCACAGGTTCAAGCTGTGAGGCTCCACTGATAGGCAGAGTTTTTTACAGGAAAGTACTGGAAATGCAGTTGCTCTTCCTTTGATTTCCCTCATAGCATTCTCTTCTCCTAGCTTACTTTATTGCAGAAGTACAGTATACGATACACATCATATATAAAAGATATGTTCACCAACTGTTTATATTATCACCAACTGTTTATCTAAAAGATACATTCACCAACTGTTTATATCATCAGTAAGGCTTCCAGTCAACAGTCGGCAATTGGCAGTTAAGTTTCGGGAGAGTTCAAAGTTATCTATGGGTGGTTAACTGTGCGAGGGTCAGTGCCCCAAATCCCCATGTGGTTTAGGGGCCAGCTACTTCCCTGGAAGAGCAAATCACTGGAAACCTTTGAGAGCAAAAAGAACACCAGACACGTGGTATATTGCAAATTTGTTCCCACACTGCAACCTTCCTCCTTCCCTGGTTTTCCTCTTTCATCCTCCCTCTGCTGCTCCCTTTCCAGTGTTCAGTGACTGACTCCACAATCTGACTCTCTCTCTTCTCCGAGGGCTGTTTTCCTAGACAACATTTTTGCTTCTCCTTATTACTTTTCCGCTATTGTTCAAAGCCATCATCCTTTCCCGACCCAAGTAAATTGTTTCTCTTTCTGCTAAGGTTAGTCTGCTCCTGTAAAGTCAAAGACTGTGTCTTTGTGAGCCCCGTGACACTTAATAAAATGATCTCAAGTGATTTTTGAGGGGCAAGCCTGAAAATTGATGGTAGCTGAAAGGCAGAGGAAGAAATCCAAAGCTTCAAATCCATGCCCTAGCCTGTATTTTATCTGAGCTTCAGACCTGCAAATAATATTGCCCAAGGAATACTTCCACTTCAATGTCCCCTTAGGCACTTAAAACACCAGCATCTTTCCCTACAAATTCTCCCTTCCCCTCAGATCCCCTAATTCAGTGAATGAAACCATCAGCTAACCAGAGGCCTGGCCAGAGGTTTTAACATCACCCTTTATTCTTCCAGATAATCACCAGGATCTTTCAATCCCAACATTTAAATATCTTACAAATCCCCACAATTCTCAGGCTCCTACCCCACCTCTTTCATTCAAGCAACCACGGTTTCTTACTGGATTATTACAAAAAGCTCTTAACTGGGCTCTTGCATTTTAGTCTTAGCCCTTCTCTTGACTTTACATACTGGATCCAGAATTGTCTTTTTAAAGAATGAAACATGCACTTAGTTTCTTAAAATTCTGGCCTTCTAGGTTAAAGCTTAAACTGCTCACTGAGCCTATATGAGCTGGCCCCCGTGTGTCTCTGACCTTCTCCCCTTCTCTCTCTGCGTGATCGGTCCAACCAGGCTGAACCCCCTTCCGATCCTCAAACATACCATACTCTCTTCGTGGGCCTCTGAGTCTTTATGACTATATTTAAACACACACATACACCCCCGTACCCAAATGAATGCTGATTTTCTTCTGGAAAGCTTTTCTTTATTCTCCAAATTTGATTTAGGTACCCTTATTGGTACTCCAATTACCCTTGTTACATCCATTCCAAAGTATACTAATTTTAATATTGTATTTTAACTCCCTAGTCTCTCTCTCTCTCTTTTTTTTTTTTTTTTTTTTGCATTTTCTATAAAGCTGGAAGGTCAACATGAGCAAAAACCACAATTGTCTCTTTTTTATTATTTCTTATTTATTTTTTAAAAGATTTTATTTATCCACTTAACACATAGAGAGAGATCACAAGTAGGCAGAGAGGCAGGCAGAGAGAGAGGAGGAAGCAGGCTCCCTGCTGAGCAGAGAACCCGATGCCACCTGGATCCCAGGACCCTAAGATCATGCATGGCAGAGGCTTAACCCACTGAGCCCCCCAGGTTCCCCTCTTCTTTAGGTCAACATTTCTTAAGCATGTATCATGAGCTAGGTGTGTTCTAACATTCTCAACAACTCTAAGATAGATACTATTTTTAATCCAGTTTGACAGAGAGGAACCAGAGATACAGAGAGATTAACTAGCTTATCCTGTATTATACAGCTAATTAAGTTGAGTTGAGATTCTTCCTCAGGCAGTCTGGCTCTGGTGCCTGCAGCTTTAATAATTTTGTAAACTTCCTGTGTTATATATTGTTATATATCCAGTGCCTAGCCTAGTGCTGGATATTAACAGATGCTCAGAATAGTTGTGTTGAATTATAGATTTCCACCAAGTACTGGAGGTAAGACAGTCCAACCAGGGGAGAATGGTATCCTGCAAGAGAGAAGTTGTTTAAAAAAAAAAAAAAAAAAGGTGCCTGGGTGGCTCAGTGGATTAAGCCACTGTCTTCAGTTCAGGTCATGATCTCAGAGATCGGGATTGAGTCCCGCATTGGACTCTCTGCTCAGCAGGGAGCCTGCTTCCTTCTCTCTCTCTCTCTCTGCCTGCCTCTCTGCCTACTTGTGATCTCTCTCTCTGTCAAATAAATAAATAAAATCTTTAAAAAAAAAAAAAAAGCCAAGAAAAGCAATTTGGGGATTAAGTGAGTAAGGAAACCAACAGGTCTTAGTAGGTCAGGATACATGTAAGGATCCAAGGATACTGTAAAGAAACCTGAAGAGCTAAAGGCACTAACCACTTCCAGCGTCATACCTATGAGACAGTATCTAGCTTCTTTTTAATCTATAAGCAAATCACCTTTGAAGATAAATGTTGACACTAACCTAGGAGTGGGGAATGATACAAGCAGCAAGAGACCAGGGCCAGGGAAACAAAGGTCAATTTGAGCTATGCTGATGCTTGTCATGGATGCAAAGGTCAGACATGCTCATGTACAAGTGACATTTTACCAAGAAGACAAGGACACCCAGGAAAGCATTGTCTGTCATGATAGTGACTCGTGTGTGGAACTGAAAACAATAAATGTTGCATTAAAGAACAAATTTCAGTATAATCACAACCATGAGAGACTATGGACTCTGAAAAACAATCTGAGGGGTTTGAAGTGGTGGTGGGGGGGGGTTGGGGAAACCAGGTGGTGGGTATTAGAGAGGGCACGGATTGCATGGAGCACTGGGTGTGGTGCAAAAATAATGAATACTGTTATGCTGAAAATAAATAAAAATTTTTAAAAATCACAAATATGTCTTACAGACATGTTCTAAATAAGTAGATTTTGCTAATCCAGGGGAGGAAAGAGTCTTCTCTTGCGGTCAACCACTCAGACATGTGAAGAGAATGAACACATCAAGGGCGGTAAAGGCCACAGAACAAATTTGTGGGCCACAGAGAAGTAGCCTAGGAGAATTCTTGTTCTTTTAGAAGCAATTTATTCTCAGTGGCTAGATTTAATGCAGTGATTAACAGTAATATGTCCTCCTCCTTCCTAATAATATTTACAATTAACCGTGGGCTTTGTGATGCTTCTTTGTAGAGTGCCCATTGGGTTACTGCAGAAATGGTGGGAATTGTGTAGTGGAGAAGAACGGCCCTGTGTGTCGGTAAGGAGCATTGTCTACTTTGTCTTTGAACAGTTATTGCCATTGGCTGACTTATTTTTCTCAAAGCTGGTATAATACAACACCAATGAACACAAAGTTATTCAGGCAAAAATAGTGGATAATGGCATTATTTGCATTTATCTGTCTGAATATGAGAAAGGAAGATGTGGGTATATTTTAGAAAAAAGGCAATTATTTAACATGATTTTATGTCTTAACATTTTGTATTATATAGGACGTAGTTTTAATACTCATTTGCTCTTATTTTTAATATTTATATCAGGTTATAAAAAGATTTTATATATGGGTGTCATCCTATTTCAGATGAACTTAGTGTCTGTATTTCCTTATTCCCTTTTTATTTCACATTTCATATTTCTCTTTTCTAACAACAAAGGATAAAATTAATTCATAAATAAGACCTTTTTCTAGTTGAAGCAGTGGATGTTTATGAGTACCCAAAGTTAAGGTACAGATAAGGAATACATTTGCATGCTTAAAGCAAAAATAAACAAAAACAGTCCTTGTGATTTCTTTGGGGAATTATTTATACTGCATATCAAAGATTGCTTGATTTTTTTCCCCTCACCCTTTAAGGAATTGTGCAAAAACAGTTTCATAAATTCCAAAGGAAATGATGCATATTCCATTATATTTGTGTTTATGACTTTTTAATCTAGCAGACCAATGGATATATTACTTTGCTTATTAGAGAATGGATGGTAGTTTGATACTGAAGTCATAACAAAACACACAGAAGTATCTGGAAAACAATGATTGATAGTTGTTTGAATCCTTATATCCTTCTGAGTCAACACGTATATTTTAGGAGAAGTTGTTTATGCCTTATAAAAGCAAGTATCTCTACCAATTAACACAACAGCAAAATTTTTTTGATGAGATATGTTTAGACACTGTTTTAACATTGTTGAAAGTGAATTATTAATGGGTTTCTCTAAGTGTTTTGTCTCTCTACTTCATTACAAATTTATTTCACAACATCTCAACAAAATTATGCTTTCCCCTGTATCAGTTTCCATGGAAATTAATTTTTTACAAACTGTAAGTTGATGGAAAGACAGGATGCATAGTATAATTTCTAAAATCTCCTGAAAGAAATTGAGAATGATGCCATAAATAATGTCCATCTTATGTCAGCTGAGTGGATAATGTTGTTTAGTGTCAACTATTTACAATAAGGTTTGCATTTTTGTCTTCTCTAACCCTGCCAGACAAGAAAGCTCTCTGAGACTGTAGCTAGTCTTAGCTAAGCAAACAGAGTTTTGCGTTCTTGGCAACATCCTCTGGTACTTAAATAAACTTTAAAAATGGAAATCCAGATGGTGACGTCTGAGATGGGTTTCTCTCACATGAGAAAACTCTTAACATGAGGGAGAAGATGCAGCGGGAGGATTAAGAGGCAAAGGGACCAGAGGAAGGAAATCGGTGTGACAAATGTAGAAAGAAATTCACTAATCAAATATTTTAAAATGGTGTTTTTAGTAATAAATAATACTTTTCAGATAGTGAAATGACTCATTGCCACTAGTATAAACAAATGTTTGGAATTAGTGTTCTTTTCAACATAGGTATGAAAAATGACTTGTGGGTTTTTTTTTTTTTAATATTACAGTATGGTAGTTTCTTCATTCAAACTCTAATTACTTTAAAGCCATGAACTGCAAAAGTAAACATATGTATATTACAATAAACTTTTAGAAGGCATATACTAGTACATCAGGCAAAAAGTAGAAACCCCAATATCTAAATCCCACTTTGCAGTATTATTTTTCTCTCCACTTAAATATGGTTTTCCTTTCACCAACACATGTACCCACACCAGCACACATTTGTTTCTTATAGAAATATGAATTATACTTTATACATTCCCTTTGTACCTTGTTTTTTTTTTTTCTCTCTTAATAAAATATTGTGCTGTTGTTCCATGTCGGTACATCTGGTTCCTAGATCCATCACTTCTTGGCTGTGTAGTGTTGAGTAAATTTCCCAATCTAATGTGTCCAGCTTCTTCTCTGGCAAACTGGACAAGATAATAGCACCTACTTCACAGGGTAGTTGTGAGACTTGAAGGGGTTAAATATGTGAGACACTCAGTACTGTGTCTGACATACAAAAGATACTGTAGGAAGGCTAGCCATCAGAACTATTATATCATCCCTTTTTATGCTGTGTAGTCTGCAATATTTAATGTAGGGTTTGTCATCATTTAAATAACCTCATTGATACTATTAATGGTTGTTTAGTTTCTTTCTGAAATATTTGCTTTCACAAATAATCTTGCAACATGCATCCTTTGACTTGGACTGAGCAAAATTCCTTAAGCATAACATACCTTACTGAAATGCAAAATAACAATGTAAGTTGTTTCTAGTTACATTTAGTATCAAATTCATTTCCAATTAAATTTCATATCCAGGTCATGTCACACACAGGTATTCTTTTTTGGATTTAAGTTTCAATGAGGATGGCTTTAGAATGAAGAGCTTTAGAGTAAACATAAAGCACTATGGAAAGATGTTGGCTTTATATCAAACCCCTGTCATTCCCGGGCATGAGAATTCAAGGTCTCTGTCACTCAAAGACGTAAGGACAGACCAAAGCCCATCTCTGTCCGGGCATTGTGAATATAAGAACTTCATGGTATCGAAAAGGAGGCTTGTCACAAGAGTCTTTGGGTTTTCTCTTGGAATCTAAGGTATCTTGAGGAAGGACCTTCAGATTTTACCTGTGATCCTAGAGAAGAGAGACTTAAGAAAAAAAAAAAAGTCATTTGGGTTGCTGGAGTTTATAATTATCCGCAAGCATAAACACTACTATGTGAACTATGGTTTTCCATGACCTGAGGACCACCAACAGGGTGGCATGTCTGAGGGCTGAAGAAGCAAATCATGAGCCAAAAGAGGGAAATTATTCCTAACCTAAGGAGGCTTGGTTATTATATTATTTTGATATATCAGTATGTTTCTTTGAAAAATAGACTGAGCTATGTTATTAAATTCCAAAGGGCAGGAAAGAGGTTACAAAGAAAAAAAAAATCAAGTCATCAAAGCTAAAAGAAAGAAATAGGAAACAGTATCAAATTAATGCATATATAATTATATATATACACATATAGAGATAAATTTATTATATATTTCATATATATGTATACATGAGATCATGTTGTTAGTGAAGCTAGGCAGAAAAAGTATTAAAGCTTGGGTTAATTTATAGATTTGGAATACAATTTATTAACAACTATCCTATCCCACTAGGTTCCACATTCTTAAATTTGCTTGCCAATAGGACACCAGAGTTCCTTTGGATATGTCATAGGCATTACAGATTTAACATGTCCAAAAAGATCTGGCATGTGAGCAGGCCATATTCTTCTCTTTCTCTCAGATTTACACGCACTGTTCTCTCTACTTAGAATTTTATTTTTCTGCATTTGCCCAAAAGATGCCTTTTAATCCTTTAGAGCAAATATAAATGGCAATTTCTCTGGGAAGCCTTTCCCAGACCAACCAGAGAGGATGCCTCACCCCTCCTTCTGGGTTCCTTTGTTGCTTCCCTCATTCTTTTATTTTACAAGTACTGGTTTTACTAAACTACGTATTGGAACCTGTTATATCCTATGAAGAAATATATTTCCAATTAAAATTTTATTCTTTATGACTATCAAAATTTATTCTGTCCACTTTTTACTAGTTTTATTTGTAAGGATAACTTTTAGACAATTATGGTCACTAAAAATTTTAAAAATATATACTATGTTCATACTTTTGGTGTAAAAAAGATTTAAAAAATAATCAAAGGCTTTTAAGTATAAACTATATTATATTAGGATAAATATTTGCTAGGACAGGGCCAAAGTAACAGTTTAAGGAGGAAAATGATCAATTGGAATTTCTAACTGTTAAAGACAGAGTATGCAGGCAAAATTTTGAAGACCATTGTCTTAGAAAATAAGGGTTATATTTTCCACAGCTTTTTATGACTAGTACCTAACACACACTTGACATTGTAAGAGCTATTTGAATAATACACTGACTAAAGTATAAGTGAATGAAATACAAATGGAAAGTCCTGAGATTTCAAGGAAAAGTATCAGTACTTTTAAATATGTTCCTAAAATGTATTAAGACATGAGTAAATAACATACCACAATCCAAACAATCACAAAGGAGCTCTTGGGTACTTTACATGTAGACAACAAACAGTGTAGTGAGGGAGCATACGATAAAACAAAAATCACTCCAGTGTATAGGACAGAACAGACTCCCATAGAAAATATTCACCAAAGAAAGTCTACTTTGCTACAATGACAGAAAAGGGTACTCTTAAAATAGGAATCTTGTAAACTACCTCAACTCTTCAACCCTGGGCTTAAAATTAAGAGTTAAGTGCAGTTATCCATCTATAAAAAGCCACTGTTTAAAATAAAATTCAGCTTATGAATTCTCTCATTTTCCCCATCAAAAACAAAACAAACAAAAACAAAGAAATATGAAGCAAGAAAGAAAGTACTCCAAGACCCTGACTCCAAACTGAATTAAATATTAATTCATTTAAATTTAGGGAAAGGGGGTGAGGTGGGGAGTAAAACTTAATTGGGATTTTAAAGTCCAAATACAACTGGATAACAAAACAGTAAGAATCAAATAAGAGTGGATTGAAGCAAGGAAGGAAATGAAATAGAAAGGAAAGACTAAATTATAATACTTCTCCCAAGAGAGGATAGATTCAAATTAATTCTATTAAAGAATTCTGAACAAAGTTGAAAAATAACCAAGGGAACAAAAAGAAGATAAAGTACATAACCAAAGAGAAAGTAGTTGAAGTGGAAGATAAAGAACATGTATATAATTGGAGTCCCTAAAGAGGAAAACAAAACAGTGGAGTGGAACTAATATTTAAAACTATAATCCAAGAAAACTTTCAGAAATGAAAGAAGAATGAATTTGCATGATGAAAGGGCCAGAAGTTACCTGGGAAATTTGACACAAAGCCAGAAACTCCCAAGACATGGCCTAATAAAAATATGGGACTTCAAAATGAAGAAATATATACTCCTTCAAGAATGGGAAGGATAGGTGTTTTCCCTGATATTATCTACATAAACACACACACACAAAGACATATATATATATATATATATATATATATATATATATATATATATGCATGCTTCCTCAGGGCCTCTAGGGAAAAAGAACAAATAATAAAGGAATTAATCTAGTATTAGATTTCTGAAAGCTAAGAAACAAGGAAACCCATTGTGATTGTCCCAGAATTGCAAAAAAAAGTCTTTGACAAAATTCAATTACCATTCCTGATATTTTTTTAAAGGCACTAAAGAAAATGTGAATTGGTATCCAACTGATACAAATCCTTATTAAATTCAGCATCTTACTTGACAGAGAATCATGAGAGACATTACCATTAAGATTGGGAACAAAGGCACACATGACCTCTGTCTTTACTGCTATTTAATATCAAATGAGAGGTAGTAGGCAACATAATTTGACCATAAGTAAAATAAATAAATAAGAATTAATAAAGGGATACCTGGGTAGCTCAGTCAGTAAGGCGTCTGACTCCTGATTTTGGCTCAGGTCACGATCTCAGAGTGATGGGTTCGAGCCCTGCATCAGGCTCCGAGCTCAGAGTGGAGTCTGCTTGAGAATCTCTGTCTCAAAATAATAATAATAATAATGATAATAATAATAATAAAGTTAAATTATCATGATAGTATCCCAGGAGAACCCTTGGGAATTAATCATAAAAAGTTATTAAAAAATTAAAAACAACTCAGTAAGTAAGGTTGGGGGACATAAAATTAGCATTGAGGCAACAGTGTATGTACACAAACAAAACTAGAGGGGCAATAGGAAAAGGAAATATAACCACAATAAAAAACATAAAATATTTAGGAATAAATTTAATAAAATAAACACACCTCTATGATAAAAAACAATCCCCAAAGATTTGAACAAGTAGAAACCCATTTTCTTTTCTGAATAGCTGGCTCAAAATAGTAAGGATCTTAGTTCTTCCTAAATTAATCTATATATTTAATGCAATTCTAACAAAAACACCCACAGGCTTTTTGTGGGATTAAATAATTCGATATTAAAGTTCCTATGGAAAATGAACATGGGGCTAGCTAGTTTAACATGGAAATACATAAGCTATTAGGGGCTGAGGAGCCCTACTAGTATAATTGGAATAAAGCTCTTATTGTTAAAGCAACATGGTATAGACACCTGAAAGACATTTCAGATGAACAAAGTAGAACATCTAGAAATATATTCAAGTGCATATGAAAATTTAGTAAATGATAAAAATGGCATCTCAAATCACTGGACAGGATGGACTTTTAGACAGGGAGTGTCAGGCAACTAGTTAGCTATTTGTAAAAAGACAAACTTAGAACCAGGTACACACATAAAAATAATCTTCAGGTGGAGCAGTATGCAGGGTGAGACCATAAACATACTAGAGAATTACACGGTAAATTTCTCCAAACTCTGGATGTAAGAAAGTGCTTTATTCAATGACTCAAGCCCAAATGCAATGAAATTCAATACTGATAAATTTACATAAGAATTAGGTTAAAAAGAATATTTTGCATGATATAGAAATACATAAGCAATGTCAGAAGACAAAGGTCAATCTTAAAGGAAATGCTTATATCATAAATCTCAGAAAAAGGAAATATCCCTAATACTTAAAGAACTATTTCAAGATATGGGAAAAGATCAACCATCATATTAAAAAACCTGATGATTATTATTTTTCAGGTATATAAAATGATGATCAAACATAAAAAAATTCAACTTCATAACAGAAAGGCAAATTTAGTGATACTAATATTCTTTTTGTCACCTCTCTGATGAGAAACATATTCTGTTGGTAAGGATGCGAAGAAACAAACATTTTGCTAACAGAAATGGAAATTAGTATAACTTCTGTGGAAGTGATATGTCAATATCTAAGAAAACCTATATATGAACATACTTTTTGTCCTAGCAAAATTAGAATTTACACTAGCGGTACAACTCCAGCACTATAAGAATATTGAGCAACAAAGTTACTCACCACAACATTCTTACAATTTCAAAATATTGGAAAGAACCTAAATGTCTCCATATAGGAGAGTGGTTAATAACTATGGCATATCCACACAATGGGGTATAACTCGAATATGGAACAGTTAAGGAGTGTCCCTTTAGCCAGGTGTAGAAAGGTGATGTGGGGAGCAGCATAAGGGAAAATGAAGAAATATAGAATAGTTCTGTAGTTCTTTCATTTGACTCAAATGTTGAAATTCTGGAGAGTAGGGGTGCCCGGGTGGCTCAGATGGTTAAATGTCTGCCTTTGGCTTAGGTCCTGATCTCTGGGTCCAGGGATCCAGTCCCATCTCAGACTCCCGGCTCAACAGGGAGTCTGCTTCTCCCTCTTCCTCTCCTGCCCTGCTTGTGCTCACACTCTCTCTCGTTCTCAAATGCATTAAGTAAAAATCTTAAAAAAAAAATCTCAATGTTACTGTTGATAATAACATGTCAGAACTTCTTACGTGTTTGACATGTCTTTGGCCTTCACATGAACCTAGAAGACAGATGATCATGTACTAATTTAGCAGTTAATGAATTGAGACTTAGTGGAATGAAATGAAGTAATTTTCTCAGACACAAAAAGCAAGAAATGGTGGATTTCAGGGCACCTAGGTGGCTCAGTTGGTTAAGCATCTGCCTTCAGCTTAGGTCACGATTGCAAATCGAGCCCTTGTTGGGCTCCCTGCTCAGTGGGAGGTCTACATCTTCTTGCTCTGCTGCTGCCCCTGCTTGTGGTCTCTCTCTCTCTCTCTTTCTTAAATAATAAGGTCTTAAGGAAGGAAGGGAGGGAGGGAGGGATGAAAGAAATGGTGGAATTCAGATTCAAAACCTGTCTTTTGGCCAAGGTTTATATGCCTAGGTTATCAATCACTGTGTCACATTTCCTCCTTGGAGATTTGACTAGGTGGCTCATGATTCTATGATTGCAAGATTCTATGAGTAGAGATATGAATCAAGTACCTATGGAAAATCTAGAACTAAGTTTTATTTGCACTTGGCTATTTTTTTTCTTTAATTCCTGTGGGTGTTCATGTCATTCCTTTTTGTGCCCCCCCCCCTTTTTTTTTAAACCTTCCTACCTGGAGTACTTGGAAAAAAACTCTAAATTCATCTTTTATGTCCCAACCTGTGCAGACCTTCCTCTCTAGAACTCTCCCTGAACCCACATGCATGTGAGTCATAGCCTGTGTGCAATGTACAAAAGAAGACTCGGATATGAGTCTTAAAAACAGGTTAACCTCAGTTTAGGTATGAACTCCATCCAGCACTTACTAATGCCATGACTTTGAATAAATAACTTAACCTTTTTCTAAGGGGGGAAGAGGAAAAGGGATATTCACTAAGAAACTAACATTCTCTGTCACCATGGCACTGTGAACTGAAAAGGGCTTCTGTATTTCTGAAATGTATAATTCATAATTGTTTTATTTACTGAAGGACATTTTTTAAAATGTTGTATCTCAATGGAAAGCATTAGTAATCTGTTAACCAGTTTCTTATTTAACATCATCAAAATCATCTCCATAGCAACCAACAATAGTTCTTTATGAGGTGAAATACAGAACAAACCATCAAAATTTAAGATCATGGCCTCCGTTGTTATTTTTTCAAACACGGTACTCAAGTACTAAGGACTAACAAATATTCATAGTAAGCTTAAATGTTTTGTAAATGAAAATCATTTCAAATTTCAAAAATCCAATTTAAAGAGGAAGAGGGCATTTAGAAATCTTTAATGCTATAAGCTTGAGAGGCCATGTGGGTGTCTGTTTTTCAAATCCAGGACATGGAAGAAACAATTTTCTGGTTAAATATGAATTACCAAAATTGCCCCAAGGAGAGGTATTAAAGTTGAGTAGATTGAATGACATAGTGGAAATTTTAGAAGTCAAAGATGTAGTCCCTCTCTTCCAAAAACTTAAATGCATATATCTATTTCAATAAACTAAAAGCATTTCTCTTAAAGCTAGGAATAAGAAAAAGAATGGTCTGTTAGCACTGGGATTATTCTATTATTCTGTTTGCTCAAGAGGTTTTAGCCAAAGAAACAAGCACAAAGAAGTAAGGGTTAAACGTATTGAAAAAGAAGAAACACAAATATTATTGCAGATATTCACAGTCTAGGAAATTCAAGCCAATTAAGTGTAATACTGTTAGAATGATTAAAAAAAAAAAAAAGAGGTTCAGCAAGGTAGACAGATACATGATAAATATGCAACACTAGGTACATTTCCTTTTCACCAGCAGGGACAATGACCAAACAAAATAATGGGAAAAGAACTCAATTCTGAAAGAACAGAAATTATTGTAATATATGCAGGCCTACACTAATAGTGAATATACACTTAATAGTAAATAGAAAACTGCAAAGCTCACATGAAGGGTGTTAAAGGACTTGATTATGTAGATAGGAAAAAGAATGGGTAAACTTACTTCTAGAATCAACAGTATTCACTAGTGTACAAATGACAACCAAAGAACATTTTCAGTGTTCTAGATTTTTGTTGGTTTTTTTAGACCAGTGGATTTTAATGGCCACATAAATAAAATATTTAAAGGCAAAATTAAGACTTGATATATGTTGTACTTGATATTAAAGTATGCTGTAAAGTCATGGTGATATATACTGGGAGCCAGGACAGAAATAGACAAATAGGCTAGTGCAAAAGAATAAAGATTCTACAAGTAGATTAATGTAGCCATGTGAAACTAGGATAAACTAGGCAGCATTTCGAGTTGATGAAAATGGATGGATTGAATTAGTATTAATTGGTATTAAAATAATTGGTTAGCCAGTTAGTTAGAATATAAATTATTGACATTTACACATGAATTCCATATTTAATAAAGGAATAGATAGGGTAAAATTATAAAAACTTTTAGAAAGAATAAAGAATAAAGGACCATTTTTAAATCTTGAAATATGGAAGCCATTTATAAGTTTATCAGCAGCCATAAGAGAAAAGATAAACAAATTTGAAAATGTGATCACATGGATAGTTCTCAAACAGAATTAAAGCTGCAGTATGGTGAAAGATATCGTGTGTGTGTGTGTGTGTGTGTGTGTGTGTGTACACACATACATATGATATCATTTTTTTTAATAATACATAACAGGCCCAAAAAAGCTATATAGTATTATATAGTACACTATAGACAGGGATTAATTATTACATTAATTCGTTATCTGTATATAGTGTTCCCACAAAGAAATAAAAATTATGTAACTAGACAGAGATTATTCACAGAAGAATTAATATAAATGTTCAAGACATACCTGGAAAAAATTCTACCTTCATTAATAGGTTAAGCACAAAGTAAACCTTTGGAAATCCCAGTTTTACTAAAGTGACAAAAAGAAATTAGGAATATCCATTATTTGTGAATATGTAGAAACACTGGCACTTTTATACATAGATTATATGAATAAAATCTGTATATCTAGGAAAGTAAATATACAACAAAATATACAGCATTTAGGAAAAGAAACTTTCAGGAAAGACAAAGGGAAAATACCCATTCAAGATTCCAATATTTATACTGTTTATTTTTTTTTAAGATTTTATTTATTTATTTGACAGAGATCACAAGTAGGCAGAGAAGCAGGCAGAGAGAGAGGAGGAGGCAGGCTCCCTGCTGAGCAGAGAGCCCTATGTGGGGCTTGATCCCAGGACCCCGAGATCATGACCTGTGAGCCGAAGGCAGTGGCTTAACCCACTGAGCCACCCAGGCGCCCTATTTATACTGTTTAGCTCAGCAACCTTTGTCCTAGGAATCTAGCCTACTGACATATTAACCAGAAATATGTAGGTAAACATCCTGAAATTGGTATTTTTTAGTACCTTTTTTAAAAAAGATTTTATTTATTTATTTGAGAGGGGGAGAAAGAGTGAGAGAGAGCACAAGGGGAGGGAGGGCAGAGAGAAAGGGATAAGCAGACTCCCCGCTGAGTGCGGAAACCAAAGTCTGGCTGGATCCCAGGACCCCTGGATCATGACCTGAGCCAAAGGCAGATGCTTTACTGACTGTGCTACCCAGGCGTCCCTATAGTATGGTTTTGAAAACAAAATTAAGTTCACAATAGTGTAATGCGATCTTGTAAAACCAGTTTTTAAAATGGGAAATATAAATTCTGACATAAAAAATTACATTTTTAAATGAAAAATACAAATTCCACAATAATATACATATTAAAATCCATAGGGGGAAAAGGTGTAAAAAGGTGAGTGCCTATAAATAATGAAAAACAAGTCTAGCAGTGTCACATCAAAGTGTTAGGAGTTGTAAGTGACCTCTCTAGAAGGAAACTGGCTTTGGGAGATAGCGCAATTTCATATTTTAGTTTCTTCATTTTTTCTTTAACAAATACTGCTTCTATAACTCAGAACTACATTTTTTAAAAAGGCCTTAAAACAGTTACAGTATTGAAAAAATAATAACAGTGCTTACAGTAAAAGGCTGAGCCAACTGGCTGCTTTTAACAGTGTCTCCAAGATAAATGGGCCTGTCCCTTGGTTTTTCTCCCTTGTTGTCAGAAAGTATTACACACTTTCTGCCTCGTGAAGAGCCAAACAAGCCAGACAGACTAGGAATGTGATTGAAGATGAAGCAAATAACCTCTCTCACCAAACCTCCCTCCCCCCCCCCCAAACTGGATCCTTCTCCAATCACATATGCCAAAAGAGTCATGAAAATGAAAAGCACAGTAATACCTAATTTTCCTTCTCTGCCCCTTTCCCAGAAAGAAAGTGTTGTGGTGTGTTTGTACACTTAACTGTTAAATTGTGTTTAGACTTTTCATGCCAGGCATAAGTTTTCACAGCTGAACACTGCATTGCTTTGACAATTTGATGTAAGTGTCTCTTGAATGACCTGTTGACTCATCCAGGGAGGGCATTCTGCAAGGAAGGACATGGCCCAGATTTCGTTTACTGGTCACTGGTGACAGGGATTTGTGATCCAGATATTTTCCAAAGTCTCTGGTATGACCTGACTGTTAAGTAGATATTTCTTTCCTCCTGGAAGAAAAGTGGTGGGTTATTTCTGGGGCAGTATCTAATGCCAAAGAACTTGCTTTAAAAGAGAGAACAAGAGATAGCTGTCTATATTATAAGGATTAGGAACTTGAAAAACCCCACTACTTCACTGGTCTTTTAAAATAGCTGCACAGGAAAATGTTTCCTCTAATCTGCACAATTTTTGTCAATTTTCCTAGCATATGCACGACTGAGCTTTAATGGGACAGCAGTTGATTGGAAATAACATCTTTTCTTTCTCTGCTGTGTGTGCCGTGTGCATGTGTCGTTGTACTCTTGAAGGGGAAGGAGAGGCACAGCCCCGTGGAGGCGCTCAGAGACCTGAGCGTTGAAGAATGCTGACAAAAAGTCATTCCTCAGAATGAATTTCACAATTTCCCAAACTAGGCTCCCCAGTGACACTGGAACGGCAGGCCATCCAGCTCTGCCCTGATCCTACATAGCTTTTCTTCCTGCTCAGCCAGCATGAGTTTAACTATGTCAGAGTAGAATCTTTTGTGCTGTTGCTAGGTGGCTGATCTCTGCCTTACAGAAGCAAAATCTAGCAAATGAGGTAGAACTTTTTGAACCTATCCCTCTTACTAGTGAAATGTTGACAGATCTAAGTAGTTCAATGCATTTTAATTTTGAAGCCCCCGTGGGACTTTTCTTATCCTCTGAAAGCCCTAGTTTATGTTTGCCGTTGCCTTCATCTGCTGTCCATCTGTACCTCCGAGATGGAGGGCGCTTCTTTGTTTTCTTCATAGACTTAGTTTATTGTCCTTATTTTCACAAGGAGGAAGGAGGAGGCAATGGAAATTATTTTGGTCTTCAAGTTTAATAGTAAGTGATGACTGTTCACGATCAGTAGCTAGATTTTATGTCATCTATAAATCTCGAGATCCACATTATCCTTCTGTTTACTACGTACAGAGAAATAAAGAATTGTGAGAGACAGACATGCAAAAACTGGAAAGTATAACACACGATATAGAAAAAATAATATTCTAGAAATCACAGTGATAGTGTTGATACAACTCCTACTTGCCTTTTCATTCTCTCTGTGTGGGGCAATAACTGAATATACAAATGCATTGTAGCGAATGCCACAGGGACAGCAGGAAAAAGATAAAAGGAGAGAACGTGCATTTTGGTACTGAACAAAGAGAAATGCATTCCCTTTTGAATTTACTGCTTGAGGATCCAGAGCAAAACATTTAAGATCACTTTACAGCAAATTGTTTCATTTTAGAGTCACTACCATCTAATAATGTTGAGGACGAAAGGGGCATGCTTTTTTGAATATACATGGAGAATTCAAATTTTGGAATAAATATATACTAATAATGACATTTTTAACTTTGTAGATAAAATTGAAAACGTGATTCTCTTGTTAGAGTGTCAGAATAAAAATGTGTTTAGTTTGAAAAAAGACTTCAATATAGGAAATGAGGCTTTACATATATTACTCTTCTCCATTTTGTTGGAATTAAAAGTGATAATATGAAATTTCTCTGTAATAAGTTAAATTATAATGCATTGTATTTTTCTATTGGTTATGTGTGCATTCTATGATGCTGAGGGAATCCAAGCTATGAGAATAAAAAGGTATATGTTGATAAATGGTATATATTATTTTATAAAATATTGTTCACTAGGATAAATCACCCTAGTGAACACATACATATCCATATTGACAAGTATTTTGCCAAGTTTCTTTGTTTTTTATGATAAAACTTCACAATATATAAAACGCAGTCATTGAAAATCAAGTGTAATGAAATACTGTGTGGTACAAGGAAAGGAAGACTAGACTTGGAATTAGAAATTCTGCCTTGGCTACATTTAATACTTACATAGCAGTATTAGTCAGGAACCCACCAGGAAAGATAATTCACCCAGATGGATGTCATAACAAAACTTTCAAGAATACTTACTTTAATGATGGGTGTAGGTAAGATTAAATTAATGACAAAGAATGATAAGACTCTCAGAGACTAGCAGCAGTAGAAAGCCTAAATTGGAGGGACAAGGGGTAGATCATAGATAACCAGTTCCCAGTGAGCACTGTGTGTATGTTTGGGGAGGGGGGGGTGGAGGGGTAGAGAGGTAGGGGGAGGTTCAAGCTGAAAGGGTAGTTGGGGAAAGATGCAGCAACTGACCTGGCATAGAAGCTGGAGGAAACAGACAAACATATTCAGATTTTCTCTCCTCCTACTGTCCAAGCTCTGGCTTCTGTCTTCCATTGGCTAAACCCAACAGAAAGCCAACAAAGGACCAGAGATAAGGATGCAGTCCTTAGTGTTCTCTCAGGCCACAGATTAGGGTATCAAAAGGGATCTGAGTCCACTGACCAACCTCAACAATTCTCTGAACCTCTCTCTATCTTAGAATGTGTATCAATTAGGAATCCCATTCAGCTTCTAGTAAAAGACATCTGGCTATAATGAAATTAAACCTAAAGGTAAATTTTTTTCTTATAAAAATTCTAGGAAAAATGATTACTAACGTCAGTTTACTTCTTCAGGGATGCCCAAAACGAATTTGTGATTTTTTTCCTGATTTGCAGTGTGGGGTGGGACTCCATCATAATCCTTTCCTAAACAACTCAAAACAAACAAACTCAAAACAAACAACCAATAACAACAAACCAGAAAGGAAAAGGGAGCTTAACCAGAATCTCACTTAACAATTTCTGAATATACCTCCTTTGCCTAAGAAATACACTATGAGAGGTTATTCAGTGGAAGTTTGGAGTAAGAGGTAAAGAGCAGTAAGAACATCACGTTAAAAGAGACTGATTTTTAGACAGCTTGGGTAACATTGAAACTATTAAAAGTGTTGACAGAGGACATTTGAGGGAGTTGATTTATGAAGATTTCTTGGCCACGTTGAGTCCCACCCTGTCCCTCGAGGTATAGCACAAGGAGATTGGCTTCAGAAAGACGTCTCAGAGATCACTGATAATAGTTCCTAGAGTTGTAAGAAATCATAGGACTAGTGTTTGTCATGCATATGAGGTGTTTGGCCGTAGCTCCTACCCTACAGTGGCTCGGCACAGTGGAACAGTAGCTGGAACCTTGAAAAAAAAAGTGCATGTCTCCCCTAGAAGTAGGTCACAAATACACAATTCCTGAAGATAGAATATTATACTCAATTAGTAATGTCATCCTGGTGGTTTTAAACAAACAAACAAAAAATCTTTCACCAGAGAGGTTATGCTAGGAGTTGAGGAGACCCCAAAGTAGAAGGACAAAAACAACCTTCTGAAAAATCCAAAGATTCTTTACATGCTTGCAAGGCCCAGAGAACTGGAAGCACAAGTCAAGGAAGGATGTTCTTTTTCTCCTTCCCAGATCCCAGCGATGGACCAGAAGCAGTGGGAGGGGAGGGGCTGAGGGAGAAAGAAAATGCCAAGTCACGTGTTCCCAAAATGTGGCAACCATCCTAAAGCTGGTCTCTGCTAAGAGAAGGGAAGAAACACAACCTTAAGTTCTGGGTTTTGATTATTACATAAGATTGAACACTTAAATTACCAAAATGATGCTTTTATCACTTAGAGTGACGATCATCTTACTCATTTACCTAAACTGAGCAAGAGAGTCATGACACCTACTAGAATTTTTATTTATATATAGTAGATTTAAAGACCATGGAAGACAGAAAGGTTTATTTTTACTATATCCCAGAAGCCATGCTTATGCAATGTCAGGTTTAATAATTTTTTTAGCTGGGCATTTTTCAGGTTTCTTTTGGTGAGGAAGAAGGAGAGAATGGATATGGCTAGGTGCTGAGAAATCTCTTCCATAGAACTCATCTACAAAATAAGTGGAATTAACTAGACTGGAGTCCTCAACTATGACTGCACAGCTATAAAAAATAATAGGCCATTAAAAAACAAGCTGTAAAAATTTGGTAAGAAGCGTTTGATTCCAGAGACTTACTTGGCTAAAACCAAATAAAAAGGACTATAGAAAGGACAAATTGACTGACATCTGACTCCTGTAGAACTGGTACTGGATATAATTCCAATTTGGTGGAAAAACATATGAAACAAGGTAGCAAGCAAGATTCTGCACCCATGAAATCAGGATGAAAAAAACGGCAATTGTGGTGTTGATCTGTACTTTTTGTGAAGGAGAATGCCTGTCATAGTGAGAACACAGATTGCACTGCAACTAGTACTTGGCCTAGTCTACCTAGGGGAGTGAGTACTACATATTTGAAATCTGTAATATCGTGGCAGCCATGGAGCATTGAAACACTAAAATTTGGACAATGGAGAGCAACCTAAGAAAAGTAACCTAAAACCATGCTGTAGGGAGAATCATGAGAGAGAACTCCAATTCAGGATGAGTTCACAAAATAAAACTCGAAGGCAATAAGACAAAAGCTAATGATAAAAGAGACAATAAGCAAAACCAACTCCAAACCAACCAAAAATTTAAAAAGCAATTTAAAATATGCTTAAAGTAGGTATGTTAAAGATCCTCAAAAATCGAAAAGAAGAAATACAGTCCATAAAATGTAGAATTTTTTTTAATAATGAAGCAGCTATAATTTTTTAAAAAATTGGATGAAAAAGTAATCATGGAAATTTAAAATAGAATCTAAGTTGAACACAGTTGAAGAGGGAATTAATTTCTTAAAGATCTTATTTAGTTCTTTGATAGAGAAAGATCACAAGCAGGCAGGTAGAGAGAGAGAAGGAAGCAGGCTCCCTGCTGAGCAGAGAGCCCAATGCGGGGCTTGATCCCAGGACCCTGAAATCATGACTTGAGCTGAAGGCAGAGGCTTAGCCCTCTGAGCCACCCAGGTGCCCCTAGAAGATATTTTTAAAATGACTCAGAATAAAACACAGAAAGACAAAAAGATATAAAAATATGAAATAATACTTAAAATATAGAGAGATATAGAGGGCAGATTATGAGCTTTAAAATATGCCACTATGATTTCTAAAAATATAGAAAAATAGAATATTAGAAAATAAAGTGGCTGAGAATATTTCTGATTTGAATAAAATCGTGGATTTAAATTTAGCACAAAAAATGCTACACGCACATGTACATGCAAAACAAAACAAAAAAACTAAAACCCACACCTTAATGTAGCATAGGAAAGTCGCACAGTATCAGGAGGCAGGAAGTATTTTAAAAGCAGAAGAAAATACATGCAGTACTTTTGAAGTTTTATTAAACTGACCATGGAACTCCCTCAAGAATATGAACACCAGAAGATAACAGAGGAAAGATGCTGAGGGAACATAATTGTCAAATTAGAATTGCATGCCCTGGAAAACTGAAATAAAAACATTCTCCATCATACAGAGATTAGGAATATTTACTATACATAGACCTTCTGATAAAAGAAATAATTCCTTGGTAAACACTCAAGCAAAATGAAACTTTGATCCCAACGTGAACGTAAAGATGCAAAAGCAGTGATGATTAAAGAAACGGGTAAGCTCTTCTATATATTTATTAACTATTAACTCCAAAAATTGTACCCATTTTTAAAACTTGTTTTAAAAAGTGAGAACTAAAATCTGGAAAGGAATAGCATTGAGAAGAGGAAAGAATTCAGAGGGTAGTTCTAGGTGCAAATTCCTTTTTTATTTTAGAAGTTCTTTTATCCACTTTTACTCCTGTTATACTCTTTTCCCTTTTCATTCCTGTTTTAAATGAGAGATAGGTATTTACCCAAAGAATACAAACATACAGATTCAAAGGAATACATACACCGCGATGTTTACAGCAGCATTATCTATAATAGACAAAGTATGGAAATATAAGTATATGTGCATGCACACACACAGACACACACACAGGTACACACACTGGAATATTACTCAGAAATTAAAAGGTGAAATCTTGCCATTTGCAATGACGTGAGCTAGAGAGTAGTTAGCTCAGTGAAATAAGCAATTAGAAAAAGACAAATACCATATGATTTCATTCATATGTGGAATTTAAGAAACAAAACAAATAAGCAAAGTGGAGGGGGCGGAGAGAGGAAAACAAAGAAAGGGCCTCAATTATAGTTAACAAACTGACAGTTACCAGAGGGACCATTAGTGGGGGGGGGGGGGTAGAGGAAACAGGTGGTGGGGATTATGGAGCGCACTTGTCCTGGTGAGCACCAGGTGCGGTGCCGAAGTGCTGAATCATTATATTGTACACTTGAAACTAATGTTACATAGTATGTTAACTAACAGGAATTTAAATAAAACCTTAAAAAAAAAGTCAAGGAGGACTCTGTAAGTGGAAAAGAAAAACCGTAAGTAAGAGAAAAATAGCAAACAAAAAAAGTGTATCTGTAAAAATTTGTCAAGAAAAGCAATTAAAGGATATAAAATATAAAAAAGAAAATTGAAAATATATATTAACTTAATAAATAATGTCAAAGGAAGCTCCTATATCTGATGATTTTGTAAGATGAAGTTTACTTACTAAATGTTCATAGAACAATAATCCTATTTTATACCAATTATTTCAGACATATGAAAGGAGGTGGAAAAACCGTCCTACTCATTTTATGAGATAGAATAAAGTTGATACCAATAGTGGATAAGGACAGAACAAAAAAGATCAATTTTACTTCTAAGCACAAAGGCAAAAATCAAAAAGTGAAATATTTGCAAACAGTTTATCTGATAACAGTTGTTATCAGATAAAGTAACTTAGTCATAGAGAAACTCACAGCTTGCCACTTTGCGAGTGACAAAACTGGATTTTGGGCCTACCTGCTTCCAGACTCAGAGTCCAAGGGGAGTCATTGATAGGTTATAACCACATTAATCAAATGGTCAAAATTCCATTTTGGGAAGGTAAATGTCCCATTCCCTCTACAGAAATATGAATTAACATAAAAATTAACAGAAAAATGAATCAACAGATATGCCAGCCCAATGATGGGAGCACCTGGGTTTAAGTCATAGTACTGGTATTCCTGGCAAGAGGCAGTCTCCAAAACAAGGTTAAGATCATTTTCCCAGAAAGGAGCCACAGCACCACATGACAGATCAAAGAATTCAGGAGAGAAGGCAGAAGTTTTAGTTCTTAATGGTCAAGAAAAGGAATGCTGGAGGGTATGATAACAAGGGAAGCATTTAGACAAAGCAATGAATAAGATCAAGTGTCAACGGCCACTTCTTTTTTCCTTATTGGTTTCTCACCATAAATTATGAAAACATGTCAAATTTGTTAAAGGCACAAGATAAACAGAGTGGAGAGAATGTTTAGAGAGACTGAAATTAATTGTAAAACTTACAGACACACCGCTAGTCTAAAAGTAAAGCCATAAGTAGCAAAACATTAATTTTGGAAAAGAGATGTTAGAATTTAATAATTAACTGAATTTGAGTAAAGGATGATGGAGAAGAAGAAAGAATCAAAGATTATCCTAAGCCCTTTCTAATAACTTGGAAGATGGTGGCACTGTTAGCCAGAACTTGAATGTCTAGAAGAAAGGTTGTTTTTAAGAGAAGAAACCTACTATTCTATTAAACTATCCAGGAAGTATATTTTCAGCTACTTTAGGAATGTGAACCAAACAGTCCTTCACCAGAGTAGGGTTTGTTTGCAATTATTATGGCCTTTTTTTTTTTTTTTAAAGCCTTTGCTCTTAGATTCCAATGAGGTCACCTCCCACAACAGATTGTCTGTGGAAGCCAAGTGTTTGGCAAGACTCCTTGTGAAGGAACTTCAGACTCAAACCATAAGAGACATGTCAGCAAACAGTTTAACTTCCTTTTTGTCATGTGGGTGACCAGAGTAACAGGAAGGCTAGTTGTTCTTTTTTTTTTTTTTTTTTAATTGAAGCCTCATGAAAACTAAATTCTTAAACTCTGCTTTATCTCAGGAAAAAAAGAAAAGAGAAAGAAAGAAAAGAAATAGGTCAGAGCTCCAAAGATATACAACTAAACAGGAAGTAAAAGTTAGGAAATGGAAGTGAGGAATGGTCCAGAAGTTCAAATACAGAGACAGATATGTTGTCCAAACATACATCTTTTTTCTTCTCAAAAAAAAAAAAAAAAAAAGGAGTAAAGAAAAAATTTAGTCTTGAGACAGCTTTTATTTCAGAAAAAGCATCCACTGTATCATCTAGTAGGGTTCAATTGTACATAGATCGATGAAACTTATGTGTTTATTTTTCTGCAGAACCATGGCAGGATACAGTCCTCTCTATCCTGGGAACATGGCTGAAATGAAGTAGTTTAAATTCAACAGATACATCTCTTTGATTCCCACAAGAATCCTTTGAAATAACACTCTGCCCACTACACAAGGAGGTTCTCATACCCTTTAAAGCAACTGTTCCCTAGCTCAAACTATACATTTTGGGAAATACACCATCAGCCAGTCAATCAACAGAACTAGAATCACACTTCAAAATCAGGCTCAGACTCTCCACAACATCCCTGAAGGGGTCACTGACATCTCAGTGTTCCATTCCTTCAGTACACAGAAATCAGCATACATTTCTAGTCTTTTAGCATAAAATCAGTGTGAGACATTACATACACAAATTATTTTGTTGGCAGAGAGAATTAAAATAAGAGAGTGCGAATGTAAAACAGTTGAACATCAGTATTTTCTATCATATTTGCAGTGCGTATGCCTCTGACCAGAAGTTAACCATTGTATCGCTCTCAGAATAGATAATTAGAATGTTTTTAACTTAAGAAGAGAAGATATACTTTAAGTCACCATTAATTAAACCTAAGAGTTGCAACTGCCTTAAAGAGTCAATATGTCGTTTTGTATTAACAGAATTCTTTTTTTTTTTTTTTTTCCGGGACTGGTGGTAGTGGAGATAGAGTCTATTCTACAGCCAAGCCGCACAAATTAAATTAAATTAAATTGAAATTTCTCAGGTCACCTCCTGTCCTCAGTGCATACCAGTGATTCACCCTTGACTATGATGCCCACCAGGGGGTAATGTTCCTTTATGTTCTACTCCTTAGGTGGTATTCCCTGAAGTCTAAGATTGTAGTATTCAGGGGTGTCTGCAACCCTGAAAAAGGGGAAAGAAAGAAAAAGTCTGTTTTAGTTTTTAAAATAAATAATATCTACGAGGTGTTTCAAAAATTGAAACTGAACACTGAACATTTTGTTATTATTCTTTTGTGCCCTGACCATATATTGTATCAGATTATTTTGTAGAGTTTCATAGCACTATGCTATTTTGGAATATGTGGTATCCAGTAGCACCTAATTCTAATACATATCTCTTTGGGTCACTGTTACTCTGTGGTTAAAAATTTCCTTTTATTTAATTTCTTGAACTTATCTAGTTTCCTCCTTCCCCCTTTCTACACAATTTAGAAATGACAGCATTCATGGTATTCAGCAAAAGAGCTGAAATGTGGAAATTATTTAATAATTTTTTTTTGATTTTCAAATGAAAAAAGCTAATAAGGAAATTGTCAGAAAAATGGAGTTTTATTTTTATTTCTTTTTTAAAATTAATGTATAATATATTATTTGTTTCAAGGGTACAGGTCTGTGAATCATCACTCTTAGACAATTCACAGCACTTACCATAGCACATACCCTCCCCAATGTGTTTTATTATTAAAAAAATAGTGATACATGGTTTTCACATCCAACTAGAAGACATCTAGGAATTGCTCTCTACTTATATTATTATCATCTTAGCGCCATCTGTATTTATCTTGTATATTAATTTTTATAATGATCCCAAAGGAAGAAACAATTTAGGCTTGAATAAGAGAAAAAGGCTAAAATTATCAGATTGAAATGTGCCAAAATTATGTTTATCATAAACTTATAAGATTTAAACATCCCAACATATCGAAGTATAACTGACCTACAATATCCTATTAGTTTCAGGTGTACATCATAGTGACTCAATATTTTTATACATTACATAATGATACCCACAAAAAGTCAGTTACCTTCTGTCACCATACAGGGTTGTTAACAGTATTTGATGGTATTCCTTATACTGCACATTATACCCCATGCCTTATTTATTTTATAACTGGAAATCTGTACCTCATAATCACCTTCATGATTTTGCTTCCCCCCCAAATACTCCTCCCTCTGGTAACCAACAGTTTGTTTCTTGTATCTTTGAGTCTGTTTCCATTCTGTCTGTTCATTTGTTTCCACAGATAAGTGAAATCGCATGGTATTTTTAGATTCCACAGATAAGTGAAATCACATGGTATTTGTGTCTGTCTCTCTGACTTGTTTCATTTAGCGTAATACTGTCTAGGTATATCTATGTGGTTACAAATGGCAAGATTTCATTTCTGTTTTATGGCTCAGTAATATTCCTCTGTGTGTGTGTGTCCACACCGTGCACACACACACGTGTACTCACACACAGGCAAACATAACACCACATTTTATCCATTCATCTGTCAGTGAATACTTAGGTTGCTTCTTAGCCAATATCTTGGCTATTTAAATAATGCTGCAGTGAACATAAGGCAGACTGTATCTCTTCAAATTTGTGTTTTTATTTCCTTCAGATAAATATCCAGAAGTGGAATTGCTGGATCATATGGCATTTCTATTTTTAATTTTTTGAGGAACTTCTGTAATGTTTTCCATAGAGGCTGCACCAATTTACATTCCCACCCAAGTGTACAAGGATTTCTTTTTCTCTACGTACTCACCAGTACTTATTTTTGTGTGTTTTTGATAAAAAAAAAAAAATTTAACAAGTATAAGGTGATATTGTGGTTTTGATCTGCATTTCCCTAGTAATTAGTGGTGTTGAGCATCTTTTCATGTGTCTCGTGGTCATCTGTATGTCTTCTCTGGAAAAGTGTCTATTCAAGTCCTCTGCCCATTTTTTAATGAGGTAGTTTTTTTAAATATTAAGTTGTGTAAATTCCATATATTTTGGATATTAAAGCCTCATCAACTGTATGATTTGCAAATATCTTCTCCCATTCAGTAAATTACCTTTTCATTTTGTTGATGGTTTACTTCACTGTACAGAAGCTTTTTAGTATGATGTAATCCTGCCTGTTTATTTTTGCTATCATTGCCCTTACCTGAGGAGACTGCCCCCCCCCCCAAAATATTCCTAAGACGGATATCACACTTACTTCTTTTAGGTAAAATGTTAGGTTTGTTGGTGGGGGACTTTATTTCTTGAGATAGGCCTGAATCAGTATCAACTTCCCTCTTTAAAGTAGTTTTGCTATACCTCATAAATTTTAAAAAGTTGTTTTTCCATTTACATTTGTCTCAAGGCATTTTTTTCTTTAATTTCTTTGTTGACTTATTGGTTGTTTCATAGCATAGTCTTTAATCTCCACATGTTTGTGTTTTTCTAGTTTTCTTCTTAAAATTGATCCTAGTTTCATACCATGTGGTTGGAAAAAAATGCTTGATATGATTTCAGTCTTCTTGAATTTTTGAGACTTGTTTTGTGGCCTAACATGTGATCCATCTTGGAGAATATTCCATGTGCACTTGAAAAGAATGTGTATTCTGTAGTTGTTGGATGAAGTGTTCTGTATATATCTATTAAATCCATCTGGCCTAATGTGTCATTTAAAGCCAGTTTTCCTTATTTATTTTCTGTCTGGATAATCTATCCATTGATGTTAGTGGTGTATTAAAGTTTTCTCCTATTATTTTATTACTGTCAGTTTCTCCCTTTATGTCTATTACTATTTGCTTTATATGTTTAGGCACTCCAACATATATGAAAATGTTGGGTGCAAGAATATTTATAAATGTCCTATCTCCTTAGTTTGACCTCTTTATGTGGTATCCTTCTTTGTCCTTTGCTATAGTCTTTGTTTTAAACTCTTATTTTATTTGATATGAGTATTACTACTCCAGCTTTCTTTTTGTTTCCATTTGAATAAAGTATCTTTTTCCATCCCTTCACTTTCAGTCTGTGTGTGTCTTTTGAACTGAAGCAAGTCTCTTTAGGCAGCATAAAGATTTTTTTTTTAATCCATTTAACCACCCTATACCTTTTGATTGGGGTATTTAGTCCATTTACATTTAAAGTAATTACTGATAGCTGCATACTTGTTTTCATTTTGTTAATTGCTTTCTGGTTCTTCCAAAGATATATTTAGTATAGTTTCTTTGGTAGGTTATGTTTTTATATGATAACATACATGGTATAATAAATCTGATAAACCACAAGTAATGCATAATGACATTTAGAATTAACATTCAAAATCTTATTGTTAGATAAAATGGCTAAAGTGACTACATCTCATGATGTTAAGTAATAATTGTATGTACACGCATTACCCTTATATTATTAGACAAAGACTTTACATGAAAAAGGAAAAGGTTTATTCTTAAATACAAAAAGAAAACAGATGTAGATAATAATTTATAAGAGTGTGGTTCCTAGAAGAAAAGACATCATCTTGAGACATATGAATAATTTTATTTTCATAGTGAGGAAATTAAAAATTTTCCCTTTACAATATGGACTTTGCTTAGGACTTTTTGTTTATACTCTAGTTCTCCATTACAAATTATAGGACCCAATAAGCAAAGAATGGAACAATAAGACCTTCAAGGAATCTTAGAAGCCTTTTGCTACCTTCCTAGAGTGGAAAGCTTTTGTTAGAACAGTGAGGATTGCAGCTACGTTCCTCTACTTATAATCTAATGTGGATTTACCTGTTTCTTATGCAAGCTGCCTGTTACAAGCAGCCTAAATTTTATGACAAGTGTACTTTACAAAATATTTCCTAGTCACTAGGCCTGACTTTCCCAGAGTTAAATTGTAAATTCAATATGGATATATATTAAATGACCCAAATTGTGTTACATTCCATACCTCTAAACCCTGTCCTTTTATTTTTGGTAATAACAAGTAAGCTTTTAATGGTAAGAATTGGAGATTATCTTTGAGTGAAATAAAACTTTCCCTCAAAATGAAAACTGATCTTGGTCATTTAAGTTGTATTTTTAAATGACCTTTAAATGATATATTTCAAGCTTAAACCCTATATTAAATGTATAAAAACTTTGCACTAGAAATATGCATCTTCAGTCCTCTCTTTGAAGCATATATTCCATCCTCCCTATTCTCCACCGTCTTTTTCCACAGTCTGTGCCTGATGCTAACCTTCATGGACTACATAAACAGGTGCCTTTGCCCTTTGGCTTCTAATTGAATTCAGCCAGTGGGATACACTGGTAGAGATCAGAGGGTATAAGGAGTGTTTTCCCTGGTCCAATCCCTTCTGGGCTCTTACAGACTGACTACCTAACCACTTCTGAGACATTGCTTCTGACAGGGAGCCCTTCCTGCCACAGTTCTATTTTGAGCTCAGGAAAGAGCTCTCTCTTTTTGCCTCTTCCACTTCCCACTGGTACTTGTCCTGGTTTACTGTTCCACCCCTTGTTGCTTTGCCTAAACCTTTCCTTCACATCTACAAAAATTCCCTTTAACAAACCTTCCTCAATTAACCAAGTTGTGTATGTCATCTGTTTTCTGCAAGACCCTGCCTGAACACTTCCTCTCCAAACTCTTGATTTGAAGGACTGAAAAACTCAAAGGTAGTGCTTTGTAAGCTTATAGTGCTGCTAAGTATGGACACCAGAGATCTCCTGGGATAGCGTCTTCCTGAACTCCTATTAGATACCTGATCTGCCAAAGAAGCCCTGTTGTTATGCATTTGATAGAGACAATGATGTACTAAGGTTCAGCAGATGTTCACCATAACTGCCCATCAGTCAGCTTTGTTGAAAGGAACTAACATCTCCAGAGCTTTACTTGTGGGTGTCAGAGAAGGATACAGGGAAGCAGTTCATTCATTTGGCCATGTGCACTGATAGGGGGTCATTTATACTTATATAAATATATACCTATACTATTTTATGCTTACAAGCAAGGCAGTTTCATATGCTAAGGAATAAAATATTAAAATTAGCATTTTCAAAGATCTTACTTCATGAAAAGATTCCATGGTGAAACCAAAACAGTTCTGTTAGTAGACCGTATTCATCTAATATATGAAAATCATTTTTTAATACTATAGGTCAGGTAGCACTGTCGATTTTAAGAAAAAAATTCCATGAGGATATTATTCTCAGACAGTGGGCCTGAGGATCAAACATTTTATTAACTTTCTCAAAGTCATTAACTTCCTCAAAGCGAACAAGTAGCAAAATTGGAATATAAATGAAATGTCTGACTACAAATAATAATCTCATAACTACCAGCCTCATAATTAGCCTTGTAGAAAAGCAATAGTTCATAAAACTGCTTGTTGTCCATTTGGGGTAAGTACAGATCCTATAAAATTAATTATATTTTAATAGTTTATAGACAGTTTTCTGGTACAGATTAGAACTTGGAATAAACTACATGTCAATTCTCACTAAAGGACATTATCTGGTAATTTTCATAATTTTTCATATTTAATGGTTTCATTGATCTTATAAAATCTTGGACTATGATTTCTGAATTCAGTATATAAGAAATAGGTAGGAATCAAATTATTTTCTTAACTCCTAAACAGTGCATTAAACAACATCTTTCTTTTTTTTTTCATACAAAAACAAACCCTGGTTTTCTTTCATTTGCATTTCTTTTGTTGACTAAATGAAGGTTTTGTAGTTCATGTAAAATAAGGAAAAGCAAAGTTTTACTATATTGAATGTAGATGAAGTTTTCCCCACTTTTCCTTTCTTTTCTTTCTAAAATATGACACTGTTTTTTCTTTTATTTTCTCTGAGACACATTAGTATTTCCTTTTTCAGCAGTTCATTAGGGAGGGCATTGGCCTGTAGCTGCTGGCTAGGATTATTCCAGTAGGGGAAATCATTCCAGTGTCTCATCTGTTACATTGTTTCCAACTTTTGGTTAACCAATGACCCAACCTATTTGTAGAATGTAAAATATTTTATGTCTAAAGTAGGTTTTAAAGCTTCCTCTGTCAGCTTCTCAATTACAGGGCTGAGTACGTGTTTATGTCTGTTTCCCTGGCATTCAGGATAGTGTCTGGCACATGTGTGCTTTAAAACAAAAATAGGGGTACCTGGGTGACTCAGTTGGTTAGGCGTCTGCCTCCACCTCTCCCCCTGCTTGTGCTCTCTCACTATCACTCCCTCTCAAATAAATATATAAAATATTTTTAAAAAATAATACTAAAGGACATAATAATAATCATACATTTTTTCATAAGGTTATTTTCTGTGTTGAATGAGATAACCTATGAATGGCCTCTCACTCTTTCTGATTCAGTAGTACAGGGACAGAAGTATGCATTTCTTTGTTGTTGAAGACCTAAAATGTGCTGGAGATTTTATATTTATATATATAGAGAGATAGAGATATATACCTCTGTATCTATAGATACATATATATCTTAAACAGAAAAGTTGTAACAGCTGTGCCAAGTAATGAGTGATAAAAGTCCTATGAGAGGTGAATGAGCAAACAGAGGAAAGGCACAGAGAGCAATTTTAAAAGCTGGATAAGATTTGAAAAATGCCTTCGTATGACCTAGAAGTAAGTATTCCTCAAACGTTTTTTTCCCCCATCAGAAGAGTCCTAGTAGCAGAAAGAAACAAATGCATTTCCCTTGAGAAGCTTAGGGGTGCAGCTTGAAGCAACTAATTCCAAGTATGGTATTTCCTGATGGTCTCCTACTTTATCTTGAAAAAGTTAGTAAAAATTACAGTGTATGCCATACTATAACTGTTTTTCTCTCTATATAATACTTTTCAAAACTCTTTAATTGATGTTGCAACTTAGGTATAGCATTTTTGTCATGTTTAGCATACTCCTTAGCATTTCACTTTGATATCAATCCATTTGAATAAAACTAACCTAGAGGGTTTTCACATGCCCAGTCCCCTTGGGGACACATGGCAATTGAGATTTATATTAAAAAGTTACTACTATGGATTAACTACACCTGAGCAGGGTTATATAACTAAGTAAAGTGACCATATAATTTATTCTCCTACTTGGAACATGTTCGAATGTCAGAGGGGCACACGGCGCAGGATAAATTATCCCAGACTTTCTCCAGTAAACCGGGTCTGAACTGGTTTACTCACAACACTTATGATACCAGTTGTGTGGGTATTTTCCTTACATCAACCAATTCGCCAACTCTCCAGACACCAATGGGGTGTCTGACAATTTAATTCAATTATAACTAGAATTAACATCAGATCCCACAAGTCTGTTGGGTCCACAAGATGGCCCCCACTTCCAGGTACCAAGCACAAGTGCCGGTAAAGTGCAGGAAAGCATTTTGCTTACTATGACCGAGTTATTAAAAGATCCAGCTCCGGAACGACCCAATGGAGTATATGCACTGAACAAGGTATGAGACAGAGGCGGGGACCATTCATGCTTTCTCTCGGTCTGCCACCCTGCAGGCCCCCTCAGTATGTTCACCAGCTCAGATTTCTCCAAACCCCACCATTTAACGGTGTTTTTGTTTTGTTTTGTTTTTAATCAAGTTTCTATTACACAGACATGATTGATCAAATCATTGGCCACTGGTGTTTGAATCCAATCAGCAGCAATTCTCTTATCCCCTTAGGTCTAGAGACAGGGCTGGAAGTTCCCAGGTGGGTTTCTCTGGCAATCATATTCTAGGCAGAAGCTATCTAGGGGCCCACCAAGAGTCACCTCATTAGCATAAACTCAGTTATGGTTGAAAGGCTCTGGTTATGAATACCAAAAGATATTCTTATCACCTCTATTACTCAGGAACTGAAGGAAGAAAACCACAAAATATATATTGCGGACTGTATCCCACCAGTATATATAGTAGTCTGAATACAACCGGTTAAGGAAGAAAGATTTGGCCTGGAATGTAGACATATATAAAAAAGAAAGGAGGAAATAGACAAAATGGAATATTTTAACCAACAATATTAAATATTAGGACTTTTACTTTCAGCTATTATGGATGAACTGATATCAAACTAGCCATCTCCTTATAAACAGTAATAAAACTGGGCAAAAAATATAATGCAAATATTTTTCTAGCACTGGACTAACAGGCAGCACCTGTCTGCAGTCACTGGAAGAAGGGAAAGTTATGAGGTAGGCCTCAAGGTTTCATAGACTCTGCTCTGCCTGGACGTAATTTCCCAACTGTGAAAGCAGGTGTCTAAGCAGGACATAATGTTTAGGGCCTTTGAAGCTACTGGCATTTGCAAAGAAGGGTACCATGTGGGGAAAAGCTCTGAAGAGTTGGGATCCAGAAATCTGTGAAGGTGGTACTGTACATGCATAGTGCAAAACTACTCAAGGATTAACAGAAAACAACTGTGATAGGGTCAAAAATGGAAGAGAAATTCTAGAAGTCAAGTAGTGCTGAGGGTGGTGTTGAGAGTCCCGTTCAGCCGCAGTCCAGAGATCTTGTTAACATCTGTTAACACCACCAACATTAAATCTGAAAACATGCAAAATTAGATGTGAGATAAAACTGCATTTTTAGGAGTAAGGACCACGTTCCAAAATAAGGCCTAATTCATACCATTCTAAAAAGTCTAAAACCAAATCTTAACAAATGTACTAAGTAGAAAGTTTGAAGGTAGAGACATGACGGTATTCTGAGATTTACCTCCAGCAGCTTTACATGATTCCCACAATGAATATCGGAGAAAAAATCATTTATTCCAGCAGTGGTAACCAGGGAAATAAAGGAACCATTTTTAAATTCCAGAGCATCCTATTCTTAACAAGGCCTATCCTCAGGGGAGACTTGGTTAATCAGACCTAACTGACTTGGGGAAGGAGAAATACCCAACTCCAGCCCATTCTAGCCATCCTGTCCCACCTGGGGCAGGAAAAACAAAACTGGAGAAACACTTCTGAAGTTCATGAGACACTAAAAGGCTGAGACTTAATTATAGGGCTATAGATTGCTTCCTATTCCCCTATACCTCACCACCTTATTGCTAAAGGCCTGTTTACAGAAGTTCCTTTTACACAGAATATAGTGTCTGGCTATCAGGAAGAAAAAAATTAGAGGGCATACCAAAGGGCAGAAAACACAACTTAAAGAGACATAGTAAGAGACATAGCATCAGAACCAGACAGGATAGTGGTACTGAAATAATCAGACTAGGAATTTAAAATAATTATGATTAATATTGGGCTCAAATGCATAAAGTACATGATATCCAAGAACAGGGGGAAAATGTAAATATAGAGATGGAAATTCTAAGAACCAAAAGAAATGCTAGAAATTAAAGAGATGAAGAATGGCTTTGATGGGCTCATCAGACTGGAAATGACTGAGGAAACTCTCAAGTTGGCTAGTTGAATTTAAATAAAAAAAAAAAGGGGGTGCCTGGGTGGCTCAGTGGGTTGAAGCCTCTGCCTTTGGCTCGGGTCGTGATCTCAGGGTCCTGGGATCGAGCCCCACGTCGGGCTCTCTGCTCAGCAGGGAGCCTGCTTCCTCCTCTCTCTCTCTGCCTGCCTCTCTGCCTACTTGTGATTTCTGTTTGTCAAATAAATAAAACCTTTTTAAAAATTAATTAATTAATTAATTAAAAATCTAGGCTATAAGTGACATCTATAGAATACCTCATCCCACAACAGCAGAATACACACTCTTCTCAAACTCACATGAAACATTCACAAGACAAACCACATTCTGGACCATAAAACATACCTTAACAAACTTAAAAGGATGTAAATCATACAATGTCTGCTCAGACCACAAGGGAATTAAACTGGAATTCAGTAATAAAAAGATAAAAGGAAAATATAAAAAAAATTCATGGAATTTAAACAATGCACTTCTAAATAACACATGGTCAAAGAAGGAATTTCAGAGGAAATGAAAAATATTTTAAACTAAGTGAACATAGAACATCAAAAATTTGTGGGATGTATCGAAAGCAGCGCTTAGAGGAAAAATTATAGTATTGAATAAATACATTAGAAAAAAGGGAAGATCTAAAATCAATAACCTGAGTTTCCATTAAGGAAACTAGGAAAAGAAGAACAAATTAAATCCTAAGTAAGTAGAAGAAAAGTAATAAGAATTTGGTCAGAAATCAATAAATCTGAAAAAAGGGAGTCAATAAAGAATATTGATGAAATCAAAAGCTAGTTCTTTGTAAAGATCAATAAAATCAGTAAGCCTCAAGTCAGGCTAAATAAGATTTAATTTGCTTTTCTTAAAAAAAAAAGTAATGTAAGTAGATGGTTGGTATTTTTGTGTATTTCTAGAAAACTGTCACTTTATTGCCAATAGGAATTTGGTCATAACTCTTAAATAGTAAGCCTTCTACTTAGAGTAGGCACTTATCATTATTAATGTTGTATTCATAGTGACAGGAATCCATTCCACATAATTTTTTAAAAATATACTTCTAATAACATCAGTTTTTATCTTCCACTTAAAGAATGGGCCCATTTTTGTTTCCATGGTAGTTGTATATATGACTTAGATGGTATAAATATTTTTTATAACATCAAGCATTTTGCTGGGCACCTTTTATGTATTATCTCAGTTAATCCTCAAAGCTACTCTGAAATAGTAATATGGATATCCCCATTTGAGGGATGAGAAAATTAAAGCTTATACAAGTGAAGTAATTCAAGTCACAGGATTAGCAACAAGCAGAGCTAAAACTGTGACCCAGTTTGGGCTCAAGATTCCCACAATTAATCATGTCAGTGTTTACATCAGAAATCTTCTTGTGACAGAGATTTCTTTTAAAAATTGGTTTTTTGAATGTTTCATCCTTTGAGTTCTTTGCTTTTCTTCAAGATGTTTAGTCTGCAAATCAATTAAATATTTTAAATGTTTATTATGTTTGGGGTGCCTGAGTGGCTCAGTGGGTTAAAGCCTCTGCCTTCAGCTCAGGTCATGATCTCAAGGTTCTGGAATCAAGCCCCGCGTCAGGCTCTTTGCTTGGCGGGGTGCCTGCTTCTCTCTCTCTCTCTCTCTCTCTCTCTTTCTCTGCCTGCCTCTCTGCCTACTTGTGATCTCTGTCAAATAAATAAACAAAATCTTAAAAAAATAAATAATAAATGTTTATTATGTTTGATAAATAACAGTATTATCACATATATTAGTATTAATTAACATTTTAGTATGCATGTTTGTTATTATCAACTATGATCTTGGTACTGTTAAATTTTAAATATGCTACAAAATCAAAGCATTGCTTAGAATTTCTTGGAAGAATAAGAAAAACTGATTAAAGCAATATAGAAATCACTGGAAAGGATAAAATGGATATTACTGACTAGTGTCTCAAGCATCAAATGGGTCCTAGAAAAAACGGAATTGACTTGTAGAAAAGCAGATTTTAAACTTTTATTTTAAGGGGACCTGGCTTATAGGAGTTATCCTATCATGGCTTATTATTTTTGTAAAATTGCCAAGCACAGTATTTAGATGTGTAAAGATGAATGGTAAAGTCCAACAAAATTCTTACCCACAAAGTAGACTATGGCAGAGACACATCAATTTATAATTGTAATACCCAGTTGTAAGGTCAGTAAAATTGGATTTCAGCCCCAACTAATGTCTTTGTAATAGCCTTTTGGTATTTCTAAAAATAGTCAGATTTTTAACCAATTCATATGCACTTTTTTAATCAGTGTGTCTCATTTAATAGGTCAGGTAGGACCTAAGAATTTGCATTTCTTTTTTCTCCCCATTTTATTTCTTTTCAGTGTTCCACAATTCATTGTTTATGCACCACACCCTTGTTCCCTGCAATACATGCCCTCCATAATACCCACTACCAGGCTTACCCAACCCCTCACCCCCTCCCCTCTAAAACCCTCAGTTTGTTTCTGAGTCCACAGTCTCTCATGGTTTGTCTCCCCCTCTCATTTCCCCCAACTCACTTCTTTGGTCCATCTCCCAATGTCCTCTGTGTTATTCCTTATACTCCACAAGGAAGTGAAACCATATAATAATTGACTTTCTCTGCTTGACTTCTTGTCACTCAGATAATCTCTTCCAGTCCCGTCCATGCTGGGTGTTCATTCTTCCTGACAGAGGCATAATACTCCATTGTTTATATGGACCATATCTTATTTATGCATTTGTCTGTTGAAGGGCATCTTAGTTCTTTCCACAGTTTGGCAACCGTGGCCATTGCTGCTATGAACATTGGGGTAAAGATGGCCCTTCTTTTCGCTACATCTGTATCTTTGGGGTAAATACCCAGTAGTGCAATTACAGGGTCATAGGGAAGCTCTATTTTTAATTTCCTAAGGAACCTCCACACTGTTTTCCAAAGTGACTGCACCAACTTGCATTCACATGTAAGACGGCTCCCCTTTCTCCATATTGTCTCCAACACATGTTGTTTACTGTCTTGTTAATTTTGGCCATTCTAACTGGTGTAAGGTGGTATCTCAATGTGGTTTTGATTTGAATCTCCCTGATGGCTAATGATGAACAGTTTTTTTCCTGTGTCTGTTAGCCATTTGTAGGTCTTCTTTGGAGAAGTGAATGTTCATGTCTTCTGCCCATTTTTTGACATGATTATCTGTTTTGTGTGTGCTGAGTTTGAGGAATTCTTTATAGATCTTGGCTATCAGCCCTTTATCTGTAGTGTCATTTGTGAATATCTCCTCCCATTCTGTGGGCTACCTTTCTGTTTTGTTGACTGTTTCTTGTGCTGTGCAGAAGGTTTTGATCTAGATGAAGTCCCAAAAGCTCATTTTCGCTTTTGTTTCCTGTGCCTTTGGAGACATATCTTGAAAGAAGTTGCTGTGGCCAATGTCAAAGAGGTTACTGCCTATGTTCTCCTCTAGGATTTTGATAGATTCCTTCCTCATGTTGAGGTCTTGTATCCATTTCGAGTTTATCTTTGTGTATGGTGTAAGAGAATGGTCTACATGTACCTATCCAATTTTCCTAGCACCACTTATTGAAGAGACTGTCTTTTTCCACTGTATGTTTTTTCCTGCTTTGTCAAAGATTATTTGACCACAGAATTGAGGGTCCATACCTGGGCTATCTACTCTGTTCCACTGGTCTGTGTGTCTTTTTCTGCCAGTATACCATGCTGTCTTGGTGATCACAGCTTTGTGGTAACACTTTAAGTCAGGCAGTGTGATGCCCCCAGTTTTTTCTTTTTCAACATTTCATTGGCAATGTGGGGTCTCTTCTGGTTCCATACAAATTATATGATTGTTTGTTCCAGCTCTTTGAAAAATGCTGGTGGAATTTTGGTTAGGATGGCATTGAATGTATAGATAGCTCTAGGCAGTATAGACATTTTAACAATGTTTATTTTTCCGATCCATGAGCATGGAATGGTTTTCTTTCTTTTTGTGTTTCCTTCAGTTTTTTCATGAGTGTTCTGTAGTTCCTCGAGTACAGATTCTTTACCTCTTTGGTTAGGTTTATTCCCAGGTATCTTATGGTTCTTGGTGCTCTAGTCTAGGGAATTGATTCTCTCATATCCCTTTCTGTGTTTTTGTTGTTAGTGTATAAGAAAGCTATTTTTGTTGTCTGATTGCTGTTGCTAGAACTTCTAGTACTATGTTGAAAAAGAGTGGTGTTCCTGATCTCAAAGGGAAGGCTGTCAGATTTTCCCCACTGAGGATGATATTCGCTGTGGGTTTTTTGTTTTTTGTTCCCTCTATCCCTGTACTTTGAATTATTTTAATCAGGAACAGATGCTGTATCTTGACAGATGATTTTTCTGCATCAATTGAAAGGACCATGTGGTTCTTCTCTCTTCTCTTACTGATTTGTTCTATCACATTGATTGATTTGCAAATGTCAAACCACCTTTGTATCCCATGGATGAATCCCACCTGGTTACAGTGGGTAATCTTTTAAATATACTGTTGGATCCTATTAGCTAGGATCTTGTTGAGAATCTTAGCATGCATAATCATCAGGAATATTGGTCTGAAATTCTCCTTTTTTGGTGGATTCTGGTTTGGCGATCAGGGTAATACTGGCTTCATAAAAAGTATCTGGAAAATTTCCTTCTGTTTCTATTTTTTGAAATAGCTTAAGGAGAATAGGTATTATTTCTTCTTTGTATGTTTACTACAATTCTCCAGGGAATCTGCCAGGTCATGGGCTCTTGTTTATTGGGAGTTTTTTGTTTTTGTTTTAATTACTGCTTCAATCTCGTTACTAGATATTGGTCTATTCAAGTTGTCAATTTCTTCCTGATTCAGTTTCAGAAGTTTATAGGTTTCCAGGAATGCATCCATTTTTTCCAGGTTGCTTAAGTTATTAGCATATAACTGTTAATAATAATTTCTGATGATTGTTTCTATTTCCTTGGTGTTAGCCGTGATCTTACCCTTTTCATTCATAGTTTTTAATTTGGGTCCTCATTTTTTTTTTTTTTGATTAGTTTGGCCAATGGTCTATTGATCATATTCTTTCAAAAACCAGATTCTGGTTTCATAGATGTGTTCTACTGTATCTCTAGTTTCTATCTGATTGATCTCTGGTCTAATCTTGATTATTTCCCTTCTCGTTTGTGAGTTGGCTTAATTTGTTGTTGATATAACTTCTCCAGTTATTTAAGGTGTAAAGAAGCTGGTGTAATCCGGATTTTTGGGGGGTTTTTTGAGGGATGCTTAGATGGCTATGGATTTCCCCCTTAGGACTGCCTTTGCTGTATCCCATAGGTTTTGGACCAAAGTTTCCTCATTCTCATTGGTTTCCATGAATTGTTTAAGTTCTTCTTTGATTTCCTGGTTGATCCACATATTCTTTTTTTTTAAAATAATATTTTATTAACATATAATATATTATTAGCCCAGGGGTACAGGTCTATGAATCACCAAGTTTACATACTTCACAGCACTCACCATAGCATATACCCTCCCCAGTGTCCATAACCCCACCACCCTCTCCCTACACCCCTGGCAGCCCTCAGTTTATTTTGTGAGATTAAGAGTCTCTTACAGTTTGTCTCCCTCCCAATCCCATCTTGTTTAATTTATTCTTTTCCTTCCCCCCAACCCCCTCCATGTTGCCTCTCAACTTCCTCATATCAGGAACATCATATGATAGTTGTCTTTCTCTGATTGATTTATTTCGCTAATCTTAATACCCTCTAGTTCCATTCAAATTGTCGTGAAAGGCAAGATTTCATTTCTTTTGGTGGCTACATACTATAATATATATATATATATTATAATATATATATTATATATATATATTATAATATATATATTATATATTAAATATATAATATATAATATATATTATATTAAATATATAATATATAATATATAATATATAATATATATATATAATATATATTATAATATATATATATATTATAGTATGTAGCCACCAAAAGAAATGAAATCTTGCCTTTATATATATATATATATATATATATATATATATATGAATATAGGAATCTTGCATATATATATATATATATATATATATATATATATATATATATGCCACATCTTCTTTATCCATTCAGCTGTTAATGGACATCTAGGTTCTTTCCATAGTTTGGCTATTGTGGACATGGCTGCTATAAACATCTGGGTGCATGTACCCCTTCAGATCACTACATTTTTATCTTTAGGGTAAATACCCAGTAGTGCAATTGCTGGGTCATAGGGTAACTCTATTTTCAACTTTTTGAGGAACCTCCATGTTGTTGTCCAGAGTGGTTGCACCAGCTTGCATTCCTACCAGCAATGTAGGAGTGTTCCCCTTTCTCTGCATCCTCGCCAGCATCTGTCATTTCCTGACTTGTTAATTTTAGCCATTCTGACTGGTGTGAGGTGATATCTCATTGTGGTTTTGATTTGTATTTCCCTGATGCCAAGTGATGTGGAGCACTTTTTCATGTGTCTGTTGGCCATCTGGATGTCTTCTTTGCAGAAATATCTGTCCATATTCTCTTCCCATTTCTTGATTGGATTATTTGTTCTTTGAGTGTTGAGTTTGGTAAGTTCTTTACAGATTTTGGATACTAGCCCTTTATCTGATATGTCATTTGTAAATGTCTTCTCCCATTCTGTCAGGTGTCTTTTGGTTTTGTTGACTGTTTTCCTTTGCTGTGCAAAAGCTTTTGATCTTGATGAAGTCCCAATAGTTCATTTTTGCCTTTGCTTCCCTTGCCTTTGACGATGTTCCTAGGAAGACATTGCTGTGGCCGAGGTCAAAGGGGTTGCTTCCTGTATTCTCAAGGATTTTGATGGATTCCTTTCTCACACTGAGGTCCTTCATCCATCTTGAGTCTGTTTTCATGTGTGGTGTAAGAAAATGGTCCAGTTTCATTGTTCTGCATGTGGCTGTCCAATTTTCCCAACACCATTTGTTGAAGAGACTCTCTTTTTTCCATTGGACATTATTTCCTGCTTTGTCTAAGATTAGTTGACCGTAGAGTTGAGGGTCTATTTCTGGGCTCTCTATTATGTTCCATTGTGTCTATGTGTCTGTTTTTGTGCTAGTACCCTGCTGTCTTGATGATGAAAGCTTTGTAATAGAGCTTAAAGTCTTGAATTGTGATGCCACAAACTTTGGCTTTCTTTTTCAATATTAATTTGGCTATTCAAGGTATATTCTGGTTCCATATAAATTTTCGAATTATTTGTTCCATTTCTTTAAAAAAATTGATGGGATTTTGATAGGTATTGCATTAAACGTGTAGATTGCTTTAGGTAGCATAAACATTTTCACAATATTTGTTCTTCCCGTCCATGAGCATGGAACATTTTTCCATTTTTTGGTGTCTTCCTCAATTTCTTTCATGAGTACTTTAAAGTTTTCTGAATACAGATTCTTTGCCTCTTTGGTTAGATTTATTCCTAGGTATCTTATGGTTTTGGGTACAATTGTAAATGGGGCTAACTCCTTAATTTCTTTCTTCTGTCCTGTTGGTATAAAGAAATGCAACTGATTTCTGTACATTGATTTGATATCCTGACACTTTACTGAATTCCTGTACAAGTTCTAGCAGAGTTAGAGTGGAGTCTTTTGGGTTTTCCACATAAAGTATCATATCATCTGCAAAGAGTGAGAGTTTGAAGACTTCTTTGCTGATTTGGATGCCTTTAATTTCTTTTTGCTGTCTGATTGCTGAAGCTAGGACTTCTAGTACTATGTTGAATAGCAGTGGTGATAATGGACATCCCTGCCATGTTCCTGACCATAGCGGAAAAGCTCTCAGTTCTTCTCCATTGAGAATGATATTCGCTGTGGGTTTTTTTCATAGATGGTTTTGATGATATTGAGGTATGTACCCTCTATCCCTACACTTTGAAGAGTTTTGATCAGGAAAGGATACTTTACTTTGTCAAACGCTTTTTCAGCATCTATTGAGAGTATCATATGGTTCTTGTTCTTTCTTTTATTAATGTATTGTATCACATTAATTAATTTGCAGATGTTGAACCAACCTTGCAGCCCTGGAGCAAATCCCACTTGGTCGTATTGAATAATCCTTTTAATGTACTGTTGGATGCTATTGGCTAGTATTTTGGTGAGAATTTTTGCATCTGTGTTCACAAGGATATTTGGTCTGTAATTCTCTTTTTTGATGGGGTCTTTGGTTTTGGGATCAAGGTAATGCTGGCCTCATAAAATGAATTTGGGAGTTTTCCTTCCATTTCTATTTTTTGGAACAGTTTCAGGAGAATAGGAATTAATTCTTCTTTAAACGTTTGGTAGAATTCCCCTGGGAAGCCATCTGGCTCTGGGCTCTTGTTTTTGGGAGATTTTTGATGACTGCTTCCATCTCCTTACTGGTTATGGGTCTGTTCAGGTTTTCTATTTCTTCGTGGTTCGGTTGTGGTAGTTTATATGTCTCTAGGAATGTATCTATTTCTTCCAGATTATCAGATTTGCTGGTGTATAATTGTTCATGATATGTTCTTAAAATTGTCTGTATTTCTTTGGTGTTGGTTGTGATCTCTCCTCTTTCATTCATGATTTTATTTATTTGGGTCCTTTCTCTTTTCTTTTTCATAAGTCTAGCCCCATGGGTTTATCAATCTTATTAATTATTTCAAAGAACCAACTCCTAGTTTTGTTGAGTTGTTCTGCTGTTTTGTTTTTTGGTTTCTATTTCATTAATTTCTGCTCCATCTTTCTTATTTCTCTTCTCCTGTTGGATTTAGGCTTGATTTGTTGTTCTTTCTCCAGCTTCTTAAGGTGTAGATTTAGGTTGTGTATTTGAGACCTTTCTTGTTTCCTGAGAAAGACCTGTATCAGTTATATATTTTCCTCTCAGGACTGCCTTTGCTGTGTCCCACAGATTTTGAACCATTGTGTTTTCATTATCATTTGTTTCCATGAATTTTTTTCAATTCTTCTTTAATTTCCTGGTTCACCCATTCATCCTTTAGAAGGATGCTCTGAGTCTCCATGTATTTGTGTCCTTTCCAACTTTTCTCTTGTGATTGAGTTCTAGCTTCAGAGCATTTTGGTCTGAAAATATTCAGGGAATGATTCCAGTCTTTTGATACCAGTTGAGACCTGATTTATGACCCAGGATGTGATCTATTCTGGAGAATGTTCCATGTGCACTAGAGAAGAATGTGTATTCTGTTGCTTTAGGATGGAATTTCTGAATATATCTGTTATGTCCATCTGGTCCAGTGTTTATTTAAGGCCTTTATATCCTTGTTGATCTTTTGTTAGGATGATCTGTCCATTTCAGTGAGGGGTTGTTAGAGTCCTCTATTATTATTGTATTATGGTTGATGTGTTTCTTTGATGTTGTTATTAATTGGTTTATATAGTTGGCTGCTCCCATGTTAGGAGCATAAATATTTAAAATTGTTAGAACTTCTTGTTGGACAGACCCTTTGAGTATAATATAATGTCTTTCCTCATCTATTATAGTGTTTGGCTTAAAATCTAACTTATCTGATATAAGGATTACCACCCCAGCTTTCTTTTGATATCTGTTAGCATGGTAAATTGTTTTCTACCCCCTCAGTTTAAATCTGGAGGTATCCTTGTGTCTAAAATGAGTTTCTTGTAGACAGCATATTGATTTTTTTTTTTAAACATTCTAATACCCTATGTCTTTTGATTGGGGCATTTAGCTCATTTACATTCAGGGTAACTACTGAGCAATATAAATTTAGTGCCATTGTATTGCCTGTAAGGTGACTGTTACTGTATATTGTCTCTGTTCCTTTCTGATCTACTACTTTTAGGCTCTCTCTTTGCTTGGAGAACCCTTTCAATATTTCCTGAAGGGCTGGTTTGGTGTTTACAAATTCTTTTAGTTTTTTTTTTTTGTCCTGGAAGCTTTTTATCTCTCCTATTTTCAATGATAGCCTAGCTGGATATAGTATTCTTGGCTGCATGTTTTTCTTGTTTAGTGCTCTGAATATATCATGCCAGTTCTTTCTGGCCTGCCAGGTCTCTGTGGATAAGTCTGCTGCCAATCTAATATTTTTACCATTGTATGTTACATACTTCTTGTTCTAGGCTGCTTTCAGCAAATTCTCTTTGTCACTAAGTCTTGTAAATTTTACTATTAGATGACAGGGTGTGGACTTATTCTTACTGATTTTGAGAGGTGTTCTCTTCACCTCCTGGATTTTGATGCTTATTCACTTTGCTATATTAGGGAAATTCTCCACAATAATTCTCTACAATATACCCCCCCTTATTTCTTTTTCTGGAATCCCAGTTATTCTAATATTGTTAGAATATTCTAGAATAATCTTATATTCATTGTATGGTATCACTTATCTCTTGAATTCTCCCCTTGTGGTCTAGGAGTTGTTTGTCTCTCTTTTGCTCAGCTTCTTTATTCTCTGTCATTTGGTCTTCTATATCTCTCTCTTTTGCCTCATTCATCTTAGCAGTAAGAGCCTCCATTTTTTACTGCACCTCATTAATATCTTTTTTTTAATTTCAGCTTGGTTAGATTTTAGTTCTTTTATTTCTCCAGAAAGGGCCTTTATTTCTCCAGACAGGGTTTCTCTAGTATATTCCATGCCTTTTTCGAGCCCAGCTAGCACCTTGAGATTCGTCATTCTGAAGTCTAGATCTGACATATTACCAATGTCTGAATTAATTAGGTCCCTAGCCTTCAGTACTGCCTCTTGTTCTTTTTTTTTTTTTTTTTGTAGTGAGTTTTTCCACCTTGTCATTTTATCCATGTAAAAATATATGAACGAGAGAATAAAATACTAAAAGGGTGGCAAAGACCCCAGGAAAATGTGCTTTAACCAAATCAGAAGAGACCCCAAATCATGGAAAGAAGAAAAGGGATAAAAAGAAGTTCAGGAAAAAAAAAGTTAAAAAAAGGAAAAAATATAAAAAAGAGAAAAAATATATATTAGACTGGTGGGTAGAACAGAATCACACACTTAATTTTGGGAGCATTTTGGTCTCTTAGATGAAAGTACCTCCCCAAATTTTAAAGAATGAAAAACTTACATACATACATACACACACACACACACACACACACACACACACACGTCCGTATGTCTATGTATGTGTGTGTATAAACACACACACACACACACATAAAATAAGGGTACACATAATGAAGGGATGGAATATGACTATAAAGATGAAAACTTAAAAAAAATCTAAAAAAGCAGTTGATAAGTTGGTTAGGAGAATAAAGAAAAAGAAAGTGGGGAGAATTTTCTAGGTTGGAGTATCAACAAAGCCCTGTGCTAGATTTAGGGTATATTTTGATCTATTAGAAGAAGTTGTATCCCATATTTTTTTAGACGATATAACCCCATGTGTATACAAAATATAAAGTTAGATACTATGAAGGATAAAATATGACTATAATAATGAAGGTTCAATTTTTTTTTAATGAAAAAAATGAAAGGTATTCGTGTGATAAACTTACAAAATGTTAAAAGAGGAATGAGTAAGTTAAAATTTTAGCATAAGAAAAAAATAAAATTAAAAAAATTAATTAACTTTGCAAGACGAAAGAATCATGGGGAGAAAGCCAGGAATTCCATGATTTGCTTTCTCCTCCTCTGGAATTCCGCTGTTGTCCTTGATCAGTGAGCTTGGTCTTAGTTGGATTTATTGCTGATCTTCTCGGGGAGGGGCCTGATAATGTGATTCTTAAGTGTCTTTGCCTGAGGCAGAATTGCATCGCCCTTACCAGGGGTCAGGCTAAGTAATTTGCTCAAGTTCGCTTTCCGGAGATTTTGTTCCCTGAACGCTTTCCGTAGCATTCTGGAGGACGGGAATGAAAATGGCAGCCTCCTGATCTCTGGCCCAGAGGAGCCGAGAGCTCAGGGCCCCATTCCTCAGTGCACCCTCAGAGAAAAGTTCTCAATCACTCCCTTCTCCCTGGCCTCTGGCTATGCTCTGAGCTCACCCAGCCTGTGACCAAGCATCTCTGTCTCTGGCACAGAGTCCCGGCTGGAGTCTCCAAACCCAGCAGATCCCTGCACTCTTCCGGGGGGGGGGGGTCTCCCCAGATCTTATGTGGTCCCTGCTTAAAGAGCAGTGGTCTGGCTGTGCCTCAGATCACAGTTTAAGGTAACCCCGAGTTGAGAGCTCACTCCTCAGCTCCATCTCTGTAGCTGGCTTCCCTGCTCTAATACCTAAAAGCTCTGTGACAATCAGATACCCATGATCCTTCTGTGACCCCCGCGGGACCTGAGACCACACTGTCCCCACCAGGGCTTATCCCCCGCTAGCCTCTGGAGTGATGTCCGTCCATGGAGCAGACTTTTAAAAGTTCTGATTTTGTGCTCCGTTGCTCCACCACTTGCTGGGAGCCGGCCCCTCCCCCAGTGGTCCAGCTTCCCATCACTTTGGAATCACTTATCTGCAGGTCCTACCTTTCAGAAAGTGGTCAATTTTCTGTTTCTAGAATTGCTGCTCTTCTTCTCTTTGATCTCCTGTTGCATTTATAGGTGTTCAGAATGGTTTGATAAACTATCTAGCTGATCTCCTGCTACCTGATGTCATTTCAGCCTGCTACTCCTCTGCCATCTTGACTCCTCCCCTCCAGATTTTATATTTCTATTAACCAGTTTTGCACCGAAGCTCAGAGTCCAAATGTAAAGACTCACAGCCCCACGTTGAGGCACCAAATGATGAAGTTCTAGAATATAGATGAGGTTCGGTGGGGTGAGGTCTGGAGCCGATGACCAAGAAAGAATTCTTGAGACTGATCCAAACATTCTTAAGCAAGGTGGTCTTTAGCTTCTAAGTGTTTGAATTCCTTCCAAACCTTTTCTTGTGGCTGAGTTCCTGTTTCATAGCATTGTGGTCTGAAAATATGCAGAGGATAACCCCAATCTTTCAGTACCGGTTGAGTCCTGATTTGTGACCCAGTATGTGGTCTATTCTGCAGAAAGCTCCATGGGCACTCAAGAATAATGAGTATTCTGTTGTTTTAGGGTGGAATGTTCTCTATATATCTATGAGGCCCATCTGGTCTAATGTGTCATTCAATGCTCTTGTTTCTTTATTGATTTTCTGCTTGGATGACCTATTACTGACAGTGGCATGTTAAGATCCTTTACTATTAATGTATTCATATCAATATGACTCTATCTTGATTAACAGTTGTCTTATATAGTTGAGAGCTCCCGTATTGGGGGCATAAATATTTACAATTGTTAGATCTTCTTGGTGGATCGATGTTAAGAATGATGTAGTGTCCTTCTTTATCTCTGACTACAGTCTTTAGTTTAAAATCTAATTTATCTAATAAGAAAATCGCTACCCCAGCTTTCTTTTGAGGCCCATCAGTGTGAGAGATGCTTCTCCATCCCTTCACTCTCAGTCTGGATATATCCTTAAGTTCAAAATGGGTCTTTTGTAGACAATCATGTGGATGGGTCCTGGCATTTTATCCAGTCTGCAACCCTGTGCTGTTTTATAGGAGCACTTAGGCCATTCATGTTGAGAGTGATTATTGAAAGATACGTTTTTATTGACATCCTGTTGCCTGTGAAGTCCTTGTTTCTATAGACTGTTTCTGTAAATTTCTGCTCTATGATACTCTTGGATTCTTTCTTCTTTTATACAACCTCCCCCCCTTAATATTTCTTGTAGTGCCGGCTTGATGGTCACATTCTCTTTTAAACCTTGCCGGTCTTGGAAGCTCTTTATCTCTCCATCCAGTTTGAATGTCAGCCTTGCTGGATAAAGTTTTCTTGGCTTCATGTTCTTCTCATTCAGTGACCTGAATATGTCTTTTCAGCCCTTTCTGGCCTGCCAGGTTTCTGCAAACAGGTATGATGTTATTCTGATCGTCCTTCCTCTGTAGATAAGGAATCTCTTCCCCCTGGCTGCTCTCAAGAGCTCCTGTCTAAAATTCTGATTCATCAGTTTAACAATCAGATGTCTGGAGGGCTTTCTAGATTCTGTGAACTTGAGGGGAGATCTTTCTGCTTCTAAGACACAAACACTGGTTCCATTCTCCAGATTGGGAAAATTTTTATGGAGAATTTGTTCAACTCTATCTTCTAGTCTTCTTTCTTTCTCCTCCCCCTTAGGGATCTCAATAATTCTGATGTTGGAACATTTCATGGCATCATTTATTTCCCTAATTCTATTTTCATGGTTCTAAGCTATTTGTTCCAGGCCTCTTCCTGATCCTTTTTCTCTATCATTTTGTCCTCTAGATCACTAATTGTATGCCTTGGTTACCCTAGCTGTTAGAGAATTTAGATTAGACTGGTTCTCATTGATAACATTTTTAACTTCTTCCCAGGCAGCTTTCACTTCTGCTCTAATAGATTTCATGTTGGCATTAATGGTTTTCTCTAACCTAGCGATTGCCTGGATAATTGTTACCCTGAATTCTCTTTCCACCATACTGTTTATGTCCATATCCAATAAGTCTGATGGAGAGGGCACAGTCTCTGAATTTTTCCTCTGCTGGGTATTCCTCCTTCTAGTCATTTTGGTGAGAGGTGGTCAAGGGGATGTGTAGCTGAATATATCAACTGTGATCCAGGCAGGGTGCACTCTGAAACACTTCCAAGCAATTGCAAGTCACCACCAAAAAGAAAGAAAAAATTTAAAAAGGACAGAGACAGGGAAAAAAAAAAAAAAAGAAGAAGAAGAAGAAGACCCAGCCAGAATGGGCCCAAAGGTAAGCTTTATAAGGTATATGAACAAAAACAGACAAATTAAAAGATTGACAGAAGTAAATGACAAGGGGGGAAAAAAGCCATAATGAAGCCCAAGTATAAGATTTATATAATACCAGAACAAAAACAAATACACAGAAACAATGATAGAAGAAAAAGTTGGAATGGTGGTTATAATTCCTCAATGTAGGCGAGGAAGGTTATTTTGATTCTTCCTGGGTGTATCTTGGTATCTTTGTTAAAGGACTCAACTTTCCAGAGATAAAGGGAGATTAAAACTGGTTTATATATGGGTAGTATTGATTAGAGAAAGAGGATTACCTTGAAGCTTAAGTATTTATGTACATATATCTATATGTATATTTTAAAAAATAGAAAAACACAAGTATATGTATGAAAAAAGTCCAAGTTAAAAGATTATTATGAAAATAAAAAATTAAAAAAAAAAAAAAAAAAAAAAAAGATTATTATGGAATTTGTTGTATTGAACCTCTTGTAATGGTAAATAGGTTAAAAAATTTAAAAGAACGAGAATAGTGAGAACAAATTTAAAAATAAAATTGTATTTATGAAATACACAGGTTTTAGGGCAATACTGGGAGCTTAATATCTTCTTTTCCTCTGATATTGGGGCTTTACAGTTTTATGGGGACCCTGTGGTGGTTGTCTTCTCATTCTTTGGTTTGCAACCATGAGTTTAATATATTGTTTTCCCCGATGTTGGGATTTTACAGTTTTATGCGGACCTTGTGGTGGTTGTCCTCTCATTCTTTTGGCTTGCCTTTTGGGGGCGGGGTCTGCCAGGTTGTTTTTGATTCATTCTTGATTGGGTTGAGTCGTCCTGCCCCTTCCTATCAAGGGGCTGGGCCCTGTGGAAACTGGTTTTTCAGGCTTTTGTTTTCTGGAGGTTTTGTTCTTTGGTGGCTTTTTGCGACTTTCCAGAGGTTTAGTGGAAAGCAAACTGTGCCCAGACCTCCGTCTCAGAGAGAAGCCTCAGTCTGCTCCCCTCCGGGTAGTCCAGAACACACGGACTCCCCCTCTGCAAATTCAGCTGAGCCGTCAATCTCCCACAGGCAGTGCGCACCCCCAGGAGTAATGCGCACCCCTCAGGAGTAATGCAAAGCACCCCTGCTTGTCTCTGCACCCCTGGGCTACTAAAACTGCTAGCGATATTGGTTCAGGGATCCCACTTCCAATGGCTGCCTTTGTTGGACTGTGGTAGACCAGAGATAGAGCACTGAGATTTTCAGGCTTGGGCTGGAATTGTTCAGACTCTGGGCCGATTCTAGCACGCAACCAGGCTAGCGCCTGCACAGAGCACTCAGGCACGGGCGGGGAGCCTGTGGGTTCAGTCCCCAGTCCGTAGTACAGTGAGCATGCAGAGTGCAAGAGGCTGTGTTTCTCGAGAGCACTGGCTGGTGCACACATTGGACTCTCTCATGGGGAGGGCGCCTGGCCCAGCACTGGTGCAAGCCCCTGAAAGGCAGAGGCTCAAGGACCACAGCCTGGAGGCTTTGCAGCACTCCCTCTGGCATGGGTGGCCTCAGGCAGTGGCCGTCCTGGGTCCGTGGGCTCAGGCCCATTTCTGTGACCACCTGATTCCACCAGTTGCCCCTTAAGATCTTTTGCTCATTTTGAGTCCTTTTAACTAGACTCCAAGTTAATGCTGGTCCCCAATCACAGGGCACTCTTGGGTTGAGGTAGTACTTTCCAATGGGATGCTTCAGGTGGCTCCCTCCCCAATCTGTTTATTTTCTGATATCAGTCCGATTTCCACTTTACCTCTCGACTGGCATCTTCTGACCCCACAGAGATCCAGAAGTGTATAATCCTACATCTCAGGCTGGTTTCATGAGTGTTCAGAGTGTTCTGAGTGCGCTAGAACCACGTAGTCCATGAGGACAGGGCCATCTACCAACTCCCATAAGCATCTTTTTAAGTCAGCTAGGCCTCTTCTAACTGCTTCCTGTGTGTCCCATTAGGTTAAATCTGCAGTTGCAATTTGTACTGAGAGTGAGAACTGGTGTCACTTCAACCTGACAGTCAATCCTTCTAATCAGAAGACTGTAGTGAATGTCAGAGGATATACTGGGTGTTGTTTTTTTCTTTCTTTCTTTTTAAAAAATTCTTTATTTAAATTCATATATATATATATATATATAGAGAGAGAGAGAGGCATATATATACATATACATAAAAAACTATGTTATATTTAACAAAAACTGTTATTATTAGTTTCAAGGATAGAATTTAGTGATTCCTCAGTTGCATATAATACCCAGAGTTCATTTTATCACATGCCCTCCTTAATGCCCATCACCTGGTTACCCCATCCCCCTACCCACTTCTCCTCCAGTAACACTAGGTTTGTTCCCTCTAGTTAAGAGTCTTGGTACTGTTTCTATTGAGTAGTCAGTAGAAAACCGGTCTCCTCAACTTCTCTAGAACTATTATCTATATCTAAGGGTAGTCTCTGAATCAAATGGAATAACTGAAATGAGTAACGGAAATTTTTCTATATACCATTTCTTTCCTTCTCCTATTTAAAAAAAAAAAAAAAAAGTGAATTAGATGGTCATATGTCCAAAGAACTTAGGCATTGTTTTAATTAGAGTAATTTTTAGAGTTAACTGTCATGGTTAAGAAATTGATGTTTTTAGTTAAGAATATTAGTTAGGAAAACTGATTGGGCCTGGGACATCTTCGAATATGTTGAGATGTCCTGTGGTACCTAAATCTTATTTACTTTCAGACACATTTTATTAATAGACAGAATGTTGTTTGATCTCTCAGTTATGTATCTTTAGAAAACACTTTAAATCATCAGATTCAATATAGGCAGATTGAGCCTACATAGGCTTCATTGTTTATTTTTAAGAGAAGGTCATTATTTGAAGGAGAAAAAGCATAATGTGCAGAAGCAGACTACTTCAGAATCACAAATATTTAGTTATTCATTAAACAGTATCCTCATTCAAAACAAACACTTACTGAGCACTATTATGTATCAGGACCTGTGATAGGATATGGACAGAAACATAAAGAAGGCAATTATCCTAGCTTCAGAATGATTAATATAGTGGGGAAGACAAGTGAGCATTAGAGACACAATTTAATAAAAGATGTGCATAACAAAAAGAATGCTAAGAGATCAGAGTACAGCTTTTTAAATCCTGCCTGGGCATGACAATCAGTGCTCTTAGTTGCAAGCAACAGAAATGACTCTGGTAGATTTCAGTAGAAAGGAATTTATTTTAAAAATCCTGTACAATCTGCAGCAATACTTGAAGGTACTCAGGGGCTATGAAGCCAGGGACAGTGGCCTACTTCACACCCCAAAACTGATGGTGAAGGGGCATCACTGTAGCTGTCATGGAACGTTAGTGTTCCACCTCTAGCACTGTTGTGTAGTATTGTCCCAGAAGCTAGTAAGTGATGAGACTCCCAGTGCTACCAACAAGGATCCCCATGATGCACCCCTAGCTCCAGATTCGAAGTCTAGAGTGAGAGCCTCTCCTTATGAGATCCTAAGTCATATGCTGACATCTTCGCTGCCATGGAAGCTGGAAAAACAAGTGTCTGGAGTGTTCAATTTCTCCAGTGGGATGTGGGCTCTGCCTCCCACATATGACAGGAAGTGCTTTTGAAAAATAAATAGGTATTTACTAAATAGAGAGGGAATTACATATTCTATGAAAAAGGAACCAAATGCATAAGATTTTTCTTGAATGTGCTGCTCAGATATGTAGCCCACATGAGAGAGGTATAGAAGGTAAAATTCTAAAGATGAAGAGTATCCAGATCATAGAAGTTCATGTATGCCATAATAAGAAAGGGAAGTCTTATTCTGAGAGAAATGAGGAGGCACACTCTTGGATTTGAATCTTATAAAACTGTATGCATGGTGGAGGCTGCTCTAAAAGTGGAGTTTGGGTCAGTACCACACAGAAGCAAGGAGGGTGCAATTAGGAGTCTATTCAAGGAAATTAAAGGTGAGGAGAAATGAAGGCCTGGACGATGGTTATAGTTACAGGAACAAATGAAGAAGATATAAATATACATACATATAGGTATGTGTGTATGTGTGTGTGTGTGTGTGTGTGTGCATGCGTATGTGTATGTGTGTGTATATATATTTCTCTCATATATATATATATATATATATATATATATATATGAGAGAATTCAGCAAGACCCCAAAACTGATCAGTTATAGGCTTGATTGAAAATAAATGGCGTAAGATAACAGAGGTTTGTACAAATCAGTTGTTAATGGAGTAACAGTCTCTGAACTAAGTGAGACAGATATGTTAGATAGTTTTGCAGGATGATGTTGGGTTAAACCTTGGATATGAAGGATATGACCTGAAGCACCTGTAGAATATCCACAGGGAGATACCTTCCGGAGAATTTGGTATAAACAGGGCTTAGATAAGACTGTTGATCAGAATCTGTATGGTATGGTGCAGGGGCTGATGGTTTTGGTCTGTTTTTTATTTGAGTCACCACTCGTACTACTTACAGGCTGTGAGACTTGGGCAAGTTACTTGAACTCTCTGAATTTCAGCTTTTCAATTATAAAACAGGATTAACTTGTATTTCTAGGGTTCATATATATGAAGAAATGTTTATGAGTCATAATGAATACCTGCTAAAAAGTAGGTAGCTCTTAATATTTAGAACCAGAGGTTTTAATTTTGGAGTTGCCAGACTATAAATTCAAGGGACAGACAGAGTGCAGAGAAGAACATAAGGAACATTCTGACTAAGGAAGATAACTGGGAGAGTTGGTATCATGAAATCCTAGAGGAGATTCAACTGGTTATCTCCATTGTCAAAAGATCCTAGAAAGGTAACGTGTGGAAGATGTCCACCTGGGAACAGATACAGTATCAGCAGCCTTAAAGCCGACTCATAAATTGGGGAGGTGCATGGGATATAGATACCATAAATATTTAAAAAAACATATTGAGTAAATATGAGAAGCTAATGACAATTCTTTAAAAAGAGAGGACTGAAAATTATTTTGCATCTTAAAAATGCAAAGAATAAAAAAAAATGCAAAGAATCCTCTAAGTCCCTAGCAAGAATAAGCCTAAACAATTACTGAATATTATTTTTCCTTAGATCTAAGTTGCATTTTCCATAGGTTTAAAAGCAGGGAAAGAAAGGACCAGAGAGGAACACTTGGGAAAGAGTTTGAAGTTCATTTGCCCTCTTTCAGTCAAGCTTTTTTTTTGTCCACTTGTAAATTTTTCATTGTGCTTTTATCTTAGAGGACTTAGTTCTTCCTTACCTCTATGCAGGTAATCCAAAGGCAACTTCTAAACTTAATAATTTCTCAGTTATTCTTTGGTGGCCATGGTGATCCATTTGAATAGTTTCTCCAGTATTAATAAAAATGTTTGAATTCTACACCATTGCTTATGGCTTACAATTACTATTATGAATATATATGCAAATTTATGCAAGATAACATTTTTCAGTTGTCTAAAGACTTTAAAAAACTGGTCTGTTTTCCTGTGACATCCTTCGGATAATCTACAAATTGCAGACATCCCTCCCTTAAATCCCTGTGCCTTTCAGTTCACTGAAGTACTGACTCACCACAAAGATAATTTTGACTTCTTCACCAGTAAAGCTCTTACACTTAGTTTAGAGTTTAATTAATTAGCTATTTAACTTCCTAATGAGAGGAACAGCATAGTAGAAACACAGAGACAAACACCTATAGATGAAAGAAAGGAACCTTAAATATCATTTAGGTTTTTTCTCCTTCTTCCACTTTTTTTTTTTTTTTTTTTGAAACCTTGATGAGACAATTTGAGATAGCAGCAGCAATCCGTGATCCCAGCAATCACCCAGAGGGTCAAATCCAAGTGGAACTGTAATCACATGTTAACAGTTTAATTAAGCTTTTTGCTAACAATGAGTAGGGTTATCATTGATATACTGAGTGGCTTTCTGACATGTACAGCATTAAGAATAGGCAGCCATAGACTTTATAGCACAATATTGTCTCCTGTGAAAGCAGATGAATTTGTGATTTTCTCGAAATGACAAAATGATTTATCACCTCCCATATGCACTGCTATCCACCTGGCAGGAGTAATGCTTCCCCTGGCAGGCTCCTTCCAATGGGAAAAAACAATTTTGATGGATAAAAGACTAAACCAAGATTAAGAGAAGGGAAAGAAAAAAAAATTTATCAAAAAAATGTTTTTTTAATCCATCTTATTAGCAAGATGTGTAGCATAACGCATTCCATCAAACATAGTTGTAATTCAAGCCTTTAAGTGAAGGCCTGTTTATCAATGTTTTACTGATTTATAATGTAATCGTCAGTAAAGAAGATATAAGGAAACAGATATGAAGGCTGTCTTTGGCTGCGACAAATGACCGTTATTCATACTTCTACATAGACAAACTCAAAAGGAGAGTTATATTAAATAGTACAATTTCTTGTTCTCACTATATTTTGGAAGGGAAACATTTGCTGTGATAAATGGCTGGATTTCTTTGCATTTGCTTATTCCTAATCACAAACAAATAACTCTGTTGAATCTAAAATTCAATGTTCTTAAATTAAAAAGAGGTTAGACAACAAAGTTGCCATAAGAAACTACCTTTGTTGTTGAATACAATGAAAAAGAAAATGAGATAGCATGAAAATTGAAGCTGAAAATATCCACATAGAGAGGGGTAAATCAGGAAGTGAGTAGCAAGAGAATCAGATGCAAGAAAGAAATGTGAAAGAGACACAGAGCAGAGTGTGCTGGGGCTGAGTTCTTGAATATTTATGCATTATTGCAGCTTCCTGCCCCACCTGCTACCTAAAACTCTTATGAAGATTTGAGGTATTTGGTTCAGACAAAGAGTAAAGAACATTAACTTTTTTCCTGTTTATGTAACCGAAAGGAACAGTCCTTCTCCTCTAATAAGTAACTTTAAGTTCATCACAGAATTTATGTAAAACTAAAGACTCATTGTCAAGAACAGGACACATAGTTCAGTTGGTCAATATTTTGCCATATTCTGTGGGATAAAAAAATCACACATAGTTTAAATTTGTAGACAGAATAAAGCTTCAAAACTTGGAGAAACTGCATTTGAGATTTTAAAAAAAAGAAAAAAGAAAAAGAAAACCTGTGCATCAGTGTGGGGATATTTTGGTGGTGGTTGTTCTCCCACAGTCTTATGTCCAAATTAATTTTTAGAAATGTAAATTGAATAATGTTTAAATCTCTGCAGTAAGATCCGAGAGCAGGGTCTGTTTCTAGGAGTTGTCATTTGTATGCAGTGAGAGAGAAGTGATTTTATAGACCATTACTGACCGTAATTGCTCCATACTATTTACTACTCTAGGCCTGCCTTTCTTCAATTTAACAACAGATGACTCTTGAACAAAACAGGGGTTAGGAGTGCCAACCCTTCACAAGTCAAACAAATCCATGTATAATTTTTGCCTCCCCCCAAACTTAATTACTAATATAATGGGTTGACCAGAAGCCTTATTGATAACATAAAGTCAATAAAGACATTTTGTATGTTACATGGATTATATGTTTACAATAAAGAAAGTTGGAGAAAATAAAATATGAAGAAAATCATAAGGAAGAGAAAATATATTTCCAGTACTGTACTGTATTTGTCCAAAAACAAACAAAAGAGCTGCCTTTAAGTGGACCCAAGCAGTTCAAACTCATGATATTCAAGGTCAACTGTTTTTGATGATTTGAAGATACGCTTGATATTAAAGAACCCAAAGATCCCAGAAAGTCATTATATTTGTGGAGATAAGACAATGAATGGTGTTATCCAAATTATTCTCATTATGCCTGAAATAAAACAGTTGCTATATGAGATATAAATAGACATATGCAATGCTGAAAAAATACCAGATACAATTTTTTTAAAAGTAGGTAGTAACTCTAATAGGAAGACTTATTACATTTCTGATTTATCTTACAATCTCCACTTATCTTTGCTTTACTAGAGGGCCACACACTGTCCTTAATTGCATAAAGTCTTGATTTAGAACACCAGAATGTCATAACTGAGTGTATAGAATTTGGGATTCAGGGTGTCTGAATTGATATTCTGGTTCCTATGCTAACTAGCTGCACAAGCTTGGGCAAGTTCATTACTCTTTTTAAAATTCTCATGTGAAAATTGAAAATTGTAATAGAACCAAGTGTAGGTGTGAAGGTTAAATGAGTTAATATCAGTAAAACACCTAAAACAATGCCTAGCACATATTAATTCTTGAAGCTATTATAATTATTTTGGTAGAGTGGCATTAAGAAAAAGCTCTGTATTATAGAGCTTATCAAAAACCAGAGTACTGTATCTTATATCTTAGCTCAAATATATTAGGTCAAGTATATTGTGGAGTGTGTGAAGGTTCCAGTCATTTTTATGTTTAATTATGCTCACCAGTTATAACCTCATATTTGAAAAATATCTATGAAAGATCAATTATCTTAGAATGCTCTATTTGATCTTGTTCACAATAGCCAATATATTGATGTTATAATTAATATATGTGAGAACAATAATCAGACATATTTGCCTGCATTTTCCAATTTACTAGTTCTATAAATGTTTTTCTTTGTTAAATAGAATTTAAAAATAATATTAAGGGCCAATTACTTCTTGCGAATTTCTAGTATTCTTACAAAGTTTTTCAGTATTCCTTTTGCTGTTGTGGTACCGAAAATTCCGGCAGTATTTCACACACTGAACTTTGTTCTCTTTGACCCAAATTAACCTTCACTGCTGTGTGTTTATCTGTAGCCTCCATGTAGTCTTATTAAAACTTCCTAAGTAGATAGAATATTGGCATTCTAGGCAATGTTTCTAAGCTATATAGTTGCTTTATGAGTAACATGATGATTTTAGAGCAGGCAACAGTTTATTCATTCGGTTGTCCATCAGATTGTCCAGTACTTCTCCTGACCTTGTCCTCATGAAACATGATGCTTCCTGTCTTCTGCTATTATTGTTTGTGAGAGTTCTGGAAATTTTGATTTCTCCATCTTAAAAATGGGATGGCAGTGTTTGTCTTGGCTGCTTCATAGGTCTATTCTGAGAACTGAATAAGGTGTACAGAATCCTTGTGGACTGAGGACAGTGGATGGAGTATATAAGGTGCTCATGTCCTTTCTCCATTTTTGCCCAGGTGATCTGAAGTCTGTCACAAATCAAACTGCACATGTTAACGGTCACAAACAGTCCTATTTCAGGTTCCACTCTGAGGTGCTGAGCTGGACAATCTTCTATTCTTGCCAGCTGGCCTTTGGATCTGCCTTTGGATCCACAAATACTGAATTGTGTATGAAACAATGCATAGCCTGAGCTAGTGTGAGGATCTTCTCCCCACCTTCAGTGACTTGAACTGCGGGGACGTTATCTTGAGGACATAATGTACCCAATCAATATCTTTGTGTCATGTTGCTTTCTGGGGCGAATCACCCAGTGAAAAGACACAGAGAGATAAAAGCACACCATGGCAGTAACAGAATGACTTCTTGTTCTTTGCTAGGCACAGACACTGAACTTATGGCTTAAGTTTGCTTATATAAGATGTTAAAGCCTGGGTACGTTTATCCTAATTTGCCTAATTTGTTATTTTAAAAAATTTCTCCCTGTCTCTGGCAGTTGGTGGGATATCAATCTTAGTTTTGGGTTTCTGAGTTTTCTTCTTTTTCTGGGTCATCAGAAATAGCAATACAAGAAGTTATAAGCATTCAGAACAATTTAATTCAAAATGTGTATACTGAATGACCACAAAGTGCTTCCTGTCCAGGCTGTGGTGAACAAAACAAGTGAACAAGACAGACATGACAGCTGCCTTCGTGGGTTTTAAAGGTTACGTGGAAAAAAACACTCTTAACAAGTTGTTGTATCTGCATGATGAATGTATGAAATTGGAAGAACAGGACACTAGGCATATTTACAGCAGTCAGATATCATTTCAAAATGTCCAAATTATTTTATAAGCTACCTTCACCTTTCCCCATGTGAGGAAGTTTGGTTTTGTTTTGCTTTGCTTTGCTTTGCTTTAGAGAGTCCAAAGAAGTTGTAATCACTTGAGAACACTGGATATTTTCTCACATAAGCACTCAATTGAACAAAATAACAGGCTATCAAAATAGTGGCATTAATTCTAGAAGGCTTTTCTTACTTCTTTACATTTCCATTAAAGAGAGACCTAATTAGGAACAGTGATCATCATTCTTTAAAGAACCGGACTGCAGCTGCACTTGCTTGTTAACTGTCTTTTTGTGCAGGAGACATGGTAGATGCTTCAGTTATTCCAATACCATCATTCCTAACACACGTAACAATTTTTCTTTGTTAAAAAAGGAAAACAAATGACAGGTCAATATTAACAACAAGGGAAAGCTGAGGAAAACAGTCTCACTTCTTGTGAGGAAATCTGAGGTTTTGAATAACTTTCTAATATGTAAACAGATTCACTGTAAGAGCCATTCCTCCATTCTTTCATTTTTAAAAATGCATCAAAAATGTAGCATCTGTTAATAAAATTATAGATTACTTTAATATGAAGGACTATAATAAAAAAAGAGTATAGTAATTAGTACATACTATATTCTTTTTTTTTAAGGTTTTATTTATGGGCACCTGGGTGGCTCAGTGGGTTAAGCCGCTGCCTCCGGCTTGGGTCATGGTCTCAGGGTCCTGGGATCGAGTCCCACATCGGGCTCTCTGCTCAGCAGGGAGCCTGCTTCTCTCTCTCTCTCTGCCTTCCTCTCCATCTACTTGTGATCTCTGTCAAATAAATAAATAAAATCTTTTAAAAAAAAAAAAAAGCTTTCATTTATTTGTCAGAAAGAGAGTGAGCGAGTGCACAAGCAGGGGGAACAGTAGGTGGAGGGAGAAACAGGTTCCTCGCTGAGCAAGGAGCCCAAGTACATACTATATTCTAAGTCCTAGAGAGAAAAAAGTTAATCGGACAAGGCTTTGTCCCATATTTTGCTACTGATTAGGTACTATTCAATACCAGCACTATTTTGTTACTTATAATTGAATAAAAGTGGATGAACTTATTATTTGAAGCAAAGTGTATACATTGAAATGGTGGCTTGAGTGGAACTTAAAGAATTTAAGATGGAAGTATTCATTGAGTTTCTACCTAACCAGCTCTTTGTAAGTGAGAGACAAGGCACAAGAACATTTTAGAGTACCAGGTTGCAGAAGCAAAAAAAGTAAAGAGAGAAAGAGTCTTTTTATTCATCATATTGAACAAAATCAAACATTGTTGTTGAGTTTATATAGTGTCATTCTCTGTGAAGAATTCAGAATTATTTCCCCATTCTTGAAACAATTATATATTCATAGCATTTCTGAGACTTAAAAAAGTATACTGTGGACATATGCAGACAAAGATATTGAAAGTTTAAATGATTTACTCAGGGTCATCAGGTTATCCAAAGAAAGAGAAAAGTCAAGTTTGAAAATTTCCAACAGTTCATGCTTTAGTGCTATTTCATGCAGTTCTATATATAACTTAGTAAAACATGATTTATGATTAATAGGGTTTTCCTATAACCCAAGTAACCTCCATCACAAATCCAATAAAAGCAAAGAAAGCGAGTCAAAATTATTCTGAAAACTCTCCGTGATAGCCCTTAATTTGTAGATGAGTGCACTGAGGAGGTGACTAAGTTTCTATAGAAAAGTCAAGGTGAAAACCCTGAAGAGAAGAGGCCAGTATTCATCTACCATGGATAACCCACAGAAGAGTATGATCATGGAAAACAAAACAAAACAGAGTATTAGCATGGCTGGGCTGAGTGGGTCCTACTGCACTTGGCTCCCTAACTCAAGCTGGGTGCTTTCAGACGGTTTCAAAAGAATTCACCTCATAGGATGGGGAAATGGCATAACTTCTTCCCTGGCACTGGTCTAGATAATAGGTCTGTATGGTTGAAAGGTCTCTGTTCTGCTGGGCCACCTTTAACCAGTTTTATGGCTAGGGAGAAAACAGGCTTTGCAGGGAACCTCTACTGATTAAAACTATATGAGACTATGGGTGTAATCTTTGAACACTGAAAAAAAAATATGGCTGTTCATGGTTGTGCCCTTTTCTACTGTGCAGACAGGGATATATTAGAGACAAGGAAAAAAATAAACAAAAGCTACAGGATACTCATCCCCACAGGGTTCCTCCATTCCTGAGCTCCTTAGCCAGTTGCCTCCTATTCTTTTCCTTTTAAAAATAAAAAGAAAAAAAAATAAAGTAAAAGAAAAAAAAAGATGATTAATTCAATTTACCCACTAGTTAGATGATTAATGATTCATTAAAACTAATATAATTTTCATTTTATACTTTTTTTCATTTTATACTGTTTTATAAAAGCAGTTCAAAAATGTCTAACTGGCAGAAAGATGTCTCACTCCAGTAATTCTCAGGTGGGGCCACAAGATCTCTCTTTCTTTTTTAAAATCACTTTCTCAGTGATGCTGATGTTAAATGCCATCTGGAAATCATTGATTTAAAGTGCTTGTTCAGTTTCATGTTGAAAGTGTCAGGGCCTTTGTAGATCTCAAAGTGAACTGGATTACTACTCTGGAAGTCTCATATAGTAACTTTTTTTTTCTTTTTAAACAAGCCCATATGTAAATAAAAGAAAAGATTCATTTCATGGTGTAATATATTTTAAAAGATTTTGGTTGTCTCTTTCTTATAAAAAAGTATTATGTTAATATACTTATCATAGCAAATTTTAAAATTCAGAAGGACACCAAAGAGAAAACCTTAAGGTTTTCTTTTTTTTTTTTTTTTAAAGATTTTATTTATTTATTTGAGAGAGAGACAGTGAGAGAGAGCATGAGAGGGGAGAGGGTCAGAGGGAGCAGACTCCCCATGGAACAGGGAGCCTGATGTGGGACTCTATCCCAGGACTCTGGGATTATGACCTGAGCTGAAGGCAGTCACTTAACCAACTGAGCCACCCAGACACCAAGAGAAAACCTTAAAAATAGTCAAAATTCATATGTTGTTGTATAAGTTTACTTTTAAATTAAGATCATACTGTTTGTGTAATATTTGAAACATGTTTTTTCTTACTTTTCATTTTATCATAAACAATTATTGCATTTTCTTACAGAATTATTTTTTTTTTTAGTATATATGCTGCCGAAGCGAGCACTTACAGAATTCTTTTTTTTTTTTATAATTTTTTTATTTTATATAAACATATATTTTTATCCCCAGGGGTACAGGTCTGTGAATCACCAGGTTTACACACTTCACAGCACTCACCAAATCACATGCCCTCCCCAATGTCCATAATCCCAACCCCTTCTCCCAAACCCCCTCCCCTCGGCAACCCTCAGTTTGTTTTGTGAGATTAAGAGTCACTTATGGTTTCTCTCCCTCCCAATCCCATCTTGTTTCATTTATTCTTCTTCTACCCACTTAAGCCTCCATGTTGCATCACCACTTCCTCATATCAGGGAGATCATATGATAGTTGTCTTTCTCTGCTTGACTTATTTCGCTAAGCATGATACGCTCTAGTTCCATCCATGTTGTTGCAAATGGCAAGATTTCATTTCTTTTGATGGCTGCATAGTATTCCATTGTGTATATATACCACATCTTCTTGATCCATTCATCTGTTGATGGGCATCTAGGTTCTTTCCATAGTTTGGCTATTGTGGACATTGCTGCTATAAACATTCGGGTGCATGTGCCCCTTTGGATCACTACATTTGTATCTTTAGGGTAAATACCCAATAGTGCAATTGCTGGGTCATAAGGCAGTTCTATTTTCAACATTTTGAGGAACCTCCATGCTGTTTTCCAGAGTGGCTGCACCAGCTTGCATTCCCACCAACAGTGTAGGAGGGTTCCCCTTTCTCCGCATCCTCGCCAGCATCTGTCATTTCCTGACTTGTTGATTTTAGCCATTCTGACTGGTGTGAGGTGATATCGCATTGTGGTTTTGATTTGTATTTCCCTGATGCCGAGTGATATGGAGCACTTTTTCATGTGTCTGTTGGCCATCTGGATGTCTTCTTTGCAGAAATGTCTGTTCATGTCCTCTGCCCATTTCTTGATTGGATTATTTGTTCTTTGGGTGTTGAGTTTGCTAAGTTCTTTATAGATTCTGGACACTAGTCCTTTATCTGATATGTCGTTTGCAAATATCTTCTCCCATTCTGTCAGTTGTCTTTTGATTTTGTTAACTGTTTCCTTTGCTGTGCAAAAGCTTTTGATCTTGATGAAATCCCAGTAGTTCATTTTTTCCCTTGCTTCCCTTGCCTTTTGCGTTGTTCCTAGGAAGATGTTGCTGCGGCAGAGGTCGAAGAGGTTGCTGCCCGTGTTCTCCTCAAGGATTTTGATGGATTCCTTTCGTACATTGAGGTCCTTCATCCATTTTGAGTCTATTTTTGTGTGTGGTGTAAGGAAATGGTCCAATTTCATTTTTCTGCATGTGGCTGTCCAATTTTCCCAGCACCATTTATTGAAAAGGCTGTCTTTTTTCCATTGGACATTCTTTCCTGCTTTGTCGAAGATTAGTTGACCATAGATTTGAGGGTCTATTTCTGGGCTCTCTATTCTGTTCCATTGATCTATGTGTCTGTTTTTGTGCCAGTACCATGCTGTCTTGATGATGACAGCTTTGTAATAGAGCCTGAAGTCCAGAATTGTGATGCCACCAACGTTGGCTTTCTTTTTCAATATCCCTTTGGCTATTCGAGGTCTTTTCTGGTTCCATATAAATTTTAGCATTATTTGTTCCATTTCTTTGAAAAAGATGGATGGTACTTTGATAGGAATTGCATTAAATGTGTAAATTGCTTTAGGTAGCATAGACATTTTCACAATATTTATTCTTCCAATCCAGGAGCATGGAACATTTTTCCATTTCTTTGTGTCTTCCTCAATTTCTTTCATGAGTACTTTATAGTTTTCTGAGTATAGATTCTGTGTCTCTTTGGTTAGGTTTATTCCTAGGTATCTTATGGTTTTGGATGCAATTGTAAATGGGATTGACTCCTTAATATCTCTTTCTTCTGTCTTGCTGTTGGTGTAGAGAAATGCAACTGATTTCTGTGCATTGATTTTATATCCTGACACTTTACTGAATTCCTGTATAAGTTCTAGCAGTTTTGGAGTGGAGTCTTTTGGGTTTTCCACATATAGTATCATATCATCTGCGAAGAGTGATAATTTGACTTCTTCTTTGCCGATTTGGATGCCTTTAATTTCCTTTTGTTGTCTGATTGCTGAGGCTAGGACCTCTAGTACGATGTTGAATAGCAGTGGTGATAATGGACATCCCTGCCGTGTTCCTGACCTTAGCGGAAAAGCTTTCAGTTTTTCTCCATTGAGAATGATATTTGCGGTGGGTTTTTCATAGATGGCTTTGATGATATTGAGGTATGCACCCTCTATCCCTACACTTTGAAGAGTTTTGATCAGGAAGGGATGTTGTACTTTGTCAAATGCTTTTTCAGCATCTATTGAGAGTATCATATGGTTCTTGTTCTTTCTTTTATTGATGTGTTGTATCACATTGACTGATTTGCGGATGTTGAACCAACCTTGCAGCCCTGGAATAAATCCCACTTGGTCGTGGTGAATAATCCTTTTAATGTACTGTTGAATCCTATTGGCTAGTATTTTGTTGAGTATTTTCGCATCTGTGTTCATCAAGGATATCGGTCTATAGCTCTCTTTTTTGGTGGGATCCTTGTCTGGTTTTGGGATCAAGGTGATGCTGGCCTCATAAAATGAGTTTGGAAGTTTTCCTTCCATTTCTATTTTTTGGAACAGTTTCAGGAGAATAGGAATTAGTTCTTCTTTAAATGTTTGGTAGAATTCCCCCGGGAAGCCGTCTGGCCCTGGGCTTTTGTTTGTTTGGAGATTTTTAATGACTGTTTCAATCTCCTTACTGGTTATGGGTCTGTTCAGGCTTTCTATTTCTTCCTGGCTCAGTTGTGGTAGTTTAAATGTTTCTAGGAATGCATCCATTTCTTCCAGATTGTCAAATTTATTGCCGTAGAGTTGCTCATAGTATGTTCTTATAATAGTTTGTATTTCTTTGGTGTTAGTTGTGATCTCTCCTCTTTCATTCATGATTTTATTTATTTGGGTCCTTTCTCTTTTCTTTTTGATAAGTCGGGCCAGGGGTTTATCAATTTTATTAATTCTTTCAAAGAACCAGCTCCTAGTTTCGTTGATTTGTTCTATTGTTTTTTTGGTTTCTATTTCATTGATTTCTGCTCTGATCTTTATGATTTCTCTTCTCCTGCTGGGCTTAGGGTTTCTTTCTTGTTCTTTCTCCAGCTCCTTTAGGTGTAGGGTTAGGTTGTGTACCTGAGACCTTTCTTGTTTCTTGAGAAAGGCTTGTACCACTATATATTTTCCTCTCAGGACTGCCTTTGTTGTGTCCCACAGATTTTGAACCGTTGTATTTTCATTATCATTTGTTTCCATGATTTTTTTCAATTCTTCTTTAATTTCCCGGTTGACCCATTCATTCTTTAGAAGGATACTGTTTAGTCTCCATGTATTTGGGTTCTTTCCAAACTTCCTTTTGTGGTTGAGTTCTAGCTTTAGAGCATTGTGGTCTGAAAATATGCAGGGAATGATCCCAATCTTTTGATACCGGTTGAGTCCTGATTTAGGACCGAGGATGTGATCTATTCTGGAGAATGTTCCATGTGCACTAGAGAAGAATGTGTATTCTGTTGCTTTGGGATGAAATGTTCTGAATATATCTGTGATGTCCATCTGGTCCAGTGTGTCGTTTAAGGCCTTTATTTCCTTGCTGATCTTTTGCTTGGATGACCTGTCCATTTCAGTGAGGGGAGTGTTAAAGTCCCCTACTATTATTGTATTATTGTTGATGTGTTTCTTTGATTTTGTTATTAATTGGTTTATATAGTTGGCTGCTCCCACATTGGGGGCATAGATATTTAAAATTGTTAAATCTTCTTGTTGGACAGACCCTTTGAGTATGATATAGTGTCCTTCCTCATCTCTTATTATAGTCTTTGGCTTAAAATCTAATTGATCTGATATAAGGATTGCCACTCCTGCTTTCTTCTGATGTCCATTAGCATGGTAAATTCTTTTCCACCCCCTCACTTTAAATCTGGAGGTGTCTTCGGGCTTAAAATGTGTTTCTTGGAGGCAACATATAGATGGGCTTTGTTTTTTTATCCATTCTGATACCCTGTGTCTTTTGACAGGGGAATTTAGCCCATTCACATTCAGGGTAATTATTGAGAGATATGAATTTAGTGCCATTGTATTGCCTGTAAGGTGACTGTTACTGTATATGGTCTCTGTTCCTTTCTGATCTACCACTTGTAGGCTCTCTCTTTGCTTAGAGGACCCCTTTCAATATTTCCTGTAGAGCTGGTTTGGTATTTGCAAATTCTTTCAGTTGTTGTTTGTCCTGGAAGCTTTTAATCTCTCCTTCTATTTTCAATGATAGCCTAGCTGGATATAGTATTCTTGGCTGCATGTTTTTCTCGTTTAGTGCTCTGAAAATATCATGCCAGCTCTTTCTGGCCTGCCAGGTCTCTGTGGATAAGTCAGCTGCCAATCTAATATTTTTACCATTGTATGTTACAGACTTCTTTTCCCGGGATGCTTTCAGGATTTTCTCTTTGTCATTGAGACTTGTAAATTTTACTATTAGGTGACGGGGTGTGGGCCTATTCTTATTGATTTTGAGGGGCGTTCTCTGAACCTCCTGAATTTTGATGCTCGTTCCCTTTGCCATATTGGGGAAATTCTCCCCAATAATTCTCTCCAGTATACCTTCTGCTCCCCTCTCACTTTCTTCTTCTTCTGGAATCCCAATTATTCTAATGTTGTTTCGTCTTATGGTGTCACTTATCTCTCGAATTCTCCCCTCGTGGTCCAGTAGCTGTTTGTCCCTCTTTTGCTCACCTTCTTTATTCTCTGTCATTTGGTCTTCTATATCACTAATTCTTTCTTCTGCCTCATTTATCCTAGCAGTTAGAGCCTCCATTTTTGATTGCACCTCATTAATAGCTTTTTTGATTTCACCTTGGTTAGATTTTAGTTCTTTTATTTCTCCAGAAAGGGCTTTTATATCTCTTGAGAGGGTTTCTCTAATATCTTCCATGCCTTTTTCGAGCCCGGCTAGAACCTTGAGAATTGTCATTCTGAACTCTAGATCTGACATATTACCGATGTCTGTATTGATTAGGTCCCTAGCCTTCGGTACTGCCTCTTGTTCTTTTTTTTGTGTTGAATTTTTATGTCTTGTCATTTTGTCCAGATAAGAGTAAATGAAGGGGCAAGTAAAATACTAAAAGGGTGGCAACAACCCCAGGAAAATATGCTTTAACCAAATTAGAAGAGATCCAAAATCGTGAGTGGGGAGAAAGGGGATAAAAAGAGGTTCAAAAAGGAAGAAAGAAAAAAAAAAAACAAAAAGAAAAGAAAAAAAAAAAGAAAAGAAAAGAAAAGAATTTTTAAAAAAAGAAAACACCTAAGAAAAATGTAAAAAAGAAAAAATATATATATTAGATAAACTAGTAAAAAATCGTTAAAAAAGAAAAAGGTAGCAGTTAAAAAAAAAAAAATTACCCGAAGGCGAGAAAAAAAAAAAATGAAAAAGAAAAAATCAAATTAACTGCAAGACTAAAAAAAATCCCAGGAAAAAAGCCATGAGTTCCGTGTTTGGCTTTCTCCTCCTCTGGAATTCTGCTGCTCTCCTTGGTATTGAAACCGCACTCCTTGGTAGGTGAACTTGGTCTCGGCTGGATTTCTTGTTGATCTTCTGGGGGAGGGGCCTGGTGTAGTGATTCTCAAGTGTCTTTGCCCCAGGCGGAATTACACCGCCCTTACCCGGGGCCGGGGTGAGTAATCCGCTAGGGTTTGCTTTCAGGAGCTTTTGTTACCTGAGCGCTTTCCGTAGAGTTCCGGAGGACGGGAATACAAATGGCGGCCTCCTGGTCTCCGGCCCGGAGGAGCCGAGAGCCCAGGGCCCCACTCCTCAGTGCGCCCTCAGAGAACAGCGCCCAGTTACTCCCGTCTGCCTGACCTCCGGCCGCGCTCCGAGCTCACCGAGCCTGCGACCGGTTCAAGGTAACACCGAGCTGCGAGCTTACTGTCGGCTCTGTCTCTGTAGCCGGCTTTCCCGTTCCAATACCCGCAAGCTCTGCGACACTCAGACACCCCCGATCCTTCTGTGACCCTGCGGGACCTGAGGCCACGCTGACCCTGCGTGGGTTTCGCCCCGGTTTAGCCTCTGGAGCTATGTCTCTCAGCGGAACAGACTTTTAAAAGTCCTGATTTTGTGCACGGTTGCTCCGCTGCTTGCCGGGAGCCGGCCCCTCCCCCCGGGGTCTATCTTCCCGTCGCTTTGGATTCACTTCTCCGCCGGTCCTACCTTTCAGAAAGTGGTTGTTTTTCTGTTTCCAGAATTGCTGTTCTTCTTCTCTTCGATCTGCCGATGGATTTTCAGGTGTTTGCAATCTTTAGATAAGCTATCTAGCTGATCTCCGGCTAGCTGAAGCAGTCTCAGCTTGCTACTTCTCCGCCATCTTGACCCAGAATTCTTTTTAAATAATATTAATTTTTCATGTATCATCAAGAATTTAGATTTAATCCAAAGGCCATTACCCAAAGTCTTGGTAGTTAAACAAGCACTTATTTAGGATTGACTGACTGTGTTTATTCTCTCCCCACCCCCCCAAGACAAGGCATGACCTTACACTATTGAATAGACCAGCTGCCTTGAACCCTATCAAAACTTAGGCATTCAGGACCTTAACTTAAACTTTAGCTTTTCTACATTTTTTTTTCTTCCATCTTTTATGACCAAGGACTTTCACTCTCATTTTGTGAAAATATACTAATCTAAATCAGTCCCCTACCTCTTTTCTTAGATACTTTCCTTTTGTCCATCTCTAGATGTATGATCAACAAACTTTCCCATAGCCTCTCAGCATCATCTAGAGTGATTTTCTTTACCTCCCTGCTGTAACAGAAAACAGACTGTCCCTTGAAAACTGTGTTAACTGGCCCCACCATTTGCTGCTCCTCATTGTTGCCAGCATCTGCCTCTCTGCAGAGGTTTTGGCTTTCAGTTGTATTCATTTCCATTCCTGTACTCATTTTTAGTGAGCTAAAAGGCAATGAGTGTGTCTTTAAAATATATCTTGATCCTTTCAATTTTCTGACTTCTCCCCAGTTAGCTTTTCTTTTATACTTCTAGATCTATTCACTTTTACAGTCACATTCTGGACACTGTCCTCACCTATAGCTACATTATTTAGATTTCAAATAATAGTCTTTTGACTAGAGCCCCACACTTCCAGACCACATATCTGACATAGCATATTTATTGCAGTAGTCTCTACTTTGATTCAGAGTCCCAAACCATTGACCTCAAACTAGTTTTTACATTCTTTATCATCTTCTTCATGTCTTTACTTCCATTCTTACCAAACTTTAATTCCCATGGTCCATTATTAAAATAATTTCTTGGGAAAAATTTCACTTCTGAGTGAACCGAAACATGTGTATTTTCTATGAATACATCAGAACAGCTAAAAGTAGATGAACTAAATTATAAAAGATGAAAGGTCAAGTATTTACCCCATCTTCTTTCCGCACCTATCAAAATAACAACAGCAATGGATAAAAGCTCTATAAATCTACAAGGGCAGGTAATGAAGAAGGGACAACAAAGGACAAGAGAAGTTGATAGCATTTCAGGAGACAACATACGGGTGGAGGATGAGTTAGCTTAGTGGAACAAGCTTAATCCTAAGCACATGCAGAAGGAGCTTCCAATGAAGCGCAAGTGCATTCATTCTACAGACACCCTAGAATGCCTAATGATTACAGAGGTATTGAGTACCTGAGTACCTCAGTGTCCAAACAGTACACTCAGAAAATAATGTGTTGAAAGTCTATAAGGAGTTCTTAGATAGCCAAACCCAAATGTACCCATCCATTCAGGAGATCTGTTCTCTGAAGAAATTGTGCCAAAGACTCTGGACACAGGAAGAACAGTTTTGGCAAAGCTCACTCACGAGATGCTGCTCCAGGAATTGGCTTTTTTACATGTTTAATGAAGAAAACTCGATTTTCCTTTTCCTTCACAGATCCCAGAAAAGCAGCAGTTATCTTATATCTTCCCGATGCCAAATCCCAACACCCACCACAGAGTGAAAGACTGAAGCCTCTCTCAGCTGAGAGGCTGAATGACACCAGAATAAAGACCTAAAATTCCATAATGGGACAGCACCCAAAAAAGGAGGCTTGTTGCCTTAAACCTTAGCCTATCAGTGAACTGGTACAGTCTATGACAAAGACCCAGTGACCATCTTTTTTAGGGTTTTACTCTTAAATACACTTAAAAAGCTAGATAATAGCTAACATGGAAGAGACTAATATGAAAAATAGGTTGAGCTAATAAATCAGTAGATTCAAATAAAAAATAGAACTCATATAAAACAGAAATGTAGGGATCTAAAGAAAAGTTTACTTCTATTCAGTGTGCCCAGAGTGGGAATATATTATGTCTGTTATCTATGAAAAATAGAGAAAAAAAGCTTTAGGAAATATATAATTCTTAAAATTTTTTAAACATTAATAAAAACATTGGGAGATAAAAACAGAGCATTCTCCTAAAATAAAAATATATAAGCCCAAGGAAATATGTGATAAAAATAAGAAAATTTAATGATTAATTCAGGATGTTCCATATCCAAAGACCAAGAATTCTAGAAAGAAAGTGAAAATAAAATGAAGAATTTTCAAAGAACTAATGAAAAAAAATCCCTAGTTTGATGAACTGTCAGGTATAATGGATGAAGAAAGAATTATACTAGGACTCTCCATGGGGAAATTTCAGAAAACCTGGGATGACAACTCTATATGTGAATGTAAAAGTTTGCATGCAAAGAATGAAGAATAATCAAAGTACTAGAAGCTAGAAAATGATGACAATATCTAGAAGACAGTAAATCTTCTGACTGATTAGATTACATGATATTCATACCTGAGTTATAAGTGTAACATTTCAAACAACAGATTTTTTTTAAAGATTTATGTAGGGGCGCCTGGGTGGCTCAGTGGGTTAAGCCTCTGCCTTCAGCTCAGGTCATGATCTCAGGATCCTGGGATCTAGCCCCGCAAGGGGCTCTCTGCTTGGCGGGGAGCCTGCTTCCCCCTCTCTCTCTGCTGGCCTCTCTGCCTACTTGTGATCTCTGTCCGTCAAATAAATAAAAAATCTTAAAAAAAATAAAGATTTATTAAGTGAGAGAGCATGGGTGTGCATGCACAGCGGGAGAGGCAGAGGTAGAGAATCTCAAGCCAACTCTGCACTGAACATGGAGTTGGACTTGGGGCTCAATCTTACCACCCTTGAGCACGACCTGAGCTGAAATCAGGAGTGGGACCCTTAACAGACTGATCCAGCCAGACATTCCCAACCAACTGATTTTTTTTTTAAAATGAACGTCCCCTACGCACTGCCCTAGCAAAATGAGGGAGGAAACCAAAGAGTACACACTGGGATACAGAACACAGGGCTGATGGTGAACAGAAGTCCTTGAAGCTCTTGAAAAGCAGCCTATACAGTAAGCAGTCCAGGTTGGCCTAAAGGAAGACGGGGCTTTGGAGGTTTCCAAAAGAAATAGGGTACTAATAGTCTATCTGATGTTTTAATCTCGTGGAAAACTGTATTGAGAAAGTTGTTGGAGGGTTTAAGAATTAGCCAGAAAGCACAGAAAACTAAACAGATTTAAATAAATTGGAAAATTAACTCCAGAAAGAAAGCAAGAAAGAAGGAAATGGATGTTTAATCTTTGTATGCTATTGGCTTAGTTGTGAGCAGCAATATTTATTTAGTAATAATATTAAAAACTTTGAGTATGGATTTAATTATACTGAGTGGTGGAGGGAGGCCTCCAAGAGGTGGTAAGTAAGAAACTGCGGGTTATATAATGTAGTGAAATTTTTAGCTATAACAATAAAATAGATAAATAAAAAAATCCACCATATATGTATATTAGTTATAAAAATGGAAGTTCACACTAGAAGAAATAGTAAGGAAATTGAAAGTATTTGTCTTAGGAGCCTTAGACTTTTACTGCATCTTGAGTTTCTGAACAGTTTGTATGTAATAATTTAATAAAAGTCTAAATATAGCAAAATGCCCACTGTTTCTCTCTCTCTCTCTCTCTCTCTCATACACAACACAAACACAGACCTCAACTAGGCACTCAACACTGTATGAAAACCATTGTGTTTCTAGATTGAATGCTTTCTGAAAGTCAGAAATTACTTCAATATTATGCTTTCTCCCCTGGTTCTCAAATCCCCACCACATTGTATCATCTTTGTTAATTACTTAAACTCCAGTTTCTTTAAAAGATTCATTAACAGAGAACTCTGCAGTTGTTCCATCAGCAAATGATCTGTTCTGTTCTTATGTTTCATGTCTTCTTTCAGAAAAGACCTTATAAACCATGGGCTCTGGAATCCATTCCTTTCACTCACCCTAAGAATTTCTCCTATGTCACCCTTCTCTCATCATCAGATACCAATCTCTCCTTGTTTACTGAATTAACAAACATGCTCTAGTAGCTATGCCATTTTTAAAAAGAAGACAACCCTCACATGTTCCCACTTTCTGTTCCAGCTTTCAACAAAACTGTCTTCTCCACTTCATAATACAAATTCTCAGGGGGGCTTGGGTGGTTTAGTCCATTTTGAGGTTTTTTTGTGTGTGTAGTGTGAGAAAGTGGTCCAGTTTCCCCAACACTGTTTCTTGAAGGGACTGTCTTCATTGCATATTCTTGCTTCCTTTGTTGAAGATTAATTGATTATATAAGTGTGGGTTAATTTCTGACCTCTCTACTCCGGTCCATTGATCCATGTCTCTGTTTTTTGCCAGTACTATACTGTTTTAATTACTACAGCTTTGCAATACAACTTGAAGTCTGGAATTGTGATACCTCCAGTTTTTTCTTTCTCAAGATTGCTTTGGCTATTCAGGGTCTTTGGAAGTTCCATACAATTTTTAGATTGTTTGTTCTAGTTCTGTGAAAAATGCTGTTGCCATTTTGATAGGGATTTCCTTAAATCTGTAAATTACTTTGGGTCGTATTGACATTTTAGCATTTGTTTTTCTAATCCACGAGCACAGAATATCTTGCCATTTGTTTGTGTCATCTTCGATTTCTTTCATCAGTGTTTTATAATTTTCAGAGTACAGGTCTTTCACATTTTTAGTTAAATTTATTCCCTAGATATTTTATTATTTTTCATGCAAGTGTAAATAGGGCTGTTTTCTTTCTATTTTTTTTTTTTTAAGATTTTATTTATTTATTTGACAGACAGAGATCACAAGGAGTCAGAAAGGCAGGCAGAGAGAGAGGAGGAAGTAGGCTCCCTGCTGAGCAGAGAGCCCGATGTGGGGCTCGATCCCAGGACCCTGGGATCATAACCTAAGCTGAAGGCAGAGGCTTTAACCCACTGAGCCACCCGGGTGCCGCAGGACTGTTTTCTTGTTTTCACTCTCTGCTGTTTCATTATTGGTGTATAGAACCACAATGAATTTCTGTATATTGATTTCGTATCCTGTGACCTTACTGAATTCACTTAACAGTTCTAGTAGTTTTTTTGGTGGTGTTTAGGGTTTTCTATAGATACTATCATGTCATCTGCAAATACTGAAAGTTTTTCTTCTTTCTTCTTTAGATGACTTTTATTTATTTTTATTTTTTTGCTCTCTGACTGCTGAGGCTAGAACTTCTAGTAGTATGTGGAATGAAAGAGGTGAGAGTGGACATCCTTATCATGTTCCTGACTGTAGGGGAAAAGTTCTTAGTTTTTTTCCCATTGAGTATGATTTAACTGTCAGTTTTTCATATAAGACTTTTGTTATGTTGAGGTGTATGTCATCTAGACCTACTTTGTTGAGGGTTTTTATCATGAATGGATGTTGTACTTTGTCAAATGCTTCTTCTGTAACTACTGAAATAAAAATATGGTTTTTATCCTTTCTCATATTGATGTGATCTATTACATTGATTGATTTGTGAATAGTCAACCACCCTTGTATTGCAGAAATAAATCCCACTTGATTATAGTGAATGATTTTGCTAATGTATTGTTGGATTTGGTTTGCTAGTATTTTATTGAGGATTTTTGCATTAATTTTCATCAGGGATATTGGCCTGTAATTCTTTTTTAGTGGTGTCTTTATCCAGTACCAGGATAATGCTGGCATTATAGAATGGATTTGAAAGCTTTCCTTATTATTTTTTTTTTTTTGGAATAGTTTGAGAATATTGAATAGGTATCAGCTCTTCAAATGCTTTATAGAATTCACCTGTGAAACCATCTGGTCTTGGACTTTTGTTGGTTGGGCACACCACCCTGTTCTTATTCAGAGATTCTGCCACTGTGCCAACTCCAGCCAGTCACTGGAGCTCCCACATTACCAGGCTTACACATTGAACACCATGACTCTTCATTTTGTCCAAGAATGTGAAGTCTTAAAAGATCATGACGTACTCTAACAACAGATACATAAACAGTGGAATTACACACACACACACACACACACACAACTATCTGTTCTTCAGACTCCTTAATAGATTTTTTTTCCTGTATTTTGAGACTTTTGCACATCTTGGCATGAGACTGACCTGTGATTTTGTGGATATCCTATATGTGATTTATGTAACAGATATATAGCTTTATGAAATATATCTTTTCATATGTTTAGAAGGGCTCATATAATTTGGAAATTTTCTGTTTATTTAGAAATTTGAGAGAATTCACCAATAAACTGATCTAGACAAATAAATATTTTAGGGGACTTTTCATTAATAACAAAGTAGTTTTATTGCTATTACCCACTTTATCTATTTAGAAGACTTTATATAACATTAGAATTATTTATTATTCATTTATAGCTTAAGAAAAATCCTCAGTATCATGATTTCAAGATGGAAACATTGGAAGGGAATTTGCTGGTAAAAGAGCAGAGCAGATTTTCTACTGTATTTATACTACTAACTCACAAGATCTCCTTATACAGATTGTTTTGCCTCTTCCTCATGGGTTATAACTGCATACCTAAGGAAGAGGCAGTGTTTACTAAATTTTTTTAAAGATTTTATTTATTTATTTGACAGAGAGCATGCACAAGAGAGAGCACAAGCAGGGGGAGCAGGAGGCAGAGGATGAAGCAGGCTCCCGCTGATGGCGGACTTGATCCCAAGACCCTGGGATCATGATCTGAGCTGAAGGCAGATGCTTAACCAACTGAGCCATCCAGGCATCCCAGTTTTTACTAAATCTTACATCATAGTGTATTCAGATTCCTGGGAATTTATTTAGGATTTTGACATTTATAAGTAACATTGTGTTTTCTTTGGAGCCAAATTATGTTTTGAGGTTCTATTATCAGGCAAACATTTGCCCCATGAAGTAAGCAGCCTAGACTTTTATTTTCTGGGACAGCATGTAAAACGTGAGCATTACCTTTTTTGAAATTTTCAAAGAACAAAACAACAAAACAGCCTCATCTTGAAGCAGTTTTTAAGGCTTTTTCAGTATCATATATTATTAATAAGTGCTATTGAACTACTGTGAATTTCTACTAACATTAATTTTATAATTTATATTATCATTACAAAACCATTGAGATTTTTCAATTTTCTCTTCATATAATTTAACATATATATATATATATATATATATATATACACACATAATACATAAATTTATTTTTCACATATATAATCTACACTTCCAATTAATATTTATACTTACAAATATATTCTAAATATGTGTACATACAGATGCACATGTGTGCATGTGCATGAAATTGGGGCAGTAACAAATGTAATAAAAAATAATTCAAGTCGGGACGCCTGGGTGGCTCAGTTGGTTAAGCGGCTGCCTTCGGCTCAGGTCGTGATCCCAGTGTCCTGGGATCGAGTCCCACATCGGGCTCCTTGCTCGGCAGGGAGCCTGCTTCTCCCTCTGACTCTGCCTGCCACTCTGTCTGCCTGTGCTTGCTCTCCCTCTCTCTCTCTCGGACAAATAAATAAATAAAATCTTAAAAAAAAAAAAAAAATAATTCAAGTAAACAGTCCTGGAAAGGCATGGGGAATGAATGCTGGCAGTAGTATATATTAGATAGACTTGTTGATTAAGGCCTTTCCGAGAGGGTATAATTTAAGCCAAGATAACAATTACATGAAAATTTAAGCTAGTCCAAGATTTGGGTAAACTGCTTAATTATCAGAAAAAGCAGAAAACATTAAGTGTCTGAGGCAAGAACAAGCTTAGTGTGTTTAGGGAAGAACATTATCTTAATGAAGCTGAGTGAGTTTGGAGGCCAGAAAGCATGAAATTTAATAGACAGCAATGCACTTAGAACAAGGCCTAGCAAACGAAGACACTGAATTATTGCTTAGGGAACAAAGAGTATAGCGTTAGTTTGCTGGAAAGCCATTAGAAAATTTCTTGTTTTGTACTGAGCAAGTAAAGGACCTTGTTACTTTACCGAAAGATCAAAGTGAGTCTTAGACAGCCATGGATTATAAATCTGACCTGTAAGGATACTGTGGTTAGTGGTAGTTCCTTCTAGAGCCCAGCAATTCATTGTCCTTCCTGATTTTCAGCCTCTCCATTTGTGCTTATGTGTGTGTTTTAATGTGTATTTCAGTGTGAAGGAGAGAAAACATGGATAAGATCTTGCTTAACCTAAATCAGAACCTGTGTTTACAAAAAAAAAAAAAATTCTTTCATACTTCATATGATGACAGAGAAAATTTTCAAAACCCTATTTTTTGCTAGTACTGTATTTCACAAGAAAAAACAAAATTAAAAAACAATGTGCTGACCTTCTTCATCTTAGAAAAAGATTACTTTCTATTGACTTGCAACCCATTTTCAGTTGCCCAGTTTGTGAGTTCATTTTCTTATTTCTTCTTCCTTTTTTTTCTTCCATTCAACTCCAGGGAAATATTACTTCATAACTTTATATGCTGAAAAAAATCAGTAAAAGCGTAAAACTCAAAACATCAACTTAAGATTATTTTAATTAAAAATGGTTTTTTTTTAGTGTTACATCAGCCACAACACCACTCACCAATCTATTTGAACAAAAGGTAAACAAAAGAACACTTTTTTTTTTTTTTAAGAACAATTTTTATTGCTTGGTTTCTACTCTGAAGTAATCATTTTTTTCTACGGTGCTATAATAATTTGAAATGATGTTTGAATGTGCTTCCTTCCTATATTTGCAATCCTCTACATCTTGAACTACCAGTTCAAGTGGAATTGCAGTAAAAGCCACACAGGGCATGTCATTTGCGTTTTCTTTTTTTTTTTTTAAAGATTTATTTGTCAGAGAGAGATAGAAAGAGCACAAGCAGGGGAAGCGGCAAGCAGAGAGAGAAGTAGGCTCCCTGCTGAACAAGGAACCGATGTGGGACTTGATCCCAGGACCCTGGGATCATGACCTGAGCCAAAGGCAGATGCTTAACCAACTGAGCCACCCAGATGCCCCATTATTTGCACTTTCAATTTATTATCCCCAAAGGACAGAATCTGATAATATATTCACTGCTTTTTATGAGGAAATGGGGTATAGTATTTCATCAATATTCATATAGAACAATGACAAGATGACAAGACCATAAACTAAGCAGCTCCCAGGACCTGAATTCCCCACTTACAAAGTCACTGCTCTCTGAGCTTCAATTTCCTCTATAAATTGGGAACAATAACATTTAACCACATAGGAGTGGTCAAAGGCAATTGTTCTGAAAGTGTGGCAGAATTATTAAAAATTAAATTATTGGGTCACCCCTGGCCTACTGAATCAGAAATTCTGGGGATAGACCCAACAATCTGTGTTTTAACAAACTATCCAGGTAAGTTTAATGCATGGAAAAGTGTCATTAACTATGCTAAATGATTAAACAAGACAATGGATGTAACAAAATAAAAGTGCTTTTATCACTGTAACACATCATCCACATGTTAACTGCCATTATTATGACTATAATAATATTTTCCTCAGGGGCGCTTGAGTGGCTCAGTGGGTTAAAGCCTCTGCTTTCGGCTCAGGTCATGGTCCCAGGGTCCTGGGATTCAGTGCCACATTGGGCTCTCTGCTCAGCAGGGAGACTGCTTCCTTCTCTCTCTGCCTACTTGTGATATCTGTCAAATAAATAAAATCTTTAAAAAATAATATTTTCATCAAATATCTACGTGCAGATTCCTTCAATAACTGAGTATTTATAAGGAAACCGACATTTGCAGTACTGTGTGGTAAGTGCTGTCACAGGAATTGGCAGGGTGCCATGGAACCAAAGACAGGGCACCAAGGAAGCTTTTCAGGGGTAAATGTTATTTGGTCTATGTCCTTAATGAGAAAATGAGTCAGCCAGATTGATAAGGAGTAAAGCCATCTTTGGGCCAGTAAGAATAGATATAACGGAAAGTTCTCCAAGTGTGGAAGATTATCTCTCAGGTGAAAGGGTTTTAAATTAGAGGAAAGTATTGGGGCACCTGGGTGGCTCAGTCAATTGAGTGTCTGACTCAATTTCAGCTCAGGTCATGATCTCAGTGTTGTGAGACTGAGTCCCCCATCAGGCTCCGCGCTCAGTGGGGAACCTGCTTGAGATTCTCTCTCCCTCTGCTTCTGCCCTTCCCCTGCCCTTTGAACACTCTGTCTCTCTCTTTCTCTAAAATAAACCTTAAAAAGATTAAAGGATTTATGAGCAAAAGCAGAACTGAGATCATACGAGCTCCACTATTAAGAGGTCATATCAAATAAGAGCCTCTGTGTAAAACTGCTTTGTCTGGACAGGATTTTGAAAGCTGTGAGAATGTGGTAAAGGATTTAAATCAGGGAAGTTGTCAGTCTGAAGGTAGGGCATCCAGTCAGGAACCTATTACTGTAGAGCGATAGGGGACTCTGGCCACATGGTCTAAGCAGGATGGGGGCAGGAGACGATATGTTAGATACGTTTACCAGGTAATTTTATGGAACTTCTGTGACTGAGATGATGAAGTAGGAGTAGAGAATGGATATGGGAATTCAGACACTGTTTTATATATATATATATATATATATATATATATATATATATTTAGCATATATATATATATTTAGCATTAAATTCTTACCTCTTTCTGATGCTTCGAATGTCCTTTATCAGAGTAGGATTAAGATTCCCTTTAATTTCATAATTATTAGGAAAAATGCATTTAAATGCATTCTCCTGTATTAGTGAAAAGTATTGGATCACATCATTTAACTTATATTTCTAATCCCTCCTAGATTTGAATATGCAGTATCAACATTTTTATGAAATAACTTTGCCTCTATATTAGCCCTTGATTTGTCTTATTACTTTAGACTTACTAGAAAAATTCAACTCCTTTAAAAAACAGAGTAAACCCTCCACCAGTTCCCACCAAATGACTCCATGAACACATGTTTAGAAAATGTGTAGCTCATTTGTTTTCCCTGGCAATGAGACATTTAGGCTAGGACTGGCACACAAATGACAATATGGATGGGAGGGGCTTTTTCAGGTGTTAGTGAGTAATGAATGGGTGTTACCAAGCGGACTGAGAAATAAATGGTTTCATAACTCTTCAGTTAAAACCTATTAATAGCAGAAGGCCTGTTTGAATTTAGGGTGTTGGCTCTGGCTGAAAGAGTCTTATTATATTTTATTTCTCCCTTTCTCCTGTTTGTGCAAAAAACCCAGGCCCTTATGCATGAATGGAGTGGGACATTTATCTTTCTCTTTCAGGTGGACCCTACTTAATTCTTAATGTTACAAAATATGCTGTAACTAATTAATCAACAGGAAATTAGTCTAAGCAAATTAATCACTGGTACTCAATGTGGAATTTCAGAGCTTTGGGGCTGGGAGATTATATAGTGGCTTTTCCTGCTTTTTTGTTTTCTGTTAAAATGAATTCACCCATGACAATAAGGATGGCTCCTTAAGGGCTTACCTCAATTGTCCCACTCCCTTTCTGCTGACCTCCGCTCAGCCTGCGGCCCAGAAAACACTTGGGTTTGAGCTGATGCTTTCATGTTGCATTGAGCCAGCATTACTCTCTCCCTGCCTGCAGTACTCTAATGGGTAGAAGCCACCAGGGGGTGGTAGGAAGAGGAATGTGCAGGGCAAGCAATAAACATCTTCAACACCTGCCACCTGCTTTTTCTTCCCTTACATGTGTGTGTATTGGATGAAGAACCTTCAGGCATATTCATATGCAAAAATGTTTTTAATGGCATAATTAATAAGTCATGAAAACAGAAGCTATGGCGAAGGCTTTTCATGGCTTCCTGATCCTTAAACGAAGGCTCAGGCAACAATGGAAAATAGGGCAGGAATGTGAGGACCAGTCTGTTAGGGCATGTGGGCATAAGGTCAGCAGGAGCAGGCGTGACCATGATTTGTACCAGAAAGCAAAAGACTGGGTGTCAAACAGCTTGGCATAAATAACATTTTACAGTTAACAGTATGTTTTCATGTCACTGTTTTAATTTTCATCTGCATTCTATGAGGTGAGTTGTAATTTTTATTGCTTATAACAGAAAACTAAAATTATGTGACTGTTCCAAAGCTACATAAGTAGAAAGTGGCAGAGTCTTGCCTCAAATTCATTCACCTGATACTTACTTTCTTCCCACCCTGGGCCACATCTGAGTGCTGTCAAACCTAGAGATGCTTCCAGGGTGAGATTTAATTGATAAGTGGACATTTTCAGACCATTAAGACAAAAAATTTCTTCTAGTGTTTCTACTCTAACAGACAAAGAATTTTCAAGTTAACTACCATTATAAACTTTAGGAAGATTATGGGAAGGAAAGCCAAGTAGTAAAAAGAACATCTCCTGAGAAGCCAAAGAGATACAATATAAAAGTTACTCAGAATATACCTCTGGGTAACTTCCTGTTCAATCTCTCTGTGCCTTATTTCCTCAGTCATCAAATGGAGAAACAATCCCTACCTTGTAACATTACTGTATTACAAATAAGATATTAGAACATTTAGAATTTTGTTTTTTTAGCAAATAGCAGGTATTCAATACATTATTCTTACTGGGCTTTGTATATTGGAGTTTTCTGAAGCATAGGATATAAATGTAGAATAATACAGATTTCTAACACAAAAACATATATATGAATTTAATACTCATGATGTTATAATAGAAATGCCTAATAAGAAGAAAAATAAGTGTAGTGCTATTATGCCAACCTATAAATCTAATGTGGAATATATAAAATATGCATACTGCAGAAGGGATTTTCCTTCTACATTAAAAACTAGAAGATTAGAGGAACTATAGCTGAAAAATATACTGTAGCAAAGGACTGGAAAATCTAGTTTTAGGATCCCCTTAATAATCTGAAGGAAATCTGAACCTGTCTCTCCAGATCTCAACAGTTATAGGTGATTTCTGTATATACTGCATAACCAGTTTTTCTGAAACAGTTATAGAATACATATATAAGCACTTTGTTTTTTGGAATAAGTTATTACCTGTTCCATTAAAGTCTAGTTGAGATAGCACATTTTACATTTTCTGGGTCTGAAAATATAAAGATTCTTTTTTTTTTTTTTAACAGGTTGTGACTTTGCTTTTTATTTCCTTATTTATTTTCATTTGTTTAGATTCCATGTTAGTGAAATCATATGGCATTTGTTTTTCTCAGTCTAATTTATTGCACTTAGCATAATATACTCTAGGTCCATCCATGTTGCCTCAGATGGGAAGAGTTCATCCTTTTATATTGCTGCATAATGTTCCTGCGTGTGTGTGTGTGTGTATCCCACCTTTTTTACCCATTCATTTATCAGTGAGCACTTAGATTGATTCAATAATTTTGGTATTGTGAATGTTTCAGTAAACATAGGGGTCCATAGATCTTTTCAAAATTGTATTTTCATATTCACTGGGTAAATAGCCTGTAGTGAAATTACTGAATTATATGGTATTTCATTTTCAATTTTTAAAAGATCCTATACACCGTTTTCCACATTAGTTGCACCAATTTACATTCCTGCCAGCAGTGCACAGTGTTCCTTTTTTCCCCACATCCTTACCAACATTTTTTAATTGTCTTTTTAATTTTAGCCATTCTGAGAGAGAGGAGGTGATATTTCATTGTGGGATAGGTTTGCATTTCCTTGATGATAGTGATGATGACCATTATTTCATGGTGTTTTGGCCATCTGTATGTCTTTGGAAGAATGTTTCTCTAGATCTCCGTTTTTAATTGGATTTTGGGGGGTTGAGTTGTGTAAGTTCTTTATATATTTTGATATTAATCCCTTATACAATATAACATTTGCAAATATCTCCTCCCATTTAGTAAGCTGCCTTTCTGTCTTGCTGATTGTTTCCTTTGCTGGGCAAAAGGTTTTTACTTGGACATAGGATCAACAGTTAATTTTAATTTTCTTTCCTTCATCTCAGGAGACTTATCTAGAAAAATGCTAGTCAGTGTCAGAAAAATTACTGTGTTCTCTAGGGTTGTTATGGGTCAGTTCTCACATTTAGATCTTCAGTCCACTTTATTTTGGTGTATGGTAGAAAAGTGGTCCAGTTTCATTCTTTTCCATGTACCTGTCCAGTTTTCCCAGGACCATTTATTGAAGAGACTTTTTCCCAATGTACCTTTTTTTTGCCTCTTTTGTCATAAATTAACTGACCGCATAAATGTGAGTTTATTTTCGAGCTTCCTCTTCTGTTCCATTGATCTATGTATCTATTTTTGTGTGTGTGCACCAGTACCATAGAGTTTTGGTTAATACAGCTTTGTAGTGTATGTTGAAATCTGTGATTGTGATACCTCCAGTTTTGTTCTTTTTCAAGACTGCTCTGGCTCTTTGGAGTCTTTCATGGTTCCATACAAGTTTTTAGGGCTCTTATGTTTAAATTATCTGAAATAGTACTGTTGGTATTTTGATAGGGATTTGCATTAAATACATAGATTGCTTGGGTAGTATGAGCATTTTAACAAAAATAATTTTTCCAATGCATGCTCATGGAATTTCTATTTGTTTATGTCATCTTCATTTCTTTCACATTTTATAGTTTTTAGAGTACAGGTTTTTCACCTCCTTACTCAAGTTTATTTCTAGATATTTTAATACTTTTGGTGCAGTTGTAAATGGGATTGTGTTATCTTTCTGCTGCATCATTAGTGTATAGAAACACTACCAACTTCTGGATATTGATTTTGCATGCTGTAACTTTACTGATTTCATTTCTGTCTGGAGTTCCTTAGGTTCATCTATTTGGAACTCTTTTTGCTTCTTAAACCTGGGTGTCTATTTCCTTCTCTAAGTTAGAACAAGTCAGTTCTTATTTCACCACGAGTTTTCTTACCTCTCTCGGTCTCCTTCTGGGACCCCTATAATGCAAATGTTTGTTCATTTGATATTGCCCAAGAGATCACTTAACCTTTCCTAATTTTTAAAAAATTATTGTCTCTTTTTGCTGTTCAGTTTGGGTGCTTTCCATTCACTTGTCTGCCAGATTATGGATGTGTTCTTCTGCATCCACTCATCTGCTGATTCCCTCCAGAGGATGTTTTGTTATTGTATTCTTCAACTGTGATTGGTTTTTATTTTTTTATCTCTTTATTGGAGGTCTCACTAAGTTCTGCCATTCTCATCCCTAGCCCAGTAAGCATCTTTAATCAGGCATATTGCTTATCTCTGTTTCATTTAGTTTTCTGAGATTTTGTCATGTTCCGTGTTTTGGAGAATATTATTCTGTCTCCCTGATCTGCTGTATTTTGTGTTTCCATTGATTAGGTGGAACAGTCCCTTCTGAACTTCAAGGAATGGTCTTGTGTATGGTCATTCCCTATATAGATAATGTGTTCTTGGTTACTTTTCCTGGCTGGCTGGGTTCCTGGGGCTCTCCACATAGTGGGTTCCCTGGCAGGATAGTTAAATTGGAGGTAATCTGGGGTGTCTCAAAACTCTACATGCAGAATATGCCTTGGCAGGATAAGTAAGGCTGAAGTGAAACCATCATGTTTCAGGACTCTCCACACACCCTGAAGAGGTGCCTAGAACTGAGGTGGGGCAGAGGCTGAGGGGTGCTGGGGCACTCTGCAGGGAGCACCCCTGCAGGACAGGTAAATCTAAAGCAGTTGTGTAAAGCCAGTGTAGTCTCTGAGTTCCTTATGCAAAATGTGCCGTGACGGGACAACTAAAGCTGAAGTAGTTTTAAGCTGGGCTGTCCCAGTCCCACTGGGGCTGCCCATGCAGGAGAGCTGATGCTGAACAGGGTAAAAGCTGGACTGTCCCTGAGTAGTCAACACAGGGGGTGCCCTAGCCACATGACTGAAGCCAAGGCCAATGAGGGTAGGAGTGTTCTCATGTGTTCCACACAGGAGGTATCCCCTGGTGGCGTGAGTGGAACCAGTGCAGGTAAGGGCCAGGGGTTCTCTGGGTGCTTCACACCAGGGCACTCTGGCAGGGCAGTTGGTTCCAAAGCCAGAAGGTTCGAGAGCATGTTGATCCAGGGGTACCCAAGCAAGCTGTCTAAAGCCGAAGTGGTATGGGCCTGGAGTGTTCCAGGGTGCTTTGTGCCTGTGTGTCCTTGGCACAAAGGCTGGAGTGGTCCAGAGCACTAACCAGGGGTATCCTACTGTGTGCACTGCGCTTTGGCCTCCTTAGTGGGACAGCTGGGGCTGGTGGGGGCTAGGGGCCCAGGGTTCACTGAGGTCGCAGGCCAGTTAGGGAACGGGATTGTATACTGTTCTACGATTTCAAGGTGCAGGGGGAACATTGATTATGTCCATCAGCCCCTGCTACCCAGAGGGAATTTTAGTAGCACCCTCACCACTTGATTGAGTTCTAGGGCTGGCGCTTTTATATGGTAATCATTCTTTAAAACCCTGGGTGTTTTGTTTTGTTTTGTTTCCTGTGCCCCAGCACAACCAGAACTGGTGTGGGCTTGGGGACCTGGCACCTGTTGAAGTCAACTGGTTATGGTGTGCTGACCCTACTCCAGTGTGTACTTTAAATGTGGGGTGGAGACAGCATAAATTCTGTCACTGTCCAGTCCCACTAACCCAGAGATTTAATTATATCATGAAATCAGATTCAAAAAGTTCTAATAAATCTGAATATAAATATAAATCCTGAGGTAAAAATTGTAATCTCCATATGAAACTGATGCTCAAATGTTTACTTTTTTCTCAATCATCTGATATTAACAGATTAAAAATAATACATGCTTAAAGTCTTAAATGAAATCATGCAGAAACATATGTTAAAACATAACTTTTCATCCCCATATGCATTCAGGAGACTGGAACTGCGTATGGGGATATAGGGTTATGTTTTGACATATGTTCGTGTATAATTTAAGATTTTAAGCATGTATCAGATGACTGACGGAAAAAAAGCATATTTTGAAACTAATTTTGATCCATAAAGTCCATTCCTTTCCATTAGTTTTCACACAGTTACATGACTTGATCTATACTTTTAAAAAAATTGGTCCTTGGTAAAAAATAAGTAAGTAAATACAAAAATAAAAATTTGGTGATATATATTTATGTACCTACTGAAAGGAAGCTTATTTCCTGTTATTTTCATAGGTAAACTTTCATCAACTAAACCTCTATCTTTCCTTTTATCCATAGGGTCCATATTTCTGGAAAAAAAAAATAACATCAAAATTTTTTCAGTATAAACTCCTCAAAGAAACATCAAAGAAAAGGTCATACAATACTCCCACTTGTTCATCACCAGGTTTTATTTACATACATAAATCTATAAATATGCATAGCTAAATAAAAGGGAGACAAGGTAGACAGGCAGCATGCATGACTTCCCCATATGGCTTTGCCTATTTCTTTTTATTCCCATTATAATGAAAGTACAGAATTAGTTTCAGTTGCACAACACAGTGATTCAGCAATTCTATACCTTATTCAGGGCCGTCAATGATAAGGGTACTCATAATACCCTTCCCGTAGTTATCCATCCCTCCTGCACACTTCCTCTCTGATCACCAACCACTAGTTTCTTCTCTAAAGTTAGAGTCTGGTTTTATGCCTCCCTTTCCCCTTGTTCCTTTATTTTGTTTCTTAAATTACACATGAGCACAATCAAATATTTGTCTTTCTCTTATTTCACTTAGCATTATATCCTCTAGTATATCCATGTTATTCCAAATGGCAAGATTTCATTCCTCCTAAGGTTGAGTAATGTTCCTGTGTGTGTGTTCCTCTGTGTATTTTGTTTCTCCACTCATCTACGGATGGACACTTGGGTTGCTTCCATAATTTGGCTACGGTAAATGCTGCAATAAACATAGGGTGCCTATGTCTTTTCAGATTAGTATTTTCATATTCTTTGGGTAAATAATCAGTATTAAGATCATTGGATCAAATATAATTTTATTTTTAAACTTTTGAGGGAACTCTATAGTGTTTTTCACAGGTGCTGAAATAGTCTGAATTCCCAACAGTGCACAAGGGTTCCTTTATCTCTATAATTCTCACCAACATGTTTCTTGCGTTTCTGATTTTAGTCATTCTGAAAGGTGTTAGGTGGTATCTCACTGTGGTTCTGATTTAACTTCCCCGACGATTAGTGATACCAGGCATCTTTTCTTCTGTCTGTGGACCTTCTGTATGTCTTTTCTTTGGAGAAATGTCTGTTCATATCTTCTGCACATTTTTAAACTGGATCATTTGTGGCTTTGGTGTGGAATTATCTAAGTTTATCATATATTTGGATTCTCTTTATCAGATATATCATTTGAAAATATCTTCTTCCATTCAGTTAGTTGTCTTTTTGTTTTGTTGATGGTTTCTTTTGCTTTGCAGGAGCTTTTTATTTTAATGTAATTCCAGTAATTTAGGCTTTTGTTTCCCTTGCCTAAGATTTACCTAGAAAAGATTCAATGGCCAATGTTAGAGAAATTAATATGTTTTCTTTACAAATTTTATGATTTGAGGTCTTACATTTAGGTCCTTCATCCATTCTGAGTTTATTTTTTGGTATGGTTTAAGAAAGTGGTCCAGATTCATTCTTTTCCATATACCTGTCCAGATTTCCTAGTACCATTTGTTGAAAAACTTCTTTTTCCCATTGCATTCTACTGCCTCCTCTGTTGAAGATTAATTGACCTTGTTTAAGTGTGGGTTTATTTCTGGGCTCTTTATGCTATTCCACTAATCTGTGTGTCTATTTCTGTGCAAATAGCATACTCTTTTGATTACTATATCTTTGTAGTATATCTTGAAATTTTGGAATTGTGGTACCTCCATTTTTTTTTCCCTTTTTTAAGATTACGCTATTTGTTTTTTTTTTTCCCCCTTGGTTCCATACCAATTTTAGGACTACCTGTTCTAGTTCTGTAAAAAATGCTATTGATATTTTCATTGGGATTGCATTAAATCTGTAGATGGCTTTGGGTAATATGAATACTTTCATAATATTTATTCTACTGATCCATGAATATGGAATATCATTCCATTTATGTCATCTTCCATTTCTTGATCAAAGTGTGATAGTTTGCAAAATACAAGGAGTACCTGGCTGGCTCAGTTGGTAGAGCATGTGACTATTGATCTCAAAGTTGGTTATACGTTCAAGCCTCAGGTTGGGTGTAGAGATTACTTAAAAACGAACAACAACAATAAAAACTACAAATCTTTCACCTCTTTGTTTAAGTTTATTCCTAGGTATTTTATTCTTTTTGGTGCAATTGTAAATGGGACTGTTCTCTTTCTGCTACTTCATTATTAGTGTATAGAAATGCAACAGAGTACTGTGTATTGATTTTTTATACACTGACTTACAGAATTCAATGATCCATTCTGGGTTTTTTTGTTGGTTGGTTTGTTGTTTTGGTGGAATCTTCAGGATTTTATATAAATATCATTTCATTTTCAAGTAGTGAAAGTATTTTTTAATCTTCCTATCTTCCTTACCAATTTGAATGCCATTTATTTTTGTGTCTGATTACTGGGCTACAAATTCCACTACTATTTTGAGTTTTTCAGCACTAAGTAGGATGTTGGTTGGGGTATTTTTATATATCACCTTTATTATGTTGAGGTATGTTCCCTGTAGATGTACCAGCACTTTAATCATGAATGAATGCTGTGCTTGGTCAAATGCTTTTTCTGCCTCTGTTGAGATGCTCATTTGCTTTTTGTCTTTTCTTTTGTTGATGTGATGCATCACATGATTGGTGACAACTGAACACCCTTGCATCCCAGAGATAAATCCGACTTGATTGTGGTGTATGATTTTGATGTAATGAAGGATTAAGCTGAACAGTTTTACATCATGTTCATCAGAGATACTGGCCTCTAGTTCTCTGTCTTTGTAGTATCTTTATCTGGTTTGGGGAACAGGGTAATGCTGGCCTCATAGAATTAGGCTGGAAAGTTTTCTTCCTCTTCTATTTTTGGAATACTTGGAAAATAACAGGTATTAACACTTCTTTAAATGTTTGCTAGAAATCACCTTTGAAGCTATCTGGTCCTGGACTATCCTGATTCACTTCGGGGAGGTTATTTGCTTCTAGGAGTTCATCTATTTCTTCTAGGTTGACCAATTTGTTGGCCAATATTTTTTCATAATATTCTCTTACAATCCTTTGTACTTCTGTGTTGTAAGCTGTTACTTTTCCTTTTGTTTCTGATTTTACTTATTTTGAGTCCTCTTTCTCTTTCTGTTAGGTTGGCTAATGGTTTATCAATTTTGTTGATCTTTTTTTTTTTAATTTGATTTATTTATTTGACAGACAGAGATCACAAGTAGGCAGAGAGGCAGGCAGAGAGAGAGAGAGAGGAGGAAGCACGCTCTCCATGGAGCAGACAGCCCGATGTGGGGCTCGATCCCAGGACACTGGGATCATGACCTGAGCCGAAGGCAGAGGCTTTAACCCACTGAGCCACCCAGGCACCCCAATTTTGTTGATCTTTTAAACCAGTCAGCTCCTAGTTTCATCAATCTGTTATCTTTGTTTGGCTTTTAGTTTCTATTTTTATTTATTTATTTATTAAAGATTTTATTTATTTATCAGAGAGAGACAGCACGTGCACACAAGCAGGCAGAGTGGCAAGCAGAGGCAGAGAGAGAAGCAGGCTCCCCGTCAAGCAAGGAGACCGATGCGGGACTCGATCCCAGGACCTAGGATCATGACCTGAGCAGAAGGCAGCAGCCTAACCCACTGAGCCACTCAGGCGTCCCTAGTTTCTATTTTTAAAAAAGTTCTTCTTTTGGGGCACCTGGGTGGCTCAGTCGTTAAGCATCTGCCTTTGGCTCAGGTTATAATCCCAGAGTCCTGGGATCGAGCCCCACATTGGGCTCCCTGCTCAGTGGGAAGCTGCTTCTCCCTCTCCCACTCTTCCTGCTTGTATTTCCTCTCACTATCTCTGTCAAATAAATGAAATCTTTAAAGAAAAAAGTTCTTCTCTTAAATAAAGGAAAATTTTATTTCCTTCCTTTTGCTGGTTGTGGGTTGATTTATTCTTTTTCTAGCTCTATTAGGTGTAAAGGTAGGTTGTTTTGAGATTTTTCTTGTTTCTTCAGGTAGCCCTATATAGCTATAAATACCTCTCTGAAAACAACTTTTGCTGCATCCCAAAGATTTCTGACCATTGTCTTTCATTTTCATTTGTCTACATGTATTTAATTTTCTCTATGCATTGCTGGTTGACCCATTCATTGTTTAGTAGCATATTATTTAACCCCATGTACTTGTTTTCTTTCCTGATTTCATTTTGTTTATTTCTACTTTAATAGCATTATGGTCCAAAAGATTCATGGTGTGACTTCAGTATTTTGAATTTGTTGAGACTTGTTTTACAGCTTAATGTGTGATCCATTCTGAAGAATGTTCCATGTGCCCTTGAAAGAATGTGTATTCTGCTGTTTTAGGATGGGATGTTCTGAGTATGTTTATATATCCATATAACCCAATGTGTCACTCAAAGCCACTGTTTCCTTTTTGCTTTTGTCTGGATGATCGATCCACTGATGTTAAGTAGGGTGTTAACGTTCCTTACTATTACTGTACTTCCTTTGTGTTTGTTAAAAAGCTGTTTTCAGTATATGGGTGCTTCCATGTTATACAATTATATCTTCTTGTTGGATTTTTCCCTTTATGATTATGTACTATCCTTGTCTTTTGTTACAGTCTTTGTTTTTGGGGAGGGGCACCTGTATGGTGTGGTGGATTAAGCGTCTACTTCTTGGTTTTGGCTCAGGTTCTGGTATCTCAGCACTGTGAGATCAAACCCAGTATAAGGCTCTGTGCTCAGCATAGTGTCTGCTTTAGATTCTCTTCTCCTTTCCCTGCCCCTTCTGCTGTGTGCTTTCTCTCAAATAAATAAAATTTTAAATTAAAAAATAATGTCTATTTTATCTCAGGATGCCTATGTTGCTCAGTTGGTTAAGCAGCTGATTCTTGATTTTGGCTTAGATTATGATATCAAGGTCCTAGGATCAAGCTCCACATCAGGCTCCATGCTCATCTGAGAGTCTGCTTGAGGATTCTCTCCGCCTCCCCTCTGGCCATTTGTGCACTCTCTGTCTCTAAAATAAATTTAAAAAGATAAAAGTATTTTCTCTGACACAGGTATTATGACCCCAGTTTTCTTTTCATTCCCATTTTGCATGATAAATGCTTTTCCATCTCTTCACTTTCAGTGTTCATGTCTTTAAGTCTGAAATGAGTATCTTTTTTTTTTTTTTAAGATTTTTATTTATTCGACAGAGATCACAAGGAGACAGAGAGAGAGGAAGGGAAGCAGGCTCCCCGCTGAGCAGAGAGCCCAAAGTGGGGCTCAATCCCAAGACCCTGAGATCATGACCCAAGCTGAAGGCAGAGGCTTTAACCCACTGAGCCACCCAGGCACCCTGAAATGAATGTCTTGTACATAGCATATAGGGTGTTGCTTTTGAATCCATTCTGTCACCCTATGTCTTTAGATGGGAGCTTTTAGTCCATTTATATCCAAAGTAATTATTGCTGGTATGTACTTACTGCCCTTTCACTTTTATTTACTTATTTTTTTTGGTTGTTTTGTAGTTCTTCTCTGTTCCTTTCTTCTCTTACTCTTTTCCCTCATGGTTTGCTGGCTTTCTTGAGTTACATGCTTGGATTCTCCTTTCTCTTTACTTGTTGTTTATCTATTACCTGTTTTTAATTTGTGGTTACTGCTAAGTTTATATATAACATTTATACATGCAGTAGTCTGTATTAAGTTAATGGTCACTTAAGTTTGAAACCACGGTAAAAGCACTAAAACTGACTGTTCTCCTCCCCACATTTTAGGTATATGGTGTCATTTTTTACCTTCTTTCATTGTGTGAATCCCTCGACTGATTTTTATTGATATACTTAATTTTACTGCTATTGTGCTTCCTACTTTTCTTACTGCTGCCTACATTTTCCTTTCAAATCAAAGGGTCCCATTTTAATAGATCTTATAAGACTGGTTTAATAGTGATGAATTCCTTTAACTTTTGTTTTTCTGAAAAACACTTTAATCTCTTCCATTCTGAATGACAGTCTTGGTGGATAAAGTATTCTTGGTTTTAGGTTTGGGTTTTGTTTTTGTTTTGTTTTCCTTTAGTACTTTGAATATATGATGCCACTCCCTTCTGGCCTGCAAAATTTCTGTGAAAAAAGAAGTCAGCTGACATGGGGTTTCCCTTGTAGGGATCTGTTTTTAAAATTCTGTCACTACTTTTCACCACTTAAATTACTTTATTTCTTGGTATAGAACTCCTTGGGTTGACTTTCTTTGGGGCTCTGTGCATCATGCATCTGGCCTTCTGTTTCTTTCTCTAGATTCAGAAAGTTTTTAGCTATTATTTAAATAAGTTTTCCTCCCCCTTTTCTCTCTCTTTTCCTTCTGGGATCTCTATAATGTGAATGTTATTACACTTGATGGTGTTGCTGAGTGCCCTTAATGTTTTTTCTCATTTTTGATTTATTTTTTTCTCCTGTTCAGCTTGACTGCTTTCCATTACTGAGTCTTCCAGGTCGCTGATTCATAATTTTCCTTCCCTTAGTCTACTACTTATTCCCTCTACTGTATTTTTAATTTCATTTATTTATTCATCTCTTATGGCTTCTTTTTTATGTTTTCCATCTCTCTGTTGGAGGTGTTACTGAGATCCTCTGCTCTTTCCTCAAGTTCAGGGAGTATCTTTCTGACCATTACTTTAAATTCCCTATGAGGCATATTATCTCCATTCCGGGTAGTTCTTTTACTGAGATTTTGTTCTTTTCTTTCATTTGGGACAGATTCTTCTGTCTCATTTTGTCTAAATAACTCTCAGTATTTCTCTGTGTTAGGATATTCAGCTATAGCTCCTTCTCTTGAAAGTAGTGGCTAGATGAAGAGGTCCTGTAGTGTCTTGCCATGCTATGTCCCCCATTCACCAGAACCTGACACTTCAGAGATGCAGCCTGTAGTACTGCATGTACCCTACCACTGTGTCGGAGCCACATTTGTCATCATTCCAGTTGGCTCAATGGCTCTCTTCTGTTGTGGGCAGCAATTGGCCCTTCTATTGAAAGACCAGGCAGGGGCCACCTTGAGCTTGAGATGGATCAGATCAGGAATTTTTTTCAGAGCCATAATAGCACCTGAGTGACATCCCCAGAGAAGCTTTCATTGGTGGGCACAGCCTATATTCAGAGTAGATGCCTGCCCCCAGCCCACTGCTGTGGCTACAACTGAACTGGTACATGTGTGTTTTTTGTTTTTTCCCCCTCTCCATTGTGCAGGAGTCACTTTGAAGTAGTGCTAGTGGCTGTTTGGGCTGCTTGCACACTGCTATGCTTTGGATGGACTCTCTCCAAGGGCATATTGAACAGGACAGGTCAGCAAGAGAACACAGTGGTTACACATCAATGTCAGCAAGGTTTGCGCAAGTCTACTCTAGGAGGAGTCCTGTAGCTGCTTTGGAAAATTCCTGCGGAGGAGACAGGTCTGCAGGAAAATTCAGAGGCAGGGTGAAGCTCACTTGCACTGTTCCAGTCTGTGGGAGGGGACCTGTGGCTGCTTTGGAAAACTGGTGAGGACTGGTTTGAGTGGGTGGGGTCGGGCCACTAGCTAGGTGGAAAGTAATCAAGTTGTACCAGTTCCTACAGGTATTATCATTTCTAGGCTGGAGGATGGTGCAAGGAAATGGTGCCACCCACTCTTGTTCTTGGAACAGTCTCCCAAAGATCCCTGCCCCTCTGGGATATGTTCTGAGATTAGGATATAAATCTTCCTATATACCTTAGGTGTTTTTCAAACTGCTGCTTCTATACTGCATTTCAGGGAAGCTGTTATGCTGGTCGCTTTAAGGGTGGAACTCTGCTGCCTATCCCCCTCTGGCTCTCCCACAGCTAAACCGGTTGATTTCAAGTGTTAAGCCCTAGTGATTATGAAAATGCATGAAATTAAGACCCTCTGGTTTTCAAAGCCAAATGTTATGGGGATTTATCTTCTCAGCAAGGTTCCCCTGTGCCTGGGGTGTCTGGTGTGCTCCTCTCCCCTCCACATGTGGATATCCCTCTCAAAACATACACTTGCAGGTCAGTTTGGCTCCCAACCAGACCTCTGCTCTTCCAACCCTCTTCAAAATGGTCTTTTCTCTATATTTATCTGTGGAGAGTCTGTTCCATCAGTCTTTGGGTCATTTTCTGCTTTATCTGTACTTTACATGGGTGTTACCTACTTGTATCTAAGGGATGAGGTGAGCTTGGGATCCTTCTACTCTGCCAACTTACCTGAAGTTTCGCCCACTGTTATTTTTCACTGGTATTCCAAAATACTTTCCACTGGAATTTATTTTTTTTTTAATATCCGTTTTTGTTTTTGTTTTAAGATTTTACTTATTTATTTGACAGAGATCACAAGCAGACAGACAGAGGTTCCCTGCTGAGCAGAGAGCCCGATGCCTATGCCGGCCTTGATCCCAGGACCCCAGGATCATGACCTGAGCCGAAGGCAGAGGCTTGAACTCACTGAGCCACCCAGGCACCCCATCCACTGGAATTTATCTTAATAGGCACATTCAAGCACGTACAATTTGTTTAAAATTGCAATTTGCCTAAATATTGTTGTAGTTCTGATCTGACACTGGTGAAGTGGAACTTCAAAATCTAAAGGAGCCAAAATAACCCAGGAGGAAAAAGTGTCCCCCATTACTAAGTTCACAATGTCTGTGCATGTGAAAACTGGCATGTAGATTCAATGTAAACTAAGGAATGACAAAGAAACATCTTGTGAGTGACAAGAGTAAAAAAACAACAACAAAAAAAAATTGTTTCAGAGACATCAAAACAATTTATCCTGTATTTTTACTTTTAAAAAATAAGGAAATTTTTTCTTGCAGTTTCTCCCTCTCCCTTTAACACATTTTGCCCATTCCCTACTGCCCACCCCTCTGGCAAGTATTGTTTGTCCTCTTTACCTAGAGGTCTCTGACATTGTTTTAACACTCCACATATAAGTAAAATAATTTGGTATTTGTCTTTCTCAGTCTGACTTATTTCACTTAGCATTATACCCTTTAAGTACACCCATGTTGTTGTAAATTCTTTTACATGGATAACACACACTCACATACTACATCTTCTTTATCTATTCATCTTTTATGGACACTTAAGTTTCTTCCTTAAGAAACTTCCTCATGACTATTTTAAATGATGTAGCAATAACTTAATGGTTCATTGATCTTTTAAAATACTGTTTTTATATTCTTTGCATAAATTGCCAATACTGGATTTACTGAATCATAAGATATTCCTATTTATAATTTTTTGAGGAAACTCCATACTGTTTCTGTATTAGCTATACCAATCTGCCCTCCCACCAACAGTACACAAGGGTTCCTTTTTTTTTTTTTTTCCATCCTGGTCAATACTTGTTTTTTTTTTTCTCTTTTTGATTCTAGCCCTTCTGACAGGTGTGAGGTGGTATCTATTGTGGTTTTCCTCTGTATATCCCAAATGATTAGTTGATGCTGAACATCTTTTCATGTGTCTGTTGGCCATCTGGATTTCTCCTATGAAAAAATGTCATGACTTGACAATGAGGACCTGAATGGTCAGATATTAATTCAGATGTATCATTTGCAAATACCTTCTCCCATTCATTAGGTTGCGTTTTGTTTTTTTGATGGTTTCCTTCACTGTGCAAAAGCTTTTTTTAAGGCTTTATTTTGGTGGTGTCCTGATAGTTTAATTTTGCTTTTATTTCCCTTGCCTAAGATTTATCTAAAAGAATGTTGCTAAGGCCAATGCAAAGAAATTACTGCTTATGCTTTCCTCAGCGTTTTATGGTTTCAGGTCTCGCACTTATATCTTCAATCCATTTTGAATTTATTTTTGTATATGGTGTAAGAAAATGGTCCAGTTTTATTCTTTTGCATGGAATGTCCAATTTTCCCAGAACCATTTATTGAAGAGACTGTCTTTCTCCTAATGTATATTCTTGTCTCCTTTTTCATAGATTAATTGACCACATAAGCATGGGTTTATTTCTGGGCCATTCTGTTCTATCCAAGTATTTCTGTGGCAGTACCATAGTGTTTTGATCACTACTTCTTTGCATTGTATCTTGAAATTCAGGATTTTATCTTTCAGTATTGTTCTTTTTTTTTTTTTTTTTTAAGACTGCTTTGGCTATTCAAGGTCTCTTGTGGTTCCATATAAATTCTGGTATTATTTGTTCTAGTTCTGTGAAGGGAAGAGGCATTCTTTTTTATTTTATTTATTTATTTTTTTAACTTATTTGAGCCAGAGTGAGGGAGAGAGAGAGCACAAACAGGGGCATTGGAGAAGGAAAGGGAGAAACAGGCTCCCCGGTGAGCAAGGAGCCTGATACAGGGCTTCCATCCCAGGACCCTGAGACCGCAACCTGAACCCAAGGCAGGTTCACCCAAGGTGCTTCACTGACTGAGCCATCCAGGTGCTCCTATTTTATTTTTAAGATTTTACTTGAGAGAGAGAGAGTACAAGACGGGGTAAGAGCAGAGAGAGGGGGACAAGCTGACTCTGCTGAGTGCAGAGCCCAATGCAGGGCTCAGTCCCATGACCCTGCGATCATGACCTGACTGAAACCAAGAGGCAGGCACTCAACCTACTGAACCACCTAGGTATCCCAGAAAGAAGGCTTTCTTATGGATCTTCTTGAAACTCTAAGCTTTTTATATTTAAAGAAGCTACTGCTTTTGTGCAGAAATTGCTATTAGGCATTCAAATTTTCAAGCTCAAAAAGATTGAGGGAAAATACACAACTGTGTATTGCAAGAGCATTGCTTGTAACACACAGCTTCAGTGCACACATATTCAAAAGCTACCTTTTAATCCTATTTGTGAGATGTACTATGAACTTGGCAGAAAATTCAACTAAACAAATACAAATAATTTGTATCCTGTTATTTCTGATTAAAAAAAATGAATACATAAGCTTTCACACTCACACACAAACACACTGTACCAGAAAAAAAATCTGACATATTTACTGCTTAAAAATAAACCTGATTTCCCTTTGAGATATAAGCTAATCCCCATTTTGGAATGTTCTGAAAGCCACCCATAAAGGAAATACTTCCAGTATTCTAGGTTTCATTATGCTGTCCCCAAATAAAGCAAAATTAATTAAGTCATAATAGTACTGCAGATATACCAATGATGTTATTAACCTGGTTTCAAATCTATGTACCGAAGGATCATCCTGACATAGTGATAAACATACTGTCTGATTTATGTAAATACGTAATTTTAATATTTCCATCAATATTGAAAAAAATTCTGTTTGTTAGTGAAAAATACTAGTTTTTAGCTTTGAGACAAATGAACAATAAAAGTGGATTGGACGACGGGACGCCCGGGTGGCTCAGTTGGTTAAGCAGCTGCCTTCGGCTCAGGTCATGATCCCAGCGTCCTGGGATCGAGTCCCACATCGGGCTCCTTGCTCGTCAGGGAGCCTGCTTCTCCCTCTGCCTCTGCTTGCCATTCTGTCTGCCTGTGCTCATTCTCTCTCTCTCTCTGATAAATAAATAAAATCTTAAAAAAAAAAAAGTGGATTGGACATTCGTAAAAATCAAATCAATACTGAAAGTAACAGAAGAGCATGTGAAAGCTAAGTTCCCACCTTAGAGATAATTTCAAGAAGGTTATATTTTTATTTTTTTTATTTTTTTTAAAGAAGGTTATATTTTTAAAAATCATCTCAATTATGAAAATAATAAAAATTTAATTTTCTTTTTGCTCTTATTTAATATTTTTGGTTTCTTATCAAAGTTATCCACATTCATTGTATTATTATTTATTGACACTCATCATTTTATTCCATTATAATGCTGCTAAAATAGCTTTCTACTTTTTAAAATTTAAATATCATGTTTTATCTCCTTTTCAGATGTGGACAAGGATGGAAAGGAAATCGATGCCACATCAAAGTGAACCCTTCCCCTGCAGAGTTCACATACACTCAGAATAGTAGGTGATACTGTGACTCTTTGCTTAAATTTGGAATTTTGAACGTTTTTCACTGCATACTTATCTTTTTAATTGGTTTGAAATTCCAGATATATGGACTTTCCTGGGCATTGGATTAGCTTTCCTGATGATTCATATTATAATCGCAGTTGTGTGTTTTCTTGCAAACAGAAAAGTACCAGTCAGGTAAGTGATGCCTTTGATTGCTAAATAAAATATACTGTGGCAGAACAATTTTCTGAAACATTTCAGTTCCTTCGTTTTTCTTTCACTTCATTTGCATGCAGGTAACTTTAGTGTTTCTACGCTTTGTGGATTTCTTTCCTTCTGGGCAGAATGTAGGAACCTACTTAACAATAATCATTCTTCTTTTTTCAGTAAAAAGCCTTAAGTTTACTTTCCACATTGTGTTAAAAGCAGTTTTGATGACAAGAAAGGGAATGTGGCATTCTCCACAGATTAAGAGACATGAGGGTGTCAGTGTCCCACTTGCTGGTGGCACCTGGGGAAGGCAACAGAACTGCAAATGAGATGCTTTCTTGGCCCTCCCAGTGAACTCTAAACATCAGTGTTTCAGGTCAAGACTCCAGGTTCTAGGCAATATACAGAACAGAGACCAGGAGTTGTACCCAAAAGAATTCATGCAAAACTAAGAAGACCCCAATTACTAGAGGGAGAGAGCCCAAGAGGATAGTGGAGTAGGAGGATCCGAAGCTCACCTTCTCCCCTCCTAGATAACAGTCACATCAGTGCAACTAACCCAGAAAAAGACTCAAAGACTGGCAGAACAGGCTCTGTACAGTTAATTCTAGAGCATCAGCGACACCACAAATGGTGGGAGGCACAAACAGTCAAGAACCAAACTCCCACAAGATTAAACTGCACTGGAGAGACCAGTCCTCCTAATATTTTACTCCAAAAATGAGCAGGGCTTAATTTTTGGAGTTTTTAATAAACTAGAAGAGCTTAAAACTGGGTACTTTAAAAATCAGTAGGCTTTACTTTGGAAGAGCTAGAAGGCAATAGGAAACTGAGTTGCCATCCTTAAAGACAGAACATAACAAACAACCCAGCCAAAATATAGCAAAGCAGTAGCAATCTGAAAATTACTTGGGGCATGCATGAAGTAGATTTCTTTACTAATCTCAGAATGCATGCTGCAAGGGCAAGGATTTTTAGGAGACTTATCCAAAAACATAAGAACTGGCAGGTGACATTTCTACCCCCTGGCAGCTTAGACAACCAGACACCTTTAAGAATGAGCATGAACACTCATTATCTAGCTTGCTAACACTGTATACCCTACCTCACATTCTCCTATGGATCTGGCCCCATCATACCAACCCAGTTGGGCAGGAGTCATTCCAAAGCAGTGACTGTCAAAACTCATTCTACAAGTAGCCCTGCTAGGAACTAGTGACATTCCTCACCTACCCTGCTAACACCACACGCCCTGCATTCTACTGCAGACCTATCCCATCCAACTTGCTCCACTGGGGAAGAATCCCTCCATAGCAGCTTCTGACAAGTATCATCCTGCAATCAACTACAATAGTTCAAAGCACCACTCCCAAGTGACTCCTGCCCTGGGGAGCTGGGGAGAGGGGAAGATAACCATACACACCAGTTCCACTGCAGCCCCATCAGGGGACTAGGGATAGACATCTGAAACGACTGCCAACATCATCCACCAACAAAAACCTCATGGGGAACAGGAAAAAACCCTGTAGTTCAGGGCCACTGCAACCCCAACAGACTGGAGGCAGATATCTGGTCTCAGTGAAGACCCCACTCACCAATGAAAACCTCTCAGGAAATGATGCAGGAAAAGCGTCCTACAATTTGATGCTACCACAGCCCCAGCAAATGGGCTGATGGTAGGCATTTGGTCTGAACCAACTTAAAGCCCAAGGTAACCACGGATTGGCCCTTCAACAGCATAAGGATCATACCTTACCCAGAACAGAGAAAGGGGGCCACTGTAGCCAACTGGACAGAGGGCAAACAAGGCTCAGCCATAACAGGATGCATGCAATACATAAAGGAAACGCCTCTGTTGTGACTGGCTCTGGTGAACAGGGAGCAGTGCTCTAAAAGGCACCACAGGACCTCTTCTTTGTAAGGCCACTAATTTTAAATCAGAAGACATAACTGATTTTCCTACTATAGAGTAATAAACACAGAGACTTAAACAAAATGAAGGGACATAAGAATAGATCACAAATGAGGCAAGAGGACAAAATCACAGCAAAAAGCTAAAGGAAAAGGAGATAAGCAATATGCCTAATAGAATTCAAAGTAATGATCGTAAAGAACTTACTGGACTAGAAAAAAGGATGGAGGATCTCAGTGAGACTTTTAACAAAGAGATAAAAAACATAAAAAGACCCAAAAATGAAGTCCTCAATAACTGAAATTAAAAATACACTAGATGAAATAAACAGTAGATTAGAGGAAGTAGAAGAACACATGAAGGACCTGGAGAACAGAATAATGGAAAATAAACAGCTGAAGAGCAGAAAGAAAAGAGTAATAGAAATTGAGAATAGGTTAAACAAACTCAGCAACAACATCAAGTGTAATAACACTCACATTATAGGGATCCAAGTAGAAGAGAAAGAAAAGGAGCTTAAAATTGATTTAAAGAAAAAAATAGCTAAAATTTTCCCTTATCTGGAGAAGGAAACAGAAATCTAGATGCAAGGGGCTGAGAGAGCCCCAAAATCAACCTAAGGAGGTTCACACCAAGCCATATAATAATTAAAATGGAAAAAAGTAATGATAAAAAGAAGACTTCAAAAGCAACAAGAGAACAGAAGACAGGTACCCCATAAAGCCTCTTAGCTACTGTTTTAGCAGAAACTCTGCAGACCAGAAGAGAAGGGCATGATCCATTCAAAATGCTGAAAGGAAAAAAAAGATCTACAACCAAGATTACTCTATCCAACAAGGCTATGATTTATAACACAGGACTGTTAAAGAGTTCCCGGACAAACAAATGTTTAAAATGCTCTTCACTGTATGGGCATGGAGTACAGGGTATGGTGCATAAACAGTGAATTTGGAACACTGGAAATAAGTAAGTAAATAAATAAATGTGTTTATCTCCACTAAACCAGTCATACAAGAAATGTTAGAATCGAGTCTGATTAGAAAGAAAATGTAAAAATGGAAGATAAATTTGAAAAGAGAAAATTTTCATAAGCAAATACAAACATAATAAAAAGTATCAGATATGGAGCAAATAACTTGCTCAGAAGAACACACAACTTTTGATCTCTAGGTTATGAGTTCAAGCCCTAAGTTGGGTGTAGAGATAAATAAACTTTAAAATAAACAAAAAGCGAACATACTAATCAAATATAACACAAGTACAGAGGTTAAAACACAAAAGCAGTAAAATCAATTATATCAATAAACAGTCAAGGAATTAAAAATAAAAGATGCAAAATATGATATCATATGCATAAAACATGGAGGGGTAAGATTTTGTGCTTTTAGAATGGGTTCCAACTTCAGCAACCTTCAACTACTGTAGATTTCTATATGCATAGGATATTATACATCAACCCAATGACAACCACAAATCAAAAACCTATAACAGATATGCAAAACATAAAGAGAAAGGAATTCAAGTGGATCACTAAAAGTCAGCAAATCACAAGGGAAGAGAGCAAGAAAAACAAGATACAGGTTAGAACTATCCAAACAACCATAAAACAAGTAACAAAATGTTAATAAGTACATACCTATTGCTAATTACTCTGATTGTAAATGAACTAAAAACTCCAGTGTTTAGTTACACTTTTTTTTTAAGATTTTATTTATTTATTTGACAGAGATCACAAATAGGCAGAGAGGCAGGCAAAGTGGGGTGGGGGAGCAGACTCCCTGCTAAGCAGAGAGCCTGATGCGATGCGGGGCTCAACCACAGGACCCTGAGATCATTACCTGAGCCTAAGGCAGAGGCTTAAGCCACTGAGCCACTCAGGCACCCCTTAGTTACACCTTTTATGCTGTAACTGCGATAAAAGACCAAGACCTAGGTATATGCTGCCTACAAGAGACTCACTTCACACCTAAAGACACATACAAATTGAAAGCAAAGGGTGGAAAAACATTTACCATGCAAATGAAACAAATAAGATTAAATAAATCTTAAAGACTGTAACAAGAGGTGAGGACAGTACCCAGTGATAAGGGAAACAATCCAACAAGAGAATATAACAATTGTAAATATTTACACACCCATCATGGAAGCACCTAATACATTAAAAAAAAAAAAAAAACTATTAAGCGATATTAAGGATTAAGCTGACATTAATATAATAATAGTAGGGGACTTTTAACACCTTACTAATATCAATGGATAAATCATCCAGACAGAAAATCAGTAAGGGAAGAGTGGCTTTGGAAGGCAAATTGGACTAGATGGATCCAATAGATATATTCAGAGAACCCCATTCAAAAACAATAGAATACACATTGTTTTCAAGGGCACATGGGACATTCTCCAGAACAGATTATTAGGCCATAAATCAAGTCTCAGCAAATTCAAAAGAAATGAAATTATATCATGCATCTTCTCTGACCACAAAATGTGTAAATCAATCACAAGAAAAAAATCTGGAAAGAACACAAATACATGGAAGCTAAATGACACACTACTAAACAGCAAATGGGTCCAAAAATCTTTGGGAGACAGCAAAAGCTGTTCTAAAAGGGAGGTTTATAGCAATATAGGTCCACCTTAGGAAGAAAAATCTCAAATAAGCAACCTAACCTTACACCTAAAGGAGCAAGAAAAAGAAAAACAAAGCCCCAAGCCAGTAGAAGGAACAAAATAATAAATATTAGAGTGTAAATAAATGAAACAGAGAATGAAAGAAAAAAAAAAAAACCCACAAGAGAACAGATCAATGAAACCAGGTACTATTTTTTTTTTTTTTAAATATCAACAAAACCGATCGATATACCTTGAGCCAGATTCATCCAAGGAGAGAGGACTCAAATACATAAAATCAGAAATGAAGAGGACAAATACCCACTGAAACCACAGAAATACAGCAATAATAGAGATTTTGAAAAATTATATGCTAACAAATTGGACAACCTAGAAAAAAATGGATAAATTCTTAGGAACATATAACCTTCAAATCTGAATCAGGAAGAGATACACAATTTGAATTGGGTTTTTTTTTTATCATGAATGGATGCCATACTTTATCTGATGATTTTTCTGCATTTATGGAGATGATCATATGGCTTTTATCCTTTCTCTTGTTAGACTGATGGCATAAATGCCATCAATGAAACTGAATCAGTAATCAAAAAACTCCCAACAAATACAAGTCCAGGACCAGATGGCTTGGAATATGAATTCTATCAAATATTTAAAGAAGAGTTAATACCTATTCAAGAGTTAATACCTATTCTTCTCAAACTATTCCAAAAAAATATAAGATGAAGGAAAGACTCCGAAATTCACTGGACAAGGCCATCATTACCCTGATACCAAGACTAGATAAAGACACTAGGAAAAAAAGCAAACAAGGCCAATCTCTCTAATGAACATAGTTGTAAAAATCCTCAACAAATATTAGCAAATAAAATCCAATGATACATTAAAAAAATCGTTCACCATGATCCAGTGGGATTTATTTCAGAGATAACAGTGGTTCAATATTTACAAATCAGTGTGATCTATTACATTAACAAGAGAAAGGATAAACATCATATCATCATCTCCATAAATGCAGAAAAATCACCTGAGAAAGGATGGCATCCATTCATGATTAAAAAACTCTCAGTAAAATGGTTTTAGAGGGGACATACCTCAACATGATATAGGCCATATATGAAAACAAAACAAAACAAAAACACGGCTAACATTATACTCTGTGGTGAAAAACTGAGAGTTTGTCTCTCAGACCAGGAATAAAACAAGGATGTCCACTCTCATCAGTTTTATTCAACAAAGTACCGGGATTTGTCTGATTGCTATGATAGGCCACAGCAATCAGACAAGAAAAGAAATAAAAGGCAGCTAAATTCATAAGAAAGAAGTAAAACGTTCACTATTTGCAGATGCCAGATACTCTGTAGAAAACCATAAATATTCCACCACAAAACTACTAAAACTGATAAATGAATTCAGTAAATTCACAGGATACAAAATTAACATATAGAAATCTACTGCATTTCTATACACTAATAATGAAGTAGCAGAAAGAGAAATTAAGAAAATAATCCTATTTACAATCGCACAAAAATAATGAACTACCAAGAATGAACTTAACCAAGGTGAAAGACCTTTACTCTGAAAACTCTTAACAAATTCAAGAAGGAAATTAAAGATGACAGAAACAAATGGAATGATAATACATGCTCATGAATTGAGAGGACAGTGTTATATTGTCCATACTACCAAAGTAATCTACAGATTTAAAGCAATCACTTTCAAAATACCAACAGCATTTTTAACAGAACTAGAATAATCCTAAAATTTTATATGATATCACAAAAGACCCCAAACAGCCACAGTCATCTTGAAAAAGAAGAAAACTGGATTTCAAACTATACTACAAAGCTGTAGTAATCATGACAGTATGCTACTGGCACATAGATCAATAGAACAGATTAGCGAGCCTCAAAATAAACCATGCTTATATGGTCAGTTAATCTACAACAAAGGAGACAAGAATACGCAATTGAGTCTCTTCAATAAACGGTGCTGGGAAAACTGGGCTGTTACATGCAAAAGAATGAACCGTGACCACTTTCTTATGCCATACAAAAAAATAAACGCAAATGGATTGAAGATCTAAGTGTGAGACCTGAAGCCATCAACTCTACAGGAAAACATAGGCTGTGCTATTTGTGACACATTTTTCTAGGTCGGTCTCCTCAGGCAAGGGAAACAAAAGCAAAATTCAACTACCGGGATTGTATCATTAAAAAAGGCTTTTGCACTGCAAAGGGAACAACTGAAAAAACATTAAGGTAACCCGCTGAATGGGAGAAGATATTTGCAAATAATACATCTGATAAAGAGTTAACATCCAAAAGATATCAAGAACTTAAATAACTCAACATCCAAACAACAACCTGGCTAAAAATGGGCAGAGGATCTGACCTTAATGTCAGGTCATGACATTTTTCCCAAAGGAGATATCCAGATGGCCAACAGACACATGAAAAGATGGTAAATGTCAACTAATCATTAGGGAAATGCATATCAAAACCACAATGAAACAGCACCTCACACCTATCAGAATACCTAAGATAAAAAATGACAAGAAATAAGAAGTGTTCACGAGGACGTAGAGAATGAGGAACCCTCACACCATAGGTGGTAAGGCAAATTGGTACAACTACTATAGAAAACAGTATGGGGGTTCCTTAAACATTAAAAATAGCATTTCCACTAGTGAACAGTTACCCAAAGGAAAGAGAAGTACTAATTTGAAAAAATATACATATTTTGATGTTTATTGAAGCATTATTTACAATAACCAAATTATGGAAGCAACTCGAGTTTCCATCATAGATGAATGTGGTATATAGGCACCTGGGTAGTTCTATCAGTTAAGCATATGACCCTTGATTCAGCTCAGGTCGTAAGCTCAGGATTGTGAGATTAAGTTACCAATCGGGCTCTGCACTCAGTTTAGAGTCTGCTTGGGATGCTCTCTGTCTCCTTCTCCCTCTCCCCCTGTTCACATTCTTTCTTACTCTCTTTCTCTAAACAAAATTTAAAAAAAAAATGTGATATATATGTACACATACATACAGTGGGATATTTCTCAGCCATTAGGAAGAATTAAGTCTTACCATCTGCAACAACATGGGTAGATCTAGCGGGTTATAATGCTGAGTGATGTAAGTGATATATGATTTCACTCATATGTGGAATTTCATTAAAAAAAAAAAGAAAACAAAGCAAAAAGACCAAAAAATAAAACTCATATACAGAGAACAAACTAATGGTTTGAGAAATGTGTAGAATTTTTTGAATCATTTTATTATATACCTGAAACTTAATATAATAGTTTCTATTTTTCATATTTGAATTAAAAACCAAACCAAACATAACAAAAAGTAAGAAGAGCTTACAATCTACATTGCCATTCAGGATCCTGGGAGCTTCCTGCCCAATATCCATCTTCCTATCACCCATATGGAATATATGTCACCCCAGGAATGAAAATGCTTGACTTTTCCATGAACTGAGCAAGATAAGGGCTCAGACTAAGATTTAATGACATTTAAAGGAATTAAAGAAATGCATCATCCCTTGCATGCCAGAATGTGTGATCAAAGACTTAGATCTCCACCAATACCAATGTGTCACAGAATACTGGATAACTGCATTTTCCTTGGTGGTAGTTTTTTGTATACGTAATGAATTCTTCTCAGATCTCCAGCCCTCAATCATGGTAATTAGCAGACACCAATCTTGGTATATAAAAATTAAGACAATTATTATAGACCTACGGTGTTCATCAGGAGAAAAAAAAATGACATCTTCAATCTTATTAATATCAAGAAGATCTTACTCCTCTATTAATTCATTAATTATTTTTATGTGCTTTAAATATACCAGACAATGTGGATACAAACATGAATGAGAATCAGTGTGGACTTAAAGGAGTTTGTAATCTAGTGAGAAAGATATATGCACTTGCTAAGTGAAATAACAATTTTGTGCTAGAATGCACACATGTATTAGGATTCTCTAGAGAAACAGAAATGATCAGATAGATATTCTATTATTTCTCTGTGTGTGTGTGTGTGTGTGTGTGTATTTATGGGTATATATCTTAAAATATCTTACTATATTAACACATATAATATAGAATATTGACAAATTATATAAATATATTAATCTTGATAGAAGATATCTTAAACATATTTCTACAAATATGTATTATATTACATCATGCTTATATAATTATGCAAATGATACATAATATTAATGAAATCATTTTAATTATAGTAATTTAAAGTATTAATATACTGAAATAGAGATTTAAAGAATTGGCTCATATAATTGTGGGGGCTGGCAAGCATGAAACTTGTAGAGCAGGATGCTAAGTTGGAAATTCAAGCAAGAATTGATGGTACTGGGAGATTGAGACAGTGATCAAAAACCTCAGCCCAGGACCTGACAGATTCCCTGGAGAATTCTATCAAACATTCAAAGAAGAAATAATACCTATACTCCCGAAGCTCTTTCAAAAAGTAGAAACAGAAGGAAAACTTCCAGACTCTTTTTATGAAGCCAGCATTACCCTGATCCCCAAACCAGGCAAAGACCCCACCAAAAAGGAGAATTTCAGACCAATATCCCTGATGAATATGTATCCTAAGATTCTCAACAAAGACCTAGCTCATAGGATCCAACAAAACATTAGAAAGATTATCCACCATGACCAGGTGGAATTTATCCAGGGAATGCAGAGGTGGTACAACATTCCCAAATCAATCAATGTGATAGAACAAATCAGTAAGAGAAGGGAAAAGAAACATATGATCCTCTCAATTGATGCAGAAAAAGCATTTGACAAGATACAGCATCCTTTCCTGATTAAAATGATCCAAAGTATAGGGATAGAGGGAACAATCCTCAACTTCATAAAATCTATCTATGAAAAACCCACAGTGAATATCATCCTCAATGGGGAAAAGCTGACAGCCTTCCCTTTGAGATCAGAGACACGTCAAGGATGTCCACCCTCACCACTATTGTTCAACATAGTACTAGAAGTCCTATCAACAGCAATCAGACAACCAAAAGAAATAAAAAGTATTCAAATTGGCAAAGAAGAAGTCAAACTTTCTCTCTTCGCAGATGACATGATACTATATATGAAAACCCAAAATACTCCACCCCACACTACTAGAACTCATACAACAATTCAGTAATGTGGCAGGATACAAAATCAATGTACAGAAATTGGTTGCTTTCGTATACACTAACAATGAAAATATAGAAAGGGAAATGAGAGAATCAATTCCATTTACTAGAGCACCAAGAACCATAAGATATCTGGGAATAAACCTAACTGAAGAGATAAAGGATCCGTACTTGAGGAACTACAGGACACTTATGAAAGAAATTGAAGAAGACACAAAAAGATGGAAGACCATCCTATGCTCATGGATTGGAAGAATAAACATTGTTAAAATGTCTACACTGCCTAGAGCCATCTATATTGTCAATGCCATCCTGACCAAAATTCCACTGGCATTTTTCAAAGAGCTGGAACAAACAATCCTGAAATTTGTATGGACCTGGAAGAGACCCTGCATTGCTAGGAAAATGTTGAAAAAGAAAAACAAAACTGGGGGCATCACGTTGCCTGATTTCAAGCTTTATTACAAAGCAGTGATCAGCAAGACAATATGGTACTAGCACAAAAACAGGCACACATTGCCTGATCTCAAGCTTTATTACAAAGCAGTGATCAGCAAGACAACATGGTACTAGCACAAAAACAGGCACATAGACCAGTAGAACAGAGTAGAGAGCCCAGATATGGATCCTCAACACTAGGGTCCAATAATCTTAGACAAAGCAGCAAAAAATATACATGGGAAAAAAGTCTGTTCAATAAATGCTGCTGGGAAAGTTGGACAGCTACCTGTAGAAGAATGAAACTCAACCATTCTCTTACACCATACACAAAGATAAACTCAAAATGGATACAAGACCTCAACATGAAGCAGGAATCTATCAAAATCCTAGAGGAGAACATAGGCAATAACCTCTTTGACATCGGTCACAGCAACTTCTTTCAAGATATGTCTCCAAAGGCAAAGGAAACAAAAGCAAAAAAGAACTTTTGGGACTTCATCAAGATCAAAAGCTTCTGCACAGTAAAGGAAACAGTCAACAAAACAAAGAGGCAACCCATGGAATGGAAGAAGATATTCACAAATGACACTACAGACAAAGGGTTGGTATCCATGACATATAAAGAACTCATCAGACTCAACACACACAAAACAGATAATCACATCAATCACATCAAAAAATGGGCAGAAGACATGAACAGACACTTCTCCAAAGAAAATATGCAAATGGCTAACAGGCCCATGAAAAAATGTTCATCATCATTAGCATCAGGAAGATTCAAATCAAATCACATTGAGATACCACCTTACACCAGTTAGAATGGCCAAAATTAACAAGACAGTAAACAAGTGTTGGAGAGGATGTGGAGAAAGGGGAACCCTCTTACACTGTTGGTGGGAATGCAAGTTGGTGCAGCCACTTGGGAAAACAATGTGGAGGTTCCTTAAGAAATTAAAAATAGAGCTTCCCTATGACCCTGCAATTGTGCTACTGGGTATTTACCCCAAAGATACAGATGTAGTGAAAAGAAGGGCCATCTGTACCCCAATGTTTATAGCAGCAATGGCCATAGTTGCCAAACTGTGGAAAGAACCAAGATGCCCTTCAGTGGACGAATGGATAAATAATATATGGTCCATATATACAATGGGGTATTATGCCTCCATCAGAAAGGATGAATCAGCTTTTGAATCAGCATGGATGGGACTGGAAGAGATTATGCTGGGTGAAATAAGTCAAGCAGAGAGAGTCAATTATTATATGGTTTCACTTACTTGTGGAGCATAAGGAATAACATGGAGGACACTGGGAGATGGAGAGGAGAAGTGTGATGGGGGAAATCGGAGGGGGAGACAAACCATGAGAGACTGTGGACTCTGAGAAACAAACTGAGGGTTTGGGAGGGGAGAGGAGTGGGGGGTTGGGTGAGCCTGGTGGTTGGTGGGTATTATGGAGGGCACATATTGCATGGAGCATGGGTGTGGTGCATAAACAATCAATTGTGAAACACTGTAAAAAATAAAATAAAATGGAAAAAAAAAAAAGAAAAAGAAAAAGAAAGAAAAGTGCACCAGTTGGGGGGGCGGGCGGGGGAATGAGTTGATGGTGCTGGGTTGAGTCCAAAATCCACCAGGCAAATGTATCAGGCTAGAAATAAGGTAGTACTTCTATACTGTAACCCTGAGGCAGAATTCCTTCTTCCTCTGGAAACCTCAGTCCTTACTGTTAAAGCCTTTAAATGATTGAAAGGCCCACCGACATTATGGAAGGAATCTTTACTTAAACTTGGCTGATTGTAAATGTTAATCATACCTAAAAATACCTTCATGGCAACATCTAGACTAGTGTTGGGTAAACATTTGGGCATTATAGCCTAGCCAAATTGACACATAAAATTAATCATCACAATATGTGAACAAGTTGTCATATTAACACAACCAGTGAGATATTCAAAAAGAACCCTAAATTTCACTCCTGCAGATATGTGTTGGACCGTCTGTACCATGGGGGCTATGGAGCAATCTCTTAAACAAATGCTGTTGGCACTACACCACAACCTGACAGCTACTTCTTTTTCTCTCTCATTTCTGTCCTTCAGTTTTATACTTTCCCTCTATATCTGCTTTCCTTCCCATCTACATATTCACCATGGGAGCTGTCATTCATCTCCAAAGATTTAATGTTGTCTATATGTTAATGGCTTCAGAACATCTTTCCCTTATTGAAATTTTCTTCTAATCTCCACATCCATACTATGCATTCAACCATTTCCTAGATTTCTACATAGAATCGTTTTCTAGATACAAAGACTTCAACATGTAGAATATTAGTATCTGTCATTTCCATATCTGGAACCCACCTCTGAAGTACCAGAAATAGAGTAACTTCATTATTTAAAGATGAAAAGCTTAGACATAACTGCTTATATCATTCTATCTGAACACACCAGAGTTCTTAGGTGCCAATAACTCCTCTAGCAGAAGATTAACAAGAAACTGAGGGAAACTGGCTACATTCCTCAAATAAGAGGTTCCTAGCTGTCGAAGACTACCAGTAATTGGGATCATCAAATACAACCCACTAAGGCTTGTAATGGAAGCAGAACCATTTATACTGTCATCACCCAATCTTTCATCTCTCTGGTCTACCCTAAGGAAAAGACTGAAAAGAAAACAGGAAGAGGTATTCTTGGAGTCATTGTCTTTAGGGTAGTGCAGCATTTATGGTAAGAAGTTTTACCTCTTTCCAACAAAGAAGGGGAAGGATATGCCACCACCAGCACCACCCAACACCAAATAGGAGGTCTCCAAGAGAATCAACAGTTCAGATTGGTGAGGTTCAGATAAAAAGGTGAAAAATCTGTAAAATCTGCTTCCTGGTGCTTATTAGAGCAAAATATAGAAAAAGAAAAGTTCTTGGGACTATTTGACATATGTATGGTTTCAGACAAAGATAATTTTTGGTTTAGTGTTCTGAAAATAGACATGAGAATATTCTGCATCATTGGCCTTAAAAGATCTGTGGTATAATATACCAGAGAACAGTAAGAAGACAGGAGATGGCAGTGGGGGTTTAGCTGCATCCTGGTTGTGCATGATCCTCCAAAGGAAAGGAAGAAAATGTAGAGCTTCCTTCTTCAGTGAATCTGAAGAAGCACAGAAAACAGAGACAAATTGGAGTTGTATGGCTGTTCAGGCAGCTGCTAGTTTAGGTGAGGTGATGCCTCTCCTGGAGAGGGTACTGGAGGCCAGACCGAGATGACAGCTGACATAGCTGCCTTTTTTTCCCCTTTCTTTTATTTAATTATAGAAGGGGCCCAATGAAGCTGATTTACACATACACTCAAATTCCATATACTATCACCATGGAGTCTGTCACAGGAGAAGTCCACCAGAAAAGTCAGGACTACACAAATGCACTGTACAAACAGTGGGGGTGGAAAGAGGGGCCCCGTACTAGGACAGCTAACTAGGTAGTAGGAATGTTCCAGGCACCCATTTCCCCCTCTTCTCAGTGTCTGCACCAGAGAGTTAAGCCTCAAGAAAAGGGGTGGGAATGTATCAAAGCCAGAGCATGACCCTCATCTTCTTCCTTACCCTAAGTAACTACTAAGCAGTAGTTACAGTCAAATGTCAAGTCTGAAATGGGGAAGGAGTAGGATGAAAACTGAGGTTAGAATCTGATATTGGTATCTTTCAAGTGGGTTGGATTACCTTTTGATCATTAAAAAGTAACTTTTGATCATTAAAAGTGATGATACAGCTATGAAATTTGCCCAACCTATGTGAACTGGACCGAGAAGGAAGGATGATTAATAAAACAGAATGTAGAAATAAATGACTGTAAAAGAAGAAAAGCATTTTGTTGTTTTTAAATTACCTTCTTGAAATAGCTCAATCAGGTACCCAAATATTAGTCTCCAGTTCCGAGAAGAGGCAGGCAAGGTCCAACACTTGAGGTTCCAGACAGTATCTCTGCCTGTGACGCTCTGATTTACCTCCCTGTCCACTTCCCTCTCTCTAGCACCTTCTCTTCTAAGTTCCAAAATCTCAAAAGGTTTTATTCCCTATTATTGCCCAACACAAATAATCACTCAAGACCGTATTCTGTCCTGTTAATGATCTCCTGAATTGCTCACTACACATCCTGCCCCAGAGGCCACGATGATGAAGTTCTCATTTGTGGGACTGACGAGAGGAGCCCCTCAGAGGAACCAGATAGGCCAAAACTGGAGCTGTCCCGATTCTCTCTACCAGAGGTCTCCTGCCTAGAGGATGCTTACCTTAGGTCTCAGAGACTTCTCAAAAGTGTACAGCAAAAGTAGTTTCAACAAGGCATTCAAATTTAACCTACTCTTCTGATTGAAAAAGGTGCATCTGGCCTGCTGCTTCTTTCCCATTTCTTCTTTCACCTCACACTTATCTGCAGTCTCATCAAAATAAATGAACAGGGGAGGACAAAGGCAAACCCCCCAGGGAGTCAAACAGGGGTATGAACTGAGAATACAGCCCCCCAAAAGGGACTCATGTACCAAGATACTTGGATGAAGAAATACTAAAAGGAAAGGTAGGAGAGGAATCCATTGTCAAGTTACTTCTTTTTTTCCCTCTCTTTCCTTTCCTACTTAGAATTTGAAAATCAATCGAGATGATTGTCATGGAACACATTTTAACATTTCTTTTTCTGAACATTGTCTTTTTCTGAACATTAAGTCGGAGTTGAGGAGAGAGCAGGAATGACTTTGTCATTTAGATTTCATGGCAGACAATTTCAATAATTTTAAGGAACTCGCATAAAATATTTCAGAAATTATATCCTTTGCAACCACTAAAGTCATAATAAAAATTTTAGATGTTAATAATATAAAAGGAGAGAGTTTTTTTCTCTTTTTTTCTAAATTATTTTAGGGAAACTCAAATGGCAATGTTCAAAGACCACTGCACCAAGTTTAACTTTCCACCATCCCTACCCTTCTACCCCTTAGTCTTCGGAAAAATTCTCACCATTCCCCCAAAACACATGGCTTTCCACACCCGCTGTCTGACAGAGCTATACAAACCCACACATGTTTGACACCAAACAAAAACATCCTGGTTTCCCTTCAGGTTCAGTCACTGAGCTGTCAGAATGTTGTCCTCAGGAAGACAGTTACAGCCTATTATGTTGTATTATGACTTAACTGTTTCCATATTAACCAGTCCTTTTCTCGTGTGCCCAGTATCTAGCTCCGAATGCATAATTGGTATCCACTACGTGACTACTGAAGACTAGCTATGTTTTGTTCACATTATTGCTTCTGAGAATCACCAAAAACATTACTTATGTCTATAGATTACATTTAAATAAAAATGTTGCACATCAAATTTTTGTCTTTTGATTCACACCAAAAATAATACCAAAATGTAAGGATACAGGAATTAACATAAGCAGGAAATTTGTTACTCTTTCTAAATAAACCTTGAGATTTTTCATTAGATTCTGTAAAAAGGATCTGTAGCATAAGAAGCCTTTCAGTGACTTAAGAGAAACTGTTATTATTACTATTTTTCAAAAACACAGGCCGAAGCGCTGCATGCTCAAACAATGCTAAGCGCAGCAATAAGCTTCTTGAAGTTGTTTTTAGAGATCTGTTTCATAGATTTTATTATACATTCTGTGACCTTTCTGTTAGCTACTTGCTACCAAATATATTAGTGAGGACTCTCTGACTGCAGAAGAAATCATCTCAAGCTAGCCTTATCAGAATAAAGAATTTAGCATAAAAATGTACATTTCATGAGCTCAAAGATAACAGTGAATGAGGACGGGAAGGGCTGGACCCAGTGGTATTCTTCATCTGCCTCTCATCTCTGCTTCTTTTTACTGCTTTGTTTGGTAATTCTCTCTCAACATCTTTATAAAAATGGTGCTGCCTACAACAGGATGTTAGTTACCCATTATGGCTTTAGACTTGTGGAGAAACTATATCTTTGTCTTTTTGTCTCCATTACTTATTCCAAAGAAGACCTAATGTTTAGCCCACCGAGGGGTCAAGATCCCATTTCTGGTCAAGAACTGTAGGAGAGATTTGGGGGTAGCATCAATACACAAACATTGCTGCAGGGACTATATAAGCAAGGCACTGTAGTGTGGGGATGGGTTCATCATGAAAGGTCTCCGAAAATTACCTAGTACCCCCTTCCCGTGGCACAAAATCCACCAGATTGTAACTCATGACACTTGAGAGGAAGTGACAAATATGGAAGCCTTCTAGAATTGTTTTTAGGAATCAAAAGTAGATGCGATCATCAAACATACTTAGAAATGAAAAATAAAGGATACAAATAAATAGTGGACCATTTATTCTTACCTTACCTGAAGCCATATAATACCCACTGCTTTTCTATTTTAGATTATATCTTCTTTGCCTGTGGAGAAGTTGGCAATAAATAGCTGTTTATTATGCTGTACTGAGACAGATACTCCTAAAGGATTGTGTTAATTTAATAAAAGTTGAAAATAAACATATTTCATTTAGTTACACTAAGAAATAAGATATGTCGGGGCGCCTGGGTGGCTCAGTGGGTTAAGCCGCTGCCTTCGGCTCAGGTCATGATCTCAGGGTCCTGGGATCGAGTCCCGCATCGGGCTCTCTGCTCAGCAGGGAGCCTGCTTCCTTCTCTCTCTCTCTCTGCCTGCCTCTCAATGTACTTGTAATTTCTCTCTGTCAAATAAATAAATAAAATCTTTAAAAAAAAAAAAAAGAAAAAGAAATAAGATATGTCCATGTAAGGATTTTTTTTTTAAGTTTGCATCTGGAAATTTCTAAGTAATTTCATAGGATTGTAAATATGTGCAACAGTGGAAAGACTGTGGAGTAGGAAATTACAAGATCTGAATGCGATCTTGGGAATGCTTCATGGTTCAGCTCCACAAACATTTATTAAGTTTCCTATGTGCTAGTATTGAGAGAGCTTGATGATATACAAGATGATACCCTGCTTTCTATCTCATAACATATGTTTAGCTATGATAAGTGTAACAGTAGAAATGTAATCCAAATATTCTGGGGGTAAAGTAGAAGGAAAGGATAATCCAGAGAATGAATGGTGTTTATATTTCTGATAAGAAAGAAGGTGATTAGGGTCTCCACAGCTGAACCAGCTGCCTATAACCCCATGGGAGATACAGGTGTTCTTGTTGTCTGAGATGCTTGAATGAGTGGCCCTGCCCACAGATAAAGTTATCTATCCCTATAATACTATATTCTCTCTACCAGACCCTTGTCACTGCAAATACCTTGTATAATAATGTGGAGCTTTGGAGATAGAAAGGCAGCTACTTTTTCTACTTCAAGATCCCCGGATAGGCCTAACTTGGGCCCAACAATGAATATCTATCCTTAGTAAAAACCAAAACCTCACTTACTTGGTGTTAAAGGCACTCAGCTCCTTTTGCAGCTACAGTGTTACTGGTGAGGCTGCCCTGATCCCAGAAATAGGTACTTAGCCTTAGACAACAACCACTAGCAGCAACAACCAAGGGTGTCTCATAATGCTGGCAAACTTTTGCTCTCTCCATTTGTGTGCATTTGCCCACAAGAAATACAGTCATTAAAACCTAGGAACCTCACTCCCCAGTCTCAGTTCCTTTGTATACTGGAGCTATGCTCTGCCAATCTTGCCAAATGTTTGCTTTGGGTTGGAAAAGGGAAATTGAGAACAGGGTTTCCAAATCCCCTTAAAAATGGTCTTGGACAATATGTGATTCCTCCTCCTCTCTCTTCTCCGTTTTAAAGAGAAGCCTATACCGTTTATTCCCTGATACTTCCTCCCAATCCTAAACTTTGTGTTCTTTTCTGGAAATGGAAGAAAAGGCCAATAGAGTATTTAGAGGAAAAAGAGCATTTGTCTCAAGACAGTGACATTTCTGCTCCTCTCATAGGAGTTCACTTCCTACCCTGTGACCTCTCATTTGAGTGGGGTGAGCGGTACATAAGACAAGTCTTGAAACATCACATGGAGGCATTTTAGGGAGCTTAGCAATTCACATGGAAGAAGGATTAAGAGGGCTACAAAAGGGAGGCAGCAACCAGACAAAGATGAGATTAGGGAGTTCAAAAAAATAATGTGGACACTCAGGAGTTCCAAAAATAGCCAGCACAGCTACAGAATATGGGAGGGGGGACAAAAAATTAAACTTAGTAGTACACTGTGGAGGAGGTAATCAGGGTTCGAATGCCTACTCAGGAGATTTCAACTCATTTAAGAAAAAAATAGAGCTGAGTACTGGCTATGTTCTGTCTGCCCCTCAGGTCCACCCCCCACTCTTTTCCACTAAACAGGATGGAGAAGAGGGGAAGGTTGATCTGGAGACTTGGCCTTTATCGACTGCATTAATGGGATCCCTTGTCATCTGAATTTACATTATGTTTGGCCAGAGTAGGGTACCTTGAGAGAGGAAAAAGAGAAGGCCCGGGTGTTCATAACCCTGACTACTTCCTACAGTGAAGTTCCAGCTGGCTGCTAGAAGTGAAAGAACTGTCAAAAGCCCCTCTGCATACTACTACTTCCTCCAATGTCCTGCTTCTTCCCCCTTCCAGCCTAGGCTGACAGCAGGCCTGATGATGGGCCCAGTCTACCGTACCACCTCTTCTTGTTCCTCTACATTCTGGCATACCTCTGCAAACTTTCACTTTATCAAATATCCAATTCTCCAATTTGAGTATGTCAGCTATTTCCTGGTAGTGCCTTAACTGATAAAAGCCAGGAAAGTGTTTTAAGCAGAAGAATGACCAGATCATATCTGTGTTTAACACACACACACACACACACACACACACACACACACACACACAGAGGCAGAGCATGAGAGTAGATTAGAAAATATCTAATCTTTTAGGACATAAGGCTACACAAGAGGTTTAGAAGAGAGATTATGAATTCTTGAATCCAGACAGTGGTTGAATGCCTTAATATAGGAGATGAGAAAAAAACAACTGTCAAAGTTGATTTGAGGATCTTGTACTTAGGCAACTGCATGGTTGATAATGCCACTAAGAGAGATGCAAAAATCCAGGAAGAAAGATGGGTTTGGAGAACAGAAAGAAAACTATATTCTATATTTTCTTATGTGTAAAATGAGGAAGTTGAAATCAGTCATCTTTCCCAAACTTCTATCATTTATAGGCTGTCCCCACAATTTAGGGCCTACATATTATGTTTACTATTACTTTTATTTATGTATTTATCGTTAAATAGACTTTTCTTTTTCTTAGCCTTCTCCAAAAAAATAGTATTTGTTGAAAGCATGGTTTTGTTGTGTCATTCTTATATTTCTGCTCTATTTTTAATATAAAATAGAACTACAAAATTAAAATGTTTATGTTGCTTAAATTACTCCTTCCTGTAACCCATGTTACACCTTCTACATGGGGAGTAATAAATTATTTTAAAGTTTTCTCCCAGTTCCAAAACTGCATGAGTCAAACAGAATGTTGAACTTGGTTCTTTAGGGCCCTGAGTGTTCTCTGGTTGTAATGTGACTGCATTACACCTTCAGCTATTAGGGTGTTTTCAGTCTTACTGGTAGTGATCTACCTTTATATTTGCATTACAATTCCCTGTGATAGTTAAGGCTTATCAAAAAAAAAAAAAGTTCCTAAATTATAATTCAGCATTAGACTAGACAGCATTAGACTAGACACCTGGCAAATCTATCTGTATGGTAGTTTTCAACAAACAACAGACTGATAGTTAAAAACAGTATCTGGAACTCACTTATAATTCCCTTTGTGGATAAATCTCTGGAAAGCAGGCACAGCACTGTTGGTCTGTCTTGCACCTTGCCTAGCACACCATGCATTATGTAGGTAACATGTAGGACAGATGAAAAGTCAGATGGCTGGGATTCGTAAATTTGCAATAATATATGAAAATAATTGAATTGATTTTCTGTGGGCTAAATATACCCAAGACACAGAATGAGGGATACCAACTGCCATCTTTCCAGACTATAATGTCCAAGAACTTATTGGTCAAAAGAATATAGGGGAAGTTTCCAGATATGCTAGGTTTACTTCTTCCTTTACCATAGAAATAAAATATAATACAAGAAGACTTTCAAAGGCTACATAAAAGTGGTGTCCTCTTCTTCAAGCTCTATTACAAAGCTGTCATCATCAAGACAGCATGGTACTGGCACAAAAACAGACACATAGATCAATGGAACAGAAGAGAAAGCCCAGAAATAGACCCTCAACTCTACAGTCAACTAATCTTCGACAAAGCAGGTAAGAATGTCCAATGGAAAAAAGACAGCCTCTTCAATAAATGGTGCTGGGAAAATTGGACAGCCACATGCAGAAAAATGAAATTGGACCATTTCCTTACACCACACACAAAAATAGACTCAAAATGGATGAAGGACCTCAATGTGTGAAAGGAATCCATCAAAATCCTTGAGGAGAACACAGGCAGCAACCTCTTCGACCTCAGCCGCTGCAACATCTTCCTAGGAACAACGCCAAAGGCCAGGGAAGCAAGGGCAAAAATGAACTATTGGGATTTCATCAAGATCAAAAGCTTTTGCACAGCAAAGGAAACAGTTAACAAAATCAAAAGACAACTGACAGAATGGGAGAAGATATTTGCAAATGACATATCAGATAAAGGACTAGTGTCCAGAATCTATAAAGAACTTAGCAAACTCAACACCCAAAGAACAAATAATCCAATCAAGAAATGGGCAGAGGACATGAACAGACATTTCTGCAAAGAAGACATCCAGATGGCCAACAGACACATGAAAAAGTGCTCCATATCACTCGGCATCAGGGAAATAAAAATCAAAACCACAATGAGATATCACCTCACACCAGTCAGAATGGCTAAAATCAACAAGTCAGGAAATGACAGATGCTGGCGAGGATGCGGAGAAAGGGGAACCCTCCTACACTCTTGGTGGGAATGCAAGCTGGTGCAGCCACTCTGGAAAACAGCATGGAGGTTCCTCAAAATGTTGAAAATAGAACTGCCCTATGACCCAGCAATTGCACTACTGGGTATTTACCCTAAAGATACAAACGTAGTGATCCAAAGGGGCACGTGCACCCGAATGTTTATAGCAGCAATGTCCACAATTAGCCAAACTATGGAAAGAACCTAGATGTCCATCAACAGATGAATGGATCAAGAAGATGTGGTATATGTACACAATGGAATACTATGCAGCCATCAAAAGAAATGAAATCTTGCCATTTGTGACAACATGGATGGAACTAGAGCGTATCATGCTTAGCGAAATAAGTCAAGCAGAGAAAGACAACTATCATATGATCTCCCTGATATGAGGAAGTGGTGATGCAACATGCGGGCTTAAGTGGGTAGGAGAAGAATCAATGAAACAAGATGGGATTGGGAGGGAGACAAACCATAAGTAACTCTTAATCTCACAAAACAAACTGAGGGTTGCTGGGGGGAGGGGGTTTGGGAGAAGGGGGTGGGATTATGGACATTGGGGAGGGTATGTGCTTTGGTGAGTGCTGTGAAGTGTGTAAACCTGGTGATTCACAGACCTGTACCCCTGGGGATAAAAATATATGTTTATAAAATAGTTATATTTTGAAGTGGCAGGGGGGTGGGAGGTTGGGGTAACAGGTGGTGGGTATTATAGAGGGCACAGATTTCAAAAAGCACTGGGTGTGGTGAAAAATAATGAATACTGTTTTTCTGAAAATAAATAAATTAATTTAATTAAAAAAAAAAAAAAGTGGTGTCCTCTGTGGATCTTCCCAGGTCACACTCGGCAGAAGTAACCACTCCTGAGGTTCCAAAGCACTTTGTTCTCAGCCTTCATCACACTGACTTTTGGTTTGATGTCCCCTATAACAGACTCTGAAGCCTCTTAATGGCAGATCTTTGCCCTATTCATGTTTATATTCCTAAATTCAACAAATAGCAAGTAGGAATTCATCTCAGTAAATATTTTATTAAACTTAATTTTCAAACTATCTAAAATAGGATGTTGGAACCCAAATGAACATTTCTTTTTTTACTCCAAAAGAATATTTTACTTGCCTTAATGCTCCAGAATTCATTCATACTAGAATCCTCACAGATGACTCTAAACATTGGGATATCATTGTTGGATATTCTTGAAGAAATTCCATCCAGCTTGGCCAATTTTCATTCATTCTGTGGAAGCTGAAAGCAAATAAAGGAATACCAAATGAGGCCTACACGTATAACCCTTTGCAAACTCATTAATGGGATCCATGATGGGTTACAAAATCAGTCCATAATCAGAAGCTTAAATCTTAGAATAGTAATGTTGAACATTAGAGGATACCAAAAACCTACAAGTACTCAAAATCTATGGAAGAAACTGAACATCAAAAAACCTGGGAATTTCAAGAAATTGAATTTAGTTGAAATAGTAATTGTGTCCATTCTCAATACTATACTCATACTAGACCATTTAATTTAGGTGTCCACCTTTATGACAGATTTGGCACTGAAGTTTCTGAAAACTTAGCCTGGCAACTGACACCTAACCTAATCAACCTGGCTGATAATCTGATTAACAATTTTACTTACATTATTATTCTCATTCTATTTATTTAGAGAATTAATTTGTGAGTGTACAGATGAAATCTTTTCAAGAGAGTAATTTATTGGGGCACCTGGTTGGATCAGTTGGTTAAGCATCTGACTTCAGCTCGGGTCATGATCTTGGGGTCCTGGGATCAAGCCCCAAGTCTGGCTGCACACTCGGTGGGGAGTCTTACTGCCCCTCTGCCCCTCCCCCTACTTGTGCACTCTTGCTCCCTCTCTCAATAAATAAAATATTTAAGAAAGAAAGTAATCTACTTCTCAAAGGAATAAAATTAGAAATTTCATGTGAATTTTTAAATTATTTGCAATTTTGTAATGTAATTTACTAAATATCAAGTCATGGTTTAGTTCTATGATCATTTAAGATACTGAATAAACAAAAACAATTTATATGCAATGTATGAGAAATACAAGTCATGAATAATGCAAGCTGCACTGGCCTAAGTGTGTATGCTGCAGTTACTAACTATCCCAAGTTGTTTCAAATCTATGGTCAATGGACATACACTCCAAATCGTCTAAGAAATAAAATCTGTGTAAAACTTATAAAGAGCACTTTACCATCTAGCAGCCCCATGTTCTAATTATTTGATCTGAAGATAGATATTTTACCATATTAATACAGATGATTATTTAACAAAAATTGTTTCCAGGTCAGGATTCAAGGATCTTTTCAGCATCTTCTGTTTATTATAAATCTTACATAGCAAGAAGACATTATGTTACATTTGTTCCCTAATGTCCAAGAAATCAGAGTTGCTCACTGAAAGAAGTAACCTGCTTAAATGAGGAAGGCAGTACAGATAAGTATCCTAATCATTTAGTAAATCACATTGCTCTCCCATAGTATGCAGCAAGTACATTCAGCACCTTTGGAGAATCAAGATGTTAAGTATTTTCCTTCATTAGGAGTTACTAAAAGGTGGGGAATTTGGTGGGGGCGGGGGGAGATGGGATCAGTTTCATAATTTTTCTTCAGTAACTGCCTTGCTATTCTCCTGAGAGATTCTTTTATGCTTTTGAATCATATTTCACACAATTTCTCCTTAAAGCATCCTTAGCGATACTCCTATAAGTTCAACAACCTGTTTACTGTGTTAAAATTTCTAGCTCACTAATGAATCAAAGGACAGAATGACAACAGAATGTAAAAGACCAGCTTATATTCATCTTTATAAAAAAGAAAGGCATAAATCATATAACTCCTAGCAATCCATTCAGGTATTTGTTGGCAAACATTTTTTAAACATCTATTTTGTGGTAGGCACTGTGCTAAGGGTGAGAATATAAAAATAAATAATAACTTAGACCTTGGTGAAGGCGGCACCTAGAAAAGCAAGTAACAGCAGTTCTTCAGCAAGCACATATTAAGCACATACAGTCACTTCCTGCACAGCAATGGAGAAACACAGGTAAAGAAGAGGCTGACTTTGCTTCAGAGGTGAGAATAATACGCTAGAGACATTGAAGAAGGATTCTGTGAGAATGTGCTGCATCAGTCAAGTCTGAAATCATGGATGGAAATCCACTAGATGAAAAGGAGGAAGAACATCACAAAGACAAAACATCTTGTGTAAAGGCACAAGGCATGACAGAGGGTGGCGTCGTTAGTGTGACTAAAACAGGCAATGTAAGAAAAAATGATGGTATGTATTTCCCTGATGCCAAGTGATGTGGAGCACCAATGAGATACCACCTCACACCAGTCAGAATGGCTAAAATTAACAAGTCAGGAAATGACAGATGCTGGCAAGGATGCAGAGAAAGGGGAACCCTCCTACACTGTTGGTGGGAATGCAAGCTGGTGCAACCACTCCAGAAAACAGCGTGGAGGTTCCTCAAAAAGTTGGAAATAGAGGTACCCTATGACCCAGCAATTGCACTACTGGGTATTTACCCTAAAGATACAAATGTACTCATCTGAAGGGGCATGTGCACCTGAATGTTTAGCAACAGTGTCCACAATTGCCAAACTATGGAAAGAACCTAGATTTTCATCAACAGATGAATGGATAAAGAAGATGTGGCATATATATATATGAAATGGAATACCATGCAGCCATCAAAATAAATGAAATCTTGCTATTTGCAATGACGTAGATGGAACTAGAAGGTATTCTTAGTGAAATGGGATTAAGAGGGAGACAAACCGTAAGCGACTCTTAATCTCACAAAACACACTGAGGGCTGTCGGGTGGAGGGGGTAGGGAGAGGATGGTTGGTTATGGACACTGGGGAAGGTATGTGCTATGGTGAGTGCTGTGAAGCGTGTAAACCTGGCGATTCACAGACCTGTATCCCTAGGGCTAATAACACAATATGTGTTAATAAAAAATTTTTTTAAAATGATGGTAAATTTGCTAGGAATTAACAGGGAAACCTACATAGAATGCAGAAATGTAAGAAATCTACATAGAATGCTAATTTGTGTGCTTGGGTACTTATAATTTCTAAATATGTTTTATAAGAGAGGTTGTTTTAAGACAGGTAAATGCCATTTTGGTTTTTTTTTCCATTTTTAATGTATTATAAGCTAAATTTATTGAGAGTCCAAGAGAGCTTTAGCTGTATATATAAATAAATCCAAAACAGTTTATTTTTTAAAATTTTTGGAAACTTGTGTCATAATAAAAGAAGTCCACTCTTTCTATACAGATTTTCATATAGTGTTGTAAATTTTAAATTTTCTAAAAAGATTTAAAAAGCAGCAAGTTGCTAGGTGATTGCTAAGAGAAATCATGAAAACTGATAATTAACTTCAACACTGCCATCAGTTTCAATCAAACAGATTATATGTCTATAAGAATTCAATAATGAAATTAGAGAGTTTTCATATAGAGCCATTTACATGGAAAAATATTTCATTCCAATTATAAAAGTACCATATGTCCTGGTAGTAAAATGTACCACGCACAGTGGAATACAAAGAAAAGTTTATCTGGCTCCAGAGCTAGCTCAGTTCTGGCCAATGGAGAGTGAGCCTCAGAGCAAAAGCAGGATTTATGAAAGAGTGCAGCCTATCCAACAACTGTTACGTAGTGCAGCAAGGTGGACCGGACTGGCTTTGAGAAGAAATGCTAAAAGAAGGCAATCAGGAAAACCTGGTGAGCATGGCAGATCTTATCTTTAAGGCAAATGACTTAACAGGGGTTGGGGCAGGATGGTATGGAGCTCAAGCTGGGGTAATGCCTCCTGAGAGTTTCTGAACTGGAAAACCATTCATCTTCTCCAAGATTCTAATACACAACAACTTAACGATGATAAACTAGGAAATACCACAAAGTGCCAGAAGAGAATTTAAAATTATCCTTAATGTCACCATCCAGAGATATATATTATTACCACTCGATGTATCTTCTAAACTTTTATCAATGTGCACACATATAAAGATATGTGCACATACTTGCATCTTGAAATTTGAGTTGTCTACCAATTTTTTTTTCTTCTCTCCCTATGCTGATCACTCTCAGATTTTTTACTCAAGATACCTTTACATCACCAAACATTATGGAGAACCCCAAAGAACTTTTTTATGTGGTTCAGTTATCAAAATTTATATTTATTGAGAAGTGTTTGAGAAGTATTTTAAATTATAAGTATTAATTCATTTTAAAATAAAAAATCCATCATGTATTAAGATAAAATACATATTATAAAAACATATTCATATATGTATTATACATATGTAATATACATATCATTTTATGAAAATGACCTTTATTAATGTAGGACTTTATAGCATCACATTTATAGGAGACAGGAAAAGAATACAGAGATAGCAAACTATCTTTAGAAGAGATAGCAAAAACTTACTGAGGAAAAGTATGTCTTGTTTCCTGCAGGTATTGAGTACTTACTCCTATTTGAAACCAGAATGCTCAGGAGAACAGAGGTACTCAAACTGAAAGAAAAATTTAGTGAGAGCCAGCACTGAATTTTTGTATCTACTATTGCATTAAAAGCACTGCAGTATATTGTTTTGATTGAAGTATATAAAGAAAATTCAACCTTACATAGATAAATATTTTTGAAAAGGGAGATATATTTTCATAGATTTTTAGATAATCATGCATGTTTTTTATTATACCAAAACTTGACATTGTGGTAAAGTGTAGTTCTAATGTGGGATCTGAAACCCTATCAATGAAGTCTTTGCACTGTTACATTAAAAATTCATTAGTCTATCTGGCACTATGAATGGATCATTTACCCATTCTGTAGTGTCCTGCACTTTTCATTTAGAAAATGTTAAGTGAGTTATGTAGCTTCTCAAGTGTTGAAACATTTCATTATGCACCATAAGATAAAAATTTCAGACAAGTCTTTAAAATACTGGGAAGCGGTTATGATCCTGATGGAAAATGCAAGTTTTCTAGAATTCTAACTTTTGTTTGAAAGTTCAAATTTTATCATTAGCAAGAGATACTGTCAGGTGTTTTCTCTGATATCATTGCTCATATTCATTTTTTAGTAAAATGTCTGCCAAAGGCCCTAAACTGAATAACCACAAGCTGTCAGTCATTCTTCCAAATATAATTGCCGTTGCATGAAAAAAGTAGTTAGTTTAGCATGCAACTCGGTCTTGCAGTGCTTTTCCACAAGACAATATGCCATAAAAGTGCTTTATGCATAGTTCTCAGAATACTAGAAAAACCTTGCATGAACAGTTGAGATTTAATACAATCAATTTTGTTGTTTCAACAAGATCATTTTGAAATGAAACGGACTTGTCAAAAAATTTACTGCAAATACGTGCTGGTGAAGAATGTAACATATAGCTAGATACCATTGTCTTGTTCCCTGCTAAGGCACTGACAGTTGTAATCATCAGTGCAACATCAGTGCAAATCTCAACACAGTGAAAAAGTCTGTTAAAATAAAAATTCATTGATCTAGCTTGCATTTGAATGAACCTTTTACCAATGGGTCTGATGATGATGATGATGATGATAGTTTTGAATTTGTATACCTCTGAAGAGGTCTTAGGACCTCTGGCAGTCCACAGACTACACTTTGAGAAACACCGCCCTTAAGCCAATAAATATTCTTTCTAGCATTATTCGAAAGGGCTATTTAATGTCCTCTCAAGTACATGTATCATCATTTAACCATTATCCTATTATCAGACATATAATTTTTCATTATTACAAATAATTTGTGATAAGCCTCTTTCTACATAAATCTTTGTTGTCCTAATTATTTCCTAAAGATTGACCCCTAGTAATTTTACCAGGTCAAAGAAGATTTTCAAAGTGCTACCAAATATGTTTCCAAAGGGAGTCCAGATCTGCATCTGGTTCCTGTTGGGCAGTTGTGAATGTGCTAACACTACACTCAGATGAGGAGAAGCCAAGCTGAGACTATGCTCACATTGGCAACATTGAGGGGTCTCTGTAAGGTTAAGCTACAGGAACCTGGCTCAGCTTTATTCACACTAATTGCATCCATATTCCTGGGCATGTTCCTTTTTAGGCTCTCTGCCACAGCAAGATCGCATTAAACAGGGACAGGTTTTGTACCAGTGATATTTATTTCCTGCCCAAAAAGAGTAGGAGAAAAATATGGCAGTTGCTGTGTCATGTGAATGAGTTTAGCAAAATTCAGTGTCCCAGTTGTTTGGTTTTGTGACCCCAGATGATTAATCCTCTCCTCTCCTTTTTGTGGCATTTCTGGTTATATGTTTGCAAACCCAATCCTTTCTGAACTTTTTCACCCAAACATTTGGTTCAGCTTGTTCCTTAAGGACTTGGAAATGAAAACTTGAGTCATGGACATGCCCCCCCTAATTTATCCCTGCTTTATTAAAATTGGCTTTTCTTTTTTTTTTTTTCTCCTTCCCAGATTTACTTCTAAAACAAAACAAAACAAAACAAAACTCCGTATCTTGCTAGAAATAGAGACTCTTATATAGCTGAATATGACCTGAGTTTTCCTTTTAGCAGTATTATATAGATTTATACAGTGTTTGTTTAATATATTTATATATATTTTATATATGTGTATGTTTATACACACACACAAAATACTATATAATACTGCTAAAATATATAAAACATATATATAAAACATTTATATATATATGTATATATAAAAAATACATACCAGATTATATAGTATTCTACAGTACACAGTCAATGATAAAAGGTGATTTGATAGACTCAATTTATTCTTACAGTGCCTCATGATGTTATGTGATTTTATTCTACCTATAGCTTGTTATAACAGATTTAATGTTTGCTCTGTAATTACCTACTACAAATTGTAATCTTTTTATTAATTGTAATCTGTTGGATTTTTTTATAATAAACATAAACATATCAAAATGCTCCCCAAATCAGATTCTCTGAGGCACTGTTGTGCTTCAAGGGTTCCATAAAATTCATCCCCCTCCTTGCTACCACATTCTCCGAGACAGATTTTATTGAGGCACACTTTATCACTGATATTTTGAACTGCCCTGGGGGTTTGTTGCTCTTTCAGCCTACATTACACTGAGCTGTAGTGCAGTTACCTATGTAACTGATTGCCCTGCTTACATTTAAATTTAAGAATCTTAAAGTCAAAGCTGTATCCTTCATTTAGTAAATATATAGACTCTCAATTCATGAACTGTACCATTTCACTACCTCTGGTTCTTTTTTCCAGTCCTCACAATTCCTTTCTTGAACTTCCTACCTACTTCTTATTTAATTTATATTCTTCTATTGTACTTATCTTTGCAAGCTGAAAGACACGAAAAGAACAAAATAAGGTCTAAATTTTATAATTTGTAATAATTCTCCTTAAAAAAGTTTTATTCAAACAGGCAAAAATCTGGACTGGAAATGAACAGAGACCAGGTATAAAATAAAACTTGTTTAACGCTTAGAGAAAGGAAAAAAAAAAGATAATATATGTGAATCATTGAGCACTGACAATTTCATAGGAAACAGTGCATCGGGCACCTGGGGCGGGGCTCAGTCATTTAAGCATCTTCCTTCCTCTAGAGTTATGATCCCCAGGTCCTGGATAGAGTTCTGCATCAGGCTCCCTCCTCAGCAGGGAGTCTGCTTCTCCCTTTCCCCCTCCCCATGGTCATCCTGGCTTGCTTGCTCTCTCTCAAAAACAGATTAAAAAAAAAAAAAAAAAAGCAAAAACACATTAAAAAAAAAACACTAAAAAAAAAGTGCATCAATCTAAAATCAGGAAGCAAAAACAAACAAACAAAAATTCATTAATGTTTGATGGGACAGAGAAAAAAATTAGTATTACCCTGGTCAAGAAACAATCATTTCTTAAAAGAAAAAATTTCTTCTTGGGGAGCCTGGATGACTGAGCCGGTTAAGCGTCTACCAAGAGCTCAGGTCATGATCCTAGGGTCCTGGGATCAAGTCCCACAATGGGCTCCTTGCTCTGTGGAGAGCCTTTTTCTCCCTCTGCCTACTGCTTCCCCTGCTCATCCTCTCTCTCTCTCACTCTTGCTCTCTCAAATATATAAAATCTTAAAAAAAATTGACAAAAATATGTTTAATGAACATTAAATACAGGTGAATAAAAGTAGAAACCCAGGAATACTTTATTTCTATTAAGATTTTATAATATATTTTAATCTGAAAGATCAGCACACTCAGAAAGATTGAGGCATACTAACCAAGTCTTAAGACTAAGAACATTTGGAAAAAACAAACTGAAGAGTTTTAAATGACAGAGGTAGAAACAGGGAGAGTGGAATTGAGATTTACTTCTCTGGGACACCCCCGATTCATCATTGATCAGGCTAAGCAAAATTTAACGTAATGGACATGACTCCCAGAATAAATGAATTCTGTCTCCACCACTGAAATAACTGTATTTTATAATTTAGATGTATTCTTTAAAAAAAAAGTCACATGTACTTTTATGGTTAGAAAATATTTTTCCCTAATAGTAACAAACCAAATACTTTGTAGCCTGAAAATTCATTTCAAGATTCTTATATTTATATATGGATGTTTCATACCTCTCATTTTTCAGAGATACATGAGATATTAGGAACTCAGACCTTTACTTTTCAAATACTGTAAAATAAGTTATTTGTACTAATTTTTTTTTTTTTGCCAATCATATGACTTTTTCAGTTTCTAGGTAATAGAGAGAGATAGAAGGGCCACACTCATTCGTTTCCTCTAGTCTTCCTGGAAGCCCCAAGCTATTCATCTGAGCTGGCAGTTAATCCACTGGGAAAAAAAAAAAAAAATGGAAAGAGACAGAGCAGAAAAGTAGGCTCCTGGCCCACTTAAAGTCTTGTGATAAGTGGAACAGAAAGCTAAATACAAATGTGGCTTCATGATAGTAAATAGTAAAAATGATTATCTTTTCTCTGTAGGAACTTATGAAGTATATTGGTAGAAGTGGGTATGAGGGAACAAGACAGAAAGCAGATTAGTGGATTTTGTTCCACCATAAATGCTTCAGACCATATACATTAAATTATTCTTTCCATAAGTAGTCAGTTGATTCCTACTGCATTAGGTACTGTGATAGAGAGAAGAATAAGTAGATTTGGTCTTTCTCCTCCAGAAGACTCGTGGTCTAGTATGGTAATAGTCTCAGTTGCCCTGTCTGTAAAATAGACATGAACAAAATGATTGCAAAGGTCCTTGTGAGCTCTAAATTTGTAAGTTGATATTAAAAAATAAAAAAGTACTGCAGTGATTGTTATTACTAATTTGATACTTCCTTATTATTTTTCTTTATCCCAATATCCCTTCATTGAACCCAGGCTTTGTGGTCAGGAGAAAGAACTAAAAAGTTTAAAAAAAAGAATGTTGACAGAAGGAGGAAAGAATAAGAAAAGAAGGTAAAGAATAAGAAAAGAAGGTAAATAGTTGCATTCAACTATTACCAGGCATCTACCTGTGGTAGGCATTGTATATACATATAATTTCATCCAAGAGACAGAAGTCCATTAGCTGCCACCCTCCAAAAGTTCTAGAGGCAGGAACCATATACTGATCAACTCTGTAAGTCCAAGACCTAACACAATGGTTTAGCACATAGTTTGTATCCTAAAATTATTGGATATATTTAAATAATTATACAAGATGATAGAGTCTACACGGAGACTCTACACTCAGCAATATTCTATCATTCTGCCATCTTAAGAAATGAGTCATCGCTTTGTAAAGCATCATTTTTCCTTCATGCAAGTAACTTGGAACAATAATTTCTTGAAGTTTAGACTATCCTTCAACATTTAGAAGCAATATATACAGATTTCATTAGTGGAAGCACGAGAAAAGATTCACACACACACAAACACACACACATGAACAGCAGTATTTTTTGGTAAATTATCATGTTCATCCCTTCAAATCACCTTGGTAACGGCATTATGATTACCTCAGTTTCAGAGATGACAGTTCTCCATACTTTTTAGCATACAGCTTTTTACAATAGAATTTTATAATACAGTCCACCCAGAATCATCACACATTGCCCTCTCAAATGGTATTTCCTTTTTTATAATTTGCACTAAAATTTTTAGCTCATTTTTCTCTGAGCGTTTTCTAAGCCCATTTTTAAATAGGAGAAAAAATTGAGACAGCTTGTTCCCTGAGACGGTAGTGGGCATGAAGGCATTTGGTAGATTAGACTAAGAAGCCTGACTAGTTAGTTGCTCAAACACACAAAATTGACATACTGTAACTTAGAGAAAAATATGTCTGTTGTTAACAAAAAGAAATTAAACAACCCACTGATAACCAAAAACAGCAATTAATTTGGTAAATAAAATTAAAGGACATGCCCAACAAAACAAATTATTAAAGTGGATTATAGTTACTAATTAATAAGCTAATGATTTATGTATACAGATGTTTGTTTTGGAGTATAGACTTTTCAATAGAACAACTTATCATTCCTTGTGTAACCTTCCTGATAGCCATTCTTCAACAGAGTGATACTCTTGTTCACTGTCACCTTTTCTTTCACCCTAAATAAAGATTTATTCACTCATCTAAAGATAGTCACATTGACAATCAGAATCTATCCTAAAACTATCCAAACACTGACATAAAATTTTCATCATACACTGTCATTACAATTCAGGGTTTTGTTAATGTTTTGTTTGTTTTAAAAGATTAGAGAAAGAGAGAGCAAGCACACATAATGGTAAGAGGCAGAGGGAGAGAGAACCCCAAGCAGACTCTACACTGAGCATGGAGCCTGACTCGGGGCTTGATCCCAGGACCCTGAGATCATGACCTGAGCCAAAACCAAGAGTTGGATTCTTAACGTACTGTGCCACTCAGGCACCCCATAATTTAGTTTTATATTAGTAAAGGTTTTAGCACCAAGAAGCTAGAGATAAATGTGTTAATCAATAAGAAACCTTAACCAGAGCACTTAGGCAAAATAAACAAACATTGGAGTGCATGCATCTTTACCAATTAGGGTTTTTGTTTCCTTTGGGTAAACACCCAGTGGTGCAATTATTGGATCATACAGTAATTCTGTTTTTTCAGTGGCTATACCAATCTTCATTCCCTTCAACAGTGCACAAAGGTTCCTTTTCCTCTACATCCTCGCCAATACTTGCTAATTCTTGTGTTTTTTATTTTAGCCATTTTGAGGTAATACTTCATTATGGTTTTAATTTGCATTTCACTGATCATGTGATACAGACTTGAAACCAATAAATCCTAGAAGAAAATAAAGGCAGTAATTTCTTTAACATCAGCCATAGAAACTTTTCTTTTCTAGATAGGTCTTCTCTGGGAAGGGAAACAAAAACAAAATTAAGCTTACTGGCACTACACCAAAATAAAAAGCTTTTACAGACCGAAGGAAAGCATCAGCAAAACAAAAAAGCACGTACTAAATGGGAGAAAATATTTACAAATGATATAATCTGACAAGGGGTTCATATCCAAAATATAAAGAGTTTATACAACTCAGTGGCAAAAAATCCAATTAAAAAATGGGCAGAGGACATGAATAGATATTTTTTCAGAGAAGACATACAGATGACCAACATACATATGAAAAGATAACAATGCAATCTTTGATGAAACCGAAAGCCCAAGAAACAAAACAAAAAGAAAACTGGACTTCATCAAAAATTTTCATGTATCAAAGGGTACTTTAAAAATCCTAAAAGGACAACCTACAGAATAGAAAAAAATATTTGAAATCATACATCTGATTAGAGTTTAATATCCAGAGTCTATAAAAAAAACTCCTGCAACTCAATAACAAAGAACAACCACAAAATTAAAAGCAGCAGACTTTTATAAACATTTCTTCAATAAAGATATACAAACTGCAGATTAGCATCTGAAAAGATATATAATTGAATGGGAACTCAGATACTCACATGTCAACATTCATAACATCATCTGCAATAGACCAAAAGGTGAAACAACTCAAGTGTCTATTATCAGATGAATGAGTAACCAAATTGTAACATAGGCACAGAATGGAATACTACTCAGCCTTAAAAATTACTGAACTCTTTATACATGCTACAATATGGGTGGACCTTGAAAACATTATAGTAAGTGAAATAAGCTAGACACAAAAAGATAAACATTGTACAATTCTACTTACTAAAGTATCTAGAGTAGGCAAATTCATAGAGACAGAAGGTAAATCAGAGGTTACCTAGGGCTAGAGAAAGAAGAACATGGGAAACTATGGTTTAGTGGCTATGGAGTTTCTGTTTCTGGTGATGAAAACATTCTGTGAATAGAGGTGATGGTTCGTAACACTGTGAAAATAATGAAAGCCACAGAACTATACACTGAAAAGTGGTTAAAATGTCAAATTTTATGTTACCTATACAGTCACAAGTTTTAAAAATAATTAATAAAATTAATGTTACTAAACACTGAATCATATTTTAATGAATAAATTTGTATGATGTGTGATAATTGAATAAAGCTGTTAAAATACACATATTTACCTCAAAGTCATGTTTACTAGATGTAACAAAAATGAGTTTTTGTTTTATTCTTTTTCTTCATTGCCCATATATGGTAACTGCAGATACATATTATAAACACTTACATGTTTTTAATCTATACTAAAACAATTGTTGGTTAATATGCCATGAATTGAATTCCTTTAGAGTTATACATATGCTCACTAAATTTAAATTGGAAATTCCCATTGGAATTATCCTAGTTCAGTAATGACATCTCTCTTTCAGCCTATTCAAAATGCCACCCTATATAGCTACTGTGCATACTGGACACAGCGGGAGCTTAATAATAATTTAAGTGAACGCATGATTAAGTTATGGATGGAAAACGCATGTAATCCATGCTGCTTTTTTCTCTCTACTCCAAACTTCTAAGTCAATTCCCTGCTGATCCCTGAAAGTGGTGAGATTCTTTGAAATCTCAACTCTTTTAGAGCTATATGCCTACTGACAGTGTTAAGTTAAATGTAGTATTTTTTAGCCTAATACAGGCTTATAATTATACATTACAGTGTTAGAACTAGCAGAAAATTTCACAGATGTTTTGTTTTCCTTACAGAAGGATCTACCATTTTTTTATACGAATGCACTTTATTGTTTTAAACAGAACAAAAGAAGAGGCAGAAAATATTTGCATATAACAAATCTTAGCTTATAAATGTAGTTTTTTGTGATCTACCATTTTAAGTAAAACTGCTTATGTCTGAATATAAAACATATATAACTGATGCATATGGAAAATTATATCATAGTACTTGAAAGAGTAAATGTACAGAGTTGACACTAGAAATTTACTTAATGTAAGTATCTATTCATGATAGGTGATATTTTATACTATGAACAGGAACTACATTAAAAATTAAGCCTAACAATTCATATTTGGGGATGTATCTTTGATAGGAAAATCAGTAGTAGTTTGTGACTGCTAATAAACATAATTTAAGGAAGGACAAATTTACCACTGCTCACATTCTGCTACTCATACCATGACCCTTTCCTCTTTTACTACAACTTCACATTCTTACCTTAAGTGCAAACCTTCCTTCTTTGTGATCACCGGATCCCCAAAGTCTACCACCTATAGGTCTTTTTTTTCCATTCTAATAGAAAATTATTTAAGACTTAAAATCCTCTCAGGGGGGGAAAAAGTAGCTCCAATACCTGAATTTAACAGAACTGGAAAACTGATCAATTTACCTGACTTCTGCCTGCCAATCTTGGTCTAAGTCATTTGGGATTCTAGCTCCACAGCCAAAAGTAATTGTCTCACATCAAGATCTTTTCGTATTCCTTGCACCTCACTTCTATCCGATTGACTGCCAAGCCTGTCCCTTCGGTTCCTGGTTGCCTGCCTGGCCTTTGGACCATCTGTCTCTAGGCCTATGGTTTAGATTTCCTCTTGCTTCCTGATTTCATGCCTGATTTCAGCTGAGATTAATTTTTCTTTTTAAAATGTTTTTTAAAAGATTTTATTTATTTATTTGGCAGAGAGAGAGATCACAAGTAGGCAGAGAGACAGGCAGAGAGAGGGGGGGAAGCACACTCCCTGCTGAGCAGAAAGCCTGATGTGGGGCTCGATCCCGGACCCTGAGATCATGACCTGAGCAGAAGGCAGAGGCTTAACCCACTGAGCCACCCAGGCACCCTGAGATTAATTTTTCTGAGTAGTGTCTGCATTCATCTGATCTTTAACTAGTTCCTAGATTCCATTTTGTTTTGTTACCCCCTACCTTGATGTTCAGTCTCTCCTGTGCCAGCCTTTGTTTTAGCATTGTGACATACTTAAATTTCCATTCAACTCCCTATCTAGTCTCAATTCTAAAAGCAACACTGCCTAGGCCTGCATCTAACTATCATTTACTGAGCTTACCACTCTGAGAAGTTTACATTGACTACTAGTCCTGGAGGAAGAAAAGGCAAAGACTAAAATACCACTTATTCAACCTAACTGTAGCAAATCCCAAGTACTCACTTACTGTATTTAAGGAATTAACAGATATTTGTTGCATCATTTAAGAGCATATCTATGATTTTTTCCCAAGAATAACCCATATATATATATATATATATATATATATATATATATATATATACACACATACATACACACACACACATCCCCTATGGATTGATACCCAAAATGTAGACTCACTGAGGGTCAGCTGGTTAAGCTATTGAATATTTAAGCCAATTGTACAGAAATAGTGGAGATTAGGAAGCTTTGAAGACTGAATCAACAGAAAGGACACATTGCCAGCCAAACACAATTACCCAGATTAGGCTGCTGGCCTATGTGTTTTGGTTGATGAGAATAAGAAGTCATGAACTGAATATTTCTTTTTCAAAAAACAAGTTAGTTTCCTCTTTACTGTCTTTTCCCTTAGGGTTTAAGGGTATATGATTGACAGACTTATTGTCATTATACCCTGATTAGGCAAAAATACTCAAGTGTTACTATATTTTTCCTCCTAGCTGTCCTCAAGACACTGCAATCATCCTACAATTGGTCTTCCATTCTCCATTATGCTTGTGTGTGTGCATACATGGGATCATTCTGTATATCTTTAATGGGGTGTATTTAGTTATCTGGTTATATTTTTTGTTCCCCTAGTGGGCATTTTTTATTCTCAACAGTTGTGACCAAGTATTCCAAGACTTGTTATCTTCTAATAAGTCTGTGGACTCTTTAAGTAATTAAGTAAACCACAAAAAGAAAATGATCATTTAGGAGTTCAGTTGATCAGAGTATATTAGCAGATCTAGACCAACATGTGAGATTATCAAGGACACATCTCTTTATGATTCATTTAAAGGAAACACTAACATTAAGAACTCTTCAAAAAACTCATATTTAAATTTGCTATCTAAAATGTTAAAGAATGACTCATTGCTATAGATTTTTATGACAAACACTGTCACTAAAAATAGTCCTCAGGATTTGGTGGTTTGGCACTTCTGAAGTCTAAGGCAGCCTTTCCGTATAGCTGGTTCTTTATAATGTTGTATCCTTTGTATTACCTGAATAATACTTTAAGAAATCAATTTTAAGACCAATTTATGCCACTTTTTATCTCCCTGTGTTTATTTTGATTTAAATATTCAGAGGTCAAATAACATTTACTTTCAAGAATGTAGTTGCCTTAGTGTCCTGCAAAGAAAAAAAAATAATAATAACCTTACTTATGGTAATACATTCATAAAAATAAATAGGCTGGCTAGAATGTATCTCTCAAAGATGTCTACCAGGTAATAACCTGGAAATGTACTGTACTACATTCCAATAATTATTCTTTTTTTTATGGTCCTGTGTGCTTTAAGGAAAACTAAAGGAAGTGTTAACTGTGCATTTGTTAATCCGGTTTATGGGAACTGGAGTAACCCAGAGAAAACAGAGGTAAGTGGTAATGGTGAACTGTATTGTAATGGTGAACTGTATTGTTTCAGAAGCAAAAATATATACACACATACACAAACTCACACATGTGCGTGCGCGCGCGCACACACACACACACACACACAGTGTTATTTGGACATGTCTCCATATCATAGCTAAGAGGAATATTTTGATGGAATTATTTTATTGGGGATTGGAAGGTGGTTTTAATCTCTCTGGATGTGTAATGAGAATTTTCCATTCCAGGACAGATTCAAACTGTTTGTAAAGTCAGTTCAATGTTAAGTGGCTTTGTGGTCACTGTTCATACTCGACAAGACCTGACAAATCTGGAAAATATCAGTTTGACCCAGAGTATTACTCAGCTACCCATAGTAACTCTTTATTGAGTATTCTTTGTATTCTATTCCCCAAGACAAAAGGGAGGACAGCATTCTGTTCTGTGCTTTAAATTTAGGTGTGAGCAGTAAAGGGCTATTACCGGCTAATTTAGAAGACTAAAGGAGAAATTAAAGTGTATTACATCTTCTTGGGACTTTTTAGGGCTATTTCTTATCAGTGCACTAAGTAGACTAGAGAGAAAATGAAGTAAAATCTTTCTCATCTCTTTCTTAAGTAGATAATATGAGCATTCACTTAGGTATAAAATAGGATTAGCCATGACGCATCACTTCTTATCTGGGAAAACCTCCTTACATCTGATTTTAGCAATATTTTATCAGATTCATTCTTGTCAAGGTGAGCATATAGAAAGCTAAAGTGTTCCTTTCCCCCCTAGTATTTTTAAATGAAAATAGGCCACAAAGAATTGTTACCATTATTTAAATGAGTAACAACGTGCCAGATCAGATGACTTCTAAGTAGTTTTGGAGCCTTGGTTAATATGGTTGAAGGCTGACACAACACTTGACTTCTTAATTTGTGTTTTTTTCAATAATGATGTTGCACATACTTTCAGTATTATTTTGTTAGGAATGAAAACAAGAAAGTATTTCCCAGCACACAAAGAGAATTAATTTGGATGATCTGTCAAGTCAGTCAAGACACAGAGTAAAACTTAAAATGTAGGCCCCCACCTTTCTCCCTCCCCACTTCAAATGGATAATAAATAAATAAATGGATATTTAAGAAGCCCAAAGTATCTTTCTGGCAAAGTAGGCAAGGGTAGTACAAACCCACTTTCATTTTAGGAAAGGAAAGAAAATTTAATCTTTTTTTTTTTTTTTTGATCTTTAACATTTAGTATCTGAAAGATACAAGTGACATAAGTGTTTTAAATTTGGCATTTTTATATTAATATCTTAAAATTGTAATAGTTAAAAAGCTTCTAGGAAGGTCCTGTGCATCTTTTACTTTCTACTGAGAAATGGCTGCTCTGGCACACAAGTGGGGGTTCATATCAAACACCCACTTTTCAAGGTGCTTTCAAGACTATGCTATGTATGCACATGGCAGTGCAACTGATGACTCTAAAGAAACTTGGAAGCAATTTCCTTTTTTCTATCCAAATAAAGAAAAATTTCCTCTTTCACATTTTTTCCCCTTTCATCAAGAATGGCTAGAGAAGAAATTCTGTCACAGTTGTTGAACTTTGTTGCTGCTTTGATTTCTATTGTTTCAGAAACAAAGACATTGTATTAAACTAAGTGTACCTTCCCTGACTTTGTAACAGAGAAATAGATTTCTCCAAAATACTTTTCCAGAACCTCTTAGAGAAAATTCTCAAATTCTGATACAGAAATTGTAAGAACAGTATAACAAACTACCATATACCCATCTCCCAACTTCAGTCATTTCAACCCATTATCATTCTTATTTCACCTCTATTACCACCCATTCCCACTACACACCAGAATGGTAGTGTTTGGTTCATTTTTTTTTTTAAGATTTTATTTATTTATTTTGACAGACAGAGAGAGAGAGAGAGAGAAATCACAATTAGGCAGAGAGGCAGGCAGGGCAGGGGAAGCAGGCTCCCCACTGAGCAGATAGCCTGACATGGGGCTCGATCCCAGGACCCTGAGATCATGATCTGAGCTGAAGGCAGAGGCCTAACCCACTGAGCCACCCAGGCATCCCCCCAGGCGCGTTTAGAGCTTTTGAGGTTCATAGCAAAACTGAGCAGAAGACACACAGAATTCTCATATATATCCCCCTCATACACACACAAACACATGGTCAACATCCTACAGCAGAATGGTACATGTGTTAAACTGACAAATCTGTATCTGCCCACCATCCAGAGTCTATAGTCTACATTAGGGTTCACTCTTGGTTTTAACCAGGGTATTTTTAAACAAATCCCACATATCATTAGGTTTCACCTGTAAAATTTACGCTGTAATATTAAGGGATAAAGACTTTAAAAAATATAACCACAGTATCATACCTAAATATTTAGTAACTCCTTGATGCCATTAAATATTCAATCAGTGTTCAACCTATCCCCACTGTCTTGTAAATAAATAGGGGGGGTTATATTTGTTGTTTCTATATTTTTAAAATCAGGATGAATATAAGATATATCATTCAAACTGACAGACATGTCTCCTAAGACTCTCTTAATCTCTGGGCTCCATTTTCTCTCTCATGTTTTCCTTGCATGTTCTTTGTTGAAGAAATCAGTGTTTGTCCTATTAGAACTTACCAATTTTTAGGTTTTCTAATATACTCTATAAAATATAACTCTCTCAACTAAAAGTCAGGTTTGTTTGTTTTGTATTTTTTGTTTTGTTTTGTTTAACTCAACTATGATCAAGACAGCAGACTTAGAGAAACCAGGACCACAGAAAAGAGGTAGTCAAGATCCTACCACTGTATGTCCCCCTCCCAACAGAGGTAAGGATCAGGCAGTGACTCTCATGCCCCCAAGGGCCTAGGACACATACCAACTGTAGACCTGTCAGCAGTGTAGGCAGTGTGGATTGTAGGTAATGGGGGGAGAGTCAGGAATGCTCTAGTTATTACTTCAGCAGAAATCCATTAAAAACTCATTGTATTCTGTATGATCTGGAAAGAAGTCTGTTACTTTAACGCCTAAAATCCTAACCTTTTCAATGTGTGGGGTTTTTTTTATTTGTTTGTTTTTGTTTTTCAGAGTTCTGTATACTCATTCTCAAATCCATTATATGGTACAACATCAGGATGCCTGGAGACCATATCTAATCATCTGAAATAGTACCATCCAAATCCAGTATGATTTAGGGTATGTAGTTTATAGAAAATCCTACTCTGAAACCTGATAGAAACTCATCTTATGCAATAGTAAAAATAGAAGGGGTTCAGAATACTAGTGCAATTACAACATTTACAAATAAATTTTCTTACTGAATATATTAGATGTTTTCATGGAATCTGAATCAGAACTTATATTCTTTGTATATCTGAATATTTTAATAAAATGTTCTACTTGAGTTTCCTGTTTTCCTTTGACTTTATCATGGTCATATTTTAAAATTACAAATCAAACTGTTTTGTATCCTGAATGTAAGTGTTAAAATGCTTACTTAAATGAGATAGAGCTTAGAAACAAAAATAAGTGAATAAATTAATATACAGATTAGCAGGAATGGACAAATTACACCAGTCCTAATCCACATAATTATAAGTAAAAGTTATTTCTGCATCTTGGAAAAAAAAAAGTGAAATCGTCATCCTAATCATGCCTTTATTCAAATAATTATTTAACACATATCTTCACATAGATATAAAAAATAATACTGAAATATATGAGTTAAAAAGCTCTGGACTTCAAGAAACTGAAAAATCTCTATTTCAATTGTTTAAATAATGTGGCAATTAAAATCCCTAAAATCAGGAAATTGGGAGGTAGAGCATTTTCTTTGGTTGGTTTTTGCAAAAGCTCCATGCCTTCAGCAAAGACTCTGGTTATTTGTAAGTTTTAGTTCCTACATTATGTTCTCAGGCTAGCTCCCCTACAGGTTAGAGGATAGCTTTATAAGCTGAGGCACTGTTGCATTCACAATGAAGTTCAGAGGCAGAAAAAGGGGCAATTTCTCTTGTGTCACCTTTTACCAACAAGAACACCCTTATCAGGCTGCACTCCCAGCAACAGCACTCTTACTGGCCAGGAGAGACATGGACCCCATGCCAAGCCAACCTCTTGAAAGGTGATGAGGCCACCATGGCTGGGGGACACCCTTCACTATACCCGCTAGGCGGAGAACGAATCCGTGAAGCTCACTGACAAGGACTTAAGGGTAGATACTTGAACAAAATTAGAGGATAGTTAGGATCAAGAAAGGGACATAACCATATAGCAAACAACTATGTGCATCTGCTTTAAATAATAATAAGAGGAATGTTTCCTTGAAGTCTACTGGATATAGACAAAATTAGTGATCCGTAACCTGCCAGTCCTCTGTTCTTAAGGGTTTGGAGAGAAGAATAAAAGTTCATGAATCACTATCACATGATCATTTAAGACATTCCTCAGCCCAATGTAAGGTCAGTTGTATACAATATAAGGTTCACTACCAACTTATTAGTGCCTTTTGTGAAACGACAGACTGGAAAAACATATATTATTGTTCATTAACCTTCCAACATATTAATCTCAAATTTTATCCCTGTTAATTGTTTTGAAGCCCATTAACTGCATTCTAGTTACACTCTATGATTATCTTTTAACTGTTGCTTTCTTATTGAAGTCAAAATTTTTGATCCTAGAAAAATTCACACAAAAGAGGATCACTTATTCTTACTGTTGAAGTTTGGCCCCTAACATTACAGTACATATACATTTGGGAAGCTGCACTTTTTTAGCTTAAAACTATTATTGGGGTGTCTTGGTGGTGCAGTTGGCTAAGCATCACACTCTTGGTTTGGGCTCAGGTGGTGATCTCAGGGTGCTGAAATCAAGTCCTGCATTAGGCTCCGCAATCAGTGAGGAGTCTACTCAAGACTTTCTCTCCCTCTCCTGGTGCTCTCTCAAATAAATGAGTTTTAAAAAACAAAACAAAACAAAACAAAAACTATCATCCAGAAACATTCATAAGCTTTGCCTAAGCTTAAAGAACAGAAGTGTGTTAAAATTCAAATACGGTTTTAGTAAAAGAGCTCAGGGCTACTATAGGAGAAATGTAGGAAAAATGCCATTTTACAAAAGAAATAATAGCAACGATTATCCAGATTAGGCTTGTTTCATAGGAGTACTGAGGAAATTCATGACCTATAGGTAGCTCCAAACTGAGGGTAACAATAGAAAATCAATAGAGATCAGAAATTAAGGTATTCTTAAGAGTAATTAAAATTTTCTTCAGGTGCAAGTTGTGTGCCTCCTAAAACATTTAAATCAAATATTTTGTGAGGTCTTATAAATATATATGGTGATTCTATGAAACTAAAATAATGGAACTGATTTTTTCCTATCCAATAGATGGAAGAGGTATGTATTTGTTGTTTTCATAATTGAACGTGACATTCAGGAATAAAGATTGTTTTAATTTGCATTGTTCTTCCTCTGACAGCTTTTTGATATAAGTCCAAATCTACATCATTGTGATTTTAAAAATATAAAAAAGAAGAAAAATAGAGGAAAGAAGAACAAGAAGTATACGGAGTTCACAAATTATATAATTCAGCTTTAAATTATGAAAAGATCTCAAATTTCACAAAGGACACAGAATCCACTGAAATCATTCTTTTTTTTTTTTTTTTTGAAGCCAGTGAATGTCAGGAGAATGGATCCTCACTAGTATAGCTGATTCTTAGGGGTTTTGTGCATAATATTAAGATGTGCATAATATTCTTGTTAACTGAATTCATGTGTCCAACATAGTATTAATAACAGCAACTACAAATGATGATAAGTACTGATTATCTGTAAACTGTTAAGTATTTTACATGTTTTAACTCAGATAAACTTAAGCAGCATACTGTATACTATGATAGTCAGCCACATGTGGACATTTAATATGAAATTTACATTAATTAAAATAAAATAAATTTAAAATGCATCTCCTCAGTTGCACTAGCCACATTGCAAGTGCTCAACATCCATGTGTGACCAGTGACCACTATAATGGAAAACTCTGGAAACATTTTCATCATATAAAGTTCTTTCAGACAGCACTGTTCAGAACAATGTTGAAGTATTTTGCTATAAATAGCACAAAAGTAATCTGTAATCTCTACAAATATAAGAAGCACTAGAAATGGCCAATTTCTAGAATAAAACAAGTCATAATTATCTGAAAGAAAACAAATATTTGATAAACAAGTATGTATTATTAGTGCTCTCTTGACATATAAATGTCAAATAATATTCTATCATACTATATCATCTTTGCTATTCCTTTCTCCACATTTAGATGGCACCTTGAAGAATGTGTAAGAATTTGCTTTTCTCTATAAATCTTCTTGACCATCAATCATTTTTCACATATACCATACTAAGAACAAGATTCACAAATCCTTTAACTAATAACTGCCTATGTTTGGCATATTAAGGGAATGTGCTTCAGGTAAACCAACAACTATATTCATGGCAACATCTTTTGCAGTAAGTAGTCTTAAATTTCACCTTAAAGATAAAATCCAGGGAAATTCCATAAAAAGCTGTGACTTTTTTTTTTATAACCCAAAATGCCTTTTAAGAATAAGATTTCAAGTATGTATTTCACTGCCAAACCAATGACAGGTTTGTGAGTCTTAATGTTTTTCTGCTCTTCTTTGTATCAACTTGCAAAATACTTTCCATTTCATTGCTAATGTGTCTAGAAAGCTAATCCAAGGGTTAATATCTAAAGTTATCATCACTCTATGTCTCTCTCTTTAAATAATTACAAGTGGAAAGGCACCACACTTCAATGAGCACACAATTTGTGAAATTTCAATGAAAGTAGATACATGTTAGATCTTGAATTAAAGAACTCCACAACTATGAACCAGTTAAAACATGCACAAAAATAAATAAATAAATAAATAAATAAATAAACAAACAAAATACTTAAGGACCCACTTAAAAATTTACACTGATTCATGTCATTAAACATTCTAAGAGAGTGGAGTGCTCCAAAGAGCACATTTTCTTCTCTAGAATGTGGAAGCAAAAATAAAGAGCTTTTTACTTTTCTAAATTTTTATACATTTATTTATTTAGGTCTGGTTCTGGGCCCTGTGAAGATGACTTCCCTTAAGTTTTATATTTATTCAGAGTTGTGTTACTAATAAATCAGCTCAGGAAATTAGCATAATTTTCTGCAGTTACTATAATACAATTTGGGGTCAATAAAAATAAAAAAAACAGCATAAGAGATCAGAAATAGCAGTCCTAGCTTCTCTATCTAGATTCCCCCCCCACACACAACAGACACTAAGTAACCATGTAATCTATTTCTACCCATAAACTAATGGTTAAAGAGAAAAATAATGACTGTGGAGTAACTATAATTGCTATTCATCTGTTCAACAAATATTTGTACATAAATATTACACTGGAATAAGTAAGACAGAAAGTGAGAGGAGAGTGAATAGCAAATACAATATATAAAGTGTATTGTTCCCATCTGGAACTTCTACCTTGCCCTACATGGGACCTCTAGATTTTTCTCTACCTTGTTAGCACTCCAGTGCTAATACATATCTTTAAATATATAAAGTAGGAAGTTGATAAAATGAAATATACATACACACACACATATACATATTTTTTTTCAATGAAGGGGACCAATAAAACTAAATGCAAGTTCTTTAAAAAGAATAATAAATCCCTGATGAAACAACAACAGAAACAAAATAAACCTTCAGTGAAGTAAATTAATAAAAACCTCAGGAAATGAATCAAAGATGGATTATGCACAAATAGCCTATGTCAGAGATGGAAATGTTATTATCACCAGATTCTACAGTGAGAAGGTAATGAAGACATTATAAAAAACAAAAACAAGAAGAAATATGACAAAATTTATAAAACTTTAGAGGAAATAAATTCCTGGAAAATATAATTTTCTAAAACACCCATAAGAAGAAATAGAAAATATAAGCAGTCCTATAGCAAAGTAATTGATCTATACTTAATAATCTTCTTTCAATCAAAGCTCTAAGTTCATAAGATCCACTAGCAGATATTATAATACTGTTAAGAAATAATGCTAAATTTATACAAATACTTCAAGAGGATAGGACAAGAGATACCACTTTCCAACACATTTTAAAAGGACAGCATAATTTTGATACAAACCCTCATTGAGATATCATAATAAAGGAAAACATTAGAACAGTATTACTCAAATACAAATGTGAAGTACTAAAACAAATCATACAAGCAATGAACATATTGCCATTTTCATATTTATTCCATGAATGTAGGTTTAATTTCAAAAATCAGCCATTAACAAAATGACAAAGAAAAGCACATGATCATTTTAACAGATAAAAAAAGTGTGTAAATACAAATGTTTATAAAGATTTATCTGAGACAGAGCAAGAGAGCAAACATGAGCAGGAAGGGGAGAGGAAGAGGGAAAGACATCTCAAACAGACTCCACACTAAGCACATAGCAAGACATGGGGCTCAACCCCAGGAACCTCAGATTACAACCTGAGCCAAAACCAAGGGTCAGAAACTCAACCAATTCAATACCCATGGGCCTCAGTATAAATTTGCTTATAATAAAAATATCTTAGGAAAATAAAAAGAGAACTTTCCTAATGTGATAAAGGAAGCTACAAAAAACTGACAGCTATACTTAATGGTTGAATTTTAATTTCAATGTGATATTAGGAATGAGTCACAAATGGCTACTATTACCACACCTTTCAAAGTATTTGAACTGTTTACTAGTAATCCTTGTGAGAAAATAAGACATGAAAAAATTTTAAGTGATTTACTGGAAAGAAAAATTATACTGTCATCATTTATAGGTCACATGATATGTACACAGAAAATTCAGGTTAATCTCCAGATTAACATTAATTACTGATTTAAACAATTTGTCACATATAAGATTAATATACAATATCCAATTGAATATCTATATAACTTGAACAAACTAAAAAACATTTTAAGCAAAACTGTAATAAATTTTTTAAAATAAATATGCTAGAATATATCTTGCAAAAGACATATATGATCCAAAATATTGAGATACTAAACTAGACACATAGATACAGTATTCAAATTTCCCCAAATGTATCTGTAGGGTCAGTAAAATCCCTATCAAATTTCTATCAGATGTCTAAGGCCTGAGAAGTTCATTCTAAAATTTATATGGCAATACAATGGGGCAAATATAGCCAAGAAAATGAAAAAATATGGTATGAGGATTTCTTTACTGGGTATCATATATAAAGCTAGAATAATTAGCAGATGGTGGTTTTGGCATAAAAATAGACATATAAAACAATGAGGCAGATGAGATTCCAGAAACAGATATACACATGTATGATCAATCTATCTACGTATTTTACCTGATCTATCCATGTGGCACTGCAGAACAGTACATAAATAAAGGCATGTTAATAATGGGTTGAAATTTTTATGTTCATTTAGAAAAATGAGTAAAACCTGATTCCCACTATATATTTTCCATGCAAATCAATTTTAGGTGGATTTTGATGTATACGTAAAGGTGAACAGTAATAACACAAACAAGAATAAACATCCTATACTGACCTAGAATATAAGATATGAAAATACATGATAATTATGTCCATGAAGGGAAAGACTTATTTAACAATCAAATAATTAAGAATAAAAGAAAAGACTGATAAATTGAACATTAAATTTAGACATTTCTGCTCAGTAAAGTTATAGCATTAAGAGACAGAAAAGAATGAATCATCGAGTAGAAGATATTTGCAACACATAAAAGCAACTTAGATATCTAATGTATTTCAAAATCTTAAAAAATCAGTAAGATAAATGTAAACAGAATTTCTTCCAAATCCTTTCTATGAGGCCAGCATTTCCCTGATACCAAAAGTAGATAAAGAAAATACCAAAAAAGGAACTACTGCCCAATATCTCTTATGAACATAGATGTAAAATCCTCAACAAAATATCCGCAAACCAAATCCAACAACACAGTAAAAAACTCATCACAATGATCCAGTGGGATTTATTTCAGGGATGCAAGGGTGTTTCAATATTCACAAATCAATCAACATAATGTATCACTTTAACAAGAAAAGGGGAAACAAGTAATCATTTCAACAGACACAGAAAAAGTATCTGATCAAATACAACACCCACTAATGATAACAACTCTCAACAAAGTAGATTTAGAGGGAATATACCACAATATAATAAAGACCAAAAAAATTAAAAACAAAACAACAACAAAGAAACACCAAAAAAAAAGGTCATATATAAAACAAACAAACAAACAAAAAACAACAACACAGCTGAAATCAAATTCAAGTGTGAAAAACTGAGAGCTTTTCCCCTAAGATCAGGAAGAGAAAAGAATGTCCACTCTCACCACTTGTATTAAGCATAGTACTAGAAATCCTAGACACAGCAATCAGACAAGAAAAAGAAATAAAAGACATCCAAACTGGTAAAAAAGAAGTAAAACTTTCACTATCTGCTGATAACATGACACTATCTATAGAAAATCCTAAAGACTCCACCAAGAAAATTACTAGAACTGATAAACTCACTAAAGTTAGGATAAAAAAAACCAATATACAGAAATCTGTTGCATTTCTTCACACTAATAATGAAGTAGCATAAATAGAAATTAAGAGGGACACCTGGGTGGCTCAGTTGGTTGGGCAGCTGCCTTCAGCTCGGGTCATGATCCCAGCATCCTGGGATCGAGTCCCTCATCGGGCTCCTTGCTCGGCGGGGAGCCTGCTTCTCCCTCTGCCTCTGTCTGCCTGTGCTCTCTCTCTCTGATAAATAAATAAAATCTTAAAAAAAAAGAGAGAAATTAAGAAAACAATCCCATTCACAATTGTAACAAAAATAATAAAATACCTAGGAATAAACTTAACCAAGGAGGTGAAAGATTTGTACTCTGAAAACTATAAAACAGTGATGAAAAAAACTGATGATGTCAAACAAATGCAAAAACATTCCATGCTCATGGAGTGGGAGAATGAATATTGTTAAAATGTCATACTACCCAATGCAATCTACAGTTTAATGCAATCCTCATGAAAAGACCTATAGCATGTTTCACAGAACTAGAAGAGTTTTAGGACTCTTTGGAGCCACAAAAGATCCCGAATAGCCAGAGTAATCTTTAAAAACAAGAATACTGGAGGTGTCGCAAGGCACCTGGGTGGCTCAGTAGGTTAAAGCCTCTGCCTTCAGCTCAGGTCATGATCCTAGTGTCCTGGGATTGAGCCCGGCATCAGGCTCTCTGCTCAGTGGAGAGCCTGCTTCCTCCTCTCTCTCTCTTCACCTACTTGTGATCTCTCTGTCAAATAAATATATAAAATCTTAAAAAAAAAATACTGGAGGTATCGCAATCCCAAATTTCAAGATATAATATAAAGCTATAGTAACCCAAACAATATGGTACTGGCACAAAAACAGATACATCAATCAATGGAACAGGATAGAGATCCCAGAAATCCATGTTTTTGATCATTTAAACTTCAACAAAGGGGGCAAGAATATGTAAAGGTAAAAGGACGGTCTCTTTAACAAATGGTGTTGGGAAAACTGGACTACTGCATGCAAAAGAATCAAAGTGGCCCACTTTATTTCACCATACACACAATGAACTAAAAATGTATTAAAGACCTAACTATGAGACCTGAAATCATAAAAACCCTAGAAAAAAACACAGGCAGTAGTATCTCTGTCATCAGCTATAGCAACATTTTTTTAGATATGTCTCTGAAAGCAAAGGAAACAAAAACAAAGTACTGGGACTACATCAAAATAAAAAGCTTCTGAAAAGCAAAGGAAACAATAAAAAAAACCTGAAAGACAGTCTACTGAGTGGGAGAAGATATCTGTAAATGACATATATGATAAGGGGTTAGTATCCAAAATATATAAAGAACTTACACAAGTCAACACAAAAAACACATATAATCTAAGTGACAAATTGTCAAAAAACATGTACAGATATTTCCTAAAAAGGACATACAGATAGCCAACAGACACAGGAAAATATGATCAACTTCACCAATCATCAGGGAAATGTGAATCAAAATCACAAATAGGGTATCATCTTATACCTGTCAGAATGGCTAAAATCAAGCACAGGAAAAAAACAAGTGTTGGTAAGGTTGTGGAGAAAAAGGAACACTTGTTTACTGTTGGGAATATAAACTGATGCGGCCACTGTGGAAAAGAGTATGGAGGTTCCTCAAAAAATTAAAAATAGAATGGCCATAGGATCCAGTAACTCCACTACTGGGTATTTACTCAGAGAATGTGAAAACACTAATCTGAAAAGATATATGCACCCCTATGTTTACTGCAGCAATATTTACAATAGCTAAATTATAGAAGCAACTGAACTGTCCATCTATAGATGAATGGATAATGTCTTAGATGTGTGTGTGTGTGTGTGTGTGTGTGTGTGTGTACACACACAGAATATACACAGAATACTAGCCATAAAAATGAATGAAATTTTGCCATTTACAGACACATGGATGGACCTAAAGGATATGATGCTAAGTGATATAAATCAGTCAGAGAAAGACAAATACCATATGATTTTACTCATAAGTTAAATTTAAGGAAAAAAACAAAGTAAAAAAGAGACAAGGCAGAAAAGAGACTTAACTATAGAGAACAGATGGTTTGTCAGAGGAGAGGTGGGTGGCATGAATGGGTGAAATAGATAAAGGGAATCAAAAGTATACTTATCATGATGAGCACTGATTAATGTATAGATTGCTCAATCACTATATTGCACACCTGAAATGAATAAAATACTGTATGTTAATTGTACTGGGATATAAAAAAGTTAAAACATTTATAGTAAGCATATTTTAAAAATCCAAAGAGGAAAAAAGAAAAAAGGCAACCAAAAAATTGTCAAGCCAGTTGAACATAAAATTCACAAAAGAAAATGAGTCAATACACATATGAATAAATCCTCAACCTTATAGGTCATTGGGCAAATCTAAATTAAATGTAGGCTAGATACCAATAAATACTTGGTTAATATGTACTACCACATGCCAGACAGAATAGCTAAGTTAAAAAAGCCATTGACAATGGCAATACCAGTGCTATAGACTGAAGGTCTGTGTCCCTCTCTCCTTACCTACATGTTGAAACTCCAGCCCTCAATATGATGGTATTTTTTTTCTTAATTATTTGAGAGAGAGAGAGAGATCACAAGTAGGCAGAGAGGCGGGGGGGGGGGGGAGCAGGCTCCCTGCTGAGCAGAAAGCCCCATGTGGGGCTTGACCCCAGAACCCTGAGATGATGACCTGAGCCAAAAGCAGAGGCTTAACCCACTAAGCCACCCAGGTGCCCCAATATGATGGTATTTTAAGATGAGGCCTTTGGAGGTCCTTAGGTATGAGGTCTTGAGTGTGGAGAATTAATGCCCTTATAAGAAGGAACATCAGAGGAATTGCTTTTCTTTCTCCTCTTTTAGGCACCCAAAGAAGAGTGCATGTAAGCATGTAAGCAGTTTGCAAGCCAAGAAGCCTCAGAATGAAATAAATTGCTAGCACCCTAATCTTGGAATTCCAGTTTCCAGAACTGTGAGAAATAAATTTCTGTTGTTTAAGCCATCTGCTCATGGTTATTTTGTTACAGCAGTGAGAGATGACTAGAACAGTAAGCAAAAACGAAGGATATATACAAAATGTTGACAACACTAAGGAAATGAAGCAACTGGACCCCTCATACTTGCTGGCGAGGGTGTGAATTTGTCTGTCATTATCTCCTAAAGCTTAGCATATGCATATCATCCAGCAATTCATCCCCTCAGGAATTACATACACATGTGCATCCATGAAAATGTGTGACCAACAAAATTGCATGCATATGTGCATCAAGAAACATATAAAAGATTGATTACTATATTATTTGTAATATGAAAAATTCCAAATTTCTGTCAATTGAATATGTATATATTAAATATAGCACAGTAATAAAATAGAAAAAATATACAATTAAAGTAAACAAACTTACAGCAATGTTGATGAATCTTATAAGCATAATTTTCAGTAAAATAATGATGAATACAGCACTTAGATATATAAATCCAGGTGGTAAAACTATGAAAATAAAAAACATTAAAGGAGATATGTAATAACAATGTCCTACTTTTTTTACTTAAGTATTGTTATACAAGTATTATCTTTGTGATGTGATAATGAACTATGCCCTTTTTTTGTGAGTTAAAAAAGTTTTTTTGAGTCTTTTTTTAAAAATTTTTTATTTCTTTTCAGCATAACAGTATTCATTGTTTTGGCACCACACCCAGTGCTCCACACCCGTGCCCTCTCCAATACCCACCACCTGGTTCCCCCAACCTCCCATCCCCCACCCCTTCAAAACCCTCAGATTGTTTTTCAGAGTCCATAGTCTCTCATGGTTCACCTCCCCTTCCAATTTCCCTCAATTCCCTTCTCCTCTCCATCTCCCCTTGTCCTCCATGCTATTTGATATGCTCTACAAATAAGTGAAACCATATGATAATTGACTCTCTCTGCTTGACTTATTTCACTCAGCATAATTTCTTCCAGCCCCGTCCATGTTGCTACAAAAGTTGGGTTTTCATCCTTTTCTGATAGAGGCATAATACTCCATAGTGTATATGGACCACATCTTCCTTATCCATTCTTCTGTTGAAGGGCATCTTGGTTCTTTCCACAGTTTGGAGACTGTGGCCATTGCTGCTATAAACATTGGGGTACAGATGGCCCTTTTTTTCACTACATCTGTATCTTTGGGGTAAATACCCAGTAGTGCAATTGCAGGGTCATAGGGAAGCTCTATTTTTAATTTCTTGAGGAATCTCCACACTGTTTTCCAAAGTGGCTGTACCAACTTGCATTCCCACCAACAGTGTAAGAGGGTTCCCCTTTCTCCACATCCTCTCCAACACATGTTGTTTCCTGCCTTGTTAATTTTGGCCATTCTAACTGGTGTAAGGTGGTATCTCGATGTGGTTTTAATTTGAATCTCCCTGATGGCTAGTGATGATGAACATTTTTTCATGTGTCTGATAGCCATTTGTATGTCTTCATTGGAGAAGTGTCTGTTCATATCTTCTGCCCATTTTTTCATATGACTGTTTTGTGTGTGTTGAGTTTGAGGAGTTCTTTATAGATCCTGGATATCAACCTTTTGTCTGTGCTATCATTTGCAAATATCTTCTCCCATTCCGTGGGTTGCCTCTTTGTTTTGTTGACTGTTTCCTTTGCTGTGCAGAAGCTTTTGATTTTGATGAAGTCCCAAAAGTTCATTTTTGCTTTTGTTTCCTTTGCCTTTGGAGACATATCTTGAAAGATGTTGCTATGGCTGATATCAAAGAGGTTACTGCCTATGTTCTCCTCTAGGATTCTGATGGATTCCTGTCTCATGCTGAGGTCTTTTATCCATTTTGAGTTTATTTTGTGTACGGTGTAAGAGAATGGTTGAGTTTCATTTTTCTACATATGGCTGTCCAGTTTTCCCAGCACCATTTATGGAAGAGACTGTCTTTTTTCCCCTGTGTATTTTTTCCTGTTTTGTTGAAGATTATTTGCCCATAGAGTTGAGGGTCCATATCTGGGCTCTCTACTCTGTTCCACTGGTCTATGTGTCTGTTTTATGCTAGTACCATGCTGTCTTGGTGATCACAGCTTTGTAGTAAAGCTTGAAATCCGTTAATGTGATGCCCCCAATTTTATTTTTGTTTTTCAACATTTCCTTAGTGATTCGTTAGTGATTCGGGGTCTCTTCTAATTCCATACAAATTTTAGGATTATTTGCTCCAGCTCTTTGAAAAATACTGGTGGAATTTTGATCAGAATGGCACTATAAGTATAGATTGCTCTAGGCAGTATAGACATTTTAACTATGTTTATTCCTCCAATCCAAGAGCATAGAATGGTCTTCCATCTTTTTGTGTCTTCTTCAATTTCTTTCATGAGTGTTCGAACTATGTATTTTTAAATATCTTAGTTGAGATATGATGCATGTACCATAAAATTCACTATTTTAAATGGCAAAATTCAAGGATTTTTAGTATATTCACATTCTCTGGTAATCACTAATCTATTTCCTATTGATTTGCCAATTCTAGATATTTAACATTAATGAATACATATGTGACTTTCTATGTCAGTTTTTTTTCATTTAGGATAATGTTTTCAAGATTATCCGTTATATAGTATTTATCAGGATTTCACTGATTTTCATTGTTTAACAAAATTTCATTGTATGGATATACCACATCTGTTTATCCATTCATCAACTGATGAACATCAGGGTTGTTTCCACTTTCTGGCTATTTTTGAATAGAACTGCTATAAACATTCATGAACAAGTTTTTGTGTAAACATATGCTTTCAATTTTTTGGTGTACATACCAAAGATTGCAACTGCTGTATCATATAGTACTTCTATATTTGACTCTTTCAGGTACCACCAAACATCTTCACAAAGATTTACCACTGTCCACGTATTATAGCAAGTGGTTATGAAATGGTTATTTTCTGGTTTTAACTCGGATTTCCTTAATAATCTATAATGTTGAACATTTTTTTTAATGTTCTTTGGTCCATTCGTGTAATTTCTTTGGAAAAGTGTCTATTTAAATTATTTTATACATTTTTCATACACTTCTTTATTGTTTAATTGTAAGAATTCTTTAAATACTGTGAATATTAAACTCTTCAGATAAATGATCCACATTTTCTGCCTCTGTTTGGGTTGTCATTTCAATGTCTTTTTTTTTTTTTTAAGATTTTATTTATTTATTTGACAGACAGAGATCACAAGTAGGCAGAGAGAGAGAGAGAGAGAGAGAGAGAGAGAAGGAGGAGGAGGAAGCAGGCTCCCTGCCCAGCAGAGAGCCCAATGCGGGACTCGATCCCAGGACCCTGAGATCATGACCTGAGCCGAAGGCAGAGGCTTAACCCACTGAGCCACCCAGGCGCCCTCATTTCAATGTCTTAATAGCGTCCTTTTATGTATAATTATTTAATATGACAAAGTCAAATTTATCCATTTTCTCCTTTTAGTTGTTTATGCTTTTGGTGTAATATCTAAGAAACTCCTACCACCGGGAATGTCAAGAAGATTTTACATCTATGTTTTCTTCTAAGAGTTACACCATTTCTTGAGTTTCATAAATGTGTTCAATAATGGCTTTAGTTAAACTTCAGAAGCTTTTTGCCTGTATTTCTCTGTACAGTATTTCTGCCCCATTTCTCATTTCCATCTCTTTCTGTACCTCCCACGTGCATGTGTTTGTGTGCCTGATGGTATCCCACGGGTCTGTGAGGTCTTCATTTTTCTTTTCCTTATAGTGGAAAATGTCCTACCTTTAAGTGTGTTACTACTTTCTTCTGCATGTGGATCTGCTAGTCAGTCTTGGGAGTGAATTTTTCATTTTAGCTATTTCATTTTTCACCTCCATAACTTCAATTTTGTTGCATTTTAGAATTTTTATCTCTTTATTGATATTCTCTGATGAGACATCATTCTCATTCTTTCCTTTAGTTATTTATACGTTGTTTTAGTACTTTTAACATAGTTTAAATCATTTGTCTTTAATAAGTCCAATATCTGAGCTTTCTCACATAGAATTTATATTGTTTCTTTATGTATTGTAATTTCTTGTTCCTTATATGCCTCAAAATTTTTGTTGAAAATGGGACATCTGGATATAATCAAAAGACATTTTGAATCTTACTGTCAAGCTGTCAGGTGTCAAGGGAGTCAATTAGGGTAACAAGCCCAAATGCAAATACCAATCAGATCTTTATTAACTTACTGAAACAATACAGTCAAGAGGCAAAAGATAAAGAAAGGTGCCAGTTCCACAGTGTTTTACTGATGCCACAGAACACCACTGTGGGAGAGTCATGTGATATATAGTACAGATGGGAAGAATTATTTCTATCCAAGACCAGGTAAGAGGAAAAATAATTATTCAACTGTGTAATATAGAGAGTGCAAAAACAGAAATACATATACAACGAGTTGAAAACAAGTTGAAAGAATATATAAAAAATGTCTGTCCACTGCCAGATATATACCTGAAGGAAACCAAATCACTGTCTCAGAGTTATCTGTATCCACATTCATTTCAGCAGTATTCATAACAGCCAAGATATGGAAATAACCTAAGTGTCCATCAAAGGATGAATGGATAAAGGAAAGGTGGTATACATACACACACACACACACACACACACACACACTCAGTGCACTATTATTTAGCCCTGAGAAATAAGAAAATCCTGCCATTTGTAATATCAGAGATGGACCCTGAGAGTATTTTGTCAAATGAAATAAGCTAGACAGAGAAAGAAAAAAAAACAAAAAACAAACAAACAAACAAACAAAAACAGTGAATAATCTCACTTAAATGTGGAAAAAACAACCAAACAAACAAACAAAAAAAACTCACAGAAACAACAGATTGTTGGTTGCCAGAAGTGGGGTATTGGGAATTCAGGGGTGGTAGAAAATAGGTAACAGCAGTCAAAAAGCACATAATTCCATTTTTGAAAAGATGGCAGAGTAGAAGAATCCTAAGATCACCTGGCCCCAAAGACATATCTAGACAACAGCCACATCAGTGCATCCAACCCAGACGACGACCAAAACTCGGACTTTCCAGGCAGAACAGACTTTCCACAGTTAATCCTACAGAGGAAGACAGACCAGAAAGGGTAGAGAGGGCAGAGATGCAGTCAGGAACCAAAATCCTAAGAGACTAACCATAAACTGGAGGTACATTACCACACGAAGAAGAGAGAGGAGCAGATCTAACACTAGCTACTATAAACACAAGGGACCTGCACTGGAAAGACAAGTCAAGTTCTCCTAACAACTGGCTTCGACAGTGCAGCTTAACTTTGTGAATTTTTATAACCAACAGGGCTTATACCTCGGTACTTTAAAAATCAGTAAGTCTGCTCGGGAAGAGCTGGAGGGTAATAGGAAACGGAGTTCCAGCCCTTAGAGATAAATAACCCTGCCAAGATAGAGCACAGAGTTTGAAAAGTACCTGGAGTATACAGGAAATAGATTTATTTATGAACCTCAGAACTCATGCTGAAGGGGCCTTCTCCAGGAACAAAAGAGCTCACAAATGCCATCCCCCCACCCCATTCCCAGCATAGACAGACAGAAACCTGCAGGAAAGAGCAAGAACATCGTTCACCTAACTTGCTCCTGGCTTGGGTCTCACAAACCTGCACCCCCCACCTTAACACAATTTTCTATAGATTTGCCCCATTCGACCAGCCTCCCCAGCAAAAGTCCTTTCAAAGCAGCTCCTACACATCTCATTCCTGCAAACATCCCTATCAGAGACAGCAACACTCAAAAAGGGATTATTTCTCTAGGAAGAGGAGAAGATAAACACACACACTTAGCATACTGGGAATCCTGGCCCCCAAATCTTCTGACAGTCCAAAGAGAGTGCCATGCCCATCAGTGCATCTGAAGCCCACGTAGCATCTGGCTTAAGTTCTGGGCCCATTTACCAACAAATGCCTCTCAGGGGACAAGGCAAGGAGATCACCCTGCAGTGCAATGCTGAAAAGCAGTCTGACTGCTGACACTGCATAAATACAAGACCACCATGGCCCCAGACTGGTTTCCTAATGGGACAAGAACCAAACCCTGTCCAAATGAGAATAAGGAATAGGTCCCAGATGAAAGAACAGGACTAAAGAAGAGAAAAAATGCTAAATGAAATGGAGATAAGCAATTTACCTGATATAGAGCTCAAAGTAATGGTCATAAAGATTCATACTGGACCAGAGAAAAGAGTGGAAAATCTCAGTGAAACATTCCACAAAGAAAAAGAAAAAAAAGAACCCATCAGGGGTGCCTGGGTGGCTCAATTGGTTAAGTGACTTCCTTCAGCTCAGGTCTGATCCCAGGGTCCTGGGAACAAGCCCATTGGACTCCTTGCTCAGCAGGGAGCCTGCTTCTCCCTCTCCCTCTCCCTACTACTCTGCCTACTTATGTTCACCCTCTCTCTCTGTCAAAAAAATAAAATTTATAAAGAAAAAAATAGAACCAATCAGATTTTAAAAACTCAATAACAGAAGTTTAAAATACACTAGAGAAAATCACTAGATTAGAAGAGAAAGAGTGGATCAGTGAACTGGAAGACAGAGTAACAGAAAGGAACCAAGTTAAAAAGCAAAAGGAAAAAAGAATAAAAAATTGAGAGTAGGTTAAGGGAACTCAGCAACATTATGAGCCAAAGAAAATTTGTATTACAGGGATCTCAAAAGGAAAAGACAGAAATGGGGCAGAATATTTATTTGAGGAAATAATAGCTGAAAACCTCCCTAATCTAGGGAAAGAAAAAATACTCAGATCCAAAACACGCAGATGACACATAACAAAACCAACCTGTCAAAGTCTACACTAAGACACATAGCAATTAAAATGACAAAAAGTGGTGATAAAGAGAGAATTTTAAAAGCAGCCAGAGAAAAGAAAATAGGCACATACAAGGGAAACCCCGTAAGACTATCAGCTGATTTTTTAGCAGAAATTTTGTAGGCCACAATATTGGCATAATAAATTCAAAGAGCTGAAAGGGAAAAAAGAAAAAAAAAGTGCAACCAAGAATACTCTAGCTACCAAGCTGTCACTGAAAATACAAGGAGAAACAAAGAATTTCCCAAACAAAAGAGTTCATCACCACTAAACCAGCTTTGTAAAAACATTTAAGTTAATTCTTTGAGTGATCAGAAGTAAGAAAATCATGAAAGGAAAATTCTTAACAGATAAATACAAACATGATTAAAGTACTAGATTAATAATACATAAAACAAGTACAGACATTAAAGCCCAAGTGTAGTAAAACCAATTCTATGGATAAAACCAATCAACAGATTCACAAAAATAAAAGGATGTACAGCATGGCACTGTAATGTATAAAAAGCGGTGGTGGGGAGGAGGAGGGAGTAAAAATTTACTGCTTTTAGAATGGGTTCAAACTCAAGTGACCATCAACTCACTGTAGACTGTTATACACACAGGGTGTTATATATCTATCTCACAATAATCACAAATCAAAAATATGTAACAGATGTGCAAACAATAGAAAAAACAGAATCCAAGCATGTTACTAAAAAAACCCAGAAAACCACAAAGGAAAAGAGCAAGAAAAGAAACAGGGTTAAAAAAAAAAAAAAAAAAAAAAAAAAGGAAAGAGAGAAAAAGGGAAGAACTACACAAACAACCATAAAACAAGTAATAAAAAGTCAGTGAGTACATACCTCTTAATAATTCCTTCGAATGTAAATGAACTAAAAACTCCAATCAAAATACATAGGATGACTGAATAGATAAAAAAGCAAGACCTAGGGGCACCTGGGTGGTTCAGTCAGTTAAACATCTGACTCTTGGTTTCAGCTCAGGTAGTGATCTCAAGTTCCACATCAGGCTCCATGCTCAGTATGGAGTCTGCTTGTCCCTCTCCCTCTGCTCTTCCCCTGCTTTCTATCCCATAATCTTTAAAAAAAAAAAAAATAGGCAACATAGGATCTGTGTATATGCTACCTATAAGACTCACTTCAGGCATAAAGACACATGCAGATTGAAAGCAAAGAGATGGAAAAACATTTACATGCAAATGGAAGTGAAGAGAAATCTGGGTAATAGTACTTAATATTAGACAAAATAGATCTTAAACAAAAACAAAAAAGAGACAAGGACAGTACCCAATGATAAAAGGGACAATCCAACAGGAGGATATAACAATTGTAAATATTTATGCACCCAACATGAAAGCACCTAATACATAAAGCAACTTTTAAAAGATATAAAGGAAAAAACTGACAATAATATAATAATAGTGAGGGACTTTAATACCCTACTTACATCAATGGATAGATCTTCCAGACAGAAAATCAACAAGGAAATATTGGCTTTGAATGACACATTGGACTAGATGGGTCTAACAGATATATTCAGAACATCCCATCCAAAAACAATGGAACACACATTGTTTTCAAGGGCAAATGGGACATTCTACAGAAGAAATCACATGTTAGGCCACAACACAAGTCCCAGGAAATTCAAAAGGACTGAAATCATATGCATCTTCTCCAACAATGACATAGTATGAATGTATAAGCCTGTTGCAAGAAAAAAATCTGGAAAGAACATAAATACATGG